>NC_053037.3:138369190-139071352 GCF_002575655.3 Aegilops tauschii subsp. strangulata
CCTTGAACTTGTCGAAAACCTTTCGCAATAAGTCGAGGTTTGTAGACAGTAACATTACCGTCAGCGTCAGTCTTCTTCTTGAAGATCCATTTATTTTCTATGGCTTGCCGATCATCGGGCAAGTCAACCAAAGTCCATACTTTGTTCCCATACATGGATCCCATCTTAGATTTCATGGACTCAAGCCATTTCGCGGAATCTGGGCTCATCATCGCTTCCTCATAGTTTGTAGGTTCGTCATGGTCTAGTAACATGACTTCCAGAACAGGATCACCGTACCAATCTAGTGCGAAACGTACTCTGGTTGACCTTCGAGGTTCGGTAGTAACTTGATCTGAAGTTTAATGATCATTATCATTAGCTTCCTCACTAATTGGTGTAGGCATCACTGGAACTGATTTCTGTGATGAACTACTTTCCAATTTAAGAGAAGGTACAACTACCTCATCAAGTTCTACTTTCCTCTCACTCACTTCTTTTGAGAGAAACTCCTTCTCTAGAAAGGATCCATTCTGAGCAACAAAGATCTTGCCTTCAGATCTGTGGTAGAAGGTGTACCCAACAGTTTCTTTTGGGTATCCTATGAAGACACACTTCTCCGATTTGGGTTCGAGCTTATCAGGTTGAAGCTTTTTCACATAAGCATCGCAGTCCCAAACTTTAAGAAACGATAGCTTTGGTTTCTTGCTAAACTACAGTTCATATGGTGTCGTCATCTCAACAGGTTTAGATGGTGCCCTATTTAACATGAATGCAGTTGTCTCTAAAGCATAACCCCAAAATGATAGTGGTAAATCGGTAAGAGACATCATAGATCGCACCATATCTAATAAAGTACGATTACGACGTTCGGACACACCATTACGCTGTGGTGTTCCAGGTGGCGTGAGTTGCGAAACTATTCCACATTGTTTCAAATGAAGACCAAAATCGTAACTCAAATATTCGCCTCCGCGATCAGATCGTAGAAATTTTCTTTTCTTGTTACGATGATTTTCCACTTCTTTCTGAAATTCTTTGAACTTTTCAAATGTTTCAGACCTATGTTTCATCAAGTAGATGTACCCATATCTGCTCAAATCATCTGTGAAGGTCAGAAAATAACGATACCCGCCGCGAGCCTCAACACTCATTGGACCGCATACATCAGTATGTATTATTTCCAACAAGTCAGTGGCTCGTTCCATTTTTCCGGAGAACAGAGTCTTGGTCATCTTGCCCATGAGGCATGGTTCGCAAGCATCAAGTTATTCATAATCAAGTGATTCCAAAAGCCCATCAGCATGGAGTTTCTTCATGCGCTTTACACCAATATGACCTAAACGACAGTGCCACAAATAAGTTTCACTATCATTATTAACTTTTCATCTTTTGGCTTCAATATTACGAATATGTGTATCACTACGATCGAGATTGAACAAAAATAGACCACTCATCAAGGGTGCATGACCATAAAAGATATTACTCATATAAATAGAACAACCATTATTCTCTGTTTAAATGAATAACCGTCTCGCATCAAACAAGATCCAGATATAATGTTCATGCTCAACGCTGGCACCAAATAACAATTATTCAGGTCTAAAACTAATCCCGAAGGTAGATGTAGAGGTAGCGTGCCGACGGCGATCACATCGACCTTGGAACCATTTCCGACGCGCATCGTCACTTTGTCCTTAGCCAATCTTCATTTAATCCGTAGCCCCTATTTTGAGTTGCAAATATGAGCAACAGAACCAATATCAAATATCCAGGCGCTACTACGAGCATTAGTAAGGTACACATCAATAACATGTATATCAAATATACCTTTCACTTTGCCATCCTTCTTATCCGCAAATACTTGGGGCAGTTTCACTTCTAGTGACCAGTCCCTTTGCAGTAGAAGCACTCAGTTTCAGGCTTAGGTCCAGACTTGGGCTTCTTCCCGTGAGCAGCAACTTGCTTTCTATTCTTCTTGAAGTTCCCCTTCTTCCCTTTGCCCTTTTTCTTGAAACTAGTGGTCTTGTTAACCATCAACACTTGATGCTCCTTCTTGATTTCTACCTCCGCAGCCTTTAGCATTGCGAAGAGCTCGGGATTATCTTTTCCATCCTTGCATATTATAGTTCATCACGAAGCCTTAATAGCTTGGTGGCAGTGATTGAAGAACTCTGTCAATGACACTATCATGAGGAAGGTTAACTCCTAGCGAGTCAAGTGGTTATGGTACCCAGACATTCTGAGTATGTGTTCACTGACAGAACTATTCTCCGCCATCTTGCAGCTATAGAACTTGTTGGAGACTTCATATCTCTCAACTCGGGCATTTGCTTGAAATATTAACTTCAACTCCTGGAACATCTCATATGATCCATGACGTCCAAAACATCTTTGAAGTCCCGATTCTAAGCCGTAAAGCATGGCACACTGAACTATCGAGTAGTCATCAGATTTAGCTTGCCAGACGTTCATAACGTCCGGAGTTGCTCCTGCAGCAGGCCTTGCACCTAGCGGTGCTTCCAGGACTCCGTGTAGTTGCTACCATCATCTTTCAACTTAGCTTTCTCTAGGAACGCATTAAAATTCAAAGGAACGGTAGCACGGGCCATTGATCTACAACAACATAGATATGCAAAAACTATCAGGACTAAGTTCATGATAAATTTAAGTTCAATTAATCATATTACTAAAGAACTCCCAGTTAGATAGACATCCCTTGAGTCATCTAAATGATCACGTGATCCATATCAACTAAACCATGTCCGATCATCATGTGACATGGAGTAGTTTTCAATGGTGAACATCTCTATCTTGATCATATCTACTATATGATTCACGTTCGACCTTTCGGTCTCAGTGTTCTGAGGCCATATCTATATATGCTAGACTCGTCAAGTTTAACCGAGTATTCTGCACGTGCAAAACTGTCTTACACCCATTGTATGTGAACATAGAGCTTATCACAGCTGATCATCATGTGGTGTCTCGGCACGACGAACTGTAGCAACGGTGCATACTCAGGGAGAACACTTATACCTTGAAATTTAGTGAGGGATCATCTTATAATGCTACCGCCGTACTAAGCAAAATAAGATTCATAAAAGATAAAATTACATGCAATCATAATATGTGACATGATATGGCCATCATCATCATGTGCCTTTGATCTCCATCTCCAAAGCACCGTCATGATCTCCATCGTCACCGGCTTGACACCTTGATCTCCATCGTCACCGGCTTGACACCTTGATCTCCATCGTAGCGTCGTTGTCGTCTCGCCAACTATTGCTTCTACAACTATCGCTACCGCATAGTGATAAAGTAAAGCAATTACATGGTGATTGCATTTCATACAATAAAGTGACAACCATAAGGCTCCTGCTAGTTACCGATAACTTTTACAAAACATGATCATCTCATACAATAAGTTATATCACATCATGTCTTGACCATATCACATCACAACATGCCCTGCAAAAAGAAGTTAGATGTCTTCTACTTTGTTGTTGCAAGTTTTATGTGGCTGCTACGGGCTTCTAGCAAGAACCGTTCTTACCTACACATCTAAACCACAACGATTTTTCATCAAGTGTGCTGTTTTAATCTTCAACAAGGACCGGCCGTAGTCAAATTCGATTCAACTAAAGTTGGAGAAACAGACAGCCGCCAGCCACCTTTATGGAAAACAAGTTGCATGTCTGTTGGTGGAACCGGTCTCATGAACGTGGTCATGTAAGGTCGGTCCGGGCCGCTTCAACCAACAATACCGCCGAATAAAAATAAGACATTGGTGGTAAGCAGTATGACTATTATCGCCCACAACTCTTTGTGTTCTACTCGTGCATATCATCTACGCATAGGCCTGGCTCGGATGCCACTATTGGGGAACGTAGCATGAAATTTCAAAAAATTCCTACGATCATGCAAGATCTATGTAGGAGATGCATAGCAACGAGAGGGGGAGAGTGTGTCCACGCACCCTCGTAGACCGAAAGCAGAAGCGTTAGTATATTGCGGTTGATGTAGTCGAACATCTTCACGATCCAACTGATCTAGTACCGAACGTACGACACCTCCGAGATCAGCACACGTCCAGATCGATGACGTCCCTCGAACTCTTGATCCGGCAGAGGGTCGAGGGAGAGTTTCGTCAGCACAATGGCATGGTGACGGTGATGGTGATGTGATCCGCGCAGGGCTTCGCCTGAGCACAACGACGCTATGACCGGAGGGGTAAACTGTGGAGGGGGGCACCGCACACGGCTAAGAGAATAACGGTTGTACTTTGGGGTGCCCCTGTCCCCGTATATAAAGGAGGGGAGGAGGAGGCCGGCCACCAAGGGGCACGCCAAGGAGGGGGGAGTCCTACTAGGATTCCACTCCTAGTAGGATTCGCCCCCCCTTTCTTCCTTTCTCATGGAGTGGAAAGAGGGAAGGAGAGGGAGAGGGAGAGGGAAAGAGGAAAGGGGGTCGCGCCCCTCCCCCTTGTCCAATTCCGACTCCCTTGGGGGGGGGGCACCCTT
Source organism: Aegilops tauschii subsp. strangulata (assembly GCF_002575655.3). Classification (NCBI taxonomy): domain Eukaryota; kingdom Viridiplantae; phylum Streptophyta; class Magnoliopsida; order Poales; family Poaceae; genus Aegilops; species Aegilops tauschii. The sequence continues at coordinate 138,373,696 of NC_053037.3, forward strand.
CGGGCTCCCCTCTCTTTCTCCCCTATGGCCCATTAAGGCCCATTACTTCCCCGGGGGGTTCCGGTAACCCCTCGGTACCCGATAAATGTCCGAAACATCCCGAAACCATTCCGGTGTCCGAATACCTTCGTCCAATATATCAATCTTTACCTCTCGACTATTTCGAGACTGCTCGTCATGTCCGTGATCTCATCCGAGAGTCCTAACAATCTTCGGTCACCAAAACACATAACTCATAATACAAATCGTCATCGAACGTTAAGCGTGCGGACCCTAAGGGTTCGAGAACTATGTAGACATGATCGAGACACATCTCCGATCAATAACCAACAACGGAACCTAGATGCTCATATTGGTTCCTACATATTCTATAGAGATCTTTATCGGGCAAACCGCAATAACAACATACGTTATTACCTTTGTCATCGGCATGTTACTTGCCCGAGATTCGATCGTCGGTATCCTCATACCTAGTTCAATCTCGTTACCGGCAAGTCTCCTTACTCGTTTCGTAATGTATCATCCCGTAACTAACTGTTTAGTCACATTGCTTGCAAGGCTTATAGTGATGTGCATTACCAAGAGGGTCCAGAGATACCTCTATGATACTCGGAGTGACAAATCCTAATCTTGATCTATGTCAACCCAACAAACACCTTCGGAGTCACCTGTAGAGCATATTTATAATCACCCAATTACGTTGTGACGTTTGATAGCACACAAGGTGTTCCTCCGGTATTCGGGAGTTTGCATAAACTCATAGTCAGAGGAATATGTATAAGGCATGAAGAAAGCAATAGCAATAAAACTTAACGATCATTATGCTAAGCTAACAGATGGGTCTTGTCCATCACATCATTCTCCTAATGATGTGATCCCGTTCATCAAATGACAACACATGTCTATGGTCAGGAAACTTAACCATCTTTGATTAACGAGCTAGTCTAGTAGAGGCATACTAGGGACACTTTGTGTTGTCTATGTATTCACACATGTATCAAGTTTCCGATTAATACAATTCTAGCATGAATAATAAACATTTAACATGATATAAGGAAATATAAATAACAACTTTATTATTGCCTCTAAAGCATATTTCCTTCAAACACTCACTTGAACTTGTAAGGAAAGAGTATTTCCCTTTTGTTTTGTCGAAGGAACGCTTTTAGCAAGTTTTCCTCAGTATCTTTAACTCTATTTTTACCGACCATTCATTTACGCTATTTGGGTTAATGAACCCAATGTTATAGATTTGTCCTTTTTTCCATTCGACGATCTTCAATCTGCATAATATAGTGAGAATAATTATATATACATGCAATGAACGAGCTGGGCTAGGGACTTAATTACATAAGTAATACTTACAGACAGTAGCAAGTCATGAGTTGTTTGTCGAGGGCCTATTGATTGAATAACTGAAATAACTCCACAAATTCAACATGCATCAGGTCGGCCCCACTCTTCCTGCAAGTTTCCAAGTACCAGTCATGCAATCTTCGCATCATCGTTGTTAGAGGAGGATGATCCAGTTTTATGAGAGGCTTCCCGTGCTCGTATCTGAAGATCTCTACTACCTCTAACGTTTCAAACTGTACATCATCTCGAACGTAATCACCAAGACTGGTACCGGGCAGTAGCCCCGGATGATTAGCGACGATATCGCTAGACACCTTGAGCGGGGGCATGATTGCTTCTCCTGTTCGGCGAGCTAGGGAATTGTTTTCCCACTTCTTTGTTTTGCTTCTCTTGCAACACTGCTGGTAGTACTTCCCGACCACTGCGCTTCCTGAAATGTCTTTACAATAATGCGGTCATAGTTGGATTGCGGCGGAGGGGGTGCTGGTCGCTCAAGGGCATCTAGAGTGTGCTTCACTTTCACCGGATCTTCCATTTGAATGGAACTAACCCGGACTGACGCTGTTTCAGCAGAATTGCCATGGTGTTATTTTGTGCAAAAATAAAAGTTCTCGGAATGACTAGAAACTTCACGGAGATCAGTTTCGGAATAAATAAAAAATATTGGCGAAAGAATCAACCAAAGGGGGCCCACACCCTGGCCGCAAGGGTGGAGGGCGCGACCACTATCCTTGTGGGCCCCCTGGACCTCCATCGACCTAAACTCCAACTCCATATATTCACGTTTGGGGAGAAAAAAATCAGAGAGAAGGATTCATCGCGTTTTATGATATGGAGCCGTCGCCAAGCCCTGTTCTTCCTCGAGAGGGCAGATCTAGAGTCCATTTTGGGCTCTGGAGAGGGGAAATCGCCGCTATCGTCATCATCAACCATCCTCCATCACCAATTTCATGATGCCCACCGCCGTGCGTGAGTAATTCCATCATTGGCTTGCTGGACGGTGATGGGTTGGATGAGATTTACCATGTAATCGAGTTAGTTTTGTTAGGGTTTGATCCCTAGTATCCACTATGTTCTAAGATTGATGTTGCTATGACTTTGCCATGCCTAATGCTTGTCACTAGGGCCCGAGTGCCATGATTTCAGATCTGAACCTATTATGTTTTCATGAATATATTTGTGTTCATGATCCTATCTTGCAAGTTATAGTTACCTACTACTTGTTATGATCCGGCAATCCTGGAACGACAATAGTCGGGACACTTCCCGGTGATGACCGTAGTTTGAGGAGTTCATGTTTTGGTTTGGTACTCTATTAAAAGGAGGCCTTTAGTATCCCTTAGTTTCAAATAGGACCCCGCTACCACGGGAGGGTAGGACAAAACATGTCATGCAAGTTCTTTTCCATAAGCACGTATGACTATATTCGGAATACATGCCTACATTATATTGATGAATTGGAGCTAGTTCTGTGTCACCCTATGTTATAACTGTTGCATGATGAATGCCATCCGACAAAATTATCCGTCATTGATCCATTGCCAACAAGTTCGTTTCATATCGATATTTGCTCCGTTACTTTTCCGTTGCCACTGTTACAATTGCTACAAAACTGCTACTGTTACTTTTGCCACCGTTACCGCTACTTCCATTCTACTTTGCTACTAAATATTTTGCTGCAGATATTATGTCTTTCAGGTGTGGTTGAATTGACAACTGAGCTGCTAATACTTGAGAATATTCTTTGGCTCCCCTTGTGTCGAATCAATAAATTTGGGTTGAATAATCTACCATAAAAAATTGTTGTGATCCCCTATACTTGTGGGTTATCAAGACCTTTTTCTGGCGCCGTTGCCGGAGAGCACAACTCTATTCTCTGAGTCACTTGGGATTTATATCTGTTGATCACTTTGAGGAATTTGAAAGATCAAAGAACCAAGATTTTTCCCTCAACTACGAGGGGATGTAAGGAACTGCCATCCAGCTCAGCACTTGATTCACCTTCTATTTTGAGTAAACTTGCGACGCCTACACCTGCTATTGATTCCGATATGTCTCATGTTATTGATGATGCCACTTCTGCTATGCATGATGCTTATGATGATACTACTTCTGTGCTTGATAGTACTGTGCCACTTGGTGAATTTCTTGATGAACAACTTGCTCGGGTTAGAGAGAATGAAATTACTGAAACTGATGATATTATTGAAACTAAAGATTATGATTCTCCCCCTAGATATGAATTTCCTTTTGTACCTGAGGGTTATGTTATGGATGAAGAAACTGCTAGAGACTTCTTTGCTTGCAATGATAGAGAAGATCTTAAGAAACTGTTAGCTAAGCTGAAAGAAAAATCCCTGAATGCTAGAATGAAATATGATCCTAATTTTGCAACTTCGCCTATCTTTGTTACTGATAAGGATTATGAATTCTCTGTCGATCCTGAGTTAATTACTTTGGTTGAATCTGATCCTTTCTATGGTTATGAATCTGAAACTGTTGTGGCACATCTTACTAAATTTAATGATATAGCCACCCTATTTGCTCATAAGGAAAAAATTCGCTATTACTATATTCTCAAATTGATTCCTTTCTCGTTAAAAGGTGATGCTAAGTTATGGTTTAATTCTCTTGCTCGTGGTTGTGTGCGTAGTCCCCAGGATATGATTTAGTACTTCTCTCAAAAATATTTTCCTGCTCATAACAAACAAGCTGCCCTAAGGGAAATATTTAACTTTGTGCAAATTGAAGAAGAGAGTCTCCCACAAGCTTGGGGGAGGCTTCTCCAATTACTTAATGCTTTGCCTGATCCTCCTCCCAAGAAAAATGAAATACTTGATATCTTTTATAATGGACTAACCGATGCTTCCACAGACCACCTGGATAGCTGTGCTGGTTGTGTTTTCAGGGAAAGAACTATTCAGCAAGCTGAATTTCTATTGAATAATATATTGAGTAATGATAATGATTGGACAATTCATGAACCATCTCCTAAGCCAACTCCAAAGAAAAGGGGTATTCTATTTCTCAGTCTTGAAGATATGCAAGAGGCAAAGAAATCTATGAAAGAAAAAGGTATTAAAGCTAAAGATGTTATGAATTTACCGCCTATTGAAGAAATACATGGTCTTGATAACCCGACACAGGTAGTAGAGGTAAACTCTCTCCATAGGTTTGATGAAGGTGATATTCCTCATAATAAGTCTGCTAGTCAATGCTTGGATGAGTTTGATAATTTTATTGTTAAACAAGAATACTTCAATGCTTATGTTGGTAGACAATTGAAACATAATGCTTACATGCTTGACCACTTGGGTGATTATATGAGTAGAACTGTTAATGATCTTAAGCTTATTAGTAAACATGCTTCCATGGTTACAACTCAAGTAGAATAAGTACTTAAGGCACAGGATGATTTGCTTAATGAGTTGAATAGTAAGAACAATGATAATGCTGTTAGGGTTATGACTAGAGGTGGTAAAATGACCCAGGAACCTTTGTATCCTGAGGGCCATCCTAAGAGAGTTGAGCAAGATTCTCAGAGAATTAATACTGATACACATAGTCCTAGTAATAAAAAGAAAAAGAAAACTGATAGGACTTTGCATGCTAGTGAACCTGCTATGGACACACCTGAGAATCCCAATGATATTTCTATTTCTGATGCTGAGACACTATCTGGTGATGAACATGAACCTAGCGATAATGTTAATAATGATGTTCATGTTGATGCTCAACTTAGTAATGATAATGATGTAGAGATCGAACCTGCTGTTGATCTTGATAACCCACAATCAAAGAATCAACGTTATGATAAGAGAGACTTCGTTGCTAGGAAACATGGTAAAGAAAGAGAACCATGGGTTCAGAAACCGATGCCCTTTCCTCCTAAACCATCCAAGAAAAAGGGTGATGAGGATTTTGAGCGCTTTGCTGAAATGATTAGACCTATCTTTTTGCGTATGCGTTGACTGATATGCTTAAAATGCCTCCTTATGCTAAGTATATGAAAGATATTGTTACAAATAAAAGAAAGATACCGGAAGCTGAAATTTCCACCATGCTTGCTAATTATACTTTTAAGGGTGGAATACCAAAGAAACTTGGAGATCCAGGAGTACCAACTATACCATGCTCCATGAAAATAAACTATGTTAAAACTGCTTTATGTTATCTTGGAGCCGGTGTTAGTGTTATGCCTTTCTATTTATATCATAGACTTGAATTGAATAAGTGGACACCCACTGAAATTTCTTTGCAAATGGCTGATAAATCAACTGCTATACCCATCGATATTTGTGAGGATGTGCCTGTTGTAGTTGCAGACATTACTGTCTTAACGAACTTTGTTATTCTTGATATTCCCGAGGACGACAGTATGTCGATCATCCTTGGTAGACCCTTTTTGAATACTGCAGGGGCTGTTATTGATTGCAACAAAGGCAATGTCACTTTTCATGTTAATGGTAATGAGCATACGGTACACACTTGACACGTCTCCGTCGTATCTACTTTTCCAAACTCTTTTGCCCTTGTTTTGGACTCTAACTTGCATGATTTGAATGGAACTAACCCGGACTGACGCTGTTTTCAGCAGAATTGCCATGGTGTTATTTTTGTGCAGAATGAAAAGTTCTTGAAATGACCTGAAACTTCACAGAGATAGGTTGTGGAATTAATAAAAAATATTGGCGAAAGAATCAAGTGAAGGGGCCCCACACCCTGGCCACAAGGGTGGGGCGCGCCCACCCCCTAGGGCGCACACTACAAAAAAAAGACACATCCGTGACATTTTGGGCCGAACGAATTTTTTTCCTGTCATACTTATGACACTTCGATGACGATAATTGTGACAAAGCCCGGTATCATCATAGATCTGGTGGGCCCTACTTCTATGACAAAAAATCATGACAGAAAATGGATTTTTCGTCTTGGGCGGGCCGGAGGCGCAGCTGCATGACATTCTTTGGGCCGTCCATGATGGGAAAAACCGTGGTAGAAGCGAGGGCGAGGAAAATATCGGGGAGTTCCCGGTTACGGTGGGTGGTCGGGGGCCGAGCGATGCGCGTTTCTCTCGTACGTACGCGCGTGTGCGCGAGGTGTTGGGCTCTAACTGAACCCGAGCGATTGCACTGCAGGCTACGCGTTACTGAACCCGAGCGATCGATCGATCCCTTGCCGTTAACTGAACCCGAGTGATTCCTTCGCTACTGCTGCTAACTGAAGCCGATTGATGCTGCCTCTGGATGAACAGTGAGTGTTGTTGGGGGGGTTTGGATGAACAGTTCCCGGTGGGGGGTTGGATGAATAGGACCCTGTGGTAGTAGAGGCCGTTGCCGCTGGATGAACAGTACCCCGATCGATCGAGCCGGTGGATGAACAGGACCCCGTGGAGGGCTGGATGAACAGTAGCCGGTGGAGGGCTGGATGAACAGTAGCTCGTGGAGGGGTGGTTGAACAGGACCCCGTGGAGGGGTGGTTGAACAGGACCCCGTGGAGAGGGCTGGTTGAACAGTAGCTAGTGGAGGAGCGCGCGGTGGAGGCTGGATGAACAGGAGCCCGTGGATGAATAGTCGCAGGTGGAGGCTGGAGGAGGTCGACGGTGGATGAACACTACCCCGTGGAGAATGGAGGAGGTCGATGGTGGAGATGAACATTATCCCGTGGAGTCCCGTTTTGCGGTACGCCACACCCCTCCCGATGAACAGGACCTCAGTTTCGACCGTAGCGCTCCAACACAAGTCCGTTTCCTCCGTTTTGCGGTACGACACACCTCTCCCGGTCAACAGGACCCCGTTTCGACCGTAGGAGGTCCAACAGAAGTCCGTTTCCTCCGTTTTGCGGTACGCCAGACCCCTCCCGATGAACAGGATCTCGTTTCAACTGTGGCCGGTCGAACACAAGGACGTTTCCTCTATTCTGCGGTACGCTAGGCCTCGTTTCCATCAGCTGTTCCATCCAAGCCGGTTGGCTCCCGATGAACAGCACGCGTTCTGTTGCCTCCCGATGAATAAGACGCATTCCGTTGCCTCCCCATGAACACGAAGGCGGCGCAGCTTCTCCGTTCCGACCCAGCCATGTAAACGAGCCTTGGCCATACGTATGCGCGAGTAGGCGTTGAGACCTCGCCCGTATGTACGTACGTGGCCGTATTTTCTTTCTTGCACCCTGCCCGATGTACGTACGTGTACATGCTACGTGCGCGCCTCTACTACGACACATGCACGCCTCTACATTGACCAGTATGTCCGTACATGATCGCGACCAGAATGACAAAGCTACGTACGCTTCGACCATGTGGGTCCCGACTATCAGGAACTTCCTTGCGTGCGAAGATGTAGCTGGTGGGTCCCAGCAGTCAGGGGGCGAATCATTTTTTTTTGCCTGTAATATGGACGCACTTCCTGGTGTGCGAAGATGTAGCTGGTGGGTCCGAGTAGTCACGGGGGAAACATTTTTTTCGCGAAATACGGTGGCCCGTCCGGTGGGTCCCTACTGTCAGGTGGAGGAATAATTATTTTGCGCGTAATAAGGAGGCACTTCCTTGCTGCGGCCGTGGACCCAGCTGTCAGCCTCTCCACGTATAGTACTCTTACGACGGAAGTCGTTCGTTGACCACATTGACCACGCCGCGCCGAGAGCACCAGGGCGGTGGACGACGGCGAGGCCTAGGAAGGGGACGACACGGAGCCGGGGAAGACGCGGCAGTGGATGCCCACGCGGAGGGGAGTACGTGGGTTGACTGCTTCGGCTGCGGTGTGAGGCTGCCGTCGCCGGAGAATAACAGGAGGTGAGGGTGAGTATAGAGGGATGGCATGGCCAGCGGTGGCAACACAGCCGGACACAGGAGGCAGGAGCAGGCGGCATGGCCGACGCTTGTTTGGGCGGCTGGAGCAAGAAGACCAGAGGTTGAAGAAGCACTACGACCGTTGGATGGACATCGTACGGTCAGTGGAGCTAGAATCGTTCATATTGACTAAGTTGACAAAGCCCTCCATCCCCGTCATCTTAGTAGGCCCACAAGTCAGCCTCCCACTATGGTGGGTCCCAGCTAGCAGGGGGTATTCATTTTTTTATGCGTAATAACGAGGCACTTCCTTGCGTGCAAAGATATAACTGATGGGTCCGACCTGTCAGCGGGGGAATGTATTTTTCGCGAAATACAGAGGCCCTTCCGGTGGGTCCTAGCTGTCAGGTGGAGGAATCATTATTTTGCACGTAATAAGGAGGCATTTCCTTGTGTGCGGCCGTGGACCCAGCTGTCAGCCTCTCCACGTACAGTCCACTTCCGATGCATGTCATTCGTTGACCATGTTGACCATGCCGCGCAGAGAGCACCAGGGCGGTGGACAACGGCGAGGCCTAGGAAGGGAACAACACAGAGCCAGGGAAAACTCGGCAGTTGTTTCCCACGCGCAGGGGAGTGCGAGGGTTTACTGGTTCGTCTTCCATCGCCGGAGAATAACAGCAGGTGTGCGTGAGTAGAGGGATGGCTAGGCCATCGATGGGAGAACAATGGGGCGGTGAGGCCTGCGCGGCAGCATAGCCGGCCGCGGGAGGAGGGAGTAGGCAGTCCGGCCGGCGCTTGTTTGAGCGGCTGGAGCAGGAAGAGCAGAGATTGAAGAAGCACGACGGCCGTTAGATGGACATCCAACAATCACTGTTCTCGTGTGCTCACTAAGTTGACATGGCGTTGCGTGTGCGTCAACCTTATTTTTTAGGAAAGCATACGCGTCAACCTGTAGTAGGCACACTAGTCAGCCTCAAATATGTGGAAAACAGCATACAACCCATCTGCCATTATTTCTAATAATTTACAGCCCATTTGCCAATTCTTAAGAATTTTTTTGGAGCCCATCTTCTTTTTGTTAGCATTACACCCCATATTGTGGCCACGGTTGAAAATTATACGAAATTTTGCATATTTCGGTGCGGTCAACTGTTTTAATCCCAAAATATTGAGTCACATTCAAACTATTTTTAAAAATAACTTATATAAATATAAAATCCTAATAATTGTTCAGGCATAAAATCAATGGAATCTTGTAACAAAAAAAATGAAACTAATTCCCGGTTTGATGTGTTTTAAAAATGTACAGCCCATTTCTGGGCAAACCAAATGAAACTCCCTCCTCGCCTTGAAAGATTTGCAGCCCAGCAGGGCTGATAAAGCAAGTAGGCCTCGTTTGGGTATTTCTTTTAAAAAATAGAACTGGGCTAGCCATTTTCAGCAAGAAAAAAACACAACTGGGCTCATGATGTGGTAAACATAAATAAAACCCTGGCTAGACGGGCCACAGCCCCCGCACAGCCCCGTTTTTACCCTGATCCGTCGCTAAAACTAGTATAAAGAACAACTGCTTGTTCCTAAAAAAAGTAAATAACAACTGTGCGACCTGCTGGGTCCCTGGTGTCAGCCGCTCGTTGTGTAATTCTCTCATTTATTGACTACGTTGACAATGGCGTGAGCCCCAGATGTCCAACCATTAGGACGAACCATTTTTGGGGCTTGTAATAATGAAGCACTTGCTTGCGTACTGCCATGATGCTGGTGGGTCCCTACTGTCATCCTCTCCACGTACAGTCATATCCTTGTTCCTCTCGGTTGTTGACGGCGTTGACAACTCAATAGGGCGGCGCACCGCGCACGCTGAGCGAACCAAGGCCAAGGACGACAGCGAGGCCTCGGACGAAACAAACAGGAGCCGTGGAAGATGCGCCGGTCCAGTCGCAGGCAGAGGGGAGTATGAGGGTTGACTGGTTCGGGTGCGGGTGTGTGTTGGGGCTGACGTCGCCGGAGAATAACAGGACGAGTGGGGCAATAGAGGGAGGGACTGGCCAACGTTGGAGGGTATGGTAGGGCGGTGGAGGCGCAGCCAGCCATGGGAGGCGGGAGTAGGCGGAGCTGACGAGGAAGAAGACCAGAGATAGAAGATACACGACAGATGTTGGATGTCAATCCAACGACTGGTAGGAAGAAACGTTTGTTGACTAGCTAGTAAGTCGACACCACCTTGGATAGGCTATTTCCTCGTGGGTCCCAAATGTCAGAATCCAAATCTGTCACGGTCATGCAGCCTTTCCTATGAAAATTTACAGCCCATTTGGTGTGCTAGTTCGAAATAAGTTTGTGGGTGCTGGTGGGGGCTAATCACTTGGCTTCTGTAATGCACAGTGAGCTCAAGGAGCCGGCGAGAGTGATGTTATTTCACTTGGTTGGGATTTGTTACAATATTTCACTCTAAATTAAACGAATGGCAAGCCATTTGCCTTGTTTCACAGAAATGACATTCACAGCCGAGTTGAAAAGGGCAAGAACATCTAACTCCAGCTTACAAACTGTACAAAAGCACGAGGGTTAATTGTTCATCAGGTTTAGACAAAACCCAGGTTGAAAAGGGCAACAACATCTAACTCCAGGACTGTTTTCGGCAGTCACAGTCAAATGGATTGGTCAGGTCCATAGAATGAACATCCTGGGTCGTAAAATTTACTGGATTATGACCACAATATGTTGTAAATAGAAGCCCGACATGTTCAGAAGCTCTTTTGCCCACCTGAAACTCCTTTTTTCTCTCTCTTCGACATACCCATCCGTCAAAACCATGCCGCTGATAAACTTAAGGCTGATGGACAATAGTAACCTCGCATTTAGTAGGAAGAATGTGACAAATCTAGTGTTTGCATGGTTGGCTACATATCGTTCTAGCGTTATTGTCTTCAATCGAATGTCATGAGAAGTGAGAAAATCCCGGTGCTTACGAACCCACCGATTGGTTATAACTTTCTTACCCCGTCCTGTTGCCTAAATAGACATGAAGATTGAAAACAGTTAAGGTCTAAAAAAAGAGTGTGGAAAGAGCAACAGCTGAACGGTTAATTCTAGTACACTATATGCGGGCTTCCAATGTGCGTGAAATTATCACCTTTATATAGAACTTCTCCAGACATGGAAAGCATTGCAGCAAGCCAATAATCTTGTTCAGATCAAAACTATTCATTTGGATATATAAGATCTTGACAGAATCCAGCACCATTGATAGGCTATCCATGGAGAAACTCTTCATTGAGCATAGAACATAATATTAGTACAAAATGTGTACTCCGAGATGATATATAACTTATGCGCAGAAATTTAAAATGCTGCTTATGGTCACAAGTATAGATGATAATATAAAGTACCTGAAGAACTGTGGAGCCAAACACCATCTTGAAATGAGCATAGAGATCATGTATTACACCCAAGGTCTCCAGTTTACGCGTAGAGAGGATGGTTATTTGCGACAGTGAATAACTAGAATCAAGGATCAACCTTTGAAGTGAAGGGGCATCTTGGATGATGAGCTGCCTTCCGTCAAAAGAAATTCCAATTCTTACAAGGTTAGGCGACTTTATTTGGAGACAACCGATTCTAACTGTGAAACAAGCACCAAGCACTCCAGGGTAGGGCAACTGTAGTGGATGATGCTCTGCAATGAGGCCTCCGATATACGAACCCGCACAAGTGAAAGTTTCTTGAGAAATGGGAGTCGAAGGTTTAGTACCAGATTGTCTGGTAGGTAGCACAGCGCAAAGGTGGCGGTGTGGAGAGAGGAGGAAAACCGCGAGATGGACATCGGTGCTGAGGGTACAGGTAGATGGCGTTCGGTATCTGGTAGGTGATTTCCAAGGGAATAGTAGAACTCAAGCAGCTATAGTTCTGTGAATTCAGGGGATTTCAGCCAGGCGTCCACCGTGCAGGGCATGGTATGCTTGCTCAGGTAGCATGATGAGATGCAGAGGCTTTGAACGGAGCCCTAGTGGGAGGAGATGATGGCTCTAGGGATTTCAAAATCATTGAAGAGAGATAGCTGACGATAGTCGAGATTAAGGGGCACGGCGCGCCATAGAGGGCGCCACCAAATTGAGAAGACTTGGGTGCGGCAGCAATCCTTGGTGGGGAGAAGCGAGATGATCTCCCCAAGGACGGCGTCCGGGAGATCGCTGATGCGGTCCACCCGAGATTCTATGAGTTCCTGGGATCCGAGGGGGGCGGGGTCGCCACTTCTCCCCGCGCTACCGGGTGCGGGATCTACAACAGGCGTCGTCGCTGGCGGGAGCCTCATCTTCTTGGCGCTGGGGTCAGCCGACTCCATTTTCCTTGAGGGCGTCGCGTCGCACTCACGGATTTGACTAGAGTAACGAATGACGAGCCTAGTTGTAGTGCGAGTGAAGAAGAAGGGGAGCTGAGGTTTTTCTGTAGTAGTGAGGAAGAAGGGGAGATGGGGTTTTCTGTATGAGTGAGGTGAGGAATTTGGGGGTACGAGTGGAGCGAGCTGACGTGAGGTGGGTGGGAGTGAGGAGGAAGAAGAGCACCCAGGTTTTTTTGGGGGGCGGTGTGTTGGGTGTGGGTAGTGCCTCTCATTAAGTAAATATATGGGCTTTTGAATTGATTTTATTATTTACTAGGGTGGATGGGCTGTTTTGTCTTGGGCCCAGAGAAACAATTGCTACTAGTAAAGTGGAGACAGTCTACAGCTACCAGAAAAACAATTACTACTAGTACAGTGGATACACTACCGCTTCTAGGTCATCGAAATGTCTCCCTCTACTGAATGCCGTTTTACTTTTGTTCACCGGCATGCGGGCGATGCCACGCGCGGGCCCAAATGCCATCCATCAAATTAGAAGGCAGTATGCAGGCGGAGAGTCACCCCGGTCGTAGCGCGACAGTAACGAGCCGTCGTATCACAAAACCCCACCTCCCCGCAGTCTAAGTTTGACGGACGAAGCAACCATCATTTCACTCTTCGCTGAATCCCCTTCTCCCTCGCCGTCTTCAAGAAAGCCAACACTCGCATCTACCACTGTTCTTCTCTCCCAACGAAGGGAAGGTAAGCGGATCCGTGATATTGGTATATTTTCGTTCAGAGAAAAAAAAGAACTTTTGCAAAGCAGTAACCGATCCTCACTCTCTTTTATCACTGTCATTGCGATTGTGTTTTCCTTTCAGTGGTCTCCTAGTATTCGTCAGTTTCATGATGGACCAAGGAGAACTAGGCAAAGATCTGCCGATATTGGAGGAGACGCGGGAGGCTGATCCCCACAAGACAGAGAGCTCCAATAAGATGGAGGCAGCCACCGAGCCGACCCCAGATACGCTCACGGCCACTACTGAGATGGTCAACGCCCCGTTTGAGGTTACAGTCCCCTTGGCACTGCAGGAGAAGTTTTCCCCCTTCGAGGATGTGTCCCCCCCACGCTGAGCTGCCCAAGGTGATTTTCTTCTTTGCCGATCTCGATTGTGGTTTTTCATCTAAGTATGTGGTGATAAATAATGCAAAATTTCATTAGCTTCGATGCCATGCTATACATAGTGGTTTAAATAACTTGTGTTTCTTATACTGGAAAGTAATTCAGAATTTGTTTCTGTTTCAATTAGAGCCTTGATGCAGACAAGGATTGTGTGGTCATGTCACTCGCTATGAGGTGGATGACCTGAATATACGCACTGGGAAAACAGAGTTCTTAGGATGTTGGATCCTGAAAGCCATTTGCGCTTATACCGATGTCGAGTTGTATTCCGGCCTCACTGTTGTCATGCGTGTTGTCCAGGGTGTACTGAAGCACAAGAAGTTCAAAGCTACTCCTTCGTTTGTGAGGCATACCGTTCTTGTCAAGCTTACGCAGGAAGATGACGTCGCATGCCTCCACAAACAAGTTTATGAGTGGCAAGGCCACAAGGTTATCTTCATGAAGGTTCATAGGATTGAGCTGCTGTCGGACGTCCTCGATGATATTCATGGCAAGGTCCATCTTGTGTCCAGCCCAAATTAGATCGAGGCATGAAATAGTTGCCCCAGCTAGTGTTTAATACTGGTTTGGATTGTGTCTACTTATCTGAACCTTGCCTATTATCAAACCCTCTGGGGCTAGTACTCTGTTTGAATCCGTCTATGGGAACTGCTGCTACTTTTGTGTGCCCGTGAATCATGTGAGAACCATCGTAATTGTTGCCGAAATAGATGCGTCCTCACTAGTTTTTTCATGAATATGGCATGGTAAGACATAAGTTGTGACGGTTTATCATACGAGCAGTGTGTGTTTGATGAAATAGAGTACTCATTCGAGAAATGTGCACCGACGTATACATAAGTACTTGTAAACACTGTTGGTGCTACCCCACTTGTACGCAGTTGTGCAAAACACGACACATTGGATCAGCTCACTTCAACGCTAGGCTATCGACCAGCTAACAATCAATAATCTGCTGTCTGACATATAAGCAACTACGTATCTTGTTACAGTGGTTCATGCAGTTAACTGAGGCCACAATGTAAATTCCAAATGTTCACACGCTCCAGCGTTCGTGTGGAACACTCACATTAAACTCGGCTTCATAAAAAACTTGAAAAGCATAAGTTAAGCAATTTTATACATCTCAATGATTCATAGAACATAAAAAAACATATACTAGTTCACAACAAATGACAAAGTTGTGAGAAGGTTTACAAATCAGGAAATAACAAGCAAGGCTTCTCTGAGCAAAGGGCCTCCCGGCAGGCTTTAATTTCCTGGAGTTCACTCTGGTTTTTTCTTGTTGCCACCATCCAGGGTTAGGTTCTCTCATTCCAGAATAACCAATTATAATTGTGGCAGCTGGAATGCTGAACTGAACCATGTAGTGTACTGACCAGCTAAAATTCTTGTGCATTCCACTAAATTTAAGCACCGCTATTTGCAGAAATAAGCAGACCACAATGCCTCTTGTCGGCGCACCTGTCCCAAAAACCTCCGTGCAGCCGTGCCAGCTAGTCCTCGGTCCATGGATCACCTCGTAGAAAGTGCATTCCGGACTAGGATGCAGTTGTTTTCGCTCGTCCCTGCACTGCAATCAGGAAGTAAAACGTACGAATCAGCTTCTTTTATATTACGTTGGTCTTTCTACCTAGTTACTACCAATGTAGTAATACCTGGAAGACTGGTGGTTAGAGGACGGCAGCTAGGAATAGCCATCTCATTTTGTGCAGTTGTACTAAAACTGAGGTGTGTACTTTTGATTGCGCAGATAGAAACGATATGGAGATAGGCATCCCTGTTTGCGCAAATACGAAATACGGTTATTTAAACAGTGACAGATATTTGAAGTGGCGTATGATTAATAGCATCATCTATTGTGTTATAATTGGCACTAGATTGACAGTATGAAAGTGCCCTTAAGTAAGTAGCATCACATCACATCAACAATACCACTAGATTAACATGCAGAACAATAACATTAGTATTACTGTCATGAGAGTAGCACATGGTCAGTACATGTGCAATCAAATTTGTGCAGTTCCACTGGGATGAAGCAATGTTAGCGGTGTGAGATTTAAGTGTAGCTGCAAAAGCACAATTCATGGGAAATAAAGCAAGACGGAAGCACTTCATAAAATGGTGGTGGCATTGCTTCAATTTATCGACAGCACTAGACCATTACTTATAGTGACATTAGGTCTCATTGCTTAATGCTTCATGTGATTTTACATTAACGGTTGCGATATGGGCTTAGGGACAGCAGGGCATAAAGTGGTGAGGCAGATGTGGTTGCTCAGAGCGGCAAACACTTAGGCAACATGTCTGCATTTGTCCCATTTTTTCTCTCCTCGGCGACATTTTCCTATGTGAGCACAGGAAATCTAGACCTGCTCATTCTCATTTGCGTTGTCCCCTAACACCCTTGACTTTCTTTCCTTTTTCAACCAAGAGACAGGTCCACTTCCCCCCACCCTTTGCCATCCACCATGCTTTCTTCGCCTTTTCAACCAATAGAATGGTTGGGTAGCCAGTATCTACTACTTTCCCCCGTTTCCTCTTAGAACCAAGTCCTAGATTCATGCTACAGCTTTCCCAGTTTCTTCCCTGTTTCAACCAACTCTTAGATTTGACTGTATGAACTAGCTTTACCTCTAATAATAGTAAAAGTCTAGGTGGCTTTGGAACAGCCAACGGAAGTAGAAAAAGATCCACACACAGCCACGTGGGGAGCTGGGGCAGTAGAGCCAGGCAGGTTTCGAAGGAATATATACCTCAGGGTCGTCGGCATGTGGCAAAGACAACGTCGGGAGGCCGCATCTTGGCCACAATACCGCAGGGAGGAAGAAGGGGTCGGAGGCCCTCCCGATCCGGCGCGGCCGCCGATCGGGACACGCAGGCAGCCGTTGATCTCCTCCCTTGCCGCCGACGATAGCGTGAACAATGCACCACACCCCTGCCCCGGTCGAGGTGGTCCTGCTGGATTTGTGACCAGATGTGAGCAGAGAGAGAGTGTGGCCACCTATGTCTTGCTTAGATCTGGAGAGCATGAGAGAGTGAAAGAGAGGAACCCTAGTAAAGCAAGCGCTAAGGCTCCTGCTTATATATATAGTGGAGTGATTTTGTTGTACCAGCTTCAAAAAATGCACTCCTACGTGTACCCGCGAGTGGGTGTGAGAGAACTAGTGCGTGCGTGCACCGCTTCTTTTCGTGAGAGTACAATATACTATGCCCAAAGAACGTTCGCCACAAGAGTAATAGTATAAGTGTGTGACGTGTGAGCTAAAATAAAAGGTGCGCGACGTCTTTTGTTTTTTAGAAGTTCTGAGGGTAGGGTGTGAAGAGCACATATGTGTGTGACGTCTACCTGCAGATAGACGGTGGGTGCGAGAGGACTCGGGAGAGTCGTGACTCGTGAGGGTGTGTGTGTGCGTGAGAGAGAGGGGGCACGTATCAATGCAATGCATGTGTCCGTAAATCATTATCCGACAAACGTTTGCCACAAGCCGTTTCCTGACGAATGCCGTAAGAATCGTTAGATCGGCATCCGACAGTGTGAGTTTTGCCAACAAAGCAGCCACTCCTCCTACACATAAATCTTCCACGTGAGTGTTAGCAAGTGCCGTATGCTCCTCCCTCCGTTCCAAAATGCAGTCCATATAGCTTTATTGAAAATTTGAACCTCGCAAACTTTTACCGAGTTTTCGTGTACCAAAATGCACATATTGAATACCCAGTATATATCATTTCATTCATCTTCGAGAGGTAACTATAAAGATGGAGGAGGAGTCTACAAAGAAAGGTCGCCGTATCACCTGCAGCAATTTCAACCATCCTTTGGTGTGGAGGAATATCATAGGAACTCTATATGATATGATTTTTATAGGATTTTTTCCTTTAGAGCCAATTGGTTCATAGGAATAGATTCATATACTCCACATTCAAAGGAAATAAACATGATATCATTTTTATGCTTTAGAGCCACTTGGTTCATATGAATGGATTCCTATACTCCCATAATTTCAAAGGAAAATAAACATTAGCGTATATTGAATAGAAAAGTTCCTATGATGTGAACCAAATGACATCTCTTTTCTAATCCCTCCTCATAGGAATTGAGATACATGTCATCTCTTGATTCAATAGAGAAGTTCCTATGATGTGAATCAAATGACATCTCTTTTCCAATCCCTACTCATGGGAATTGAGATACATGTCATCTCTTTCCCTACAACTTCCATGTATACATCTTCTATTCCTAAATAGCTAGTACAACCCACTAGTAGCTTTTTTCCTAGACATGCAACTATGGCACAAGAACATGTCATGCATGCAAGTCATAAATCACATTGTTTTTTCTACTCTACGCATGCAAGCACCACATCATCAATTCGTGCATGTTACTCATAAGTTATTTCTTGCATTAAATTTTGCATTGACAATGTATGTGCTGGTCACGTGCACACATATGTAGTTCACATTCACATTTTTGTTAAAAATGCCATTATTTTAACTGCAATTCATTTTTTCTCTTTGTACTCCCTCCGTCTAGGTGTGTAAGTCATCTTCTGAAAACCAAATAATCCCAAAACACTTTGGCACGGTACATTAACTCCCTCCTCGTTTCTTGTTTCGTGACATATCAACCAATAAGAGATGTGGGTCGTGCATGCTCTCCCAAAACACAAGCACTTCTCCTTTGTTCTAGAATCTTCCGTATCATAATTGCCCAAACTTTTTTTTCTTAATGAATTGCCATTATTTGTTTTTTACTTTATGCTTTACAATGCACAATCCCATGAATCTTAACCTTTTTATAAAACTAATTGATTTTGAATGAGATTAACTATAAGAACTAAACGAACATCTACGTCATCCATATATGACTCAAAGCTTTACATGCTATAGTGTGTATTTATTCATAATTTGGTTTCCAAATCTCATGCGTTCAATGCATGTACCTTACTTGTTTTGAGTAGAGTAGCAAATTTCACGCAGCCGCGCGTATATCAAAATGCAGGGCCCATGCATCATTGCCTTTCGGTCGAACCTACGTCCACAATCTTTTGTACGTATATCTCCACTAGTCCCCGAACCCAAAATGCTTCCTCCTTCCCGTAAAGCCAAGCGGCCCACACATATTAAGGCGTCGACTCGAACTCAATCCCTCTCCCGTTTACTACGACGTGGCCCCGCACGTTGTAGTACTCCTACAAACCCTACCGCCGCACGCATCATCGGTCTTCTTCAAGAGGATGAGGGAGAAGCGGATCTGTAGTGGAGGCCCTTTCAAAAAAAAGGATTTGTTATGGAGGCCCCTACCCTAGGGTGCCCTAGGTAGCTGCCGCATGCATCATTGGTTTTCTCTTTTCTTTATGCTCTTGCGCCCTAGAGTGAAATGATGGTTGCTTCGTCCGTCCAGCTTAATGCGGGAAATGTGGGGCTTTGTGATTTGACCCCTCATCGCTCATTTACTACTACTGCGGCACTACGACCAGGGTGCCTCCAAGTCCAACAGCTGCTCCGAACTGTAATTTGGTGCATCGCACGTGGAACAAGACGGTGGAGGAGCCACATGTCAGCCAAAGGGGTCCTGTTAAGTGTGTCACCACTTTGTGTGCGGACTGACCCTGCTTGAGTTGCTACGCCAACACGACAGGAGCAGCCTACCACTTGGTTTTGCTCCTCGGTGAATCCCGACTATATTGATCTAAAAATATACGTACTGTACTACCCTCTCCGTCTCGGTTTATAGGGCGCGCACGTAGTTCTCAGTTGTCCATTTGACTAACTAAATATGAGTTACTATGTCACAAAAAGTATATCATTCGATTCTTAAGCGGATATAGTTTCTAAACATATACTGTTCATCACATATATAGCCAGTTAAATTCTCAACCTAGAACGACGTGCATGCCCTGTAAACCGATACGAAGGAAGTAGTAAAAATGAGGTGATTTTACCGAGCGATGGGCGGGGGAGCATGGCCTGTCATGCGGTCCCATGTGTCATGATGTACCAGGGCGATGCGCGTGTCCCTCTTGAGGCAGAACAATGGCAGAAGCAATACTACGTGGTTTTCTTGAAGGAGATGATGGCGAAGCAAAGTGTGAAATAATGGTTGCTTCGTCCGTCTGGGAAGGTGCGGCATTGTGATTTGACGTCTCATTGCTCATTACTACTACTGGGGCGGTACGACTAGGGTGCGTCCCCCTGCTGTTCTGCACTGTTAGTTGGTGCATGACACATCGACCCGGTTGCTATATGTCCCACATGTCGGCGAGAGGAAGTACAAAATTCATGAAAGCGAGCGTCAACGGAGGAGTACAAGACACGGCTTGGTTTTTGCTGCTTCACGCGATCCATCGATACAAACCCGGACTAAAATAAGGCGAGGGCGGGTCTTTTCCTGCGCGGCAAGGAGGGGAGTTTGGCATAGTCTGTTCGAGGCAACGAGGCAGGAAGGGAAACAAGCAAATAAAGGTTGAGCGACTTAGTTTTGGGAAAATCTGATTTTCCGGAGTACGTACCCACTATGGAGGTAGTATACTACTTACTACTCCCTCCTTTCCGGTTTATAGGGCTCATCTAAAAAAATTCGTTTTCCCATTTTATAAGTCTCAATTCTACTAGTAGTAGTAGTACCATCACATGTTGGATTTTGAGGTGCGTTAAATCACCCGATGCAAGCATTGTCAAGAGAAAACTCACCAATGCATGTAGAAGTTCATGGAAATTTAGTAGTCATGCATGCATTCGTTCTAACTAATGCCCCGTAAATATAACTTCTTGAAAAAAACGAGCATACATTACTTGTGCCAACTACGAAATTAATTCCACCACTCACTGTCTACCTTGGTTGGAGAGATTTTGAAATTGAGCCATAAACTGGAAAGGAGGGAGTAGTAACATAGCCTAGGGTAGCTTGTTGCACCACGGACTCCAAGGAAATTGCTGTAGTAGTACTACTCCTATATACTACTCCAAGGAAATTGAGCCATAAACTGGAAAGGAGGGAGTACTACTAAAGGACATATATTCCAAACAATATGATAATCTCTCTAACCAAGGTAGGGACGAGGAGTAAACGGAGGGAGTAGTAAAATTTTCTCCTCGTCCTGCGAGCCACCGCGCGCCTGGGCGAGGGAGCGGGCGTAAGGCGTAGTACTACTACCTCCGTCCTGGTTTATAGGTCACCTTTGTAGTTCATGCCAAATTTTTACCAAATTTTTAGCTACCAAAATGTTAATGCACGTCAACAAAATTTATATCGTTGGATTCGTATTTCAACATAGTTTTCAATGATATAATTTTTGGTAACATGCACGAACATTTTGTTAGTTCAATCCATAGTCAAAATTTGACACAATATACAATGGGTACCAATAAACCAATATACAATGAGTAGTACTAAGCAAGCTTCACCTCGTCCCGTGAGCCACCGCGCCCATGGGCGGGGGAGACGGCGTAGTAAGCAAGCTTTTCCTCGTTCTGCGAGTTGACAGGACACATCAAAAGTAATACGCACAGAGCATCTCGAGTGTATAGAACCTTGCCTCTAAGGTAGGCCCCACATGGTTTGCCTCTTTTTTAACATAACGCGTCAAGTCGCAATTTGTTTGTTCACCCGTGGTAGATGATCCTCCATCAAGTGGACAACCAGTACACGTGTCAAATTACCACATGGGCTGCCTTTTCATACAGAAATGAGCTCCACCGTGTACCCGCGCGGGTGTGGTTGGGAAAGAGACGGGAGCACGTGCGCCATGCGTGCACCTCTTCTCTTCATGCACGTCCCCCACCTACGTGGGTGTGTGTGAGAAAGATACAAACCTAGACATAATGCTCCATCCATCCCCATGCCTCCGCCCAGTCCGACCACCAGTCACCACCACACCCCACTCCTCCTCACCTTGTCTCTCATCTCTCTCAAGACTAGCAATGTGCCCGTGCGTTGCAACGGATCCAAAGTAGAATAGTACTTGTTCACAAACTTGAAAGAAAACACTCTTGTTTTGATATACATATATACCACTAAAAATATATTACGTTTCACTCAAAATATATTTCTCAGGTTGTTTTGATGAGGCGAGGGAGGGATGTGGTTGCTTTCAAGATAATAAGGGGTTTTCTTCAAATTGGAGCAGAGAAGTGGGCTATTGTTGCAAAATTGCCACAACTTACATCGCAACCATTAGATGTAGATCTAATGGTCAGAAATGATGGATGGCAGACACACCATCATCACCAACTGAGTCTTTTATAGGTGTAGATATATCATTTTTTCGATCAAATTCTCGAGATACCATTTTTTCGATAAAATTCTCGAGATATCATTAGTTTTTACACATGGGATTACTCCTGGATGGGTCAATCACAACAGGTGTTTTGTAAAAAAAATGCATCTTGATGTTCCCTACAATGCACGGGCATGCTGCTAGTCCATGAAAACAACACATGGCAAAATTTCATGGCGAACGAGGAATTTGAATCAGCTGGGAGGGGCTGTTTGGATTTTGCCCGGGGTAGCCAAAATATTGGCGACCCTTTTGTCCACCAGTGCCTTTGCCACCGATGAACAAGGAATGGCTCGAGTGCTCATGCATCCTCCAGCGCGCACGTTGGAGACGAGCTCGCAGGAGCTGTGCTTTTTTTGTCCCACCACGCCGCCCGAGCCGGCCGCAGACCGACCGGCGACCCCCATATTACGCCATCCAACTGTAGCCGCACACATTCTGACAGCAACTCAACCAACCGGACGAAATTCATGCAAACACGGCGATATTTCTCATAAATAATGACGGAATTCATATAAAATACCGGATTTTCATACAAACATGACGGATTTCATTACATTCAAATCAACTAAGCGGTGCTAGTTCTGGACAGCACAGGTATATAATACCTGGCCTAAATGGTCGCCTGCCGATCCATTTGTGTTCCTCATGTCCGGCAGCACGATCACCGGACTGCCGGCAGCCCCGGAGCTATATGCTTCAGCGCGAAGGGCAGCTCGCTTCCCTGCTGCCCAACTGATATGGTTGGCTGATGCCCAAGATGATGGTGGAAGGGGGCTTCTCCGCTTCCGTGGAGCCCATGCGGGGCCGACGAAGGTCCTCGCAACAAAAGGACCCGGCAAGACACCTGCTGTGTACGCCGGCGTCGCCTCCGCGGTGGCCTTCATGGGATCCAAGCGGTGGCGGCCTCCCGTGTTCTACTTCTCCTCGATGATGGCGGCGGACGCGGAGGCGCTGGCCACCGACTCGTCGCTCTCCGCGCACCCGGCTTCTGTCTCTGCTTGCATGGCGCGGCCGCTGGCATGGGAGTCTCGGCCACAGAAACAGGAGATGCGGTCGTAGACACGGGAAGCGCACTACGAGGTGGCGGCGTGGACGACAGTGACGATGCCCGTGTGCCGCTCCTCGTCGAGCTGGCCTGGAGCGGCGAGTTGCTGAATCGCGCGCTGGCTAGAGGCGGCAACTGGCTCCATCGGGCGCGGGGAGGGAGGTGGATCAGCGAGCTACATAGCTCGTATCCGGCGGGCTCGGCGGGCCACCCAGCCGGCTTGGATGCGGGATAACTACTCTTCGTAAGCCATTGTAAGAGTGGACAAAATGGTGAAGGAGGATATAGGGGAGCGGCAGAGGGGTGCGATTCTTGGCCGGCGTTTGACCTTGTTTAAATAGGAGATTAAATAGACGGCGGATGGGAGGAGCTTGGCCGGCGTTGCGTTTAATGCCGGCCCGGTCATGAACGGACGTGTGTCCAGAGTGGGTTTCTCGGCTTCCACGCGGGTTTCATGGAGGCGTTTGAATGCGGCAAGGAGGCGTGTTCATCCGGGCGTGCATCAAGTGGCGCCCTCGACTCTGACGTACGACACCGCGCCGTTCTTCCACTGACGTGTGGGCTCTTTGGGTACATGGCCTGCATATCAGTGACCCAACGCAGGCAGCACACGGCGGAGGAACTTTTGGTGGGCCAGGGCGGTCAGAAGCGGGCATTTCATAAACCGATGATTGTTCATTGAGTGTGACATCATCTATTTCATCTAGATAAGCCTACTATATAATGTAAGGGAATTCTAAAATTTTCATATATACATTGATAGCCTGTTCGATACGTTGTGATTCATAAAGACCGCTGCAAACATCAATGTTCTGCTTATCACAGACAAGATTGATTAAACCTTGCAAAAAAAAGATAAGATTGATTAATACCCGTAACAATCCATGTCCATAACAAAGGGTGCATGCACGTATAGGTTGAGCGTGCGTCGTGTGCGATGTCGCTGGTGTGCATGCAGGCGTGCGAGTGTTGCGTGCGTGCATGTGTACATTTCAGTGTTGCATGCATGTGTGCGTAAGTGCGTGTGTTCGTGAGTGCATGTGTACGTGTCAGTGTTGCACGCCTGCACGCATGCGTGTGTTCGTTATCTGTACGTGTATGTGTCGCACGCCTGCATGCGTGCATATGTTCGTGCGAGTGTTGTGTGCGTGCATGTGTACGTGCGGGGTGAGGCTACACGTCAGTCGACTGACTTTTTCATCTCTGGTCAGTAGATTTTCCAGCCGTTTGATACGAAATCAAGGGCCTGCAGTTTATCTTCAACCTCCACCCCTTGAGCCGCCAGCCACCGCCGGCCGAACCGCTGGCCGCGGCCGGCCCGCGCGGCCACGCCGCCCCGCCCGCCCTGAAACCACTCCCCACCGCCGGTCCGTCGCCGCCCCGGCCATCCCTCTAGCCCCCCCGCCCCCCCCCCCCGTGCCGAGCTTTTTCTTCGGTGATCCCCACGCCACCGCCCAATCACCGCGCCCCCACCGCCGGCGACTGCCAACCAGAGGTCTCATGACTTCGAATCCCCACCGACCACTAATTTATTACCATTTCTGTCCTTCATATACGCGTTGACGGGTGGGCCGTTTGACTGGTCAATTGATCGTGTCATCAACAAATTATGGAGCTGTATGGTGAGCCATGACCGTATGATCACCCTAAAATGTATTTTATTAACACAGTATAGACTCAAACTACCATTTCTTTCTTTCATATACGCGCTGACAGGTGGGCCCCACGGTTACGCGCCCGATGGTGCAACACTAGTTGCGCCACGTGGAATGTTTGACTGGTCAATTGATTGTGTCATCAAACAAATATGGAGTTGTACGGGTGATCCAGTGACCGTATAATCATGACATGTATTTTTTTAACACGGTACAGATGCAAGCGCTCATATATATGCGCAAGCACTCACCGCTATAAGCGCACACACGCAGACCCTACCCCTATGAGCACCTTCGAGAGAGTGAGCCAACATATGATCTTGAGATTTTACGAAGTCACCATAGGTGCCTCGTAGTCGAGTGGAACGTCTCTTCCAACTGAACGCATATCGCCGGAAAAAATACTGAAATTAACCCAGGATAAATGCGAGCACCAGGACTTTAACCCTGGTGGGCTCGAGAAACCACTGTCCTCCTAACCATCCAACCACAGGTTGGTTAGCACCACAAAATGTATGTGCTGGCCGTGATGAGCTTATTCTGAAGTCCAGTGACCATATCGTGCTTTCGCTTCAAATACAATGACCGTAAGTGTCGTCAACAAAATACGGAGCACACATCAAATACAATGTCTGTCAGTGTTATCAACAAAATACGGAGACGTATCGTGAGCTAGATACCGTATGATCACCATGAGAATATATACGGTGACCGTAATGAGCATATTCTGAAGTCCACCGACCGTATAGTGCTTTCGCTTGAAATACAGTGACCGTCACGCGTGAATGTGTCATGGGCATGCATACTTTTAGAGGGCCGAGAGATAGTTTGTGTGCGTACGTGAAAGTGGTGTAGAAAGAGTGGGTGTCCGGTGGAGACAAGGAGAGATATGCCCTTCGTTTCTCGTTCCCGTGACTAATATTTTAGGAGAAAATATAAACATTCACAATGCAGAACAAATATTTTTGGATGCACCATGCAATTAACTTTCATGTATTAGTGGCCGATTGCGTGTGTGGTGTGGTGGGCACATCATTTCTAGTTGGGGTGGGCACATCATTTCTAGTTGTGGTGGGTCAACATGAGGACTCATGGGTCGGTTCCGTCCTGCGCCACATAGGTTGGACCGAGACGCATTATACGAAGACCCATGTGGAGGACTCGGCGTACAACACGAAGCTACCAGAGTCGTGGAGGACTCTATCCCCACTGGTGATAAGCCGACTATATATGATTTGTAACCCTAGGCCCCGAGTATGTTATAGAAGCCTGGGGGCTAGTTCGTAGATAGTATACACACACGCACAATGCCTGGTATTCATGTGTACTTTGTACACACCCCTATCACTAATATACAGTACCAGGAGTAGGCTTTTTCCTCAACTGCAAGGGTCCGAACTTGGGTAAAACCTTGCCTCATATTACCATCCAGCCTAACAGTCAGGGATATCCTACCGAATGATCTGATAGAATCATATCTTCCAACTACTAAGAGAGAGGTGTGTCTGTGGGGGGGGGGGATGTGTGCGAGAGAGGCCTAAAGATAATGTGCGTGCGGGAGACACGTAGGCACATATGTGTGCGTATAGAGGGCTAGTAGAGACCGTGCGTGTGTATATATGCATGTGAGAGAAATAGTGTTTTCCAACTGAGATTAGTGAAAAGAGTGGTACATAGTAGTCAGAAAGAGAGAGAGAGAGAGATACAGAGAGAGTGTGTGCGTGAGACACCCCGACACACCGGGAGAGATTGTGAGCATGTGTGAAAGAGAAATGCCGATGTATATAAAGTGTGTGCACTTATGCGTTAGATAGAGAGATATATAGCACGTTTGTGAGAACGGGCCGAGGCATAGTGCATCTACGTGTAAAAGGCGGTTCTACGCATTAAATTAAAATATAAATGCCATTATTATTTTTGGATGAGATCATGAATTTTGCAATTTGCGTATGAACGAAAATTGTTCTATCAGACACCCATACTCTATTGAATTCTAACATGTGCATGTGTTTATTTCATATTATCGATCCATAGACTGAGAGCGGTTTGAAATACAGGCAATGCATTGCTTTTGCAATTCATATATAAACATTAATTAGTGCACTCCATGTTGTTAGTGTGAAGCACTTTATACATTTTTCACTTACATGGATACATTCCAAATTGCTAGCTATGAAATAGAATACATGTTGAATTCAACATAAAGGGGGTTTCGAAGATTCGAATTCATAGGAAGTGCATTCATCTATTTGAACCCGAGATAATGGCATTTGTAAATCAGATCTAAAAGGGGGCATCAATATTTGTTGTGTGTTTGAACATGCTATATATTCATACACATGTCTAACTATTTTTTTGCAACCAAGGAGATTATATCTGGAACCATGCAAGAACTGAGGTAAGTTGCATATTTTTTAATATATACTCGTGTACAATGTATATTCAAATGTACCCCATCCATTTGAAAATAATCGTAGTTATAGGATTTTCAAGAGTAAAGATTTGTGAAGTTTGACAAATCCTGGAAGTTCAATTCAAGAGAACCGAAAACGTTAATGCTTCTGCTCCCAAATATTGAACGAAGCGCCAAATAAGCCTCTTGTCACCCGAAACCGCGCGAGACTAATGTTTGGTGGTAGGAAATTACTGTCCTGACTCTGGCACGTGTAGCCTATCGGCCCGATGTCCAAAGGCCTAAACGGGGGTAGGTTTGTAACTTCACCAAGATGCCAGTCTCAACCGCCTCCTAGAAGCATGCATTCATACGCCGTGGGCGCCTAAACACCCATGCGCTCAGCCGAAATCTATCCCGACCACCATTTGGGACACCTGAGATTACTGTCCTACCCCCAACCCGCAATATGTCCGAAATTTTAGATGGGGGCAAAGTTTGTAACTTTCCCCAAATTTCAAACAAGCGCGTCCCAAACCGAAACATTGTTCACCCTTAGTTACCCCTCCCTCCGTTTCCCCATTTATACTCCGTGGGTGCCAAAACGCCCTCTCCACCAGCCGTGAAACCCCAGCCTCCTCCGTCCTCCACCCCATCGCGCCCAATCCACCGCCGCCCTCGTCCATCACGCCGGAGCCGGTACCCCAACGTCGTCTTCCAACGCAACCGCAATCGCAACGCCCTCAAGGACTTAGTAGCTGAAGCCGAGGCAGAGCTGCCTCCACGACGCCCACGCTGACGTGCGCCGTACCAGAACCACTTAGACCACGCCGTCCTGCGCTTCACCACTACCGCTCCACTATCGCAACCGTCCACCGCACCGGAGCTGTTCCCGCTATGTCGTCGTTCGCCGCCTTGGATCTGGTTCCCCGCCGCCAACAAACGGCCACTGCACCACACTCAACAACTTGGCCATGGGTTCGTCCATGGCTCCATCGTCCTCCACAACTTCTCGTTTCCAGCGAACCACAAGAAGATCGTTGGAAAAACAGAAGGAGGACACATCACTGCCAGCAGAAAGAGGTACTCCCCTTCCCTTATTCGTGCAAATCTTACGTCTCTGCTCACACCATATTCATCCCACGAAAGAAACTAGTTGAGCACTTCATACTGCATCTTCTTCGTGATACTAAATGCACAAGGTTTCCTCCCATTTACCATTTCACCTTTGCTAGAGGTCAGTAGCCCGCCTGGATTTAAATTTCGGGTCAGTCGAATCGCAGTTAAAAGAAGCAGCACCCGCTTAGGCGCGTGGGGCACCTAGTCCGCCTGTTCGCCGGGGAAGCGGCGCATCGGTGTCTATCATAGGGGTGTGGGGTGCGGGAGCTGCTTGCGCCCGATCTGGAGGTCGGCGGGGCTTGAAGGGATGGCCGGGGCGGTGCCAAGCACGGCGGTGCGGTGAGGTCGAGGGGAGGGCGGAGGCAGGGACTGGGCCCGTGGTCGCTGGCGTTTTGAGGAAGATCGTAACACTGACTGGCTGGAGGTAGATGAAGGCGATCTGCCCGTTCTTTGTACATCGGACGATGTAGAAAAAATGGACTGACCTACTTGTTTTCAGTCGACTGTTATTTTCATAGGACCACACCTTGAGGTGTGCTGGAGGAGCATCTGCATTTCCCAGCCATCCCTGTGCTCATATTTCGAAATCCTAGAATCTAGTAATTTCGTGTGCCATGCATGTTGTAGAGCTATCATATGTCTCCCGTCATTTATTTCTCACCGACCTGCTATCTGCTACCTTTACACTGTACTACTTGTGGACACACTTCACCCATACTCACACTATTGTTTTTTTATGCATGGGTATTTCAGACTCTGACGAAGTGTTGATGAATACAAAAAAGAAAAGACAGAAGTCGCTCCAGTGTATTTCGAAGATAAGCACTAAGC
Organism: Aegilops tauschii subsp. strangulata; assembly: GCF_002575655.3. Taxonomy (NCBI): domain Eukaryota; kingdom Viridiplantae; phylum Streptophyta; class Magnoliopsida; order Poales; family Poaceae; genus Aegilops; species Aegilops tauschii. Next base: position 138,402,670 of record NC_053037.3, read on the forward strand.
GTCTCAGCGCTCTAAAGGGTGCAGTGCCAGCAGATGGAGACAATGAACGTAGCTCTGCAGTTGATGATCTCAATTGCCACACACAACCATCCCAGATGCTTGCTTTAAGTTCGCGCTGTCAAATGTGGTTGCATGTTGCATATGGTGTCTAGCTTGTATTGCTTCCAATTTGGTTAAATTGCATCAGCTTACTTTGCACATTATACCTTTGATAATGACATGCCTTCCTGTTTTAATACATACTACATATGTCTATTAACCATGTTCGTACATCAAACTAATGCTCTTTTATATCCTCATCAATCACTTATGACGAGACAGTCACCCGAGTGGGTTACTGTGAGACGCGCTACTCGTTTAAAGAGTGCAGTGTCATCCTCCCCACATGATTCTCAAGAAACATCAAGGCTAAATGAAGATAGTCAACGTAGCTCTCTAGTAGATGACCACAATTCCCCCACACCACCATCGCAGGTGCTTGCTCTTACTTGGCAGTGTGATATGTGGTTGCATGTTGCATATGGTGTCTACCTTAATGCTTCTAATTAGGGTAAATTGCATCTGCTTAGTTAACACATTATACCTGTGAATATGACATGTGTTCCTGTTTTTGGTACATATTACGTCTTTGTATTAACCATGTTCTTAATCAAACTACTTTTCTTGTGTATCCCTCATCAATCACTTCTGACGAGACACCTTCAAGTTGACAATGTAATATTGGTTGCATCTTGCATATCATTTCAAACATGTATTGCCTCTAATTTGTTGAAGTGTCACTTATAATGAGACACATCTAACTTGGTATAGTGATTTTGGTTGGATCTTTCATATGGTGTCTAGATTGCATTGCTTCCAATTTGTTGAAATGCCTTCTGCTTAGCCTTTTTCGTACATATTCCATCCTTCTACAATGTGGTTGCCATACATAAAAGTTGTGTTCGTCAGTATCATGCATCAACGAATTTGGAAGTGCGAATTTCATTCCTTTTTATTGTATGTTTACTTGACAAGCCAAAATCTAAAAGGACGAAGGCATGGAATATGTTGGTCCTCTGGAGTAACCGAAACAGATGATCTCTGCAGATTCTCCTGCTACTCCTACTGCAGTGCAAGTTCTAAATCTCATCTCCCCTACTCCACAACCCCAGGTGCTTGCTCTAACATGGCAGTGTGATATCTGGTTGCATGTTGCATATGGTGCCTAGCTTGTATTGCTCCTAATTTGTTAAATTGCATCTCCTTAGCTTACACATTATACATGTGAATATGACACGCCTTCTTGTTTTTGGTACATACTACATCTGCCTATCACACCATGTTTTTACATCAAACTACTGTTCTTGTGTATCCTGCATCTATCGCTTATGATGAGACAGTCATGCCCGTTGTTGGTGTACAAAAGAAGGGGCGCACCTTTGTACCCCTTTACCTGTGCATGGGCAGTCGGAGCCGCGCCCACGGCCACACCAAGCAGAGCAGGGGAGGTGAACCAAGGCAAAACCGAAGCCCAAGACAGCCAGAGCAACGCCAAGACCAAGAACGCAAAGAAGCAGAGGGGCGGAGCAGTTTCCCCTGGAAAGACCCTTGCCGGGGACTGCCTCAGCAGCCCCGCCAAGACCCTTGCCGGGGCAGCACACCCAAATGCCAACAGGGCGAGCCACCCTTGAGCCCACGTCCCCAACACCATCAGCCACGTGGGGCCAGGGCTCGGGAGGCACCACTGTGGTGGCATGCAGATCTTTGTGAAGACATATTCAAGATCAGATGAGGATTAGAAGACAACGATCATCAGCAAGATCCTTGCCGAGGAGAGCCACGAGACCCCCGGCAAGATTCTTGCCGGGACGACAGCACGCCACGGCAAGACCCTTGCCGGGCCCCCCGGCAAGGCTCTCGCCGAAGACGCCAGCAGGGCCACTGCCAGGCCCGCACCAACCAAGTCTCCACCGCCGTTCGCATGCAGCTGTCAGCCCAAACCACCTGGGCAGGCACCTGCGTGGCAACATGCAGCTTCCAGGCCAACTCAGCAGGCGCCTGCGTGGCGGCATGCAGATCTTCGTGAAGACCCTACCACCGCGCCACCTCAGCTGCCTGCCTACCTACATGGCGCTGCACGCATTGCTGGCCAGGGTGCGTGTTGAAGCGAGGAGGAGCGGCGACGGACGGGACGGGCCTCGCCCCCGTCCCCGATAAAGCTAGGGGACACCTCAGCGGCGCATTAAATGCGTCTTGTCCTGTAATATAAGCGATAAGCTCATAGCACTGTGCGCCTTTCCACCTCCTGTGTGCCATTGTGGCAGCCCCATTCGATTATAAAAGGAGGCCCATGGCATACTGGAGAAGGATTCGGCTCTTTCGAACCACGCACTCACCATAGCTAGTTCGAGAGCTCAAGAACTCTCTGAAATACACCCACCAAAGCAGGACTAGGGTTTTACGCATCCTCGCGGCCCAAACCTGGGTAAACGATCCTTGTGCTGACTACTGATCCTGCTCTTCTTGCAACCCTGCGCCCCGGAAACCGTAGTAGGGATTCTTGTGATCCCATAGGTGTCGTTCCACACCGACACCCGTGGGTTAGTATGAGATGCACTACTCTTATAAAGAGTGCAGTTTCATCCTCTCCACATGATTCTCAAGAAACAGCAAGCCTAATTGAAGATATTGAACGTAGCTCTATACTTGAAGACCGCACTTCCCCTACACCACCATCGCAGGTGCTTGCTCTAACTTCGCAGTGTGATATGTGGTTGCATGTTGCATACGGTGTCTAGCTTGTAATGCTTCTAATTAGGGTAAATTGCATCTGCTTAGTTTACACATTATACCTGTGAATATGACTTGCCTTCCTATTTTTGGTACACACTACATCTTTTTCTCCGTTTTGAGTCCGCTCAACAGCTCAAAGCGGCCGCGTCGAGAGTGGAGGGGTAGCCTTCCGCACTTGGCAACGCTCGACTCTGACTCGAGTCAAGCTCGACAGTTCGGGCGGCCGCGCTAAAGGCGGTAAGGTGGTTCGCTCGGCAGCAAGCACACCCGCCAGGCCAATGGGGATCCGTCCGCAAGACGCCGCCCTGGTTTACGCGCCGGCAAACCTACCAGTTAACGTAGGGTGGACATACAAAGGAAAATCGAACAGGAAAATAACATGCATGATACTAAAAATGCTGCAGAGTTATATTACATCGGTTTGTTGCTGCGGTTCTAACTAAAGATAGCAATTGTCTTGGTTGTGAACCTGCAGCGGCGGTAAGAAATAATGGGGTGCCTAATCCCGGCACTGGCCCTCTACCCTCTGAATTCCGCCGACACGGCTGATGATGGGCTTGATGCGCTCCCTGAGCGGCGAGAGGTCAGTATCCTCCGTCAAGCTTTCCAGCGCGGCGTCGAAGTCGAGGTCGGGGTACTAGTAGGCCACCTTGGTGAGAACCTTGGTAATGGCGCCCTGGGAAAGCCTCCGGGCCTTGTCGGCCAGCGAGGCCACCCGGTTGGCGTGAAGCCGCTCCAAAGCGCCGACAACCTTCTCAAAGAACAGGGTCAGGCTGCATTTGGCGCTCACGCTCCTCTCCGGGGCATACCTCACGTCCGGCATCCCCATGGTGGCCAGCTGCGCGGCTGCCTTGTTGGCGACGGTGGCAAGGCGGTCGAGCCAGCGGTTCTCGCCCTCCACGTGATCCATGAAGTTGAGGGCCTCGTTCTTCCGCAACTGCTTCTCGGCCTCCAGCTCCTCGGCCAGGGTCCCCTCTCGGGTTTTGGCCTCCAAGAGCATCCCCTCGAGGCCCTCCAGCTTCAGCTTGAGGTCCTTGATGGACTTGTTGGCCTCGGAGAGCTCCTCGGCCCTGCTGACGACCGCGCCCTGCGCCTCCGTCAGAGCGCTGTTGAGCGTGTCCTTCTCCTGGGACATCTTTAGGGCCTGCTCCTTCAGCTCGTCCCGCTCCGCCTGCAGCTCCTTTACCTTGCCGGCGTGGACCTGGGTCTAGGCATTGAGTGCCTCTTTGTGCCTCTGCTCCAGCTCACCGGTCCGCTGCAAGACAAGCTTCTCCACCTCTTCATCCTTGCCGCGAAGCGTGGCGGCAAGCTTCTCCTCGGGCGCGGCGAGGTCCTCCTCCTGGGAGTTCAGTGCGGCCTCATGCTGGGTCCGGGCGGCCTCGGCGGCAGCGGCCAAGTTCCTCGCCGTCTCTTGGGCTTTCTCGACGTCGGCGAGCTTCATCGTGAGCTCCACGTCGCGCTTGGCCAGCTCGCCCTGGGCAGCCTTCAGCTCTTTGTGAGCCTCGCGGAACCAGTCCTGCGTCTCGGTGATGCGCTTCTGGAGGTCCGCCTCCGCCTTCTCCACCACTGCCGTCCTGGACTTAGCCTTGTCCAGGCGGGCGCGATGGAGCGCCTGGAGCTTTCGGAAGCTGGCGCCCATGGCGTGGAGGAGCCGCTCTTCCTGCGAGCCGTCGCCACCAATGCTCGGCTCGTCGACGACCACAAGCCCGGCGGCGGCAAGCACTTCGTCGTCGAACACCTCTCCCTCGATGGGCGTCCTGGTGATCGACGCGCCTAGAAGGTGGACGAACAAGTCGTCACTCACCCTCAGGTACTTGCCGGAGCCGGAAGCAGCAGAGGAGGAAGGCTGGTCATCAGCCACCTCCTACTCCTCCTTGCAGCGGCCTTGCCGGCCTCCCTGGCAGGCCCCGTTCCGGTCTCCTCAGCGGTGGCCTTGCCGGCTTCCCTGGCAGGCCCCTTGGCGGCGTCCTCAGCAGCGCCCTCGGCGGCGATCTTCTCGGCGTCCGCCTCGGCGGCCTTGGCGGCGTCCTCGGCAGCGCCCTTGACGGCCTCCTCGGCGGCCTTGGCGACGTCCTCGACGATGGCATCCACGTCCTCTGGGTTCACCCAGGAGGAATCTGGACACCAAAGAAGGGAGTAAGGCGAGGCCAAGGCTAAGAGCAAGAAAGAAAAAGGAACAGGGACGAAAGGCGAGCGACTTACCAGCACCAGTGCCAGGCTGGGAAAAAGAAGTCCCCTCCCCGCCAACATTTGGCGTCGAGGCAAAGCCGCTGGCGCCCAAGTTCTCCTCCTCCTCCTCCATGTGCGTGGGCTGGGTGCTTGGCGCCCTTGCCGGGGACGCCCCTCGGGGCGGCGTGGTCGATGGGGGCGGCGTGTTGGGAGTAGCCCTCTGCGGCTCCTCCTGCTGTTGCTCTCCTCTTGCGTACCTGGCAAGGTCAGCGCCAAAGTGTCGTGTCCCTGACACATGTCGACGAGGATAGAGTAATGAACTTACACTGGGGGCTATGCCCGGGGCTGCTGTCCGGGCTGCTCAACACCACCAGTGGCACCCTCGAAGTACCAGCCGGGGGCTGGCCACCCACCGAGACCTTGGCCCTCTTCACTCTCTGGGCCAGTGTCTCCACGTCCCTGCAAAGACGAAGACAAGTCAAGACAAGTGACACAGATTGAGGGGGCGGAGATAACGGGAAAGAGCCAGATACTTACTCGTCGTCCGCCTCCTCCTCTGTTGTTTTCCTCTTCCTCCTCGGGCTGAGGGATCCGTAGTCGAAGGTGACCCCGCGTCGGCGTCGGCCGAAGGAGGGGAGGAGGGCGGAGTCTACGCGCGCTTGGACGACAAGGAAGCAGATGCCTTCTTCTTCGCCACCGCGGCTTTCACCACCTTCTTCGCCGCCGCGGCCCTCGTCTGACGTGCGGACTCCTCCGGGGACCTTGGCCGCCGCGCGGCCTTGACGGGCCGTACCGGCTCGCTGGAAGTGGCCTGGCGCAGGACCCGCCCTCTCCCTATGGCCGGAGGGTCAACAGCCCTGGCCTCCTCCGACGACGACTCGTCGGCCGCATCTTCAACCAGAGGAGCCCCGGCGCCGGTGCTGCTGGCCTCCCCGACGGCCACCGCCCATCGGGCGAGCTCCTCCTCCTCGGCGGCCGTCGCGGCCTTGTCCTCCACACCACCAGCGCTGCCGGCCTCCTCGGCAAGCTGCGCCTCCCTCGCCCTGGTGGCGATGTAGTCCAGCTCCGCCTGGGTGGTGTCCTGGACGAGCAGCCACTCAGCGTCGGCATTAATGTACACCTCGTGCAGAGTGTCAAAGAACTGCTGCACCTCGACATCCTCCGGCTCTTTCCAGCTTGGGTCCGGCGCGAATTATTGCACAGCGGGACCACTCCCACCGGCAGCTTGAACAAGGGCCCCTTAAAGACCTTGCCGGCCTTCGCGGCGGCCCTCGCGACCTTGCCGGTCCGCTCGACCTCGCCGTCGCGGCCCACATCAAACTAGAAGAGCCGCTGGCAGAAATGGGCATGCCCCATCACTGTGAAGTTGTGGTTGAGGCCGGGGCGAAGCCGCATGATGTCGGCGGGGTTCGTGAAGAGCCAGGCTGGCCTCCCCTTGTTGTGTAGTGGAGCGATCCGGCGGCGGATGAAGTCCACCCCAATCATTTCAAGGGTGAGCCCGGCCTCGGTGAGCCGAAGGATCCTGGTGGTGGCGACCGTGAGCTTCTCGTCGTCGGTGTCGACGTCGCTCCAGTCGCTTCTGCGGACCGGCGGCGCCCGGCGAACTTCGCAGAACGTCGGCAGGTCCTTGTCCTCGATCTAGCACCACCGGCCCCGCCATTCTTCCCACCTCTCCTTTATGGCGCCATCTGGGTACGCTCCCTTGGACCTTGGGATCCAGGTGATGCAACCGGAAATGGCGCCTCCCGTATGGATCCGAGGGAAGAAGTAATGGCGGAAGAGCGCCGTGTTGGGGTGCACCCCGGCGAAACCCTCGCAGAGGTTTCGCAAAAAGGGCCATGCACGCCACCACATTCGGGGTAAAATCCAAGTGGCGGAAGCAAAAGGTGTGCATAATGTCACTAAAGAAATCTGAGAAGGGGGGACAAAGCCCGCAGGAAAAATAGTCGACAAAGAAGGGGTACCGATTTAGGGTAGCCTCGGCGCAGTTGGCGGGGATGACGCGCGTGGCTGGATGCCCCGACTTCTCTCCCCCCGTCTTCACCCCCCACAAGGGCCTGAAGGAGTCCCGAAGCTCGAACACATCGACTGTCGAGGGGAAGAAGGCGGACTGCGTCCGCTACACCGCCAGCGCACTCTCCGGCGGCTCCGCCGCTCCGGCGTTCTTGGCCACGCCCTTGCCCTTGACGGATTTCGGCGCCATGACGGCTGGGAGAGAAGGGCGAGGCAGAGGGCGGCGGGAACGCAACGGAGGCGAACAAGAGCGAAGCTTGGGGAAGAAGAGGAAGGTGAGCGAAGGCTTCCGAGATTGGGATTGCGCGAAGGGTAAAAGGAACAGTGCGCTCGCGGTTATCCCTTTTTATGGGGAAGCCGCGGGTCGCGCTGTCCATTTACTACGATGTGACACATGCGTGCAGGAACCGCCCCATGCATGCTGCCCACGTCACGGGCACCCCTCCATGCCACGCCGCGCCACGCGCGAGTCGTGGGAAGTGCAGCGCGCGAAAAGTTTTACCGCGGTAAAAACCGCCCCGCCTGCCCGCGCACTATTTTGGGCCTTGCCCAACAACGTGTCGCGCTTATGTGTGGCCCAGGCCCGGGCGCTCCTGTCGGTGTACAAAAGAAGGGGCGCACCTTTGTACCCCTTTACCTGTGCACGAGCAGTCGGAGCCGCGCCCACAGCCACACCAAGCAGAGCAGGGGTGGTGAACCAAGGCAAAACCGAAGCCCAAGACAGCCAGAGCAACGCCAAGACCAAGAATGCAAAGAAGCAGAGGGGCGGAGCAGTTCCCCCCGGCAAGACCCTTGCCGGGGCAGCGCGCACAAACGCCAACAGGGCGAGCCACCCTTGAGCCCACGTCCCCAACACCGTCAGCCACGTGGGGCCAGGGCTTGGGAGGCACCTCTGTGGTGGCATGCAGATATTTGTGAAGACATATTCAAGATCAGATGAGGATTAGAAGACAACGATCCTCGACAAGATCCTTGCCGAGGAGAGCCACGAGACCCCCGACAAGATTCTTGCCGGGACGACAGCGCGCCACGGCAAGACCCTTGCCGGGCCCCCCGGCAAGGCTCTCGCCGAAGACGCCAGCAGGGTCACTGCCAGGCCTGCACCAACCAAGTCTCCACCGCCGTTCGCATGCAGCTGTCAGCCCAAACCACCTGGGCAGGCACCTGCATGGCAACATGCAGCTTCCAGGCCAACTTAGCAGGCGCCAGCGTGGCGGCATGCAGATCTTCGTGAAGACCCTACCACCGCGCCACCTCAGCTGCCTGCCTGCCTACATGGCGCCGCATGCATCGCTGGCCAGGGCGCGTGTTGAAGCGAGGAGGAGCGGCGACGGACGGGACGGGCCTCGCCCCCGTCCCCGATAAAGCTAGGGGACACCTCAGCGGCACATTAAATGCATTTTGTCCTGTAATACAAGCAATTAGCTCATAGCACTGTGCGCCTTTCCACCTCCTGTGTGCCACTGTGGCAGCCCCTTTCGACTATAAAAGGAGGCCCATGGCATACTGGAGAAGGATTCGGCTCTTTCGAACCATGCACTCACCATAGCTAGTTCGAGAGCTCAAGAACTCTCTGAAATACACCCACCAAAGCAGGACTAGGGTTTTACGCATCCTCGCGGCCCTAACCTGGGTAAACGATCCTTGTGCTGACTACTGATCCTGCTCTTCTTGCAACCCTGCGCCCCGGCAACCGTAGTAGGGATTCTTGTGATCCCATAGGTGTCGTTCCACACCGACACCCGTGGGTTAGTATGAGATGCGCTACTCTTATAAAGAGTGCAATTTCATCCTCTCCAGATGATTCTCAAGAAACAGCAAGCCTAATTGAAGATATTGAACGTAGCTCTGTACTTGAAGACCGCACTTCCCCTACAACACCATCGCAGGTGCTTGCTCTAACTTCGCAGTGTGATATGTGGTTGCATGTTCCATACGGTGTCTAGCTTGTAATGCTTCTAATTAGGGTAAATTGCATCTGCTTAGTTTACACATTATACCTGTGAATATGACATGCCTTCCTATTTTTGGTACACACTACATCTATGTGTTAACCATGTTCTTACATGAAACTACCTCTCTTCTGTATCCTGCATCAATCACTGACGATGAGACACCTTTATTCGTTGCTTATTGCATATTATTTCTAGCCTGTTGCGATGTATTGCTTCTAATTTGGTCAAATACATTTGTTAGGACACCCTTTTAATTTGGCAGAGTGATATTGGTTTCATCTTTCATATGGTTTCTAGCTTGCATTGCTTCTAATTAGTTCAAACACCTTGTGCTTGGTTTACACTTTATACATCATACATGTCAATATGTCATGTCGTCCTGTTTTTCATACATATTCCATCCTCCCATCATGCGGCTGTCTTACATGAAAGTAGTGCTTGTCAGTTTCATGCATCAATGAGTTCTGAAGAGGAAATTTTATTCCTTTTTCTTGTGGGTTTGACTTGACAAGGCAAAATCAAAAAATAGGAAGGAAAAGAGTAAGAAAGGCGATGATGGTGGTCCTCTGCAGCAACATAAAAGGAGCATCTTTACGGATTCTCCTTGTACTGCTAGTGCATTACAAGTTCCAAGTCTCCGCTCCCCTACTCCACCATCCAAGGTGCTTGCTCTAACTTGGCAGTGTGATATCTAGTTGCATGTTGCATATGGTGTCTAGCTTGTATTGCTCCTAATTAGTGTAAACTGCATCTGCTTAGCTTACACATGATACGTGTGAATATGACACGCTTTCCTGTTTTTGGTACATACTATATCTGTCTATCACACCATGTTCTTACATGAAACTACTCTTCTTTTGTATCATGCGTCAGTCACATATGATGGGGCACCTTTAAGTTGGTAGTGTGATATTGGTTTGCGCCTTGAATATGATTTCTAGCATGTAGTGCTTCTAGTTTGATGAACGCCACCTATGACGAGACAGTTTTAACTTGGCAGAGTGATATTGATTGCACCTTCCATATGGTGTCTAGCTTGCAGTGCTTCTAATTTGTTGAAGTGCCTTCTGCTTAGTTACCACATCATAGGTGTGAATATGTCAAGCCGTCTAGTTTTTCGTACATATTGCATCCTCGTATCATGACTTTGCCTTTCATCAGAGTAGTGTTCGTCAGTATCATGCATGATTGAGTTTTGAAGAGTGAATTTTCTTCCTTTTTCTTGCCGGCTTGACCTCACAATGCAAAATCAATAAAGCGAAAGGAAATTGGTAAGTCATTGGATGATGGTGGTCCTTCCGAGCAACTGAAACAGAGGGTCTCTACAGATTCTACTCCGCCATCCTCCCAACAAGATTTGCAAGACAACGCACGGCTAGATAGTCAACGTCGCTGTGTAGATGATGAGCACATCTCCCCTACTCCACCATCACAGGTGCTTGCTCTAACTTGACACTATTATATGTGGTTGCATGTTGCGTATGATGTCTAGCTTGTATTGCTTTTAACTTTGTTGAATTACATCTGCTTACTTTACACATAATGCCTGTGAATATGACACGTGTTGCTGTTTCTAGAACATACTATATCTCATCACACCATGTTCTTACATCAGACTACTGTTCCGCATCAGTCACTTATGATAAGGCACCTTTAAGTCACCACTGTGATATTGGTCGTGTCTTGCATATGATTTCTAGCATGTACTGCTTCTAATTTGTTGAAACGCCAGACAGTTTGAACTTGGCAGAGTGATATTGGTTGCACCTTTCATATGGTGTCTAGCTTGCAGTGCTTCTAATTTGTTGAAATGCCTTCTGCTTAGTTACCACATCATAGGTGTGAATATGTCAAGCCGTCCTGTTTTTCGTACATATTCCATCCTTGTATCATGCGTTTGCCTTTCATCCGAGTAGTGTTCGTTAGTATCATTCATGAATGAGTTCCGAAGAGCGAATTTTATTCCTTTTTCTTCTTGGTTTGACTTCACAATGCAAAATCAATACAGCTGAAGGAAATTAGTCCAGCAGTGGATGATGGTGGTCCTTCGGAGCAACTCAAACAGAGGGTCTCTACAGATTCTACTCCGCCATCCTACCAACAAGATTCGCAAGACAACACAAGGCTGGACAGTCAACGTAGCTGTGTAGATGATCAGCACATCTCCCCTACTCCACCATCATAGGTGCTTGCTCTAACTTGGCACTATTATATGTGGTTGCATGTTGCGTATGATGTCTAGCTTGTATTGCTTCTAACTTTTTTGAATTGCATCTGCTTACTTTACACATAATGCCCGTGAATATGACACATGTTCCTGTTTCTAGAACATACGTGTAGATGACGAGCACATCTCCCCTACTCCACCATCACAGGTGCTTGCTCTAACTTGGAACTGTTATATGTGGTTGCGTGTTCCATATGATGTCTAGTTTGTATTGCATCTGATTTTGTTGAATTGCATCTGCGTAGCTTACAACTTATACCTGCAACGATCACTTACCCATAAGACACATTTAACTTGGGAGTGTGATGTAGGTTGCATCTTGCATTGTCTTCTAGCTTGTACTGCTTCTAATTTCTTGAAATGGCACTTACGACGAGACACTTTTTACCTGATAGAGTGATATTGGTTGCATGTTCATATGGTGCCTAACTTTCATTTCTTCTAATTTTGTTGAAATGCCTTCTGCTTACTGTTTTTCATACATATTCCCTCCTCCTATCGTACGTCTGAATATGCAATGTTGTCTTCTTTTTGTATATATTCCATCCTCCTATCCTGTGCTTGCCTTACATCAAAGTAGTGTTCGTCTGTATCATGCATCAACCAGTTATGCAGAGCTAATTTTATTCATCTTCTTTTGGTTTTGACTTCATAAGGCAATATCAAAAAATAGGAAGGAAAAGAGTAAGTTAGGGGGTGTTGGTGGTCCTCCGGACCGACGCAAATAGAGACTCTCTAGATTTGCCACTGCTACTGCTAATGAAGTTGAAGTCCCAAGTCTACATGATGAGTTCATCTCCCGTACTCCACCGTCGCAGGTGCTTGCTCTAAGTTGACAGTGTGATAATTGGTTTCATGTTGCATATGTTGTCTAGCCTGTATTTCTTCTATTTTGATTAAATTGCACCTATTGAGTTTATACGTTATACATGTGCATATGACATGCCTTTCTGTGTCTAGAATACACTGCATCTATCAATCATACCATGTTCTTACATCAAAGTACTGCTGTTGTGTATCCCGCGTCAGTCACTCATGATCGGACCGTGTTAACATGGCAGTTTGATAGTGGTTGCATCTTGCATCGATTTCTATGTTGTACTGCTTCTAATTTTTCGAAATGCCACTTATGACAAGACACTTTTAACTAGGCAGAGTGATATTGGTTGCATCTTTCATATGGTGTCTAGCTTGCATTACTTCTATTTTCTTGAAAATCCTTCTGCTTAGTTTACACATCGTAGCTATCAATATGTCACGTCGTCTTGTTTTTCTTAGATATTCCATCCTCATACGGTTCTCTTACATCAAAGTATTGCTTGTCTGTATCATGCATCAATGAGTTCTGAAGAGCGATTTTATTCTTTTGTGTTGTGGGTATGCCTTGACATGGCAAAGTCAAAAAAGAGCAAGGAAAAGAATATAGTAGGGAATGGTGTTACTCGTCAGGTGAAACGGAAAAGGATCTGCCCTCGAGATTCTGCTGGTACTTATAGTGCAGTAGAAGGTCCAAGTCCACCGGCTAAATCTACAAACACAGTATCACCTGCTCCAGCATCCGCTTCAACTGTACCAGCATCTCAACGAGTTACTCGTTCGTTTGCTCCGGAACTGGCTAGTTCCCAAACTGCATTCACACCTAACACTACTTCCAAAGCACTGCTGACACAACAGGACTTGGCAAGATCAGATGAACCTCATGAGCATCAACACCAAGATGGTACCTGACCGAGTCAAGTTGCAGTTGCATGCTCCTTTATATGTACTCTCACAGTTTGATGTGCACTAACACTTTCCAGATTCGTTGTTGAACTAGCACCACGGTGCAAGCGGAAACAGACATCAGGGATAATGCTTGACAGATTAACAAAATCTAAAGGAGGAAGAATGGAGATCCATTTTGAGGCAGGTTTACAAAGGCCATGTGATGCTACAGAGTCAGCCAAGTTAGTATCAGAGGCAGCCATTGCTGTTAGGTGTCATGCACGTATCCTCCCAACGTGGATCCAGTACAGGAATGAGAAAGACAATACCCAGTTTAACACCTTCCTTGACCATTTATACGTAAGTAATGTTATTCATCGCAATTTGTAATATTGTCTTGCTCTGTGCCATACTTTCTAGCTTCCTCCTAATAAGACTCACATTCTTTTTTCAACAGATGAGGTTCAAGTTGGATCTGAAAGATGATGGAACTAAACAAGCATGCACTCATGTTTTCAGTCTGATCTGCGACAGTATCGGTACCACCTTAGAAAATCTCACATTGAAGGCAAGGCTAACAATGAAATTGCCCAAACATCTCCAGTGGAATACATTACAAATGAAGACTAGAAACCCTTGTTAAACACTGGTCTGATCCAAAGTATCAGGTAGGGTATATGTATTTGATCAGACCACATATTGAACTTGTATTTATGTATGTCCCTTACAAGTGTATCTTCTTCTAGGCTAACTGTTTGAAGAACAAGACCAACCGTTCTAAAGTGAAATTCCAATAGACAACACGATCTCGTAGCTATATTGCACACTGCGAGGCTCTTGTAAATAGCTGCTACTTCCTTCTTTTTTCTGTGCCATATTATCGTATCTATATTGAGTTGTTCCAAATACAGAGGAAAACCCGTGCAGACCAAAAAGAACCTGAACCGAATGCAGTGCAAATCTGCAAGGATTGCCACACCAGCAAGATGAAGGGCATGAGCACACCAGTTCAGGACGCTGTTGTAAGTCCTTACTCCTCCTGCCTTTGAACTGATTGGTACTATGATGTGTTCATTTAACTGCTTAGTTTGCAGCCAATGTCAGTTACTCTGTTCACTTTTATACACAGTTGTCTTAGCGTATCATTTCACCTTACATGGTTTAAAAGAGATGAAGGATATTCTTTTGGTCTTGATCTGTAATCTAGTTGTGATGTTCACGTGCGCACACAATGATAGAATAGCCTGTTTATTTTATATCTGTTTGCCCATGATATGGATGATGTCATACTATGTTCATCCTACTTTAAACCATGTCTCTTTATCCTTAGATGTCAACGAATGTGAGGAAATAGACAATACAGTAGGCATGCTACATGGACATATGTTCCGAAAGTGATTTTATTATGTAGTTGGCACTACAATACATGCTAATGTATTATAGTAGTTCAGCAAAGTAAGTTATGTATAAACGTGAAACCTACTTAGTTTGTTTTTGTCTCATTAGTAACTTATGTGGTACACTAATCTACAAGTTCAAACTTTCAGCAAGCTATAGAACAAATGATTGAAAAGCCACAACCACCTGAAGGTGACGAGGCTACCACAGGCAAATTGTCACCTCTTGCTGCAGTGCGTCAGTATGTCTCCACTAACAGTGCAAAAAGCACCTTCCTGCGTAATTCTGGGTTGGTTGTCAAGGTAACCTCATCCAAATCGCCTACTGAACAAAATCTTGCGGCTAGACAGAGTGATATATCTGTGCTCCAGACACAAGTCCAATCCCTAATGGACATTGTGTTGGAAACAAAAATAGTGGTTGGCAAATGTCATGAAGATATGAATGGTTTTGAAACTAGACTATCAGACATTTGCTTTGTTGTTCAAGAGCAATGGTGGAAAAAAGGGGAAGATCGTGCTGCTCCATCAGATTCTACAGCCTGAAACATAAGCACTCAGGTCAAATGATCTGTGGTTCTATACATCTATGGTGCTTTTATCTGCAAGGACTGTAAACTTTATGCCAACAGGCCTTTTGTTGTATGGTTGGAATTTATTTTGTTGTGATACAACATTTATGATGCTGCCAAAGGTTGCAGTAATTACGACGCTATTTTTGTATAGTGTAGGTTTATCTTAGTAATGTATTTGGCCAAAAGCTTTGTAGGAGCCCAACATGCCAACATTCGTCGGGCCCATTCCAATTGGGCTAAAAACGATTCTGGGCCGAAATTTTCATGTAGCCCACTAAAAATATCTGGGCCTAAATCAGCATAAGCTTTCATATTTTTCTGGTAGGCCTATGCCCATAGTGGGCTTTAACAGGCCTAAATATAATTTGGGCCCTCAGTAATAATAGGCCGTTTACATGTGTAAATATCCCGAGCCCATAAAAAACATGGGCCTTTAATAGGCCGAAAGTAAGATTGGGCACTGATTGTACCAAATAACCCACTGGTCTCAGCAGGCCGAAATGGTGGCCCATTTACAATGCGGATCGTCCACAGGCCGAAAGTCAGACGGGCCGTAAATGCGCTGACCTACTACACGGGCCTTTAACAAGCCAAAAGTTCGGTCGGGCTTGATTAGTGTCATTTTTATATGGGTCGTTATTAGGCCCGATGTGGCGTTGGGCCACATATGGCCCATGGATTTCGTCCGACGTTAACAGGCCGAAAGTCACAACAGGCCCAATGTGAGACATGGCTGAATATGACCCATATCCTTCACGGTCGTTTATGGGCCGAAAGTTTCAATGGCCTATAAATGGGCCCAAATGAAGCAGGACCTTTAACAGGCCGGAAACACACCGGGCCGTAATTCGGCCCAAATTCTTAGCGGACTATTAACAGGCCAGAAGTGACCACGGGTCGCGATGATGACAAGTTTAGGACGGGCCATTGACGGGCCAATTTGACACTAGCCGTACGGGCCTTAACTGAGAATGTTGGGCCTTTAGCTGGGCCGGCCCATTATGGTCTACAAAATCTTGTGGGCCTTTAGCTGGGCCATCCCATTATGGCCCGCTAAATCTTGTGGGCCATTAGTTGGGCCGGCCCATTATGGCCCACTAAATCTTGTGGGCCTTTAGTTGGGCTGGCCCATTAATCTTTATGGGCCACTTTTGCGCCGGTCCACATGTCAACGTATCATAGGCGCATCTCGCCCATTGGATGAGTGACACCTGTCCCAACGGTGAGCAAACACGTGTTTCCTCCGGCCAATGAGTATTTTACACATGGAAAATCCCCATTGGTCCGGGCTGTTAACGGGTTATCGGATCCAAAATCGGACCCGATAGCTTAACGACGTTCCGTTACGGTGGATGCCACGTGTCGGTCACCCTTGACGAAAGCACTTCTATGACGTGCGATTTATCGTCATGGAAGTGGACACTTCTGTGATGATAATTTTGTTAATGTCATGGAACACTTCTATGACAGCACAAGTATGACTATCTTGATTCTGTCATGAAATTGTCATGGATGTACATGCATGAGAAAAAACGTGACCTACTGTGACAAACACGTATCATTACGGAAGTGTATTCTTTTTGTAGTGGCACCACCTGACCTTGTGGGCCCCCTGGGCCTCCACCGACCTCAACTCCAACTCCATATATTCTCTTTTGGGGAGAAAAAAATCAAAGAGAAGGATTCATCGCATTTTACGATACGGAGCCGTCGCCAAGCCCTGTTCTTCCTCGGGAGGGCAGATCTGGAGTCTGTTCGGGGCTCTGGAGAGGGGAATCCGTCGCCATCGTCATCATCAACCATCCTCCATCACCAATTTCATGATGCTCACCACCGTGCGTGAGTAATCCCATCATAGGCTTGCTGGACCGTGATGGGTTGGATGAGATTTACCATGTAATCGAGTTAGTTTTGTTAGGGTTTGATCCCTAGTATCCACTATGTTCTAAGATTGATGTTTCTATGACTTTGCTATGCTTAATGCTTTTCACTAGGGCCTGAGTCCCATGATTTCAGATCTGAACCTATTATATTTTCATGAATAAATTTTTGTTCTTGATCCGATATTGCAAGTTATAGTACCTACTACGTGTTATGATCCGGCAACCCTGGAGTGACAATAGTCGGGACCACTCCCAGCGACGACCGTAGTTTGAGGAGTTCATGTATTCACTAAGTGCTAATGCTTTGGCCTGGTACTCTATTAAAAGGAGACCTTAATATCCCTTAGTTTCCATTAGGACCCCACTGCCACGGGAGGGTGGGACAAAAGATGTCATGCAAGTTCTTTTCCATAAGCACATATGACTATATTCGGAATACATGCCTACATTACATTGATGAATTGGAGCTAGTTCTATGTCACCCTATGTTATAACTGTTGCATGATGAATGCCATCCAACATAATTATCCATCATTGATCCATTGCCTACGAGTTCGTTTCATATTGATCTTTGCTCTGTTACTTTTCCATTGCTACTGTCACGATTGCTACAAAACAACTACTGTTACTATTGCCACTGTTACCGTTACTTCCATACTACTTTGCTACTAAATATTTTGCTGAAGATATTAAGTCTTTCAGATGTGGATGAATTGACAACTCAACTGCTAATACTTGAGAATATTCTTTGGCTCCCCTTGTGTCGAATCAATAAATTTGGGTTGAATACTCTACCCTCAAAAACTGTTGTGGTCCCCTATACTTGTGGGTTATCAAGACCTTTTTCTGGCGCCGTTGCCGGGGAACATATCTCTATTCTTTGAGTCACTTGGGATTTATATCTGTTGATCACTATGAGGAACTTGAAAGATCAAAGAACCAAGATTTTTCCCTCAACTACGAGGGGAGGAAAGGAACTGCCATCTAGCTCTGCACTTGATTCTCCTTCTGTTTTGAGTAAACTTGCGACACCTACACCTGCTATTGATTCTGATATGTTGCATGTTATTGATGATGCCACTTCTGCTATGCATGATGCTTATGATGAAACTACTTCTGTGCTTGATAAGATTGTGCCACTAGGTAAATTTCTTGATGAATAACTTGCTAGGGTTAGAGAGAATGAAATAACTGAAACTGATGATATTGTTGAAAATTGTGATTATGATTCTCCCCCTAGAGATGAATTGCCTGTTGTACCTGAGGGTTATGTTATGGATGAAGAAACTACTAGAGACTTCTTTGCTTGCAATGATAGAGAGGATCTTATGAAATTGCTAACTAAGCTGAAAGAAAAATCCTTGAATGCTAGAATGAAATATGATCCCGCTTTTGCTACTTCACCTATCTTTGTTACTGATGAGGATTATGAATTCTCTGTCGATCCTGAGTTAATTACTTTGGTTGAATCTGATCCTTTCTATGGTTATGAATCTGAAACTGTTGTAGCACATCATACTAAATTGAATGATATAGCCACCCTATTTGCTCATGAGGAAAAAATTCGCTATTACTATATTCTCAAATTGTTTCCTTTCTCATTAAAGGGTGATGCTAAGATATGGTTTAATTCTCTTGCTCCTGGTTGTTTGCGTAGTCCCCAGGATATGATTTACTACTTCTCTGAAAAATATTTCCCCGCTCATAAGAAACAAGCTGCTTTAAGGGAAATATTTAATTTTAGGCAAAATGAAGAAGAGAGTCTCCCACAAGCTTGTGGGAGGCTTCTCCAATTACTTAATGCTTTGCCTGATCATCCTCTTAAGAAAAATGAAATACTTGATATCTTTTATAATGCACTAACCGATGCTTCCAGAGACCACCTGGATAGTTGTGCTGGTTGTGTTTTCAGGGAAAGAACTGTTGAGCAAGTTGAATTGATATTGAATAATATATTGAGTAATGATAATGATTGGACACTTCCTAAACCAACTCTGAAGCCAACTCCAAAGAAGAGGGGTATTCTATTTCTCAGTCCTGAAGATATGCAAGAGGCAAAGAAATCTATGAAAGAAAAAGGTTTTAAAGCTGAAGATGTTAAAAATGTACCGCCTATTGAAGAAATACGTGGTCTTGGTCCAAAGTTGTTTTGATGCATGATATAGCCTCTAGGCACTTGTAGGAGTAGTTGCTATCAATTTTGTTGAGTTTGGTTCACTTTTATTTGGAGTCACTAAAAATCTCAGAATTTTTTCAAAGAAAGAAAAATGTCTAGGAGAATGTACCAAGGTGGTACTTCAAGGAAGCACGAGGCATGCGATACATGAATTGGACCCTGAACCACCAAGGGAAGCTCAACTGAAGCCGTGTGAATGGCCATCGGATGAATTTATGGATCGTGCGGGTTTCAAAGAAGAGTTCTATGCGTACGTACAAAATGCCGGCCTTGAGGATTTCTTATCAGACAAGTGCTTACAATATTATTATCTCACCGATTCCTTTGTTCGGAGGTTTGAGTTTTCATCTAAGCGTAATACTCATACTGTCTTGTTTGACCTTTATGATGAATCTTATACCATGGACCTAGAAGATTTTTGTGATGCATGCAAAATTCCATAATGGGGTAATCTTAGTGAGCCTCACAAATCTGAATACACTGATTTCCTTGCTAGCATCACTGTTGGAGAAACTAGAAATATCACTCAAGCTACCATAGGGAGCATTCACTTTCCTGCCATACACTACTTTGCTCTCTTTATGGGAAGATGCATTAATGGTAAATACGAGCATTGCCTCGTGTGTTCCAGATCTTAGTGTCCTCAAATGTGCGGTTTTAGGCGATAAGCGATATGATTTAGGGGCTATTATTGCTAGGAGGTTACACCATAATGCTAAAGATGGAGATTTATTTGGTGGGATTTATGCAACTCGTTTAGCTAATTATTTGGGTGTACTCATAAGACGATATGATGTTGAGTTACCACCTGCTTTCCTAGATTATGAGGTCATGGTACGCTACCAGTTTCATAAGAGGAATGAACAGATCCTCCAGTACCGATTAATCTTTGATAGACGGCGCGCCTTTGATGTCTACTACGCAGCTTTATTCTTGTAGACTCGTGTTGGGCCTCCAAGCGCAGTGTTTGTAGGACAGTAGCAATTTTCCCTCAAGTGGATAACTTAAGGTTTATCAATCCGTGGGAGGCGTAGGATGAAGATGGTCTCTCTCAAACAACCCTGCAATCAAATACAAGAAATCTCTTGTGTCCCCAACACACCCAATACAATGGCAAATTGTATAGGTGCACTAGTTCGGCGAAGAGATGGTGAAAAAAGTGTAATATGGATGGTAGAAATATATTTTTATAATCTGAATAATAAAAAAATAGCAAGGTAGCAATTGATAAAAGTGAGCACAAACGGTATTGCAATGCTTGAAAATGAGGCCTAGGGTCCGTACTTTCGCTAGTGCAATCCCTCAACAATGCTAATATAATTGGATCATATAACCACCCCCCAAAGTGCGATGAAGAATCACTCCAAAGTTCCTATCTAGCGGAGAACATAATAATAAATTGTTTGTAGGGTACGAAACCACCTCAAAGCTATTCTTTCCGTTCGATCTATTCAAGAGTTCGTACTAAAATAACACAAAGCTATTCTTTTCGTTCGATCTATCGAGTTTGTACTAAAATAACACCAAAGCAAATTCATATTCATAATACTCAATCCAACACAAAGAACTTCAAAGAGTGCCCCAAGATTTCTACCGGAGAAACAAACACAAGAACGTGCATCAACCCCTATGCATAGATTACCCCAATGTCACCTCGGGAATCCGCGAGTTGAGTGCCAAAACATATATCAAGTGAATCAATACGATACCCCATTGTCACCACGAGTATTCAATTGCAAGACATATATCAAGTGTTCTCAAATCCATAAAAGTATTCAATCTGATAACAACGAAATCTCAAAGGGAAAACTCAATTCATCACAACAAGAAAGAGAGGGGAAAACACCATATGATCCGACTATATTAACAAAGCCGGCGATACATCAAGATCGTGACATCCCAAGAACACGAGAGAGAGAGAGAGAGATTAAAGACATAGCTACTGGTACAAACCCTCAGCTCTGAGGGTGGAATACTCCCTCCTCATCATGGTGGCCGCCGGGATGATGAAGATGGCCACCGGAGATGATTCCCCCCTCCGGCAGGGTGCCAGAAAGGGTCTAGATTGGTTTTCGGTGGCTACAGAGCCTTGCGGCGGCGGAACTTCTGATCTAGGTTCTCCCCGAAGGGTTTTGGAATATTTGGGAATTTATAGGGCAAAGAGGGGGTATGGGAGGCCACCGAGGTGGGCACAACCCACCTAGGCGCGCCCTGGCTGGCCCATTGGTGGTCTTCTTGTCCATAAAAAATCCACAAAAAGTTTCGCGATGTTTGGAGTCCGTTTGATATTGATTTCCTGCGATCTAAAAAACAAGCCAAAAATAGCAACTGGCACTGGGTCAATAGGTTAGTCCGAAAAATGATATAAAGTTGCTATAAAATGATTGTAAAACATCCAAGAATTATAATATAACAGCATGAATACTTTATAAATTATAGATACGTTGGAGACGTATCAGCATCCCCAAGCTTAATTCCTACTCGTCCTCGAGTAGGTAAATGATAAAATAAATAATTTATGAAGTGTGAATGCTAGCAAAGTGCACAAGTTTGATCAATGATAATTTCAATCACTTTTCCTAGCGTAATAACATCAATTCTTTCTCATAAAATTTCTCATGTTAAAGTAGCAACCAATTCACATGTTAAGGTTCAAACAATGAACTCTCTTGAAACTCAATAACCTATGTTCTTAGTCACCAAGCAATTGCAATTCAACTTATTCAACGGAGTTTAAGTAAGAGCTCCACATACTCAACCATCTTATAGTCTTCTATGATTGCTAACACTCACCGCATACACATGAGCAAAACGTTTCAACCAGACACATATAAAGATAGGGGCTTATTGTTTTGCCTCCCAACATATTCACCTCAAGGGTGATGTCAACAATAATAACTCATGCTACCCATATTCAACTGGACATATGTGCCTAGATCTTTCCTCACCACATGATGCTTGCCAAAGAGAAAAATAAAAAGGAATAGAGAGAAAAAATTTGACTCTTTGCATAAAAGTAAATACTGAAAAGTAAAAGATAGGCCCTTCGCAGAGGGAAGCAGAGGTTGCCATGCGCTTATTGGTTTGTATGCTCAGCCCCTTAGTGCAAAAGAACGTCACGTTATATTTCCCCTTATGATAGCAACCTTTATTATGCAGTCTGTCGCTTTTATTATTTGCCATCACAAGTTCGTACAATGCTCAATTTTCTCTTACACTAAATGATCTAACACTTTTAGAAGCAATTTTTATTGCCTTATTGCACCGATGACAACTTACTTGAAGGATCTTGCTCAATCGTCCTTAGGTAGGTATGGTGGAATCTTGAAAATAAGATTTGGGTTTAAGGGTTTTTGGATGCACAAGTAGTATCTCTACTTGGTGCGGAATTTTTGGCTAGCAAAGATGGGGGTCAAGCACGACATGTTGAAGGATCTATGACAATATAACTTCTATGTGAATATGAACAAACATAAACCATTACGTTGCCTTCCTTGTCCAACATCAACAATTTGGGCATATAATATTTTGATGGGGGCTCACAATCACAAAAGATTTCCAAGATAGTATATTTGCATGTGAAAGTTCTCTTCCTTATACTAATTATTGGTGAATTGCTTGTATGGCCAATATTATGATTGTCAAGCCTCAAAAGATTTCACTTTCTAAACCCAATCTGAAGCTACCACTAGGCATGATATGATTTCAACTTCATGACATTCAATTCATTCAACAATTTACTCATAGGATATAAGTGAAGCACAAGAGTAATACCATAGAAAAGAGCTTCGTTGACGGGATGTGAGTGTCGCTTACTTAGCCTGCCTGGCAACTATTTGAGGACTCTAGTTTATTTAAAAACTTTCAGATCTAAGTACTTTATTAAAACAGCAAGCAAAACAAAATAAAATGACATTCTAAGAATAGCACAACTCATGTGAAGAAGCAAAAACGTAGGCTCAACCGCTACTAACCGATAATTGTTGAAGAAGAAAGGTGGGATGCCTTCCGGGGCATCCCCAAGCTTAGATACTTGAGACTTCTTGAAATATTATCTTGGGGCTCCTTGGTCATCCCCAAGCTTGAGCTTTTGTGTCTCCTTAATTCCTCTCATATCACGGTTTTCCTAAATCTCAAAAGCTTTATCCACACAAAACTCAACAAGAACTCGTGAGGTAAGTTAGTATAAACCAATGCAAAAACCTTATCATTCTCTACTATAGCAAATCACTAAAATTATTATTCAACATTGCATACTAAATGCCTCTGCATATTTAACACTCCTATCCTCAAATAGAATCATTAAACAAGCAAACATATGCAAACAATGCAAACATAACAACAATCTGCCAAAACAGTACTGTCTGTAAAGAATACAAGAGTATCAATACTTATTTAACTCCAAAAATTATGAAAAATTACCAAACTGTAGAATATTTATCACAGCTTATTGTGCAAAAAGTTTCAACATTTTATCACATTCTGACTTTTCTCGGGAATTTTTGCAAGATCAATAAACTTTCTGTTTTGAAACAGCAACTCATATACTTGCAAAATAAGCATGGTGAAGGCTATCCTTGACACTTTTATTGAAATAAAAGATGCAAAAAGTTATTCTAAATAACATAAAGCAAATCCTAACAAAATAAAATGACGCTCCAAGCAAAACTCATACATGTGACGAATAAAAATATAGCCTCAAGTAAGGTAACCGATATTGTTGGAGACGAAAAAGGGGATGCGTTCCGGGGCATCCCCAAGCTGAGTTGCTTGGATCTTCCTTGGATATCACCTTGGGGTGCCTTGGGAATCCCCAAGCTTAGGGTATTTTCACTCCTTATTCTCTTCATATCGATATCTCACCCAAAACTTGAAAACTGCAATCACACAAAACTTAACGGAACTTCGTGAGATGAGTTAGTATGATAAAGACCAATCATTCACTTTGGTATTGTCAAAGACAAGAGTCATAATTGTTCTCACACAATTCCTACTGTACCCTATCATTTCTACAATTTATATTGAGCAATATAAGCCATAGAAACTAAAAAACAAGCAAACTATGCATTGAAAACAGGATCTCTCAAAAACAGAATAGTTTGTAGTAATCTGTACTCCAACCATACTTCTGCTACTCCAAAAATTCTAAAAAATTAGGACAACGTAGGGAATTTTTATATCTATGACCTGTAAAAAATTCAGATCAAAATGACGTTCCAGTGAATTTTCAAAATTCCTGGACTGAGCGCAATAGGTTCTGTTTTTGGACAGAATCAAGTGAACTATCATCCACGCTATCCCAAAGGCTTTACTTGGCACTTTATTGA
This sequence comes from Aegilops tauschii subsp. strangulata, assembly GCF_002575655.3. Lineage (NCBI taxonomy): Eukaryota > Viridiplantae > Streptophyta > Magnoliopsida > Poales > Poaceae > Aegilops > Aegilops tauschii. The sequence continues at coordinate 138,426,868 of NC_053037.3, forward strand.
AACAAAAGCAATAAAACATGATTACTACAGTAGACTAATCATGTGAACACACAAAAATAGTAGGTAAAAGTGTTGGGTTGTCTCCCAACAAGCGCTTTTCTTTAATGCATTTTAAGCTAGGCATGATGATTTCAATGATGCTCACATAAAAGTAAAGAATTGAAACACAATGGGAGCATCATGATAGACTAATTGCTGAGATTATATAAGTGATAATGGATCTGATCTAATACACATGAACACAATTTAATCTGATGCAGAATTTAGTGGACAGTCGATAATTATACCTCCGTTTGGAGAGGCCATCTCGGTAGAGAAATTAGAGTCTGAAGTTGATGACAGATTGCAGCAGCGTCTCCAGCACTTCGCCGGAGAAACGGCAAGGCCTTAACGTCAATGAGCTGAGCTCTCCTGATTGGAAAAGGAGTGATTTTGGGAGAAGACGATGACTAATGTGATTGACTCATGTTTACGTGCATCTGCTCCCTTATATAATGCGCTGACTTTGACCGTGGGACCTTAACCATATTAACATAAATTCGCCCCCCCCATCACGAGCCCAATTGTTAATTGCCATTTAATTGGTATTAATCCCGAAATTATTTAATGGGCCCATGTTAACTTATGGTAATTAACGTTTTGACCATTTGATCACATAATAATTCCAACATTCTCCCACTTGATCGAATGGTTAATCATCATTAGTCCATAGCTCGACAAAAATACCATACCAAGGTAATGTATTCACAGTTATCGAATAGTTATTACTGGAACCCCATTATCTATAGCATAATATATACTCCATCTTGACACGGATAATTATTCATGTTTGGGAGTTTGTATGTGCATGCAGGCATACTCCCTACTTATGGTCCTAGTAGTTTGTTTCTTTATTAATCATCATGTGCACTTATTGAGCGAAACAAACTTTCTTATTGTCCAGATCAAAATTTAAGATCTCATTTATATAATTGTCCCAACAATTAGAGGCCTTGAGTTATACTTATGCTAGCAATATTAATGGTAAGCCTTTAGTTAGGGGATCATCTATCATGCACTTGGTACATATATGCTGAACTTAATATTTGGTCTTGGACAGTATATTTCACAACATGATACTCACTTAATTGTTGTTACTCATGAACTAATGTGCGGATTTCTTATCGCACAAAAAATATTAGATAAGTAGTGTACCAATCTAAGTTCGGGAAAAATTGTTAAGGCACAAGGCTTGCCTGGTTGTATCACAACATAGCTAAAATTAAAAATTGCATTGTCACCTTAATTAGACAGTAGGCTTAGTAGTGTAAAACTAATTTTATATGTATCGTACCATAAAGTACAAATGTGATATACTAGCTCCCACTCATCTCAGCGTACATGCAATGTCCCTTCTTATTTCCTATATGGACCCATCAACTTTAATTTTTCATTGCCCTTTTGTATATAGCTCCCACTGATGCAAACAATCTACAAAGAATTAGAGTTTTTAACACCAGTGAATATTGGGCGACAATAACATACGCAAAATAAAACTTTGTTCTTCTGGAAAATGGGCCAATGCGAATAATTATGGGTGAAGGTAATGAAAGCGTAAAACACTTATAAGTGCTAGGAACTGGACCGCATTTTCTTATGCGTATTAATTCCATATCCCGAGTACTATAGAAAAACTCCTTTATCGATTTTCTTTACTTATTTCCCTCAATATAACTAATAGTTTCATCCAAATCAGATAAGCAGAGTAGATGAAATGAAGGTGTCTCTTACTTAATGAGAGTGTTAATTTCTCCCCTTTTAAATATGTCTTAAATGGTAGTGTCATCATTTCAATGAGCATTCATAATACACATTCAAGGATTCACAAGAGACACCGCAATCAAAACCATCATGAGAACTCTTAATGATCAGACATTGCAATCAGAAACATCATGGCAACTCTTAATGATCATTTCTCCCCTTCAAAACATGGCTTAAATTTATAGTGACATCATTTTGATGAGATATAAAACTCATAATAAACATTCAAGGATTCACAAGAGACATCACAACCAGAACTGTCATGAAAACTCTTAATAACACGATATTTGTTTTAAATCCATCATCTAATAGAGAAACAAAATAAGGTCCCTCTTTATGCTAGGAAAATAACAATATATTATTAAGATGGAGGATGAACAAATCTCCAACGCTTAAGGATAAATCCAATGCTTGAACATCAGTCTAGCTGGAAAAATCTAAGACTTCGATCCATCCTTTTGGAGTGTCCTCATAAAATGGAATCCCTGAAATGAGTTTGAATTGTGCAAGTGGCACCTGAGTAAACTCAACATTGTTTATGGGAAGATAAGTAAACTAATGATTCATACATTTAAGAAATTATGTCATCACCCTTATTAGCAATATTCTGATGGCAACACTTTCATACCATGCCCATGAGATGGTCTTCTCTTGAACACACATAGCTATGAGCTCACTCATGGTCCACTTCTCCTTTCGTGTGATATAATTGATCCTAAATGGACCATACTCCACAGGAAGGGAATTCATAATGAAGTCTACCAAAATGCCCTCAGAAATCTCAGTGCCTATGCCCTCTAATTTCGTTGCCATATCGTTCATAGTTATGATATGTTTCCTAATGGAGCTTACACCGTCATACTTAGTGGTGAGTATTTCCATTATCAATGTGCTAGCATATAATTTTGAGGATTTTTTGAATTGCTCCTCCACTAATGACAGGTAAGTTTTAGCACACACAGAGTCAGGAATTGCTTCCTTGATCCCATAAGTTATTATGCTTTTCGTGAGCTTGACAGACATGCAGTTGGAACGCTCCCATTTCTCCTTATTACATAAACCTTACTTTTCTCAAGAAGGTTTTCATCGTCAGAGGGCGGAGGAATACGAGCTTTTTCTCTAAGTGCGCAGTCAAGGTCCATGATCACAAGGGCATTCAGAATATGCTCCTTCCAGGAAGCAAAATTAGTTTCATTGAGATGCTCAATTCCACTGATGTGCCCAGAAACAGCTAATGGGTTGAAGGCTAAATTAAAGGGAAAAATAACATGGATATTAGAATTAAAAGTTCTGAAAATAACATCCATATCAAATTGTAATTTATTGCATGTTATTTGCATTAGTCTGATTAATACATGCCAAAAATAAATTAAATCCTAATTCGCAACACCGTGGGGAGTAATGAAAAAAGGAACAAATGAAATATATTTATTGGGAAATTAATTCTAATAATCATGATCATAATCAACTTTGGTCAGAATATAATCATGTGTAACAAAAATTAATTATTACAATTATCCCAAGATATATAGTAGCCTTAGATAAAAGGTCCAAAAATAATCATGATCACATACAACGTTGGTCAGTATGTAACCATGTAGTACTAAAATTAATTATCACAATTATCCTGAGAATATATAGCAGTGTTAAACTAAAATTTCTCGTTGGTTCCATCCTAACTCAACACTTAATGCTCGTGAATGACGACTGAAATGCACGTAAAAATAATAATAATAAACCATGCAATTTAGTTAGCAGAATTAAATAAGAATGCACATCGTACGATTAACTTGTGCACAGGAGACGGCAGTGCAGGAATCATGCGCTGCTGCCTAACTAAAGCACTAGCAAGTAATTGATGACTGGCAGCAAACAAAACTAATGCACATGTAACCTATGAAATATACAGCAGGTGCAAAGGCTAAGGCTCTAATTTGTATGATGCAACAACCGGAAGAAGAAGAAAAAAATACTCATTAAATATACTGAATCATACAAATGTTTAAACAGCCATCTACTATTTTAAAATAACAACATAATTTAAAAGCTTGGCATGTACTCTTCCTGTAAGTACTAGGAACCTGAGGAGTTAAAACTAAATAAGCCGCACGTGCTAGTACTAGATTACTTTGCAACTCTGATGCTGCCTGCCATCGCTAGTTATTAACCAAAAATGCTTCTGTGCGGCCCAAGAATAAGTAAGACCCATCTAGGTGCGACTACAAAAGAATGTGAGCCTTCTATGAAAGAATAGAAAAAAGCATCCGGGACCATTGGATTGGAGATGAATGGTACAGATTCAGGTGGACGGATCTCGGATCACTTAATGTACATTTCACAGAAAACCCCCTGATAATAGTTAGACATGAAATAGGACATTTGCAGTATACACCTCAAGTCTTCATGAAATATGACCATTTTCAGCTTTGCACAGTGTTGACGCCAATCTCTTAATTTTGATACAAAATCTTTGCAAATATTTACTACAAGAAATCCATACACATATAGTTTTTGGCCTATAAGACATCACTAAATTTTCAAGAGTTGAAGATAAGTCACTAAAAAACATCAATATATATCACAGATAGTACATGAGAGAACTAAGCCATTCTGGATCAAGCAGAATTACACGTAGATGTCAAACTAGAAGTATCTAAGTGCATGAGCAAATGAAGGACTGAAGACGGGGCTCAGCAAGCATTTGAGTACATGAGAACAAAACACAAAGAGGCATGCATAGAACATTTTTAGTACATGTCCGGCAAGACCGAGCATTAGGGACTAAAATTATCACCACCCAACAAGCATCTTCATGAAACATGACAGAAAAGATCTATCATTTTTCTTCCTGTTTTAGTGCTTCTTGGTAATCGAGCTTCAACTTCTGGGAGACATGACAACCACCATGGGATCTTGTACACTTCATCAGTTCAATCTACCTAGCTAAGTACAACAAATAAATAGGTGTTAGTGAGAAACATACACCAAATATCATATCTTGACAACAGAGAGTTCAAATGTCTAGCATCAAGGGCATAGCTTATGGGAACAATTCTATTGTAGGGAAATGTGATTACTCCGGTACAAGAAAAAACCCACATTTATTGAAGTATTCTTGACGGAGAACAGAAGTGTGAATAAGGGTTGTAGGCATGTGAACCGTGTGAGGATGGTATAAGCCTGTGAATAGAAAGTCAAGGAAATCATGATTAAAGGATCACTCTTTCCAAAAGGATCATTTTTAGGACTGCAACATTAGCACTAATTAATAAATTGATGCATCGTGCTCCATTGGATCAAATTGTGCAATGAATACATCATTTGCACAAAACTAATATTGGTTCATTAAGTAGAATCAAATCTATAACAACAACTGGAAGGGAATATAGTCACATGAAATCATCTATTACAAACCGGATTCACCAGTTCTACTTTAAGGAAAATCGTAAAGTATCACCTACGAACAACTAGCATAAAATTCGACAAGACAATGGAATGAAGAGCACATAAGCAATAAGCTTGCTGTTGGGGATCGTAGCAGAAATTTAAAATTTTCTACGTATCACCAAGATCAATCTATGGAGTCATCTAGCAACGAGAGAGAGGGGAGTGCATCTACATACCCTTGTAGATCACGCGCGGAAGCGTTCAAGAGAACGGGGTTGATGGAGTCGTACTCGTCGTGATCCAAATCACCGATGATCCTAGCGCCGAACGGACGGCACCTCCGCGTTCAACACACGTACGGAGCGGGGACGTCTCCTCCTTCTTGATCCAGCAAGGGGGGAGGAGAAGTTGATGGATATCCAGCAGCACGACGGCGTGGTGGTGGAAGTAGCGGGATCCCGGCAGGGCTTTGCCAAGCGCAAGCGGGGAGGAAGAGGTGTCACGGGAGGGAGGGAGGCGCCAGGGCTTTGGGGAGCTGCTCCCATGCACCTCCCCACTATATATAGGGGTGGAGGGGGCTGGTTTCTTGCCCTCCAAGTCCATTGGGGCGTTGGCAAAGGTGGGGGAAAGAAATCCCATCATTTCCCTTCCCCACCGATTGTTATCCCCCTTTTTTAGGGATCTTGATCTTATCCCTTCGGGATATGATCTTATTCCTTCTAAGGTGGGATCTTGGTGCGCCTTGAACTGGGGTGTGGGGCCTTGCCCCCACTACCCACGTTCATGTGGGTCCCCCCATGCAGGTGGGCCCCACTTCGGAACCTTCTAGAACCTTCCCGGTACAATACCGAAAAATCCCGAACATTTTCCGGTGGCCAAAATAGGACTTCCCATATATAAATCTTTACCTCCGGACCATTCCGGAACTCCTCGTGACGTCCGGGATCTCATCCTGGACTCCGAACAACTTTCGGTTAACCGCATACTAATATCTCTACAACTCTAGCGTCACCGAACCTTAAGTGTGTAGACCCTACGGGTTCGGGAGACATGCAGACATGACCGAGACGACTCTCCGGTCAATAAGCAACAGCAGGATCTGGATACCCATGTTGGCTCCCACATGTTCCACGATGATCTCATCGGATGAACCACGATGTCGAGGATTCAATCAATCCTGTATACAATTCCCTTTGTGAATCGGTACGTTACTTGCCCGAGATTCGATCGTCGGTATCCCAATACCTTGTTCAATCTCGTTACCGGCAAGTCACTTTACTCGTACCGTACTGCATGATCCCGTGACCAAACACTTGGTCACATTGAGCTCATTATGATGATGCATTACCGAGTGGGCCCAGAGATACCTCTCCGTCATACGGAGTGACAAATCCCAGTCTCGATTCGTGCCAACCCAACAGACACCTTCGGAGATACCTGTAGTGCACCTTTATAGCCACCCAGTTACGTTGTGACGTTTGGCACACCCAAAGCACTCCTATGGTATCCGGGAGTTGCACAATCTCATGGTCTAAGGAAATGATACTTGACATTTGGAAAAGCTCTAGCAAATGAACTACACGATCTTGTGCTATGCTTAGGACTGGGTCTTGTCCATCACATCATTCTCCTAATGATGTGATCCCGTTATCAATGACATCCAATGTCCATAGTCAGGAAACCATGACTATCTGTTGATCAATGAGCTAGTCAACTAGAGGATCACTAGGGACATGTTGTGGTCTATGTATTCACACATGTATTACGATTTCCGGATAACACAATTATAGCATGAACAATAGACAATTATCATGAACAAGGAAATATAATAATAACCATTTTATTATTGCCTCTAGGGCATATTTCCAACAGTCTCCCACTTGCACTAGAGTCAATAATCTAGTTACATTGTGATGAATCGAACACCCATAGAGTTCTGGTGTTGATCATGTTTTGCTCTAGGGAGAGGTTTAGTCAACGGATCTGCTACATTCAGGTCCGTATGTACTTTACAAATATCTATGTCTCCATTTTGAACATTTTCATGAATGGAGTTGAAGCGACGCTTGATATGCCTGGTCTTCCTGTGAAACCTGGGCTCCTTGGCAAGGGCAATAGCTCCAGTGTTGTCACAGAAGAGAGTCATCGGGCCCGACGCATTGGGAATAACTCCTAGGTCGGTAATGAACTCCTTCACCCAGATTGCTTCTTGCGCTGCCTCTGAGGCCGCCATGTATTCCGCTTCACATGTAGATCCCGCCACAACGCTTTGGTTGCAACTGCACCAGCTTACTGCCCCACCATTCAAAATATACACGTATCCGGTTTGTGACTTAGAGTCATCCAGATCTGTGTCGAAGCTAGCATCGACGTAACCCTTTACGACGAGCTCTTCGTCACCTCCATAAACGAGAAACATATCCTTAGTCCTCTTCAGGTACTTCAGGATATTCTTGACCGCTGTCCAGTGTTCCATGCCGGGATTACTTTGGTACCTTCCTACCAAACTTGCGGCAAGGTTACATCAGGTCTGGTACACAACATGGCATACATAATAGACCCTATGGCCGAGGCATAGGGGACGACACTCATCTTTTCTCTATCTTCTGCCGTGGTCGGGCATTGAGCCGTGCTCAATTGCACACCTTGCAATACAGGCAAGAACCCCTTCTTGGACTGATCCATATTGAACTTCTTCAATATCTTGTCAAGGTACGTACTTTGTGAAAGACCAATGAGGCGTCTTGATCTATCTCTATAGATCTTGATGCCTAATATATAAGCAGCTTCTCCAAGGTCCTTCATTGAAAAACACTTGTTCAAGTAGGCCTTTATGCTTCCCAAGAATTCTATATCATTTCCCATCAACAGTATGTCATCCACATATAATATGAGAGATGCTACAGAGCTCCCACTCACTTTCTTGTAAACACAGGCTTCTCCATAAGTCTGTGTAAACCCAAACGCTTTGATCATCTCATCAAATCGAATGTTCCAACTCCGAGATGCTTGCACCAGCCCATAGATGGAGCGCTGGAGCTTGCATACCTTGTTAGTATTCTTAGGATCGACAAAACCTTCCGGCTGCATCATATACAAGTCTTCCTTAAGAAAGCCGTTAAGGAATGCCGTTTTGACGTCCATTTGCCATATCTCATAATCATAGTATGCGGCAATTGCTAACATGATTCGGACGGACTTCAGCTTCGCTACGGGTGAGAAAGTCTCATCATAGTCAACCCCTTGAACTTGTCGATAACCCTTAGCGACAAGTCGAGCTTTATAGATGGTAACATTACCATCCGCGTCCGTCTTCTTCTTAAAGATCCATTTGTTTTCTATAGCTCGCCGATCATCGGCAAGTCTGTCAAATTCCACACTTTGTTTTCATACATGGATCCTATCTCGGATTGCATGGCTTCAAGCCATTTGTTGGAATCTGGGCCCGCCATTGCTTCTTCATAGTTCGAAGGTTCACTGTTGTCTAACAACATGATTTCCAGGACAGGGTTGCCATACCACTCTGGTGTGGAACGTGTCCTCGTGGACCTACGAAGTTCAGTAGTAACTTGATCCGAAGTACCTTGATCATCATCATTAGCTTCCTCTCTAGTCAGTGCAGGCACCACAGGAACATCTTCCTGAGCTGCGCTACTTTCCGGTTCAAGAGGAAGTACTTCATCAAGTTCCACTTTCCTCCCACTTACTTCTTTCGAGAGAGACTCTTTCTCCAGAAAGGACCCGTTCTTGGCAACAAAGATCTTGCCTTCGGATCTGAGGTAGAAGGTATACCCAATGGTTTCCTTAGGGTATCCTATGAAGACGCATTTTTTCGACTTGGGTTCAAGCCTTTCAGGTTGAAGTTTCTTGACATAAGCATCGCATCCCCAAACTTTTAGAAACGACAGCTTAGGTTTCTTCCCAAACCATAATTCATACGGTGTCGTCTCAATGGGTTTCGACGGAGCCCTATTTAAAGTGAATGCGGCAGTCTCTAAATCATAGCCCCAAATGAGAGCGGTGGATCGGTAAGAGACATCATAGATCGCACCATATCCAATAGAGTGCGATTACGACGTTCGGACACACCATTTCGCTGAGGTGTTCTAGGCGGCGTGAGTTGTGAAACTATTCCACATTTCCTTAAGTGTGTGCCAAATTCGTGACTCAAATATTCCCCTCCACGATCTGATCGTAAGAACTTTATTTTCCTGTCACGTTGATTCTCAACCTCACTCTGAAATTCCTTGAACTTTTCAAAGGTCTCAGACTTGTGTTTCATTAGGTAGACATACCCATATCTACTCAAGTCATCAGTGAGAGTGAGAACATAACGATAGCCACCGCGAGCCTCAACACTCATTGGACCGCACACATCAGTATGTATGATTTCCAGTAAGTTGGTTGCTCGCTCCATTGTTCCGGAGAACGGAGTCTTGGTCATCTTACCCATGAGGCATGGTTCGCACGTGTCAAATGATTCGTAATCAAGAGACTCCAAAAGTCCATCTGCATGGAGCTTCTTCATGCGTTTGACACCAATGTGACCAAGATGGCAGTGCCACAAGAATGAGGGACTATCATTATCAACCTTACATCTTTTGGTATTCACACTATGAATATGTGTAACACTACGTTCGAGATTCATTAAGAATAAACCATTAACCAGCGGGGCATGACCATGAAACATATCTCTCATATAAATAGAACAACCATTATTCTCGGATTTAAATGAGTAGCCATCTCGAATTAAACGAGATCCTGATACAATGTTCATGCTCAAAGCTGGCACTAAATAACAATTATTGAGGTTTAAAACTAATCCCGTAGGTAAATGTAGAGGTAGCGTGCTGACCGCGATCACATCGACCTTGGAACCATTCCCGACGCGCATCGTCACCTCGTCCTTTGCCAGTCTCCGTTTATTCCGCAGCTCCTACTTTGAGTTACAAATATGAGCAACCGCACCGGTATCAAATACCCAGGAGCTACTACGAGTGTTGGTAAGGTACACATCAATAACATGTATATCACATATACCTTTGGTGTTGCCGGCCTTCTTGTCTGCTAAGTACTTGGGGCAGTTCCGCTTCTAGTGACCACTTCCCTTGCAATAAAAGCACTGAGTCTTAGGCTTGGGTCCATTCTTTGGCTTCTTCCCGGCAACTGGCTTACCGGGCGCGGCAACTCCCTTGCCGTCCTTCTTGAAGTTCTTCTTACCCTTGCCTTTCTTGAACTTAGTGGTTTTATTCACCATCAACACTTGATGTTCCTTTTTGATCTCCACCTCCGCTGATTTCAGCATTGAATATACCTCAGGAATGGTCTTTTCCATCCCCTGCATATTGAAGTTCATCACAAAGCTCTTGTAGCTCGGTGGAAGCGACTGAAGGATTCTGTCAATGACCGCGTCATCCGGGAGATTAACTCCCAGCTGAGTCAAGCGGTTGTGTAACCCAGACATTTTGAGTATGTGCTCACTGACAGAACTATTTTCCTCCATCTTACAACTGAAGAACTTGTCGGAGACTTCATATCTCTCGACCCGGGCATGAGCTTGGAAAACCATTTTCAGCTCTTCGAACATCTCATATGCTCCGTGTTGCTCAAAACGCTTTTGGAGCCCCTGTTCTAAGCTGTAAAGCATGCCGCACTGAACGAGGGAGTAATCATCAGCACGCTGCTGCCAAGCGTTCATAACGTCTTGGTTCTCTGGGATGGGTGCGTCACCTAGCGGTGCTTCTAGGACATAATCTTTCTTGGCAGCTATGAGGATGATCCTCAGGTTCCGGACCCAGTCCGTATAGTTCCTGCCATCATCTTTCAGCTTGGTTTTCTCTAGGAACGCGTTGAAGTTGAGGGCAACATTAGCGTGGGCCATTTGATCTACAAGACATATTGTAAAGATTTTAGACTAAGTTCATGATAATTAAGTTCATCTAATCAAATTATTCAATGAACTCCCACTCAGATAGACATCCCTCTAGTCATCTAAGTGAAACATGATCCGAGTCAACTAGGCCGTGTCCGATCATCACGTGAGACGGACTAGTCAACATCGGTGAACATCTTCATGTTGATCGTATCTTCTATACGACTCTTGCTCGACCTTTCGGTCTTCCGTGTTCCGAGGCCATGTCTGTACATGCTAGGCTCGTCAAGTCAACCTAAGTGTAATGCGTGTGTAAATCTGGCTTACACCCGTTGTATTCGAACGTTAGAATCTATCACACCCGATCATCACGTGGTGCGTCGAAACAACGAACCTTCGCAACGGTGCACAGTTAGGGGGAACACTTTCTTGAAATTATTGCGAGGGATCATCTTATTTAAGCTACCGTCGTTCTAAGCAAATAAGATGTAAAACATGATAAACATCACATGCAATCAAATAGTGACATGATATGGCCAGTATCATATTGCTCCTTTGATCTCCATCTTCGGGGCGCCATGATCATCTTCGTCACCGGCATGACACCATGATCTCCATCATCGTGTCTTCATGAAGTTGTCACACCAACGGTTACTTCTACTTCTATGGCTAACTTGTTTAGCAATAAAGTAAAGTAATTTACATGGCGTTATTCAATGACACGCAGGTCATACAAAAATAAAGACAACTCCTATGGCTCCTGCCGGTTGTCATACTCATCGACATGCAAGTCATGATTCCTATTACAAGAACATGATCAATATCATACATCACATATATTTCATTCATCACATCCTTTTGGCCATATCACATCACAAGGCATATGCTGCAAAAACAAGTTAGACGTCCTCTAATTGTTGTTGCATGTTTTTACGTGGCTTCTATAGTTTTCTAGCAAGAATGTTTCTTACCTACGTAAAACCACAACGTGATATGCCAACTTCTATTTACCCTTCATAAGGACCCTTTTCATCGAATCTGATTCGACTAAAGTGGGAGAGACAGACACCCGATAGCCACCTTATGCAACTAGTGCATGTCAGTTCGTGGAACCTGTCTCACGTAAGCGTACGTGTAAGGTCGGTCCGGGCCGCTTCATCCCACGATGCCACCGAAACAAGATAAGACTAGTAGTGGCAAGAAAATTGACAACATCTACGCCCACAACAAGTTTGTGTTCTACTCGTGCATATAAACTACGCATAGACCTAGCTCATGATGCCACTGTTGGGGATCGTAGCAGAAATTTAAAATTTTCTACGTATCACCAAGATCAATCTATGGAGTCATCTAGCAACGAGAGAGAGGGGAGTGCATCTACATACCCTTGTAGATCGCGCGCGGAAGCATTCAAGAGAACGGGGTTGATGGAGTCGTACTCGTCGTGATCTAAATCACCGATGATCCTAGCGCCGAACGGACGACACCTCCGCGTTCAACACACGTACGGAGCGGGGACGTCTCTTCCTTCTTGATCCAGCAAGGGGGGAGGAGAAGTTGATGGAGATCCAGCAACACGACGGCGTGGTGGTAGAAGTAGCGGGATCCCGGCAGGGCTTTGCCAAGCGCAAGCGGGGAGGAAGAGGTGTCACGGGAGGGAGGGAGGCGCCAGGGCTTTGGGGTGCTGCTCCCATGCACCTCCCCACTATATATAGGGGTGGAGGGGGCTGGTTTCTTACCCTCCAAGTCCATTGGGGCGTTGGCAAAGGTGGGGGAAAGAAATCCCATCATTTCCCTTCCCCACCGATTGTTATCCCCCTTTTTAGGGATCTTGATCTTATCCCTTCGGGATATGATCTTATTCCTTCTAAGGTGGGATCTTGGTGCGCCTTGACCAGGGGTGTGGGGCCTTGCCCCCACTACCCACGTTCATGTGGGTCCCCCCATGCAGGTGGGCCCCACTTCGGAACCTTCTAGAACCTTCCCGGTACAATACCGAAAAATCCCGAACATTTTCCGGTGGCCAAAATAGGACTTCCCATATATAAATCTTTACCTCCAGACCATTCCGGAACTCCTCGTGACGTCCGGATCTCATCCGCGACTCCGAACAACTTTAGGTTAACCGCATACTAATATCTCTACAACTCTAGCGTCACCGAACCTTAAGTGTGTAGACCCTACGGGTTCGGGAGACATGCAGACATGACCGAGACGACTCTCCGGTCAATAACCAACAGCAGGATCTGGATACCCATGTTGGCTCCCACATGTTCCAAGATGATCTCATTGGATGAACCACGATGTCGAGGATTCAATCAATCCCGTATACAATTCCCTTTGTCAATCGGTACGTTACTTGCCCGAGATTCGATCGTCGGTATCCCAATACCTTGTTCAATCTCGTTACCGGCAAGTCACTTTACTCGTACCGTAATGCATGATCCCGTGACCAAACACTTGGTCACATTGAGCTCATTATGATGATGCATTACCGAGTGGGCCCAGAGATACCTCTCCGTCATACGGAGTGACAAATCCCAGTCTCGATTCGTGCCAACCCAACAGACACTTTCGGAGATACCTGTAGTGCACCTTTATAGCCACCCAGTTATGTTGTGACATTTGGCACACCCAAAGCACTCCTATGGTATCCGGGAGTTGCACAATCTCATGGTCTAAGGAAATGATACTTGACATTTGGAAAAGCTCTAGCAAACGAACTACACGATCTTGTGCTATGCTTAGGATTGGGTCTTGTCCATCACATCATTCTCCTAATGATGTGATCCCGTTATCAATGACATCCAATGTCCATAGTCAGGAAACCATGACTATCTGTTGATCAATGAGCTAGTCAACTAGAGGCTCACTAGGGACATGTTGTGGTCTATGTATTCACACATGTATTACGATTTCCGGATAGCACGATTATAGCATGAACAATAGACAATTATCATGAACAAGGAAATATAATAATAACCATTTTATTATTGCCTCTAGGGCATATTTCCAACACTTGCCACCATAGTCCTTGTTCTCAACATCAACATAGGAATCAGGAAGCATAAAAAGAACACCTGGCAGGTTTGTATATTGATAATACAAACTACGGTTATGAAACCACCAAAGAATATCCAATAGCAAAATATCTCTTTATATTAGCTACTTACATTAAACAGATGTTTTCATGTTCCAGATTGGGCATACTACTTACATCATGGGGGTCTATGCCTCCGGGGACGTCGAGCCGCTCTACAGAGCCAGAGTGAGTGACATTTCCCTTTCCTACTGGTATTCATGTTCCAGGTTTGTTGGGGATATAACTATTGAGTATAAACCGCCCAGGAGGGGCCGGATTATACTCATGATGATTACCGGTATTGAAGCCCATGAAGACATAGAAGATGGCGACTTATGAAGGAGACTTAATAAGAAATCCCAAAGCCCAGAGGCGGGTTAGGGCCCATAGACATGAACCGCCATAGGCGTATGACTTGTATTGTAAGATAGGAAAGAGTAGATACCGAGCCGGGATTCTGTGAACCGCGGGCCGTCAACCTGTGTATATAAAGGGATGACCCGGAGGCGGTTTAGGGACAAGAAACAACAGATCAAGAGCCAGGTTAAGCGTGTTCGCTCCCTGGTCATCAAAACCCTAGCAATACCACCTCAAACTGGATTAGGCCTTTACCTTCACCACAAGGGGCCGAACCAGTATAAACTCCTCGTGTCATTTGTCCTGTTTAACCCCTTTAAGCTAACTTCGTTGCGATGGCTCCACGACTAAGTCCTCACACTAGGACATCTGCTGTGACAATTCCACGACTAAGTCCTCACACTAGGACATCTACCGTGACAATTCCATGACAGTTGGTGCCCACCGTGGGGCTATCGCATGATGGTTTGAGGTTCTTAGAGGGCAACTTCGAAGGGCTCAAGGGATACACTGTGGGACTGATGACCAAGAGTCGTTGCGGCAAGCTCTACATCGATGACGCAGGCTGGGGCCCCGAGGCCGGCTCAATCGAGTACGTGTATCGAGTACCCTTCAGCGGAATTCACGTCTTCATTGGCAAGATCAGCGAACCAGGCCCTGAGCCGGACATCTGCACCGACATCATCGAGACGGCTCAGCGTGCAAGACCTGCCCAAGTTCAGCCCGCCATGAAGCGTGCCTTCGTGGGATTCATTAACAGTGCGGAATCTGAATCGGTATCTAATGGTGAGATGGTTGTCTATTTAGATGGCGAGTCATCCACCAGTGAGACCGAGTCATTGTACCAACTGGAAGATGGCCGGCTTGGGGGCTGTTCCGATGGCGATAGTATTCCGGACCCCTGCGAGCCGCCGAACCGGGTCGCGATCTTCATGGCCGGTACACAGCCGGTACAACATTCCTCAACTGCAGCGGCATTGATTTCCAGATCAGGAGCGGCGACGACAGCCGGGGCAGGAGGCCCTGTGCGTACACCGGCTCAGGCCTTGACTGATTTGCCGTATAAGCTGACAGCGCTGTTAACAACAGTGGTTAATCCGGCGGATCAGGATCAGCATAATGCGGCGGTTGCAAAGTTGCGTGATGATATAGCACATGCCAAGGAGGAGCTGAACGCAGAAAATACTAGGATGGCTAAGGAGCGGGCCTCTTTGGATGCTCAGGCACAGCGGATTCAGTCGGAGTCTTACCGGCTCATGCTAGACCAAAACGCTTCAAACGATGTCATGAGGAGGAGGCATATGACTCGACTGCCCCCGGTTTACGAGGCAAGAAATCTCTTTAACACGCTAGGAGCAGGAACCAGTAACCCGACAGTGGTAAACCGGGTCGAGGCACCTGGGGCGGGTATGCCGGTTCAGCCACGAACGACGGGCCCGCCTTGTTAGAACAATAACCTGCCTCAGCACGTGCTGACACCACCGGGTCATTACTCTAACCCTTTGGATAACATGATCGCGGCGGCATCACGATTGGCAGCTCTCCCAGTTGAAGGCGAGTCTCCGACAGCTGTTGAAACACGGAGAGCTAGAGAGCTCCTTCAGACAGCTTTGGTTAGCAGCAGGCTTATTCCTACAGTCGTGACAGGATTCATTCCACCCCACGCCCGAGCCGGAGTTACAGCAACCATATCGATGAACCGGCTGTGTCAAGCAGTGGACGAAACCATAACCCGCCCCGTGGACATAACCCGGCGTGCGGTGGAGCTGACGCCCAGAATGTAGTGGATCAAGGTAGAGCGCGTCGAGAGGCCGAATTAGCGGCACAATATGTGGCCCGTCAACCTACTCTGGTTCGTCCGACAACTTCAGTGGATCCCGGTGTTACCTTCAGGAATTTGGGCGTGCCATGTTTAGTGCCAGCTCTATGTAATGAGCGTCTGCCCAAGGATTTCAAAGGCCCTCACAAGGTGCCTAACTATATAGCCGACTTACCTCCTGAGGCATGGATCGAGAGTTATGAGATTGCCATGGAATTGCTGGATGTTAGTGATGCTGCGTGTGCTAAATATTTCCCCTTGATGTTGGAAGGGACGGGCCGCATTTGGTTGAAGGGGCTCCCTGCTAACTCCATCGGGTCATGGGCCGAGTTAAAGGCCCGGTTTATCCAGAATTTCAAAGACGCATGCAAGCAGCCCATGTCAATTGTGGATTTAGCCGCCTGTGTTCAAGAAGAAGGTGAATCGACGACTCATTGGGTGCGCCGGGTTTCAACAATCCTGCACTCGTCAGATCGTATCAATGTCGATTCAGCAGTCTTAATGTTGGAAAGCAATTGTCGTTTCACGCCTCGGAAGCGGAAATTGGGATGGCTCAAACGCCACTGCAATGACATGGGGACACTCATGGCGGCTCTGGTTAAGTATGCTGACTCCGATGGTACCAAGGACCCCGAGTCCGATGATGAAAAGCCGGGAAAGGGAAAGAAGAGCAGCAACACCAAGGGGCAGCAGCATAACCCGGCGAACCAAGGAGGCAACGGTAAGCGCAAGGCTGATAATAGTTTTGACTTTGTGGCTAACACCAATGCACAGAATAATGGTCAGCGTTGTAAGGGTAAACTGCTCCCGCAGACTGGAGGGCCAGGCATCAATCTTGAGCAGCTATTGAATCAGCCCTGCCCAAGACACGGGGAGCGAGAGAGGCCATCTGGGCACCTCTGGAAGGATTGCTTCATTATGAAGGATTTCAAAAATTCGAATCTTTTTCAAGACATTCATGGGCCGGGTGGCGGTTCAGGATCCGGTTTCCATGGAGCGGGTTACGGCGGAGGCGGCTCTAGTTCAGGGTTCCTAGGGAATCAAGGCAGTCATGGCAACCAGGATGGTTACAATCGGCAGAATAATCAGGGGAATCAATAGCAGCAACAGTCTGGTTATCAGAGCAACCCAAAGCAGTTGAATAGCGGACAGTATCATGTCTTCACCACTAGTTTATGCAAGCGTGGCCAGAAGCTTCATAAGAGGGCGGTGTATGCTGTTGAACCGGCAGTCCCCCGTTACTTGCGCTGGTCTGAGCAGCCCATTGTGTGGAGTTCCGGAAGATCACCCGCCCTGGGTTGATAATCCGGGTCACTTGGCTTTGGTGATCACACCTCAGGTTGGAAGATATAAGTTCACCAAGGTGCTCATGGACGGAGGGAGCAGCATCAATATCCTTTATTATGAAACTCTCGGTCGCATGGGGTTGACAGATAAAAATCTTAAACCGTCGAACACTATGTTCCATGGCATGGTGCCTGGTAAGTCGGCGTACCCAGTTGGTAAGATAGCTCTGGAAGTGGCTTTTGGAGATGATCATGACTCTAGGTCAGAGACATTAACCTTTGAAGTGGTGAAAATCAAGAGCCCTTATCATGCCCTCTTTGGACGGCCGGCTTATGCTAAATTCATGGCAAGGCCCTGTTATGTTTATTTGCAGCTCAAGATGCCAGATCACAAGGGAACCATCACAGTACACGGGAGCCGGAAGATAGCTTTGGAGTGTGAAGAGGGCGATGCAGCTTATGCTGAGTCGGTTTGTGCAGCGGAGGAGTTAAAATTTTATAAGGACAATGTTGATCCGGCAGATATGACTTCTTTGAAAAAGCCAACTACCGAGCATGATCCGGCCTTGAAGTTTAAATCGGCTGATGATACTAAGATGGTTGATTTTGTTCCTGGCGACTCATCAAAGCAGTTCAGTATCAGTGCTAATCTGGATCCGAAATAGGAAAGCGCACTCATCGAGTTCATCCGTGAGAACCGGGATATCTTTGCATGGAAACCTTCTAACATGCCAGGTGTACCGAGGGAACTCGTTGAGCACACTCTCAATATTGATCCAAAATTTAAACCGGTCAAGCAGTTTCTTCGTCGTTTCAAAGAGGAAAGGCGCAAGGCCATTGGTGAGGAGGTAGCCCGGCTCTTGGCGGATGGGTTTATTGTTGAAGTTTTTCATCCTGAGTGGTTGGCTAACCCGGTGCTAGTACTTAAGAAGAACGGCACTTGGCGTATATGTGTGGACTACACGGATTTAAACAAGGCTTTTCCGGCTGATCCTTTTGCTCTCCCTCGTATTGATCAGATTATTGATGCTACGACGGGTTGTGAGCATTTGAGTTTTTTGGATGCTTCTTCTGGATATCATCAGATCAAGATGGCAGTTAAGGACCAAGAGAAGACAACTTTTATAACTCCCTTTGGAGCCTTCTGCTATGTGTCTATGCCTTTTGGGCTCAAGAGTGCCAGGCGACTTACCAGCGATGTGTGCAGAATTGTCTTCATAATCAGATTGGGCGCAATGTTCATGCTTATGTGGATAATATTGTGGTAAAGTCCAGAAACAAGGAGACATTGATAGACGATTTGAAGGAGACCTTTGATAATCTCTGGGTCTATAAGATGATGCTTAACCCGGCCAAGTGTGTTTTTGGTGTACCGGTAGGCAAACTCTTGGGATTTCTGGTATCTAACAGGGGTATTGAAGCTAACCCAGGGAAAATCAAGGCCATTACTTCATTGGCTAAACCGGCATGTGTCAACGATGTCCAGCGTCTGGCGGGTCGTATTGCGGCTCTGAGCCGGTTCATAAGCCGGCTAGGTGAGAAGGCTATTCCTCTTTATTAGATGATGAAAAAGACAGATAATTTTGTCTAGAGTGATGCCGCTAATGCGGCGTTTGAGGATTTGAAGAAGCAGTTAGCCGAGCCACCTGTTCTTGCTGCCCCTGTTGATAAAGAGCCATTGCTGTTATATGTGGCTGCCAATGCCCGGGCTGTCAGCGTGGCCATTGTGGTGGAATGAAAGGAGGCAGGCAAGGAATATCCGGTTCAACAGCCGGTTATTATATCAGCGAGGTGCTTATTGAGTCCAAGCAGAGATACCCACATTGGCAAAAGCTTGTGTATGGAGTTTTCATGGCAAGCCGGAAGCTTAAGCAATATTTTTAGGGTCATCCCATCACTATGGTCAGTTCTGCTCCTTTGGGAGATATCATCCAAAACAGGGAAGCAACTGGCCGGGTTGCTAAGTGGGCCATTGAGCTTGGACCTCACGGGTTAAAGTATATGCCTCATACGGCTATCAAGTCCCAAGCACTCGTGGATTTCATCAATGACTGGACAGAGTTTCAGGTACCGGAGGAAAAGCCGGATAACATATATTGGACTATTCACTTTGATGGGTCCAGGCAATTGGAGGGCTCGGGGGCTGGAGTGGTGCTCGCTTCCCCTTGAGGTGATAAATTTTGTTATGTTCTCCGTTTAATGTTCCCTTGCACTAACAATGCAGCTGAATATGAGGCCTTGCTCCACGGTCTTCGGATGGCTAAGGAGATGAACTTAAGCCGGGTAAGGTGTTTTGGTGACTCAGACTTGGTGGCTCAACAAGTCTCTGGTACTTGGGATTCCAAGGTTCCACTCATGGCGGCTTATCGACGAGAGGTGGATGTTATTGTTGGTCACTTCAAGGGTTATCAGGTCGAGCATGTCGATCGGCGCAAAAATGAAGCGGCGGGCGCTTTAAGCCAGTTGGGTTCTCAATGTAAACCGGTGTCGCCCAATGTCTTTCTTGACGTTTTGCATAAGCCGTCGGTTAAGTTACCTACAGAGGAGGATTTGGCTATTCCTGATCCGGAAGCACAGTTGGTGGCAGCTCTTCATGTAATCCCTGATTGGACGGTTCCATATTTGGCTTATATGACCCGGGGCGAGTTACCTGAGGATGAAACTTTGGCCAGGCAAATAACCCGGCGGTCCAAGTCGATGACTATTGTCAATAGGGAGTTACATCATTGAAGTGTCAGAGGGGCGTTTCAATGTTGCGTTTCTCCTGAAGAAGGTTGTGAGATTTTGCCTGAGATCCACGAAGGAGATTGTGGACATCATGCCGGTTCTAAATCTCTAGTAGCCAAGGCTTTTCGTCACGGTTTCTATTGGCTGACAGCTCATGCTGATGCTGAAGACTTGGTCAGAAAATGTGACGGTTGTCAGAAGTTTTCACGACACGCTCATGTTCCAACTCAGGAGTTGAGGATGATCCCAATCACTTGGCCATTTGCAACTTGGGGGCTTGATATGGTTGGACCTTTTAAGAGGTCCAAGGATAAGAAGACCCACCTTTTGGTGGTGATACGTCTCCAACGTATCTATAATTTATGAAGTATTCGTGCTGTTATATTATCCTTCTAGGATGTTTTATATGCATTTATATGCTATTTTATATGATTTTTGGGACTAACCTATTAACCTAGAGCCCAGTGCCAGTTTCTGTTTTTTCCCCGTTTTTTTGAGTATCGCAGAAAAGGAAAACCAAACGGAGTCCAATTGACCTGAAACTTCACGAAACTTATTTTTGGACCAGAAGAAGGCCATGGAGCAAAAGAGATGGGCCAGAAGAGTCCCGGGCTGCCCACGAGGGTGGGGGTGATAACCCACAAGTATAGGGGATCGCAACAGTTTTCGAGGGTAGAGTATTCAACCCAAATTTATTGATTCGACACAAGGGGAGCCAAAGAATATTCTCAAGTATTAGCAACTGAGTTGTCAATTCAGCCACACCTGGATAACTTAATATCTGCAGCAAAGTTTTTAGTAGCAAAGTAGTATGATAGTAGTGGTAACGGTAACAAAAGTAACGGTAGCAAAAGTAATATTTTTGGTGTTTTGTAGTGATTGTAACAGTAGCAACGGAAAAGTAAATAAGCGGAAAACAATATGTGAAAAGCTCGTAGGCATTGGATCGGTGATGGAGAATTATGCCGGATGCGGTTCATCATGTAACAGTCATAACATAGGGTGACACAGAACTAGCTCCAATTCATCAATGTAATGTAGGCATGTATTCCGAATATAGTCATACGTGCTTATGGAAAAGAACTTGCATGACATCTTTTGTCCTACCCTCCCGTGGCAGCGGGGTCCTAATGGAAACTAAGGGATATTAAGGCCTCCTTTTAATAGAGTACCGGACTAAAGCAATAACACATAGTGAATACATGAACTCCTCAAACTAAGGTCATCACCGGGAGTGGTCCCGATTATTGTCACTTCGGGGTTGCCGGATCATAACACATAGTAGGTGACTATAGACTTGCAAGATAGGATCAAGAACTCACATATATTCATGAAAACATAATAGGTTCAGATCTGAAATCATGGCACTCGGGCCCTAGTGACAAGCATTAAGCATAGCAAAGTCATAGCAACATCAATCTCAGAACATAGTGGATACTAGGGATCAAACCCTAACAAAACTAACTCGATTACATGATAGATCTCATCCAACTCATCACCGTCAGCAAGCCTACGATGGAATTACTCACGCACGGCGGTGAGCATCATGAAATTGGTGATGGAGGATGGTTGATGATGACGACGGCGACGGATTCCCCTCTCCGGAGCCCCGAACGGACTCCAGATCAGCCCTCCTGAGAGGTTTTAGGGCTTGGCGGTGGCTCTGTATCGTAAAACGCGATGAATCCTTCTATCTGATTTTTTTTCTCCCCGAACACGAATATATGGAGTTGGAGTTGAGGTCGGTGGAGCGTCAGGGGGCCCACGAGGCAGGGGGGCGCGCCCAGGGGGCAGACCTGCCCCCACCCTCGTGGACAGGTGGAGGCCCCCTGACGTGGATTCTTCTTCCAGTATTTTTAATATTTTCCAAAAATACGTTCCGTGGAGTTTCAGGTCATTCCGAGAACTTTTGTTTCTGCACATAAATAACACCATGGAAAGTCTGCTGAAAACAGCGTCGGTCCGGGTTAGTTCCATTCAAATCATGCAAGTTAGAGTCCAAAACAAGGGCAAAAGTGTTTGGAAAAGTAGATACGACGGAGACGTATCAGGGGGCGCGCCCACCCCCTGGGCGCGCCTCCCACCTCGTGGACAGCCCGGAGACCCCCCTGACTTGTTCCCGACGCCAAAAGCTCTTATATATACAGAAACCCCCAGAACCTAACCTAGATCGGGAGTTCCGCCGCCGCAAGCCTCTGTAGCCACCGAAAACCAATCTAGACCCGTTCCGGCACCCTACCAGAGGGGGGAATCCTTCACCGGTGGCCATCTTCATCATCCCGGCGCTCTCCATGACGAGGAGGGAGTAGTTCACCCTCGGGGCTGAGGGTATGTACCAGTAGCTATGTGTTTGATTTCTCTCTCTCCCTCGTGTTCTTGAGGTGGTACGATCTTGATGTATCGCGAGCTTTGCTATTATAGTTGGATCTTATGATGTTTCTCCCCCTCTACTCTCTTGTAATGGATTGAGTTTTCCCTTTGAAGTTATCTTATCGGATTGAGTCTTTAAGGATTTGAGAACACTTGATGTATGTCTTGCATGTGCTTATCTGTGGTGACAATGGGATATTCACGTGATCCACTTGATGTATGTTTTGGTGATCAACTTGCGGGTTCCGTAACATTGTGAACTTATGCATAAGGGTTGGCACACGTTTTCGTCTTGACTCTCCGGTAGAAACTTTGGGGTACTCTTTGAAGTTCTTTGTGTTGGTTGAATAGATGAATCTGGGATTGTGTGATGCATATCGTATAACCATACCCACAGATACTTGAGGTGACATTGGAGTATCTAGGTGACATTAGGGTTTTGGTTGATTTGTGTCTTAAGGTGTTATTCTAGTACGAACTTTTGAATAGATCGATCCGAAAGAATAACTTTGAGGTGGTTTCGTACCCTACAATAATCTCTTCGTTTGTTCTCCGCTATTAGTGACTTTGGAGTGACTCTTTGATGCATGTTGAGGGATAGTTGTATGATCCAATTATGTTATTATTGTTGAGAGAACTTGCACTAGTGAAAGTATGAACCCTAGGCCTTGTTTCCTAGCATTGCAATACCGTTTACGCTCACTTTCATCATTAGTTGCCTTGCTGTTTTTATAATTTCATATTACAAAAACGTATATCTACCATACTGTTTTACCCTACTGTTTATAGTCAAAAAAATTCATATTGCACTTGTATCACCATCTCTTCGCCGAAGTAGTGCACCTATACAATTTGCCATTGTATTGGGTGTGTTGGGGACACAAGAGACTCTTTGTTATTTGGTTGCAGGGTTGTTTGAGAGAGACCATCTTCAACCTACGCCTCCCACGGATTGATAAACCTTAGGTCATCCACTTGAGGGAAATTTGCTACTGTCCTACAAACCTCTGCACTTGGAGGCGCAACAACGTATACAAGAAGAAGGTTGCGTAGTAGACATCAGTGGCGGTTGACAAGTTCACTAAGTGGGTCAAGGCACAGCTGGTCAGTAAATGTGATGCAGCCACGGCGGTTCAATTTATGAAGAAGGTGATCTTCCGTTTTGTCTTTCCACACAACATTATAACAGACAATGGCACTAATCTCTCCAAGGGTGTTATGAAGGAATTCTATCAACGTCAGCATATCCGGCTTGATGTATCATCAGTGGCTCACCCCCAATCTAATGGTCAAGCTGAGAGAGCCAATCAAGAGATCTTGAGAGGCATCAAGCTCCGGCTTATGGTTCCCTTGCAAAGGACGCCGAGTTGTTGGGTGGAGGAGTTACCTTCCGTGTTATGGAGCATTAATACCACCCCAACAGGTCTACGGGTTACACGCCTTTCTTCATGGTTTACGGAGCAGAGGCAGTTCTCCCTAGTGACATCCGTCATGACTCACCTTGGGTGGCGGCTTATGTTGAAGCGGACAACGAACAAGCATGTCAGGAAGCACTGGACTTGTTGGATGAGAAGCGTGACATCGCAGCGGCTCGTTCAACGATTTATCAGCAAGATCTGCACCGTTACCACAGCCGCCGGGTTAAAACCAGAACTTTTCAAGAAGGCGATCTGGTGCTCCGGCTTATCCAGGATCAAACTGATATGCACAAGTTATCCCCACCTTGGGAAGGACCTTTTGTGGTCAGTAAGAATCTCAACAATGGGTCCTACTACCTTATCGATGTTCGAGAGCACAAAGACTCACGTAAGTCGGAGGAGGAGACCCACCGGCCGTGGAATATTGCTCATCTTCGGCCCTACTATACCTGAGCCACTGGCTCTTCTGATGTACATATTTTGACAATGTATATATTATGATCAATATAATAAAACCGGCATCCCTGTTAAAGCAGGGCCTCTGTCGTTTTCTCTTAAATAATGAGTTTTTGGTCACTTGGGGGCTTCTACTTTATAGAGCAAAGTTATGATTACCCTTTGATCCGGCTTATCGGCCACACAAAAAAAAACATGGGGGCTTGCTACCCCGATTAAAGGGACCAAAGAGACTTTTTTGCAAAAGCACAACTCAAACATAGGTGCCCATTGAGCATAGCTCAGAAATATTGCTTGGGGGCTCTTTTGTTCTAAAGAACCAGAGTTGCTATAACCCTTGTGATAGGCTTAAAAGCCAGGCTTGGAAGCCAGGTGTATTCACCTAAAACCCAGGGTTATCCTGCCTTTTTAAGTAAGCCACTCCGCCCAGGTATTCCTGGAATGACCCGCCGAACGTCTGACAAGTCAATCTTATGCAGACCCTGAACTTGTCAAAGTTAAGACGACGATTGGTTACGTGAGGTCCATCTTATAAGGTTTGTAAAACGGTTTAACTCAGTGGCCTGGCAGCCCTTGAAAAGCCTCGATTTTTTGGCCTGGCAGCCCATGAAAAGCCTTGTTTTTTTGTTTTTATTTGACAGGTCTTTTGAGGTTTATTTGATGAAGCTTATAAAGTTTTTCTTATCATAATTCGCCGGTGTTTATTAACTCGGCTTGGCTTTCAATTATAAGTCATCAGTAAATTATAAATTAAAATCCGGTGTATATTAACCCAGCCTGGTTTTTGACTATAAGTCGCCAGTATGAGGTAACAAAATATCCGGTGTTTATTAACCCGGCCTGGTTTTTGACTATAAGTCGCCAGTATGAGGTAACAAAATATCCGGTGTTTATTAACTCGGCCTGGTTTTTGACTATAAATCGCCAGTATGAGGTAACAAAATATCCGGTGTTTATTAACCCGGCCTGGTTTATTTCATAAACTGGCAATATAATTACCAGTGCTCAAATTTTGGGTTATCACCCCTATACTGGCTTGGTAAACCAACAGTGTGATCAAATATCACAGGTATGCTATATTCTCAATTATTTATGGTTATTCTTAAGTCCAGCTTTGGTTATAACCTAGGATTAATTCTCCATGGTTTTATATTGAGCATTATAACCCGTCCAGCGGTAAACCGCCAGGACACTTTTTACACTGTTGAATGCAGAGACAAATTCAAATTGCTCATATCATAAGCATATGTGGCATGTCTTAACATGGCGGATCAGCAGTATCATGCAAAAGCAAATATGCGCAATGGCATAGCAGATCAAGAGTTTAAGCTAGCCTATTACAAAGGCGTTCGGTGCCCAAAAGAATAATTGTTTTCAATAAGTCCTACAGAAAAGCAGACGTTGGAGGTCAATGGTTTATGCCCGGTTTATGAATCTTGGCCGGGCTGACTTGAAGGTTCCGGATCATCCTGCGCCGGTTCATCTTCCTCTTCTCTACCCAGTGGTAGGAAGTCAATGGTTGTCCAATCGATCCTAGTTAAGGATTTGAATACAACTTCATCACTTATAAGTGGGGAGGGATCAACATTAGGGGCACAAGTATCCTTACGGATTGGAGGAATAAGAGTTGGAGCATCATAGGTTGGCGCATTAAATCTCTTGTTGTTGGCATCATAAATCGACTGATAATGAGAAAGATTGGTCTCTTCAGCCAATTTGCTAGCCAATGGGTGCATTTCCTTCATCAAAGCTCTGAGGTCTTCATTATCAAAGTCTGACCCGTCCTCCTTTATGCTCGGATAGCCGTTTCCCACATCCGCCGGATCAAGATCAGGTATCCATGCTTTGGCCCGAGTTAGTGCGGTAAGAGCACCTGCCCTTGCAGCTGATCTCTTTAGCTCTTCAAACTGGGCAGACATCATCGACAACCTCTCTAATGTTTCCTTGATCAAAGTTGGGGGCGGCTTGTTATGAGAAGCTGTGCAGATGATCCGTTGTGCGGCGGTATATAATTGCTCTATAAGTGCATAGGCAGCCTTTAATTTGTTCTGCATATCCGAGCCAAGATGAGCAATGCGAGATCCTGCATAATCACAAACGTCAGTAAACCAGCAGTTTATGGGATAATACATGTTTAAAGATTATGAAGAAGTTATTTACCAAAAACGACAGGAGTCATAGCATTTATTTGTTGTTTCAAACAAGTTAGCTCCTCTGCCACCGGATTAAGGGATGCTTCAGCGTCCTCAGCCCTCTGTAGCAGAGTTGTCTTTTCTGCATCCCAGCCTGCCCGATCGCTCTTGAAGCTCTCCTTCAGTTTCTCCATGGCTGCTAAAGCACTGGTCAGCTCTTCCTTGGCCTTGGAAGTTTCTGCTTGTTGAGATTTGATATTTTCTTGAAGGTCGGCGAGTTGGGATTCTTTTTTGCTAAGCTCAGCCTGCAAGAGACATGCAATTTATGAGTTGGCAGTGTATATTTGAAGTTCCAAGCACATAACAAGTCATACACTTGGCATTTGGGGGCTAATGTCTATTCTTTCTTATCAAAAAAATTTACAAGTCCCAAGCTCAATACAAGTATTATTCTTGGCACTTGGGGGCTAATGCATATTTGCTCAAGTTAAAAATGTGGATTTTTTTCTTCCATCAATCAGCTTGGTGGTCAATCGATTTACAAAAGTGTTCAACAAGAATTTTGAGCCTTACAGCATAGAAGTCCCGGTTTATCTTGAAAGTATAAACCGGTCCTTGGGGGCTACACAGGTGCAATTGAAGAATTATTATTCTAAAGTCCCAGTTTATCTTGGAAAGAAAAACCGGCCCTTGGGGGCTACACAGGAAAAATTGAAGTATTGTTATTTCACAAGTCCTGGTTCATATTGGTATTATAAACCGGCCCTTGGGGGCTACTGGAGTTGATATTCTAAACCAGTCATAAGGGGAGAATACTTATGCAGAGTTAATAGCACTTACCTCATACCGCTCCTTCATCATGTTCACTAAACCGGCTTCATAGTCACAGCTTGTGTACAAACGGTTTAAAAACCCTGAATCGATATCTTGGGCGCTGAGGTGGGCATAGCTTTCCAAGTCCTCTTTCCACTTGCCCTTGTCAACAGCAGAGATTTCTTCTTTGGCAGTGTGTTTTGACAGAGCAATAGGGTTGCCAGGGGATGTGTAGCCAAAGCCACTAACCACAACATCATCAGCTTTGTCATCTGCAGCTTTAGGTGGGCTGGGCGGTTTATCAGCCTGGATCATCGGATCAACTTCCATATGTTCAACTTATGTTTCATGATGTTGCGGTGGCGGGTCATGAGGAATGTTTTCAGCATTTGGATTAGATGGTTCAGGGGTCTTCTCCGGTTCAGATGGAATGGGGTCGTCAGCCGGGTTATTCACTTTAGCCTTTTTACTGGCTCTGGCTTTGGCCCTGAAAATAACAAATATACATCAGGTCAGCATAAAGATCAAGTATAAGATATGAAGGGTCAATTAATATGCTTACCTAGGAACTATCTTGAGGGTTGGAATTTGCGTCCTTGTTGATTCGCCAGAGGAAGAATGGGAAGTTCCCTGATAATTTGAATCATACGGATTAAGAGGATGTCGAAAATAACCTGCCTTGGGATAACATGTGTCAGAAGTATAAGAGACCTCTGGGCGGCGTTTACGAACCGGTGTGTTCGATAAACCGGAGGAAGTAACCACCTGGCCACTATGCCAGGTTGTGCGGCGAGCCTCGTGTTGTTGTTTCTGCAAAAGAAAGTTTGGATCCAAGTAAGCTAGAGGGTGTGAAAATCTTACTTTCTGGTGTGCTTGACGGGTTTACTGTGTTGGCAGAGGATCTGAGCCGGAGGAAAGAATAATTACATCTACGTCACCAGCATGGATAGCCTCAGCATTATCCTGATAATGATCATTGTCAATGAGGTGTATGAAAAAGGAGCCAAGAGAATCAAGTTCTACCTCTGACTCCGGGTTATCAAGGTCATCATCGATGTTCAACTCGGTGGATTCGACGGTTTTCTTCTTGGCAGGCTTCTTGTGGACCTTGGTCTTGGGGCGAGCTATTTTGGCCGGTTTATCCTGCGACTTCTTTTTCCAGAATGGATCATCACCCTATTAAAAATTGAAAAGATCATAAGTGAGTATTAAGGATATGGAGTAAGTAGGAGTTGAGCAGTTCTTACAGCTGGCGGTTTATTTGTAGCACAGAAAGGACTTAAGTCTTGTTTTGCTGCACTCAGCCGCCGGTATATCCAGCATTTTCTTGACAGCTTCAGTAACTTCAGTTGAATGTCAATGTGGCGTTGAGGATCTTTCAAGTCCCCTGTATATTCATACATTAAACCGGGATGACGGCTTAAGGGTAAAATACTCCAGGACACCCGGCAACGGACGAAATCAACGCATGTTAAACCGTTTTCCACAAAGGCTCTGAGCTTTGAGAGATGTGGCGCATATTTGGCTCGTTCCTTTGCGCTGAGTCTTTGGGGGAGTGGATGTGTACTGCTATGCCGGTGAGCATGATAACCCCGCAGAGGATTTTCATCAGCTGGAGATGTATCTCGGCAATAGAACCAAGTTTGATTCCAGTCTTTAGGATGACTATGATGGTTGGCATGAGGGAAGCTGACATCTTTTCTCTTTTGGATGGATACCCTGCCAAGTTCAGTGTTGGGCCCGTCCACAAATTCTGTGCGGCGATTTAAATAGTAGAAATCTCTGAACAATTCGACCGTGGGCTCCTCTTGTAGGTAAGCTTCACAGAACACTTGAAAATTGCAAATATTGGATATGGAGTTCGGTCCAATATCTTGAGGGTGAAGCTGGAGGAAATGAAGCACATCACGAAATTTTTTTGATCTGGGAGGGCTAAATCCTCGACTCGGATGATCAGTGAAAACTACCACTTCTCCTTCCTTGGGCTCAGGAGGACATTCAGAACCAGGGACTCTCCAGTGGATGACTTCCTTTTTGGCTAAAGCGGCAGTAGCAACAAACCCGTTCAGCCTTTCTTCTGTAACTCGGGATTGAACCCAGTTGCAGGAATAAAAGGATTTGGCCATTTATTCGATAACCTGGAAGAAGGTTTGTGCTGGTTTAATATTCATGGTTAATCCGCTAAAAGTTAAAAGGTAGAAAGTCTTGAAGCATGCTAAGGTGTTAAACCGGAGATTTATGTTATCAAGTTGCATACATGAGCAATTGGCGGTTTAAGAGGGGACTAATGGTACCTGGCGGATTATGATTTTCTGGGTTAAACCGCCTATACAGATATTCAAAGTATAGATCTGAAGACTAAGTGATGAAAAACAGTTTTCGCAGATTGATGTCGCAATTTTGGATCTACCATGTATCAGAAAAAGAAAAATATTCAGACCTAAATATTGGTACTTGAACAGTTTATGAAGTTCCAGATTGGGCTTTCTACATAAACGAGATGATCTGATGCAAAAGGAAGGGCTATTACTGCTACCACATAGGAATATATCCAGTTTGAATCTGCCATTTATGCTATAGTGAAGAACAGCGCCGAACCTCCATGAGCTAGTGCGAACCCTAAACAGATCTACCAGAGGAGGAAGAAGAACTTACTGAAGCTGTTGAATGGCGGAGGTGTGCGAGCGGAGTCTGGTTCGAACAGGTTGATGCAGCAGCCAACGTTGAAGCAGAAGCGAAGTTCAACGGCGGCGGTGGAGCTCAAAGCGCTAGGACGACGCGAGGAAGACGATGAGGCGAAGAGGCACGGAGGGGGAAAAGCGAAAGGGACCCCCGGTCCTATTTATATGGCGAATGGATAAGTGACAAGCGTGGGAATCGAGGAGGTCAAAAAACGGATCTGTAGACGTGCAGACGCATGTAAAGTTAATGGCAAGTGACATCGTGGCGGGTTATCATGATTCCAGAAGATGACGTCATGGCGAGTTATAAGTTTCGCGAAGGTAATGAAGGAGGGATTTTTCTAAGTGTTGAAGATTGATGTGAACAAGTTCAAATCAACCTGGGGCCTAATGTTGGGGATATAACTATTGAGTATAAACCGCCCATGAGGGGCCGGATTATACTCATGATGATTACCAGTATTGAAGCCCATGAAGACATAGAAGATGGCGACTTATGAAGGAGACTTAATAAGAAAGCCCAAAGCCCAGAGGCGGGTTAGGGCCCATAGACATGAACCGCCATAGGCGTATGACTTGTATTGTAAGATAGGAAAGAGTAGATACCAAGCCGGACAAGTTTATGAGCCGGCCGGGATTCTGTGAACCGCGGGGCGTCAACCTGTGTATATAAAGGGACGACCCGGCGGCGGTTTAGGGACAAGAAACAACAGATCGAGAGCCAGGTTAAGCGTATTCGCTCCCTGGTCATAGAAACCCTAGCAATACCACCTCAAACTAGATTAGGCCTTTACCTTCACCGCAAGGGGCCGAGCCAGTATAAACTCCTCGTGTCCTTTGTCCTGTTTAACCCCTTTAAGCTAACTTCATTGCGATGGCTCCACGACTAAGTCCTCACACTAGGACATCTGTCGTGAAAATTCCACGACAAGGTTGGACATACTACTTCCATTTAGTCCATAGTAGTAGTAACTACTAAGAAGTATCAGAAATTGTTGACATGAAGACCATAGTATGCTAATGTGTTTACTGTTTACTGGCCGATGAATTGAATTAGTTATGCTATAGATATTCTTGTGTCGAATGTACTAATTTTGAACCAAGCCACTGCAGTGCCTGCAAATATGGAATTCTAAAGAAAAAATGTACTCAGATTTCACTATGGCATATGGGACATGAACATTCTAACAACCCTGTCGGTGTACGAAAGTAGGGGCTCTCCTTTGTACCCCTTTACTTGTGCACGGGCAGTCAGAGCCACGCCTGCGACCACACTTAGCAGGGCAGAGGAGGGAAGCAGAAGTGCTAGGCTACCAGAGCAGCGCTCCAACCAAAGGCACAGAAGACAGAGCGATTAGATGGGCTTTCCCCTGGCAAGACCCTTGCCGGGGCGGCCTACAAAGCCCCGGCAAAAACCTTGCCGGGGCAGCTTGCCCAGCGCCAACATCGTAGTCACCCTTGATCCTGAGAGTTCCGACACCATTGACAGCGTTAGGACCGAGGCTCGGGAAGTGCCTACATGGTGGCATGCAGATCTTTGTGAAGACAGAGAGCCTGCAAATCCTAGATGAGGACCAGAAGACAAGACAACCGCAAGGCTCCTTGCCGAGGATGCCCACGAAGCCCCGGCGAGGCACCTTGCCGAAGACACTCGCAACGCCCCGGCAAGACTCTTGCCGAGGGCGATCACAAGGCCCCGGCAAGGCCCTTGCCGGGAATATACGCGAGACCGCGGCAAGGCCTTGTCGCCCCATCGCCGCCCTAGCTCAGCGGCCGACCCACCGACTAAAGCAAGTACCCACGTGGCAGTACGTGGCTCCTAATTCAACTAGTCAAGCACCT
This sequence comes from Aegilops tauschii subsp. strangulata, assembly GCF_002575655.3. Classification (NCBI taxonomy): domain Eukaryota; kingdom Viridiplantae; phylum Streptophyta; class Magnoliopsida; order Poales; family Poaceae; genus Aegilops; species Aegilops tauschii. The sequence continues at coordinate 138,458,910 of NC_053037.3, forward strand.
GCATGGTGGCATGCAGATCTTCGTGAAGACCCTACCACGACGCCAGCTCAGCAGCCAGCCAGCCTACATGGCGCAGCATACCTCGTTGGCCTGGACGCGTGTCAGAGCAAGGCGGAGCGGCAACGGACGGGACGGGCCTCGTTATCGCCCCCGATAAAGCAAGTGGACACCTAAGTAGCGCATTTAATGCGCTTTGTCCTGTAATGACAGGCGATAAGCTTGTACTCTGTACATACCTTTGCACCTCCTGTGTGCCACTGTGGCGACCCCTTTTGACTATAAAAGGAGGCCCGAGGCGTACTGAGGGAGGATTTGGATCTTTTGGACGACGCATGCACCGTAGCTAGTTCAAGAACTCAAAAACACTCAAATATACACCAAAGCAGGACTAGGGTATTACGCATCTACGCGGCCTGAACCTGGGTAAAATCTCCTTGTGCTGGCTCCTAGACCCGCTCTTTGCACAACCCCGCGCCCGCCAACTGCAGAAGGGATCCCCGTGGTCCCATAGGTGTCGTTTCCACCGACATCTCTGGCGCGCCAGGTAGGGGGCGCAGTTGTGAAAATCTGGTCTAGCTGGCGCGGCGGCTTCATCGTGGTCGTCACTCCAAGGAAGAAGACGACCGAATGAGCAGCATCATTTGCGGGTGCAGTGAGCTCTCTGCAGTGACAAAAAAGCTAAGTCGTGCGAAACTTTGAGTAATTCTTTTATGTATAAGGTTATTTTCCTAGGAGATCTTGCTCTTGGTATGAGAAACCTGCACACTATGGGGGCCTTTTTTTCTATTGGCAACGCCCTTGTTCTATTTCGACTCCGCTCAATAGTTCGAGCGGCCGTGTCAAGAACGGCAGGGTGGCCTTCCCGCTATTGGCAACGCCCTTGTTCTATTTCGAGTCCGCTCAACAGTTCAAGCGGTCGCGCTGAGAACGGAAAGGTGGTTTGCCTGGCCGCAAGCGCACCCGGCCGGCTGTTGAGGATCCGTCCTCGGAACGCCGCGGCCTGGGTTCACGCGCCGGCAAGCCTATCCAGTTAAGCGAAGGGTGTACATACAAAGAAAGACCGAACAGGAAAATAACATGAATCGTTACAAAGTACTGCAGAGTTATATTACACCAATGATTGTTGCGGTTCTAACTAAAGATAAAAATTGTCTTGGTCATGAACCTGCAGCGGCGATGAGAAACGGGGTGCCTAGTCCCGGCGTTGGCCCTCTACCCTTCGAACTCCATCGACGCGACTGATGATGGGCTTGATACGCTCCTCGAGCGCTGCGAGGTCCACACCCTGTGGAAAGCTCTCCAACACGGTGTCGAAGTCGAGGTTGGGGTTTCAGTACTCCACCTTGGTGAGGACCTTGGTCAGGGCACCCCGGCAAAGCTTCCGGGCCTCATTGGCCAGAGAGGTCGCCCTGTTGGAGCGGACTCGAAGAACAGGGTCAGTTTGGCATTGGGACTCACGTTCGGCTCCGGGGCATACCTCACATTTGGCATCCCCATGGCAGCCATCTTCGTGGTGGTCCTGCCGGCGACGTCGGCGAGGCGGCCGACCCAACGGTTTATGCCCTCCACGTACTCCTTGTGTTCGGCGACGTCATTCCTCTGCAACTGGCTCTCCTCCTCCAGGTCCTTGGTCAGGGCCTCTTCCCGGGCCCTGACCTCTGAAAGCGTCCCCTCAAGACCCTCCAGCTTCAGCTTCAGGTCTTTGATGGAGTCGTTGGCCTTGGAGAGCAGCTTGGCCTTGCCGAGGACTGCGGCCTGCACCTCCACCAAGGCGTCGTTGAGCGTGTCCTTCTCCTTTGCCAGCTCCAGGACTTGTTTCTTCAGGCCATCCCGCTCCATCTCCAGCTCCTTCACCTTGCTGGCATGGACCAGGGCTTGGGCATCGAGCGCCTCCCTGTGCCTCTGCTCCAGCTCATGGGTCTGCTGCATGACGAGCTTCTCGACCACCTCATCCTTGCCGCGGAGTGTGGCGGCGAGCGCCTCCTCACGAGTGGCAAGGTCCTCCTCCTGGGAGTTCAGCTCGTCCTAGTGATGATGTCGAGCAGCCTCGTGCTTGGCGGCCTGTTCCTTCGCTGCCTCTTGGGCTTTATCGACATCGTCCTGCTTCAGGATGAGCTCCTGTTTGCGCTCAGCCAGCAGATCCTGGGCGACCTTCAGTTCCTCGTGGGCCTGGCAGAACCAGGCCTGCGTCTCGGCGACGTGCCCCTCGAGATCCGCCTCCGCCTTGTCCACCGCCACCATCCTAGATTTTGCCTTGTCCACGCGGGCACGGTGAAGCGCCTGGAGCTTCTGGAAGTTGGTGCTCATGGCCCGAAGCAGATGCTCCTCTTGGGAACCGCCGCCGCCGGTGCTCGGTTCATCAACAACTTGGAGCCCGGCGGAGGCGAGCGCCTCGTCGTCGAACACCTCCCCCTCGGTTGGCGCCCTGGTGCTTGCGGTTCCTGGGAGGTGGACGAACAGGTCATCACCCACCTTCAAGTACTTGCCCAAGCCAGAGGTAGCAGAGGAGGAAGGTTGGTCGTCAACCACCCCCTCCTCGGCAGCGGCCTTGCCGGCCTCTCCGGCAGGCCCCTTGTTGGCCTCAACAGCGGCCTTGCCGGCCTCCCCGGCAGGCTCCTTGGCGGCCTCTTCAGCGGCGGTCTTGGTGGCCTCCTCGGCGGCGATCTTGTCGGCCTCGGCCTCGGCGTCCCTGGCGACCTCCTCGATGACGGTGTTAATGTCCTCCCGGTCCGCCGAAGAAAGGTCTGGATACCAAGAAGGGGAATGAGACGGGGCCAAGGTCAAGGTTCAATAAGGAAAAGAAGAAAGGACAGGGGCGAGAAGTGAGCAGCTTACCCGTGACGGGCTGGGAAGAAGTGGCGCCCCCCCCCCCCCCCCCCCCCGCGCGAACATCCGTCGCCGGGACGGATCTACCAGCGCCCAAGTTCGCCTCCTCCTCCTCCGCGCGCATGGGCTCGGTGCTTGGCACCCTTGCCGGGGACGCCCCTCGGGGAGGCGTGGTTGATAGGGGCGGCATTTTGGGGGTGGTCCTTAGTGGCTCCTCCTGCTGCCGTCCTTCTCCTGCAACCACGGCAAGGTTAGCACCAAGGAATCGTACCCCAACGCACGTCGATGGGGAGTAAGTGGTGAACGCACGCTGGGGGCTGGGACGGGGGCTGCTATCTGGGCTGATCTCCACCACCACCGGCGTGCGGGAAGTGCCCGCCGGCGGCTGGTCGCCCGTCGAGGCCCTGGCCCTCTTCGCCACCCTCTGGGCCAATGTCTCCCTATCCTTGCAAAGATGAAAACAAGTCAAGAAAGTGGCGCGGTCTGGAGGGTCGGGGATGAGGAAGGGCAAGATGCTTACTCATCCTCCACCTCCTCTTCCACTGCCTTCCTCTTCCTCCTTGGGTTGAGGACCCTAGATCGAGGTCGACCTCCAGTTGACATCTGCGGGAGGAGGGGAAGGGGATGGAGTCTTGCGACGCTTGGACGAAGAAGAGACGGTCGCTTTCTTCTTCACCACCGCGACCTTCACTGCCTTCTTCGTTGCCGCGGCCCTCGTCTGGCGCACGGACTCCTCCTGGGTCTCTTGCTGCTGCGTGATCCTGCCGGGCCGGACCGGCTCGCCAGAGCTGGCCCGCCGCAGGACATGCCTTTTTCTCGTGGCCGGAGGATCGTCAGCTGTCGGTGTCAAAACCGGCGGATCTCGGGTAGGGGTCCCGAACAGTGCATCTAAGGTCGATGGTTACAGGAGATAGGGGACACGATGTTTACCCAGGTTCAGGCTCTCTCTATGGAGTTAATACCCTACTTCCTGCTTGATTGATCTTGATGAATATGAGTGTTACAAGAGTTGATCTACCACGAGATCGTAATGGCTAAACCCTAGAAGTCTAGCCTGTATGACTATGGTAATGAGTATATCCTTTCCGGACTACACCCTCCGGTTTATATAGACAACGGGGGGATCAAGGTTACATAGAGTCGGTTACATAAGAAGGAGTCTTCATAGTTGGTCGCCAAGCTTGCCTTCCACGCCAAGGAGAGTCCAATCCGGACACGGGTACAGTCTTCGGCCTTCGCGTCTTCATAGCCCATCAGTCCGGCCCACAGATAACAGGCCGGACGCCCGAGGACCCCTTAGTCCAGGACTCCCTCAGTAGCCCCTGAACCTGGCTTCAATGACGAGGAGTCCGGCGCGCAGATTGTCTTCGGCATTGCAAGGCGGGTTCCCCTTTCCGAACTCCAAGATAGTCTTCAGATGTAGTGATTGTATCTGGACCTGTATACACAATTGCAGAGGATATAATATTTTACAAGCCCAATCTACGGACAACTTTTTGGTAATATGACATCATGCCTGCTCGGCCATTATTTTCGAACTGTTAGCTAGCCCGTCGCTCCACATCTCGAGACGTGGTTTTATTGGCATGTCTTATCCAAGCGGAGACCGTGTCTCCTCTTTTTTAAGGGATTCTTATCAGCCCGGACGTGGGTAACCCAACCATCGCGTGGATACAACTCCTTGGGAATAGGTAAGTTTTGAGGCCCAGGAGGAGACGTTCCATATTCGCGGCCTTTATATAGGGGTACAGACCCGTCTTTTTCTTTCACGCGTGCTTCTTCCTCAACCCTTGCTACCTCGAGTTCCAACACCCGGGTTTCAGTCGCCACAAGCTCCAATCATGTCCGGATCCCACCGTCAAGGCTGGTGGGTGGCTTCCTCTGTCACGGAGGGAGACATTGCAAAGCTTTAGGCGGCGAGGTATCTGATTGCGAAAATCCTTCATCGGCTTCCTGCTGAGGGGCAGGTTATTCCCACCCCCAGATCCGGCGAGAGGGTCGTGTTCGTGTCCCACTTTCTCCGTGGGTTAGTGTTTTCACTTAATCTCTTCGTCCGAGGGCTCATGTTCTATTATGGGCTAGATTTTCTTGATCTGGCCCCGAACTCTATTCTTCTTATCTCGGCGTTTATCGTTACGTGTGAAGCCTTCCTCTGAACTCCTCCGCACTTCGGCTTGTGCCTCAAGACCTTCGATGTGAAGCCGCAAGTGATAGAGGGAGAGCAGGCAGAGTGCGGTGGCGCCATAGTGAGCAAGCTTGCTAGTGCCGTTTGGCTGAAAGGATCCTTTGCCAAATCCTCCGATTTATGGCAGCAGGGGTGGTTCTATATCACCGAGCCCCGTGGCTCCAAGTGGGCAGTCGCGCCCGCATTTCGATCCAGCCCCCCAATTCAGCTTGCATCGTGGATTAATAAGGGGTTTGACTTGGGATCAACGGACGAGATGCGGACCTTACAGAGTCGCATCCGAAGCCTCATTGAGAGGGACATCAATATTGTCAACGTTGTTCAAGTAATGCTAGTCCGCCGGACCCTGCCGTGCCAGCGACGGCCTCTCCGCATGTGGGAGTTCAATCCAGAAGGGTCGTGGACTCTTCAGCACTTCTTCGGCACTACGCACAAAGGAATGTGGAGATTATTTTTCAGGAAACGAAAGCAATGGCCGGACACCACCGAAGATATCGGCCTAGACTGTAACCATCCGGACACCCCGGTAAGTACCCGTTCACCGAACACCTCATAATCAGTCACCCAATGATAAGACACTGACCGAATCATCTTTTTCAGGGCTGGATAAAGAAGGTGGAATGGATTAGGTGTCCGGCTCCCCTTCCTGAAGACTCGGCTAATCCTATGTTAACAAGGATGCTGGCCTCGACACCATACCAGGCGCCGGTAAGGGAGGGTAAAGTGGAGAGTGAGAAGACCCGAGATGACCTTGGTTCCGGAGGTAAGTCAGACACTGAGTCCGGAGAAATCAACCTTTCCTCGCCTGAAGACAGAGGCGAAGGAAGACCCTGTATCCCTCCTCCGAGCAGGAGGAAAAGGGCCGCCTCCGAAGGTAGGGAGGGATGGTCTCCTAAGAGGGGCAAGATGCCACCGTCGAGCGGCTTGGGTTTGGAAAGTGACACCGTTGAATAGCTCCAACAAGGGGATAAGCCCTCGGCCAAACCGTAAGTGAATCCGGAGTACTTTGATAGTGCCCCGCTCCTTTGCCGTTACCGGAGATATACGTAACGTGTCCGTGCATTTTTACAGGTCGGCACAGAGATTTTCTGGGCAATCCTCTTCTTCGGGAAGTCTCCTCCCAGAGATGATGGAGAGCGAGACGCCTCCCCCAACCTCCTCGCCCAATAAGGCGGACGACTCTGAAGTGTCATCGCGGAGGGTTTTTCTTGATCAACAAGTTACGCAGGGGATAAAAGAGGCAGTACCCGAAGGTGGATCTCCGACCGTCCGGGATTCTGGGGCTGATAATAATAAAGGCCCCGGACTGTCTGGCTCACAGCCGACGTTGATTCTGGAGACGGGTGAACAGATTCCTTCAAAGGATGGTTGTGCTCCTAGAGCGGCTTCCGGAGACCCGGAGGCTCCGGATATATTGCGGGACATGTTGCGGAAAGCATCTGTCTCAGGGGAACAGCGTACCTTGATGGGTACAATGGTTGAGAAGATTTTGTCCGTGAAGAGCAGATTGAATGAAGCCTTCATGAGCCTGCTAAAAGGCTTCGAGGTTTGTAATATAATGTTTTTAGCTATGTTTTATTGGAAAAGATGCACCTGTGCATAGGTAGCTATTAGCCCCTGAGACTCGGGTTGGCTTCTACTGGGAAGCGAACGGAGGATCAAAAAGGATTACTCAAGGACCGATCTGATGAACTTGAACGCAGGTTGTTTCCCCCTTAGCTACTTCCCAGGCTATGGATATTGCTGAGCTGCAGCGGAAGCTTGATGTAGCAGGGGATGACCTTGCATTAATCAATATGCGTCTTGACGAGTCGCGAGGTATGTATTCGAGGCAATCCCCATACTTTTTTTGTGGTATAAGCATGATGCTAAAGTCTATGTGCTAGAATATGCATGGCTGGAGATGGTGCTGCCGCTGTTGAAGTTCTTCGAGCGGAGCTGGCCCGGGCCAAGGAGCAGGCCCGGTGTAGCAATGCGGCTGCCAAAAAGGCATCGGCTGAGTTAAAAGCCGAACAAGCTGCACGGCGCCAAGACGAGGAGAAAATATCCACGTTGGCGCTCGAACTGAAAAATGCTACTGGCCGCTGTGAACTTCTAGAGAAGGAGAATGAGGCCAGAACGGCTGAACTGGACAAGGCCTTACAAGAGGCGAGGGAAGCGCGGTCCGAATCCAGAGCAGCCCGTGAGGAGATCCGGCAAGCTAAGGAGATTGCGGCGGGTAAGCCCTTTCTGCTACAGACTAAGTTCGGGGATCCGAACTATGCTTAGCTTGACCGAGTGTGGAGTTCTCTGGACGAGTTTTTGGACTTGCCGAAGAGTTCTTCCGATGCAGTGCAGTATTACCAAGCGCGAGAGGGGTGCGCAATGGAGAAGCTTTTTTGGTCATAGTTTGGCGCATCGAAGCGCCCTCTCTTGCTGAATGAACAGATGTCCCAATTGGCCAAACTTCATAGGATATCCGGCGGTGCCATGAAGGATGTCATAATCTAGTTGTGGTGAACTGAGCCTATTCCAGATAGCTACTTCAGTTTGGTGCAAAGACTTGTTGACGCGGTGCCGCGAATCGATGCTGTGAAGCGGTTGGCGTGCATTGAACATGCACGGATGGCCTTTGCCCGAGTCAAGATATTCTGGGGAAAGATGAAGGCCATCGATGTCGTGGCTAAGAGTCCACCCAAGGGCAAGGACCGTCCTGAACCGAAGCATTATTTTGAAGACGTCGTAGAGGTCGTCCGCTTAATAGAGGGTCAATGCTCGAAAGACATAATGTTCGAGTGAGGTGTATGATAATTGTAAAAGACAGTTTTATAGTTAATCTATTTTTATGTTTTGCTCGAAAGCTTGGATTCCTCCTGTGCGGCCATTTTAATATAATCTGAAAGTTTTCCAGTCGTCGGCTTCAGCCCCTCGTAGGAAGTACGGGGGTGTTTGGAAAAGCATTTAATCACTCTTTATCCAACGTCTTGGTCCATGAAGGAGGTGATAATGCGGCGAACTAGGCAATAGGACTATAGAGCGTTAACACTTTCACTTAGCCATAGGAGTTTTATGGTGGGACTACGACATAGCCCCTGGTATGTATGCAGCATATTATAATATGGTGCCTTACATATTTGATCTGAAAAAGATCCCTCGTGTGACACGGAGAATCGCTAAAGATTCCAATAAGTCATCAAGAGGTTGACCAGCTCTCGCCGCACCATGACAGTCAGTTTTCGGATTTCTCTACTAAGGTACTTGACCAGATGAACTGGAAGCACAATCGCAGTAGTTCTCCCTTTACTACCCTAGCCGATGGAGCGGAACATAGGGTAGCAAGCACAGGAGCCGGGCAACCCAACTATTGACCCAAGACAATGATTCGGAGCTGATGCATATAAGGCCAAACTTGCGACGCCGAAGTATGCTATAGAGCTGTTCGGACTTTTGTTGGCAACTCATTTGTTCCCATACCGAGCCCCTGGCGGGTTATACCAAGGTATATATGTGAAACAACCATGGGGGCCATATTCATTGGCGAAACAACATGGATGATTAATTCGGATACATTTTACTGGGACTAGAGTGGTGTGCCAATGTTTACTTTATATATATATAGGCCACAACCCCGGCTATTTGACATGCTCGGGGTCGAAGGTGGAGGAAGAGGCATAGTACAGGCTCGAAATAAAGAGAGCGGTCTACAAAAAGTTATTTTGGACCTCCTATCGCACGTCTGCGCCGCCTGTCCTCGGGGAGGGGAATCCTTGATGGAAGTAGCCCATTAGGTGAGTGTACGGATCCGAACTCCGATAGAGTCAGTTTTAGATGTTTGTCCTGTTCGTCACCTATTTTTCAAAGATAGTGAAGGAAAAAATAGATAAAAAATGTCACGGGAATGCTTGCAGGCTCGTCCGTAGTGTGCTTCTGCCAATGCCCATGGTATCTTGAGTGCGTAGTGATGTATGCTCGGTACAAGTTTTGCAGGTGTACGAGGTGAGCGGCGGAAGCCGGACTGCTATTTCCGCTCCGGGAGTAGTCGATCCTTGGGTGGAAATTACTTCTGACCCCCGGTATTTCGTTGGTGAACCTTTCCGTCGTCCCTTTCGCCCGGCGGCCTCCTTCCCTTGTGTTCGGCGTTGAGCTTGCCGGCTTGCTTAAAGACCCAGCAGTTTCTGTTGGTATGATTAGCTGGTTTATCCGGGTGGCCGTGAATCTGGCAGGGTCGGTCCAATATCCTGTCTAGGTTAGATGGTTCGTCTCGGTTTGCCTTAAATGGCTTCTTCCGTTGACTGGGCTTGGGATTGCTGAATCCGTTGTTGACCGCTGTGTCGCGTGATCTTTCGCTATCATTGTGAATCTTGTGTTTGCTTCGCCGTGGCTTGCCGTTGTCGTCTCGGATTTCGGAAGTGCCCGGGTCACTGGAGCTGTTGCTTCTACGAGCGAGCCAGCTGGCTTCTCCCTTGCAAAAGCGAGTCATTAGAGCAGTAAGGGCTATCATGGATTTAGGTCCTTCTTGACTGAGGTGGCGTGCAAGCCATTCATCCCGGACGCTGTGTCTGAAGGCCGCAAGGGCTTCCGCGTTCGGACAGTCGACAATTTGGTTTTTTTGACTAAGAACCGAGTCCAGTGCTTCCTTGCTGACTCTCTGGGCTGCTGGACAATATGACTTAGGTCGTCGGCATCCAGTGGCCGGACTTATGTTCCTTGGAAGTTGTCAAGGAAGGCTTCTTCCAAGTCTTCCCAGCTGCCTATGGAATTTTCAGGCAGGCTGTTTAACCAGTGTCGAGCTGGCCCTTTTAGCTTTAGTGGGAGGTATTTAATGGCATGGAGGTCGTCTCCACAGGCCATATGGATGTGGAGGATAAAATCTTCTATCCATACCGCGGGATTGGTTGTTCCGTCGTATGATTCAATATTGACGGGTTTGAATCCTTCGGGGAATTCATGATCCATTACTTTATCGGTGAAGCAAAGTGGGTGTGCAGCACCTCTATGTTGGGCCACACTACGACGTAACTCCGAAGGAGTCCATTTGCGGTTTTCGGCTCGGGCGTGGCTAGGTTTGTCATGTACGAATAGGTAGCCATCGTCGCGTGTCGAGGCATGCCTTCGCGATCCGTAGATCGGTCTTGCATGTCCTGCTCTACTGTCCAAGTCCCGCTGCAGGTCGTCTGGACAATCGTGAGCTGCGTTATTCTTGCCTTTACGGCGAGGTTGGGCGGTCTGGTGTTCGGCTTGAGTTGCCTCTTTATCCGGACAGAGTTGTCGGTGACCTGCCGCATTGTGTGATGTTGGTACGGGCTCCAATGCCTCGTCATCGAACTGATGTAGCAATCTATGCTTCGGGTAGCTTTTGGCTAGGCCACTAAGGCCGTATTCTTCGGCGGCCAGGACTTCGGTCCATCTATCGTTGAGTAGGTCTTGGTCAACTTGAAGCTGCTGCTGCTTCTTTTTCAGGCTCCTTGTAGTAGCTATTAGCCTGCACTTGAAGCGCTCCTGCTCGAGGGGCTCTTCGGGTACGATGAAGTCTTCGTCGCCGAGGCTTACCTCATCTTCGGAGAGCGGAAGGTAGTTGTCGTCCTCCGAAATGTCGCTGGGCAGGGCCTGTTCATCGGGGCTGGCTTGCCCATTTTCCTGTTCCTCCTGTTCGGATCTTGCTCCAACAGGGTCTTCATTGTTTTCGGCGTCGTCCGGTGTAATATTTTCTCCGGTGCCAGCATTGCTGCGATGTGACTTAGAGCGGCGTTTAGGGCACCGGTACTTAGACCGTGTCTCAGGAGGTTTATTCTCGACTGGATCTTCTTTGTCATCATCGCTAGCTTTTTTAGGTGTATCAACCATGTACACGTTGTACAAAGAGGCAGCCGTTCCACGTCCCGTGAATGGCGGGTCTTGGCCTTGCTCCTTATCGGCATCGTCATCTATACTGTCGATGTCTTCAGATCCATAATCAAGCATGTCGGTTAAGTCCTCGACGGTGGCTATGAAGTGGGTGGCGGGTGGGAAGCGAAATTCTCCATTATCAGCCTCTAGCTCGAACCAGACATAGTTCGGCTGTGAGCCCCTTGCCAAGGACAGGCTTTTTAGTGAATTTAGAATGTCGCCCAAGGGCGAGTGTTGGAAGATATCTGCGGCGCTGAACTCAAAGATCGATAACCGATCCAGCTCTGCGCCGGCAGGCGTGCGTGATTTGGAACTTATAGTCGGAGACGAGTCCAGAATTCCGTTGACGCAGATATTCCCAGGTGTTGAGTCTGTGTGCGGCTCCAACGCCGCGGACTCTGTGGCTTCGGATGGTACAATCTGCTCTGGATCTAAGGCCTTAGCAGTTACAGAAACCATCTCCTGAATCTGGTTTGCGGCAGATTTAAGTCATGTTCGTCGGAGTGAGGGGGAGCGATGGCCGCGGTCTCGAATCCATTGGAGATCAAGTCTCCAGGGATATCCGCAACGTAGTTCAAGCTTCCAAATCTGACCTGGTGGCTAGGGGCATAGCTATCGATCTGCTCTAGATGGCCAAGCGAGTTGGCCCACAGTACGAAGCCACCGAATACGAAAATCTGTCCGGGGAGGAAGGTTTCTCCTTGGACAGCGTCATTATAGACGATCGAAGGGGCCATCGAACCTTTCGTCGACGGCACAGTGGAACTCTCAATGAAAGCACCAATGTCGGTGTCAAACCCGGCGGATCTCGGGTAGGGGGTCCCGAACAGTGCGTCTAAGGTCGATGGTTACAGGAGACAGGGGACACGATGTTTACCCAGGTTCGGGCCCTCTCTATGGAGGTAATACCCTACTTCCTGCTTGATTGATCTTGATGAATATGAGTGTTACAAGAGTTGATCTACCATGAGATCGTAATGGCTAAACCCTAGAAGTCTAGCCTGTATGACTATAGTAATGAGTCTATCCTTTCCGGACTACACCCTCCGGTTTATATAGACAACGGGGGGATCTAGGGTTACATAGAGTCGGTTACATAAGAAGGAATCTTCATAGTTGGTCGCCAAGCTTGCCTTCCACGCCAAGGAGAGTCCAATCCGGACACGGGTACAGTCTTCGGCCTTCGCGTCTTCACAGCCCATCAGTCCAGCCCACAGATAACAGGTCGGACGCCCGAGGACCCCTTAGTCCAGGACTCCCTCATCAGCCTCGGCCACTTCCTCGGTCGACTCCTCGACCACATCTTTGATGAGAGGGGCCCCGGTGCCGGTGCTGCTGGCCTCCCCAGTAGACTCCACCAATCCGGCGAGCTCCTTCTCCTCCGCGGCCGTGTCGGCCTCGTCCTCCACATGGCCAGCGCTGCCGGCCTCCCGGGCAAGTGCCGCCTCCGCCGCCGTGGCGGCGATACAGTCTAGCTCCTCCTTGGTGGTGTCCTAGATGAGAGCAGTGGCTCATCGCGGACGTACTTCTCCGACAGGTTGTCGAAGAACTCCTGCACCTGCTCCGCCTCTGGCTCAGCCCAACTTGGGTCAAGGCTGTGCGCGTTGAAGTCCGGCATCATGGCGATGATGTCGGTTTGGTGAGAATTGTTGCCCAGCGGGACTACTCCCGCCGGCGACCCAAACAGAGGCCCCTTAACGGCCTTGCCAGTCTTCACGGCCTTGCCAGTCCTTTCAGTCGTGCCGTCGTCATCCACGTTGAGCTGAAAGAGCCTCTGGCAAAAGTGGGTGTGCCCCATTGATGTCTACTACACAACCTTCTTCTTGTAGACGTTGTTGGGACTCCAAGTGCAGAGGTTTGTCGGACAGTAGCAAATTTCCCTCAAGTGGATGACCTAAAGTTTATCAATCCGTGGGAGGCGTAGGATGAAGATGGTCTCTCTCAAACAACCCTGCAACCAAATAACAAAGAGTCTCTTGTGTCCCCAACACACCCAATACAATGGTAAATTGTATAGGTGCACTAGTTCGGAGAAGAGATGGTGATACAAGTGCAATATGGATGGTAGATATAGGTTTTCGTAATCTGAAAATATAAAAAAAGCAAGGTAACTAATGATAAAAGTGAGCACAAACAGTATTGCAATGCGTTGAAACAAGGCCTAGGGTTCATACTTTCACTAGTGCAAGTTCTCTCAACAATAAAAACATAATTGGATCATATAACTATCCCTCAACATGCAACAAAGAGTCACTCCAAAGTCACTAATAGCGGAGAACAAACGAAGAGATTATGGTAGGGTACGAAACCACCTCAAAGTTATTCTTTCTGATCAATCTATCATAGAGTTCGTACTAGAATAACACCTTAAGACACAAATCAACCAAAACCCTAATGTCACCTAGATACTCCAATGTCACCTCAAGTATCCGTGGGTATGATTATACGATATGCATCACACAATCTCAGATTCATCTATTCAACCAACACAAAGAACTTCAAAGAGTGCCCCAAAGTTTCTACCGGAGAGTTAAGACGAAAACGTGTGCCAACCCCTATGCATAGGTTCATGGGCGGAACCCGCAAGTTGATCACCCAAACATACATCAAGTGGATCACGTGATATCCCATTGTCACCACAGATAAGCACGGCAAGACATACATCAAGTGTTCTCAAATCCTTAAAGACTCAATCCGATAAGATAGCTTCAAAGGGAAAACTCAATCCATTACAAGAGAGTAGAGGGGAGAAACATCATAAGATCCAACTATAATAGCAAAGCTCGCGATACATCAAGATCGTATCACCTCAAGAACACAAGAGAGAGAGAGAGAGAGATCAAACACATAGCTACTGGTACATACCCTCAGCCCCGAGGGTGAACTACTCCCTCCTCGTCATGGAGAATGTTGGGATGATGAAGATGGCCACCGGTGAGGGATGCCCCCTCCGGCAGGGTGCCGGAACAGGGCCCCGATTGGTTTTCTCGTGGCTACAGAGGCTTGCGGCGGCGGAACTCCCGATCTAGGTTATTTTCTGGAGGTTTCAGTATTTATAGGATTTTTTGGCGTAGGTCTCACGTAAGGGGGGTTTCCGGGTTGTCACGAGGCAGAGGGCCATGGCCAGGGGGGTGGGCGCGCCCCCCACCCTCGTGGGCAGCCCGGGACTCTCCTGGCCCAACTCTTTTACTCCGGCGGCTTCTTTTGGTCCAGAAAAAATCATCAAAAATTGGCACATCAATTGGACTCCGTTTGGTATTCCTTTTCTGTAATACTCAAAAACAAGTAAAAAATAGAAACTGGCACTGGGCTCTAGGTTAATAGGTTAGTCCCAAAAATCATATAAAATAGCATGTAAATGCATATAAAACATCCTAGATGGATAATATAAGAGCATGAATACTTCATAAATTATAGATACGTTGGAGATGTATCAGCATCCCCAAGCTTAATTCCTGCTCGTCCTCGAGTAGGTAAATGATAAAAGAAATAATTTATGAAGTGTGAATGCTAGCAGGTGCACAAGTTTGATCAATGATAATTTCAATCACCTTTTCTAGCATCATTATATGTCATAACAGTAGCTCAACTCATAAAACTTTTCATGATCAAGTAACAAGCTATTCACATGTTAAAGCATAGACCATAAACTTTCTTGAAAACTAACAAACTATGTTCTCAGTCATCAAACAATTGCAATTCATCATATTTCCAGGAAGGGTCTATGTAAGAGATTTGATTTAGAAAATCCCACATACTCAACTATCATATAGTCTTCCATGATTGCTACCACTCAAAGCATATTTTTAGAACAAACAACATCCATCGAACACATAGAAAGATAGGGGCTTAATGTGTCGCCTCCCAACCTTTTACCTCAAGGGTAATGTCAACAATAATAATTCATGCTCAAATATATTTGAATGGCCATATATGCTTAGATCTTTCTCCACCACATGATGCTTGCCAACTAAAAAGTAGGATGGAATGAGAAGGAATACTACTGACTCTTGCATAAAAGTAAAAGATAGGCCCTTCGCAGAGGGAAGCAGGGATTTGCAGAGGTGCCAGAGCTCGAAGCTAAAGCAGAGATGAAAATAATTTTGAGAGGTATGCTTTCATTGTCAACATAACGACCAAGAGTTCCCAATATCTTCCATACTAGATACATTATAGGCGGTTCCCAAACAGAAAGGTAAAGATTTTACTCCCCCTCCACCAACAATCACACTCCACGGCTTGTCCGAAACAACGGGTGCTGTCCAACTTTCAACAATCCTGGGGGAGTTTGTTTAAATTATTTGTGAATTTGTTTTTGATCTTTTGATCATAGTACTTGGCATCCCAGTTACCAGCCATTTTCTCGTGAATGATGAGCGGAGTCCACTCATCATGAGAATAACCCACCTAGCATGGAAGATACTGACAGCCCCTAGTCGCTACATGAGCGATTCGGGCATGCAAAACAGATTATTATTTGAAGGTTTAGAGTTTGGCACATGCAAATTTACTTGGAACGGCTGGTAAATACCGCATATAGGTAGATATGGTGGACACTCATGGAAGAAACTTGGTTCAAGGAATTTGGATGCGCAAGCAGTATTCCCGCTTACTACAGATATTTTGGCTAGCAAAGGATTCTAAATAGCAAGCACCTCATGTTAGAGGATCCATAACAATATAATTTCTATACAAATATACCCAAGCATAACTCATTATGTTGTCTTCCTTGTCCAAATTCAACTAATTTGCTCAGGTTTTAAAATAATTAATGGGGCTCACAATCATAGAAGATGTCCAAGATAGTATATTTATATGTGAAATCTCTCTTCCTTCAATATTCTTTCATGAATTGTTCAAGTGACCAATACAATGTTTGCTAACCTTCAATAAATTTACCACCTCTACTTCTTATATGTGAAGTCATTACTCCCCATGGGATAGCATATGAAACATATATAATTTCAGATTTATGATATTCAAATCATTCAACTATTTACTCATAGGATATAAGTGAAGCACACGAGTAAATGACAAACTACTCCAAAAAGATATAAGTGAAGATCAATGAGTAGTTAAATAATTATGTAGCTTTGTGAAGACTCTCTCTCATTTAAGAATTTCATATCTTGGGATATTATTCAAACAACAAGAAAAACAAAATAAAACGATATTTTAAGGATAGCACTCATCATGTGAAGAAGCAAGAACTTAGGCTCAACCGATACTAACCAATAATTGTTGAAGAAGAAAGGTGGGATGCCTACCGGGGCATCCCCAAGCTTAGATGCTTGAGACTTCTTGAAATATTATCTTGGGGTGCCTTGGGCATCCCCAAGCTTGAGCTTTTGTGTCTCCTTAATTCCTCTCATATCACGGTTTCCTGAATCTCGAAAGCTTCATCCACACCAGACTCAACAAGAACTCGTGAGATAAGTTAGTATAAACCAATGCAAAAATCTTATCATACTATACTGTAGAAAATCACTAAAATTATTATTCAACATTGCATACTAAATGCCTCTACATATTTAATAGTCCTATCCTCAAATAGAATCATTAAAGAAGCAAACATATGCAAACAATGCAAACATAACAGCAATCTGCCTAAACAGGACAGTCTGTAAAGAATGCAAGATTCATCATACTTCCCTAACTCCAAACATTATGAAATTCTACCATACTGTAGAAAATTTATCAGATCTTAATATGCAAGAAAATTCAACATTTTATCATATTCTGACTTTTCTAGGGAATTTTTGCAACAGCGGTAAACTTTCTGTTTTGAAAGAGCAACATGTATACTTGCAAAATAAGCATGGTAAAGGCTATCCTTGACATTTTTATTGAAAATAGAGATGCAAAACATTATTATAAATAACAGCAAGCAAAACAAAAGAAAATAAAATGACGCTCCAAGCAAAACACATATCATGTGGTGAATAAAAATATAGCTCCAAGTAAAGTTACCGATGAACGAAGACGAAAGAGGGGATGCCAACCGGGGCATCCCCAAGCTTAGGATCTTGGTTGTCCTTGAATATTACCTTGGGGTGCCTTAGGCATCCCCAAGCTTAGGCTCTTGCCACTCCTTATTCCATAGTCCATCGAATCTTTACCCAAAACTTGAAAACTTCACAACACAAAACTCAACAGAAAACTCGTAAGCTCCTTTAGTATATGAAAATAAATCACCACTTAGGTACTGTTGTGAACTCATTCTAAATTCATATTGGTGTAATATCTACTGTATTCCAACTTCTCTATGGTTCATACCTTCCGATAGTACTCATAGATTCATCAAAATAAGCAAACAACACATAGAAAACAGAATCTGTCAAAAACAGAACAGTCTGTAGTAATCTGCATCAAATGCAAACTTCTGGAACTCAGAAAAATCTGCAAAAATAGGAAGACCTAGATAATTTTATTATTGATCTACTGCAATTGGAATCAGTATTTTATCGCTTTCTGGTGATTTTTAACAATTGTTTTCGTGAGCAGAAAGTTTCTGTCTTTCTCAGCAAGATCAAATAATTATCATCCAAGAAGATCCTATAGGTCTTACTTGTCACAAACACTAATTAAAACATAAAACCACATATAACCAGAGGCTAGATGGTTTGTTTATTACTAAACAGTAACAAAAAGCAAGGGACAAAAATAATATTGGGTTGCCTCCCAACAAGCGCTTACGTTTAACGCCCCTAGCTAGGCATGATGATTTCAACGATGCTCACATAAAAGATAAGAATTGAAACATAAAGAGAGCACCATGAAGAATATGACTAGCACATTTAAGTCTAACCCACTTCCTATGCATAGGGATTTTGTGAGCAAACAACTTATGGGAACACGAATCAACTTGCATAGGAAGGTAAAACAAGCATAACTTCAAGATTTTAAGCACATAGAGAGGAAACTTGATATTATTGCAATATGTAGAAGCATATGATCCTCTCTCATAATAATTTTCAGTAGCATCATGAATTAATTCAACCATATAACCAGCACATAAAGCATTCTTTTCATGATCTACTAGCATAGAATTTTTATTACTCTCCACATAAGCAAATTTATTCTCATCAATAGTAGTGGGAGCAAACTCAACAAAATAACTATCATGTAAAGCATAATCCAATTGAAAATTAAAACCATGATGACAAGTTTCATGGTTATCTTTATTCTTTATAACATACGTGTCATCACAATAATCATCATAAATAGGAGGCATGCTTTCATCGTAATAAATTTGCTCATCAAAACTTGGGGGACTAAACATATCATCTTCATCAAACATAGCATCCCCAAGCTTGTGGATTTGCATATCATTAGCATCATGGGTATTCAAAGAATTCATACTAACAACATCGCAATCATGCTCATCATTCACAAATTTTATGCCAAGCATTCTATGTAATTCTTCTTCTAGTACTTGAGCACAATTTTCCTTCCCATCCTTTTCACGAAAGACAATAAAAAGATGAAGCATATGAGGCAACCTTAATTCCATTTTTTTGTAGTTTTATTTTATAAACTAAACTAGTGATAAAACAAGAAACTAAAAGATTTGATTGTAAGATCTAAAGATATACCTTCAAGCACTCACCTCCCCGGCAACGGCGCCAGAAAAGAGCTTGATGTCCACTACACAACCTTCTTCTTGTAGACGTTGTTGGGACTCCAAGTGCAGAGGTTTGTAGGACAGTAGCAAATTTCCCTCAAGTGGATGACCTAAAGTTTATCAATCCGTGGGAGGCGTAGGATGAAAATGGTCTCTCTCAACCAACCCTACAACCAAATAACAAAGAGTCTCTTGTGTCACCAACACACCCAATACAATGGTAAATTGTATAGGTGCACTAGTTTGGAGAAGAGATGGTGACACAAGTGCAATATGGATGGTAGATATAGGTTTTTGTAATCTGAAGATATAAAAACAGCAAGGTAACTAATGATAAAAGTGAGCACAAACGGTATTGCAATGCGTTGAAACAAGGCCTAGGGTTCATACTTTCACTAGTGCAAGTTCTCTCAACAATAATAAAATAATTGGATCATATAACTATCCCTCAACATGCAACAAAGAATCACTCCAAAGTCACTAATAGCGGAGAACAAACGAAGAGATTATGGTACGGTACGAAACCACCTCAAAGTTATTGTTTCTGATCAATCTATCATAGAGTTCGTACTAGAATAACACCTTAAGACACAAATCAACCAAAACCCTAATGTCACCTAGATACTCCAATGTCACCTCAAGTATCCGTGGGTATGATTATACGATATGCATCACACAATCTCAGATTCATCTATTCAACTAACACAAAGAACTTCAAAGAGTGCCCCAAAGTTTCTACCGGAGAGTCAAGGCGAAAACGTGTGCCAACCCCTATGCATAGGTTCATGGGCGGAACCCGCAAGTTGATCACCCAAACATACATCAAGTGGATCACGTGATATCCCATTGTCACCACAGATAAGCATGACAAGACATACATCAAGTGTTCTCAAATCCTAAAGACTCAATCCGATAAGATAACTTCAAAGGGAAAACTCAATCCATTACAAGAGAGTAGAGGGGAGAAACATCATAAGATCCAACTATAATAGCAAAGCTCGCGATACATCAAGATCGTATCACCTCAAGAACACGAGAGAGAGAGAGAGATCAAACACATAGCTACTGGTACATACCCTCAGCCCCGAGGGTGAACTACTCCCTCCTCGTCATGGAGAACGCCGGGATGATGAAGATGGCCACCGGTGAGGGATCCCCCCTCCGGCAGGGTGCCGGAACAGGGTCCCGATTGGTTTTCTCGTGGCTACAGAGGCTTGCGGCGGCGGAACTCCCGATCTAGGTTATTTTCTGGAGGTTTCAGTATTTATAGGATTTTTTGGCGTAGGTCTCACGTCAGGGGGGTCTCCGGGTTGTCCACGAGGTAGAGATCCACGCCCAGGGGGGTGGGCGCGCCCCCACCCTTGTGGGAAGCCTGGGGCTCTCCTGGCCCAACTCTTTTACTCCGGGGGCTTCTTTTGGTCTAGAAAAAATCATCAAAAATTGGCACATCAATTGGACTCCGTTTGGTATTCCTTTTCTGTAAAACTCAAAAACAAGGAAAAACAGAAATTGGCACTAGGCTCTAGGTTAATAGGTTAGTACCAAAAATATTATAAAATAGCATATAAATGCATATAAAACATCCTAGATGGATAATATAATAGCATGAATACTTCAAAAATTATAGATGCGTTGGAGACGTATCACCCATCACCATGAAGTTGTGCTTTAGACCAGGGCGAAGCCTCATGATGTCAGCCGCGTTCCTGAAGAGCCAAGCCGGCCTCCCCTTGTTGTGCAGTGGGGCGATACGGCAGCGGATGAAATCAGCCCCAATCATCTCAAGGGTGAATCCGGCCATGGTGAGGCAGTTGATCCTGGTGGTGGCGATCGAGAGCTTCTTGTCGTTGACGTCGACGCCCCCCAGTCCCTGTGGCAGACCGGCGGACTCTGGCGAACCCAGCAGAACTCCGGTGGGTCCTCCTCCTCGATCCATAACCACCGGCCCCACGGAGGGAGTCCTGGACTAAGGGGTCCTCGGGCGTCCGGCCTATCGGACATGGGCCGGACTAATGGGATGTGAAGATACAAGACCGAAGACTCTCTCTCTCTCATGTCCGGATAGGACTCTCCTTGGCGTGGAAGGCAAGCTTGGCGACCAAATATGAAGATTCCTGTCTCTGTAACCGACTTTGTACAACCCTAGTCCCCTCCGGTGTCTATATAAAGCGGAGGGCTTAGTCCGGAAACGGATACAGTCATATAGGCTAGACTTTTAGGGTTTTAGCCATTACGATCTCGTGGTAGATCAACTCTTGTAATACTCATATTCATCAAGATCAATCAAGTAGGAAGTAGGGTATTACCTCCATAGAGAGGGCCCGAACCTGGGTAAACATTGTGTCCCCCGTCTCCTGTTACCATCGACCTTAGACGCACAGTTCGGGACCCCCTACCCGAGATCCGCCGGTTCTGACACCGACATTGGTGCTTTCATTGAGAGTTCCTCTATGCCGTCCTCAAGGGGTTTGATGGCTCCTTCAATCGTCAACAATGATGTTGTCCATGGGGAGACTTTCCTCCCCGGACAGATCTTCGTGTTCGGCGGCTTCGCACTGCGGGCCAACTCGCTTGGCCATCTGGAGCAGATCGATAGCTACGCCCTTGGCCGTCAGGTCAGATTCGGGAGCTTGAACTACGTCGCGGATATCCGCGAAGACTTGATCTTCGACGGATTTGAGACCATGGCGGTCGCTCCCCGTCGCCACGATGAACATGACTTAAATCTGTCATCGGGCCATGCCCAGGAAATTGCACCTGCAACCGTTCTGGCCTTAGATCCGGTGCAGATCATGCCATCCGAAGACGGGAAGCTCAACCCCGCCACGGAAGCCGTAGATTTCGCGGCGTTGGAGCCGCACACAAACCTAACCTCGGGTGATGTCTGTGTCACCGGAACCATGGACTCGTTTTCGGCTATAAGTTCCGGACCATGTGCGTCCGCGTGTGTCGAGCAGGATCGGTCATCAATCGCCGAATTTAGCGCCGCGGACATCTTCCGGCACTCACCTTTGGGCGATGTGCTGAACTCGTTAAAGAATCTATCCCTAGCGGGGGACTCTTAGCCGAATTATATCCGGTTTGAGCTGGAGGCTGATGATGGAGAATTTCGTTCCCCACCCACCGCCCACATCATAGCCACTGTCGAAGACCTAACCGACACGCTTGATTATGACTCCGAAGACATTGACGGTATAGACGACAATGCCGGAGAAGAGGAGGCCCAAAACCCGCCGTTCACTGGACGATGGACGGCCACTTCCTCATATGACGTATACATGGTGGATGCACCAAAAGATAATAGCGGCGATGACAAGGAAAAACCAGTTGAGGATGACCCTCCTAAGATACAACAAAAGCGTTGGCGTCAACGGCGCCGCTCTAAATCGTGCCGCAGCAAAGACAGCAACACCGGCACAGGAGACGATAACACTCCGGACAGCGCCGAAGACACAGAAGACCCCGACGAACAAATTGCCGAACAGGACAATCGGGAAGATGGGCAAGTTAGCCCTGATGAACAGGCCATAGACGAAGACTCGGAGGACGGTAGTTATCATCCGCTCTCCGAGGAGGAGGTGAGCCTCGACAACGAGGATTTTATCATTCCTGAGGAACCTCTCGAGCAGGAGCGCTTCAAGCGCCAGCTAATAGCCACCGCAAGGAGCCTAAAAAAGAAGCAGCAGCAGCTTCAAGCTGATCAAGATCTGCTCAACGACAGATGGACTGATGTCCTAGCAGCCAAAGAATACGGCCTTAAGCGCCCAGCCAAAAGTTACCCGAAGCACAAATTGCTACCTCAGTTCGATGATGAGGCACCAGAGCCCGTACCATCAGCGCACAATGCGGCTGACCGACCACCACGCGGTCGGGATAAAGCGGCAACTCAAGCCGAACACCAGCCCGTCGCACCTCGCCGTAAAGGCAGAGATAAAGTAGCTCAGGGTTATACATATGACCTTCGGCAGGACCTGGACAGTAGAGCAGGAAACACCAGATCGATCTACGGATCGCGAGGACGTGCCACAACACGTGACGACGGCTATCTATTCGGACGTGACAAACCTAGTCACGCCCGGGCCGAAAACCGCAGACGGACTCCATCAGAGCTACGTCGCGATGCGGCCCGATATAGAGGCGCCGCACACCCTCATTGCTTCACCGACGAAGTAATGGATCATGAATTCCTAGAAGGGTTCAAACCCGTAAATATCGAATCATACGATGGAACAACCGATCCCGCGGTATGGATCGAGGTTTTTATTCTCCACATCCATATGGCCCACGGAGATGATCTTCACGCCATCAAATACCTCCCACTAAAACTCAAAGGGCCAGCTCGGCACTGTTTAAACAGTCTGCCTTAAAACTCTATTGGCAGCTAGGAGGACTTGGAAGAAGCCTTCCTTGACAACTTCCAAGGTACATATGTCTGGCCAGCAGATGCCGATGACTTAAGTCACATAGTTCAACAGCCTGGAGAGTCAGCCAGGAAATTCTGGACTAGGTTCCTAACTAAAAAGAACCAGATCGTCGACTGTCCAGATGCCGAAGCTCTAGCGGCCTTTAAACATAGCATCCGCGACGAATGGCTCGCCCGCCACCTCGGCCAGGAAAAGCCAAAGTCCATGGCAGCCCTCACGGCACTCATGACCCCCTTTTGCACAGGTGAGGATAGTTGGCTGGCCCGTAGCAAAAACACAGCAAGTGAAATGGGCACCTCCGAGGTCAAAAATAGCAACGGCAAGCTCTGACGCAACAGACATAAACACCGAAGCAATGGTGACAACACCTATGACACGACAGTCAATGACAGATTTAGTGGCCCCAAGGCCGGTCAGCGGAAGAAGCCATATAAAAGAAACAATCAGGGACGATCCAGCTTGGACCGCATACTCGACCGTCCGTGCCAGATCCATGGCACCTCAGACAAACCAGCCAATCATACCAACAGAGATTGTTGTGTTTTTAAACAGGCCGGCAAGTTAGACGCCGAGAGCAAGGAAAAGGGATCGCAAAGCGAGGACGATGACGAGGAGCCCCGGCAACCAAACACAGGAGGACAGAAGAAGTTTCCCCCTCAGGTCAAAACGGTGAACATGATATATGCTACACACATCCCCAAGAGGGAGCGCAAGCGAGCGCGCAGAGACGTCTATGTGATAGAGCCAGTCGCCCCAAAATTCAATCCATGGTCGTCATGCCCGATCACTTTTGATCGACGGGGTCATCCGACCAGTATCCGTCATGGCGGTTCAGCCGCACTGGTCATCGACCCAATCATTGATGGATTCCACCTGACGCGAGTACTCATGGACGGTGGTAGCAGCCTCAATCTGCTCTATCAGGATACAGTGCGCAAAATGGGGATTAACCCATCACGGATCAAGCCCACAAAGACTACCTTTAAAGGAGTCATACCAGGTGTAGAGGCCCGCTATACGGGCTCAATTACGCTAAAGGTTGTCTTCGGATCTCCGGACAACTTCGGAAGCGAGGAGTTAATCTTCGATATCGTCCCTTTTCACAGCGGCTATCACGCACTGCTCGGATGAACCGCATTCGTTCGATTCAATGCGGTGCCTCATTATGCTTACTTCAAGCTCAAGATGCCTGGACCACGCGGCGTCGTAACAATTAATGGAAACACGGAACGCTCCCTCCGTACCAAGGAGCACACCGCTGCCTTAGCGGCAGAAGTACAGAGCGGCCTTTTCAAGCAGAACCTTAA
The DNA here is from genome assembly GCF_002575655.3 of Aegilops tauschii subsp. strangulata. Classification (NCBI taxonomy): domain Eukaryota; kingdom Viridiplantae; phylum Streptophyta; class Magnoliopsida; order Poales; family Poaceae; genus Aegilops; species Aegilops tauschii. Next base: position 138,483,141 of record NC_053037.3, read on the forward strand.
TTCGGCGGCCGAGCCCCCGTACACTGTCAAGAGGGTCCGGACTATTCTGCAGCAGGACAGCTCGACTCGTCAAGAGCTCGACTGGCAATTTGGCCTCCGTCCCAGTCCCGATGAAGTGGTGGCATTCGCACCACGCGTACATAACCACGCACTCAAAATACCATGGGCACGACGGAGGCATAACTAGCTGGTGATCCACAATACGGCTTGACCGCTCCCGGACACATATACTTTCACTATTCGTTTTCTACTTTTTAGGTTTATTTTCCAGAGGCCTTTCGTGATGGCTTGATCGCAGGTCCTTTCAAAGGACAAATACACCAAGCCGGCAGTCAGCTTGGACGTCGAGGGGAATTTCTAGATGGTTTCTTTAATGACCACTCTACCTATTTTCGGGGCCCACATGCATGTTAAATAGCCTGTTGCTTATCGCACTATTTGTATCAATACGCTTTGACATATTAATCAAATTATAATGGAAACAGTTTGCGGCCCAAAATTTAGGGCCCCTGCTCATTGCCTTTGCTCCTTTTCTGTTTTCCTTCTTTTTTATATATAAGCTTACTAGATAGCACCTGTACACTCTGGTACATTTGAATTTGCCAGGGGCTTCATAGCGCCCCACACTACGGCAACAAAGTCCGAACACTTTTCACAGTATAGTTCGGCACCCCGAATTTAGAACTATATGCATTGGCTCCGAATCATGTCTTTGGTCAATAGTTGGGTTGCCTGGCTCCTGTGCTTGCTACCTTACATTCCGCTATATCGGCTAAGGTAGTAAAGGGATAACTACTGCGATTGTGCCCTGGTTTATCCGATGGAGCACCTCAGTAGAGAAAGCCAAAAACTGACTGTCATGATGCGGCGAGAGCCGGTCAACTCTACGGAAGTCTCAAATCCTAAGAGATTTTTTCCGCATTACGCGAGGGATCGGTACCTGCCCGATCAGGTGTTTACAGCCTCCTGGTTCGGATACCAGGGGTTGCGCCTAAATTTTTATCGTCAAACTCCTATGGCTAAGTGAGGGTGTTCAAGCCGAATAGTCTGATTGTCTGGTTCGTTGCGCTAAACACCTCCTTCAAGGACCAAATAATTGGATCAAGAGTGTTTATGTTACATCCCGAGCACCCCCGTACTACCTACGTGGGGATAGAAGCCGACGACTGGCCAACTCTCAGATTTCACACAACACGGCCGCATAGGAGGTGAAAATATTTTAAACAAACATTATATTACATAACAACTTTGTTTCATCATACAAGACAAAGACAACATGAATGTATTCATTCAAAGATGATGTGCTGCGCACATTGCGTCGCCACAATGCAAGACCCCTCCAGGACGTCTCCAATATATCGCGCGGGCGTCCGGTGCTCCTTGCCTTCGGGTGGCCCCTCGTTCACAAGCTTGACGGCATCCATCTTCGCCCACCACACCTCGACGCGGGCGAAGGCCATGCGCGCGCCCTCGATGCAGGCCGACCGCTTGACGACGGCCAGCCGAGGACAGGCGCTCACCAGCCGCTTCACGAACCCGAAGTAGCTGCTGGGTATAGCTTCGGCAGGCCACAGCTGGATTATCAAATCCTTCATGGCTAGCTCGGCCACCCTATGCAGCTCGACCAGCTGTTTTAGCTGATCGGTGAAGGGCACTGGATGTTCTGGTGCAAGGTATTGCAACCAGAACAGCTTCTCCGTTGAGCTCCCTTCTTCGGCTCGGAAGAACTCCGCAGCGTCGGACACACTGCGCGGCAAATCCGCAAATGCCCCTGGGGAACTCCGAATTCGGGTTAGTAAGAAATACTTCTTCTTCTTCACATACTTGCTTTGCATGCTAAATGCCTTACCCGCTGCGATGTTCTTGGCCTCCTGGATCTCCTGGAGGGCACCCTGGGCTTCAACCCGGGCCGCTTCCACGCTTTGGCGAGCCTTGGCGAGTTCGGTCTCTCGAGCCGAAACATCGCACTCCAAGGTCTCGCACTTCTTCACAGCATCTTGGAGCTCTTGCTGGACCTCGTTCAGCCGGGCCTTAAGCTTCTTACGAGTGGCCTGCTCCTTGACAGCTTTCCCCTCGGCTTCGGCTAGGGCCTTTTTAAGGGCCTCGACCTCGGTTGTTGCTCCTACACATATCATGACACTACGGTCAATATACGTCATTTATTCTCTTCGAATATATAGCGAGTCATTACATACCTTGCTTGTCTTCCAGCTGCTTCCTCGCTTGGCCGAGCTCCTCCTCGGCCCGCTCCAGTCTTTGCTTTAGTCCGGAGACTTCAGCAGCGTGTGAGGTCGCGGCCAGCAACAACGCCTGCTCATTCATACAAGACACATTTAGTTAGTTTCCTGCAAAAATGAATTGATCCTCTGTCCGGCCTTGCTTTCCGAACACCGGACAGTGTCTCAGGGGCTACTGTCTATATTGGGATTTTCTCTTTTGTGTCGCTTACCTCAAAACCTGTCAGCAGGCCGCTACAGGCTTCGGTCAGTCCGCTCTTGACGGACTGAACCCTCTCAATCACCGTACCCATAAGGATACGGTGTTCCTCCATAATGGAAGCGCCTCGTAGCGCTTCCAGAAGATTGTCTGGTGCCCCTGGTTGGACAGAGGTCACCGGCGGAATAGGCACACCCCCTTCTTCGAAGGAAGTTGCTGGCTGAACTCCGGAGCCGTATAGGCCTCCGGCAACGTACTCGACTGGGGGTCGAACTAAGCATGGCCCCTGTCGCCAGCCTCCATGGGGGACTGCTCCCCCATGTGTCCCGCGGCCGAGGTTTCTCCCTCTGGCGCCACCCTGACAGCCTCATGAGACTCTCCCTGGCTGGGGAAAGTCCTTCGCGACAGCACCTCGGCGTCGCCCTTGGCCGTGGGAGAGTAGGCGGCCGGCGGTGACTCACTGGCCATCGCCTTTGAATCCAACGAACCTCTTGATGAGGATCGCTGGGAGCTGTCGTGGGCCGGACTGCAATAGCACAATTAACCATGTTAGTACAATAAAACGGAGAGGCCGGATAAATGGACGTATGCGGGTTCTTAGTACTCACGATGCAGCCGGGGGCTTATTCCGGGGGCATCGCTCCGGACTACTGTCGATGTCCCACGCAGAGTTATCCGCGTGAGGGCCTTTCCCCCTTATGGGCGCCTCCGTCTCCGGATTTGTGGAGGTCGCCCTCTTCTTCCTCCCCCCATCAGGGGGAGAGTCGCTCTCCTCCTCCTCCTCCTCCTTGTCGTCTTCAGCGGCAGAGGAGTGAGTCTTCTCTTCGGACGTCACGTTCGAAGCCCCCTTGCGGCGGGGGCCACACTGAACCCCCTTGGCCTTCTTCTTGGCCTTCTTATCCAGCGCCTTATAGGGCGCCGATACTAGCATCGCCAGGCGCGGGATGACTGGTTCCTCGGGCAGCAGAGCTGGACACCGAATCCGCTCCGCTCTCTCCGTACATACCTGAAATAATAAAGTTTAGATATCTTCCTTGAGACAAGCAAGTAGAGGATGCGTAAAAGGCTTACGTCGTTGGCAGAATGGGTGATGTCGTGCCCGCGGTCCGAGTCTGCGGCTGGCGCCGTCTCATTGCCCTTAAACAGCAACTTCCAGGCATCTTCGTGAGTAGTTCCGAAGAGCCTCTCCAAGGTTTGGTGCTTCTTCGAGTTGAATTCCCACAAGGGGCTGCTTCGGCTTTGGCATGGGAGAATCCGGCGAACTAGCATCACCTGGATTACATCGACGAGCTTGATATTTTTATCCACCATGCTTTGAATGCGCGTTTGTAGCGCTATCAGCTCGTCTGACGAAGACCAATTTGGGCCCTTCTCAATCTAGGAGGTGAGCCGAATTGGAGCTCCAGAGTTGAATTCGGCAGCCGCAGCACAGGTGGCGCCGCGGGGCTCTGTGATGTAGAACCACAACTTCTGCCACTCCTTGACAGTCTCCATGAAAGTACCTTTTGGCCAGGTGACATTGGGCAGCTTGCTCACCATGGCGCCTCCGCACTCCGCGTGTTGTCCATCCACCACCTTCGGCTTCACGTTGAAGACCTTGAGCCACAGTCCGAAGTGGGGTTGGATGCGGAGGAAAACCTCGCACACGACAATGAATGTCGAGATATTGAGGAAAGAGTTCGGGGCTAGATCGTGGAAATCTAGCCCCGTAATAGAACATCAGTCTGCGGACGAAAGGGTGGAGTGGAAACCCTAGCCCGCGGATGAAGTGAGGGATGAATACCACCCTCTCGTTGGGCTTCGGTGTAGGGACGACTTGCCCCTTTGCCGGAAGACGGTGGGCGATTTCCTTCGCGAGATACCCGGCCGCCCGAAGCTCTGTAATGTCCTTCTCGTTGACGGAGGAGGCCATCCACTTGCCTTGACCACCGGATCCGGACATGGTTGAGTGCTTGCTCGAGATAGAAAGGATGAGAACTTGGGCGCTGGAGCTCAAGAATGGAAGGGTGGAGGAAGAGAGAAGGAGTGGGTGAAGAAAGGGAGGCCTTATCCCCTTATAAAGGCAATGAATATCGAACGCCTCCCCACTTGCCTTGAAACTCGCCTATTCCCAAGGGCTGTGTAAACGGCATGATTGGATTACCCATGCCCGTATTGATGAGGATCTCGGAATAAGGGGGCACGATCTCTGCTTTGACAAGACGTGCTAATGGAAACCGCATCTCGAAACGCAGAACGGCAGACGAAAACAGTTCGAAATAATGACCAGGCAGGCGTGATGTCATCTTGCAAAAAGTTGTCAGCGGAAGGGACTCATGAAATATTATACTCTCTACGGCTGTGTGTGTGGTACTTGTGTTGCAGATCCAGACACGTTCGTTCGAAGACTATCTTGGAGTATTCGGAAAGGGGAACCCGCCTTGCAATGCCGAAGACAATCTGCGTGCTGGACACCTTGTCATTGAAGCCTGGTTCAGGGGCTACTGAGGGAGTCCTGGACTAAGGGGTCCTCGAGCGTCCGGCCTGTCGGACATAGGCCGGACTAATGGGTTGTAAAGATACAAGACCGAAGACTCTCTCTCGTGTCCGGGTAGGACTCTCCTTGGCGTGGAAGGCAAGCTTGGCGACCAAATATGAAGATTCCTTTCTCTGTAACCGACTTTGTACAACCCTAATCCCCTATGGTGTCTATATAAACTGGAGTGCTTAGTCCGGAAACGGATACAGTCATATAGGCTAGGCTTTTAGGGTTTTAGCCATTACGATCTCGTGGTAGATCAACTCTTGTAATACTCATATTCATCAAGATCAATCAATCAGGAAGTAGGGTATTACCTCCATAGAGAGGGCCCGAACCTGGGTAAACATTGTGTCCCCCGTCTCCTGTTGCCATCGACCTTAGACGCACAGTTCGAGACCCCCTACCCGAGATCCACCGGTTTTGACACCGACACCCGCCACTCCTCCCACCTCTCCTTCTGGGTGCCCTCCGGATACGTGTCATTCTCCTGGGTCCGTGGGATCCAGGTGACACAGCCAGAGATGGCACCCCCGCCTGGATACGGGGATAGAAGTAGTGGCGGAAGAGCACCATACTGGGAAGCATTCCGGCGAAGCCCTCGTAGAGGTGGGCAAAGAAAGCCATGCACGCCGCAGCATTTGGCGTGAAATCAAGAAGATGGAAGCCGTAGGTGTGCATGACATCATTGAAAAAATCGGAGAAAGGGGGGCAGAGCCTGCAGGAGAAGTAGTCAACGAAGAAAGGGTACCGATTCGGGCCGACCTCAGCAAAATCAGCAGGGACGATGTGCGTGGCTGGATGCCCCGTCGTCTTCCTCCCCCACAGAGGCTTGAAGTAGTCCCTGAGGTGGACCGCATCGACCGTCGAGGGGAAGAGGGCAAGCTATATCCGAAGCGCCGCCAACTCACTCTCCGGCACCTCCTTCTCCCCGGCGTCCTTGGCCACTCCCTTGCCCTTACTGGTTTTGGGTGCCATGGCGGCTGGGAAAGAGGTGAGGAATCAGGAGCAATGAGAGATTGAGGGCAATGGGGGCGCGACGGCGGCGGACGGAGGCGGGAGCTTCGTCTTTTCGCTTGAGGAAGAAGGGGGGAACGACACTTCCGAGATTGAAGAGACGCGGAGGGTAAATGAGCAGCGTGCCCGCAGTTTCCCCTTTTTATGGGTAAGGCGTGGGCCCCCTCTTTACCATTTACTATGATGTGACGCATGAGGGCAGCAACTGCCCCACGCATGACCCCCACGTCACGCACGGCCCCCACGTCACGCATTCAACACAGGTCGTGGGGAAGCACAACTAGCAAAGGAGTTACTGCAGTAAAAACTCAGCCCTGCGTGCCTGCGCACTGTTCTGGGCCTAGCCCAACAACGCGTCGCGCTTATGTGTGGCCCAGGCCCGGGGGCTCCTGTCGGTGTACGAAAGTAGGGGCTCGCCTTTGTACCCCTTTACTTGTGCACGGGCAGTCAGAGCCACGCGTGCAACCAGACTTAGCAGGGCAGAGGAGGGAAGCGGAAGTGCAAGGCTACCAGAGCAGCGTTCCAACCAAAGGCGCAGAAGACGAGCGATTAGATGGGCTTTCCCCCGGCAAGTCCCTTCCCGGGGCGGCCTACACAGCCCCGGCAAAAACCTTACCGGGGCAGCTCGCCCAGCGCCAACATCGCAGTCACCCTTGAGCCTGAGAGTTTCGACACCATCGACAGCGTTGGAACCGAGGCTCGGGAAGTGCCTGCATGGTGGCATGCAGATCTTTGTGAAGACAGAGAGCCTATAAATCCTAGATGAGGACCAGAAGACAAGAGAACCGCAAGGCTCCTTGCCGAGGATGCCCACGAGGCCCCAGCGAGGCACCTTGCCGAAGACACTCGCCAGGCCCCGGCAAGACTCTTGCCGAGGGCGCTCACAAGGCCCAGACAAGATCCTTGCCTTGAATATACGCGAGACCGCGGCAAGGACTTGCCGCCCCATCGCCGCCCCAGCTCAGTGGCCGACCCACCGACTAAAGCAAGTACGCACGTGGCAATACGTGGCTCCTAATCCAACTAGTCAAGCACCTGCGTGGTGGCATGCAGATCTTCGTGAAGACCCTACCACGACGCCAGCTCAGCAGCCTGCCAGACTACATGGCATTGCATGCCCCGTTGGCCTGGACACGTGTCGGAGCAAGGCAGAGCAGCGACGGACGGGACAGGCCTCGTCACCGCCCCCGATAAAGCAAGTGGACACCTAAGTAGCGCATTTAATGCGCTTTGTCCTGTAATGACAGGCGATAAGCTTGTACTCTGTACATACCTTTCCACCTCCTGTGTGCCACTGTGGCGACCCCTTTTGACTATAAAAGGAGGCCCGAGGTGTACTGAGGGAGGATTCGGATCTTTTGGACGACGCACGCACCGTAGCTAGTTCAAGAACTCAAGAACACTCAAATATACACCAAAGCAGGACTAGGGTATTACGCATCTACGCGGCCTGAACCTGGGTGAAATCTCCTTGTGCTGGCTCCTAGACCCGCTCCTTGCACAACCCCGCGCCCGCCAACCGCAGAAGGGATCCCCGTGATCCCATAGGTGTCGTTTCCACCGACAGACCCAGTGTCACTTTTCCAAAATGCCAACTCTAGTCGGTTCTAATTTTCACAGTATCCGTAGAACCATAGGCATTGTTTTAAGTTTATCCTTGTTTGCTTGCACCAAATCTATTAAGTGATTCAACTCAATGAGGCAGTGACCAATAGCCCGGATTTAAAGTAATACATATCACACCTTAGTGATCTTTAGAACTCATCAAAGCTAATTTCTAAAAATGCGTCATTGAGACATGATCAGATTTGACTTTAACAAGTAAAGGGAAAATAAAACTATAGAGATGCAGCATCAACCTACTAGCTAATAAAATTCAACATGCATATTTACCTGAAGAATGAACCACCATGGTGGCGTACTCGCGACACCTAGAAGCGGTCGGTCGGGAAGGAGGCGATGAGTCCACCACCATCGAGCTGGGTTGCAAGAGGGGGAGGGAAACGGGAGCACGTCCGCGAGCCGATCTAGGATCCTGAGAGGGGAGATGAGGCGAGGAATCCGCTCTAATCTGGCCGGCGACGAAACAGTGAGGAGTCATCGGAGCGGAGATGAATCAGCACCTTTGCTGAGCATGCTAGCTCAACTTGGCTTAGGATCTAGGCGGCAGCGGCCGCGGCCGCCGCCAACGACGATTTTCCGTCCTGCGCCACCGCTGTGTATGGGATTTGGGACTGAATCGAGAGGGCATCGAAAGCAAATTCGCTTGGAGCGTGGGACCTCTTTGCAAACTTTGCGGAAAGATCGCTCCATCCGAATCTATGCCATCAATTTCTCATCCGATGGTCCTGCATCAATTTTTCTATTTTTTTCAACACAAGCTCAGATTCTACCCTAGTAGTTCCTGACCCATCTTGATGCCCGGCCAAATTAGTGGCAGCCTAGTCAGTTACGAGGAGTGCATTGTCTCGAAAAAGAAAAAGTTACGAGTGCAAGGTGGAATCCCTAATCGACCAAACCAGCTCCCTGCTCCGTCGCCGCTACCATCAGGAAAAACCAATCGAGCGACGCGATAGTTATAGAAATTAGCCGGCTATGCCGGGAAGGTGATGATACGCCGCGTCCTGCGCTAGTACGTCCCCATGACACGCACGGCAGCCAGAGCATCGCCCTAATGCGTGCGGCATTGAGACTCGGCATGACGCGCACGGCGACTAATGCAGAGCGCGGCGGCCGCGATGGCGGCGTGTGGCGCTTGCGTGGCTCTTGATGCATGCGGTGGCGGCAGCACATTGCGATGCGCTCGCCTGACACCTGATGCGCGCAGCGGAGGAAGCACCACCATGAGGTGAGTCACGTCAGCAAAAACGAGAAGACGGCGGCGCTCAGAAATGACGAGCGACGGCATCGGTAGGATGTGTGCGCGAGGCAAGACTTCCGGCGACACTGCTGGCTGAAGCACGTGACCCCTGATGCACATGTACCACGCCTCCACGCGTGATTTTTTAGGCAAGTTATACCAAGATAGATTAATCTACTGCTAATTCTCAAACAGGTTCATGCAATAGGATCTAACCTTGCTACTGATACCAAATGATAGACTAATTGCTGAGATTATATAAGTGCTAATGGATCTTATCTAATACACATGAACACAATTTGATCTGATGCGGAATTTAGTGGACAGTCGATAATTATACCTCCGTTTGGAGAGGCCATCTCGGTAGAGAAATTAGAGTCTAAAGTTGATGACGGATTGCAGCAGCGTCTCCAGCACTTCGCCGGAGAAACGGCAAGGCCTTCACGACAATGAGCCGCACTCTCCTAATTGGAAAAGGAGTGATTCTGGGAGAAGACGATGACTAATGTGATTGACTCATGTTTACGTGCATCTGCTCCCTTATATAATGTGATGACTTTGACCGTGGGACCTTAACCATATTAACATAAATTCGACCCCCAATCACGGGCCCAATTGTTAATTGCCATTTAATTGGTATTAATCCCGAAATTAATTAATGGGCCCATATTAACTTATGGTAATTAACGTTTTGACCATTTGATCACATAATAATTCCAACAAATCATGAAACACATGGCAAGCACATTTAAGCCTAACCCACTTCCTATGAATAGGGATTTTGTGAGCAAACAATCTATGGGAGCAAGAATCAACTAGCATAGGACAGCAAAACAAGCACAACTTCAATATTTTCAACACATAGAGAGGAAACTTGATATTATTACAATACCTACAAGCAAATGTTCTTCTCTCATAATGATTTTCAGTAGCATCATGAATGAATTAAACAATATAGCTATCACATAAATCATTCTTTTCATGATGCATAAGCATAGGAATTTTATTACTCTCCACATAAGCAAATTTATTCTCATCAATAGTAGTGGTAGCAAACTCAACAAAATAACTATCATGGGAGTGAAGATTAAAATCATGATGACAAGTTCCATGGTTATCATTATTCTTTATATCATACATGTCATCACCATAATCATCATAGGTAGCAACTTTGTTATCATAGTCAATTGAAGCCTCATCCAAAATGGTGGATTCATCACTAAATAAAGTCATGACCTCTCCAAATCCACTTTCATCTTTATAATCATCATAAATAGTAGGCATACAATCATTATAACAAATTTACACATCAAATCTTTGGGGACTAAAAATATCATCTTCATCAAAAATAGCATCCCCAAGCTTATGGCTTTGCATATCATTAGGATCATGGATATTCAAAGAATTCATACTAACAACATTGCAATCATGCTCATCATTTATACCAAACATTCTATTAATTCTTCTTCTATCAATTGAGCACAATTTTCCTTTCCATCATTTTCATGAAATACATTATAAAGATGAATAATATGATGCAACCTCAATTCCATTTTTTGTAGTTCTCTTTTATAAACCAAACTAGTGATAAAACAAGAAACTAAAGACTCAATTGCAAGATCTAAAGATATACCTTCAAGCACTCTCCTCCCCGGCAACGGCGCCAGAAAAGAGCTTGATGTCTATTACGCAACTTTATTCTTGTAGACTCGGGTTGGGCCTCCAAGCGCAGAGTTTTGTAGGACAGTAGCAATTTTCCCTCAAGTGGATGACCTAAGGTTTATCAATTCGTGGGAGGCGTCGGATGAAGATGGTCTCTCTCAAACAACCCTGCAATCAAATACAAGAAATCTCTTGTGTCCCCAACACACCCAATACAATGGCAAATTGTATAGGTGCACTAGTTCGGCGAAGAGATGATGATAAAAGTGTAATATGGATGGTAGAAATATATCTTCATAATCTTAATCATAAAAAACAGCAAGGTAGAAATTGATAAAAGTGAGCACAAACGGTATTGCAATGCCTGAAAATGAGGTCTAGGGTCCTTACTTTCGCTAGTGCAATCTCTCAACAATGCTAATATAATTGGATCATATAAACACCCCTTGATAACCCACAAGTGTAGGGGATCGCAACAGTTTTCGAGGGTAGAGTATTCAACCCAAATTTATAGATTCGACACAAGGGGAGCAAAAGAATATTTGAAGGTATTAGCAGCTGAGTTGTCAATTCAACCACACCTGGAGATTAATTATCTGCAGCAAAGTGATCAGCAGCAAAGTAGTTTGATAGTTTTGATAGTAGTGACAGCAGCAACGGTAACAGTAACAGTGATAGTAGCAATTTGTAGCAAGTGTAACAGTGATGATAGCAGTAGTAATGCAGCAAGATCAATATAAATAAATTCGTAGGCATTGGATCGGTGACTTGTTGGATGATATTCATCATTAACAGTTATAACCTAGGGCGATACTGCACTAGCTCCAGTTCATCGATATAATGTAGGCATGTATTCTGTACATAGTCATACGTGCTTTATTAAAAGAACTTGCATGACATCTTTGGTCCTACCCTCCCGTGGCAGCGGGGTCCATATTGGAAACTCAGGGATATTAAGGCCTCCTTTAATAGAGAACCGAAACAAAGCATTAACACATAGTGAATACATGAACTCCTCAAACTACGGTCATCACCAGGAGTGGGCCCGGTTATTGTCACTCCGGGGTTGCCGGATCATAACACGTAGTAGGTGACTATAACTTGCAAGATCGGATCTAAAACATGGATATAATAATGAATTCATAAACGGTTCAGATCTGAGTACATGGCACCCGGGCCCAAAGTGACAAGCATTAAGCATAGCAAAGTCATAGCAACATCAATCTAAGAACATAGTGGATACTAGGGATCAAGCCCTAACAAAACTAACTCGATTACATGATGAACCAGCGAGCCTATGAAGGAATTACTCACTCCCGATGGGGAGCATCATGGAATTGGCGATGGAGATGGGTTGGTAATGACAAAGAATGAAGATCCCCCTCTCCGGAGCCCCAAACGGACTCCAGATCTGCCCTCTCGAGGAAGAACAAGGCTTGGCGGCGGCTCCGTCTCGTGGAACGCATTATTTCTTTCTCCTTGATTTTTTTCCTGGAACAATGTGATTTCATAGTATTAGGGGGGTCGTCAGCGGGGCCACTAGGTGGGTACAACCCACCTGGGCGCGCCAGGAGAGGGGGCGCCCTCTGGTGGGTTCTGCCCAGCCAGGGCCCCCTCCCCGGTGGTTCTTGGGTCCAAAAATTCTTATTATTGATATAAAAAATCCTCGCAAAGTTTTGTTCCATTTTGAGAACTTTTATTTCTGCACAAAAACAACACCATGGTAGTTCTGCTGAAAACAACGTCAGTCCGGGGTTAGTTTCATTCAAATCATGCAAATTAGAGTCCAAAACAAGAGGAAAAGCATGAGAAAAATTAGATACGTTGGTGACGTATCAACTCCCCCAAGCTTAAACCTTTGCTTGTCCTCAAGCAATTCAGTTGATAAACTGAAAGTGAGAAAGAAAAACTTTTACGAACTCTTTTGCTCTTGTTTGCATAAATAAGCTTAAACAGCACGCGGGTTTTTAGCCAGCATTATAACTAACCATGTCAACAATAACATTTAAAGATTATAATGATTCATATCAATGACATAATCAGCTAGCGAGCAACAATAAGATATCTCAAACAGCAACACGTTGTCAAAACAACCATGATATAATATGAAAATAGTGGTATCTCGCTAGCCCTTTCTGAGACTGCAAAACATAAATGCAGAGCACCTCCAAAGTTCAAGCAGCGACTAAACAATGTAATTCATGGTAGAAAAGATCCAGTCATGATGCACCCAACATTAGCTATACACAATGCATAAATCATGACAGTTGTGCTCTACTCAGTTTCTGGCGCTTGTTTTTTAGAGGGTGGGACACAACATAAAAGTAAATAGAAAGTCCCTTCGTAGAGGGAAGCAGTGATTTGCAGAGGTGCCAGAGCTCAATTTTTAAAATATAGATAAATGATATTTTGAGACATGCCCCCTTCTCATTCACTTCACGACCATCAGTAATCAACATCTTCCATGCTAAGCATGCTAGTGGCGGTTCCCAAGCGGAAAGTAAAGGTTTTGACTCCATTGGGAGTTTTTGTTTGATTATTCAAGAGATGAACTCTTTTTCATGTTTGCGGTTTGGGACTGGGCATCCCTATTACCGCCCATTTCCTCATGCGATGGTGAGTGAATAAACACTTGACCTGAGGATAACCCGCTTAGCACGGAAGATATCGACCACCTCCTGTCGTTCCATGAATGATCCAGGCACACAAAATGAATAATTTTTTTAGAAGTTTTTACAGATGGCACATGCAAATTTACTTAGGACGGCAGGGTAATACCGTATATAGGTAGGTATGGTGGACTCATCTGGAATAACTTTGGGTTCAAGGTTTTTGATGTACAAGCAGAATTCCCACTTAGTACAGGCGAAGGCTAGCAATTAAGATTGGGAAGCGACCAGCTAGAGAGCAACAACGATCATAACCGGGCATTATGCATAAGTAACATTGGACACTAGCATGAGTAGGATATGAACACCATGAACATAAATATTATAGAGGCTATGTTGGTTTTGATTCAACTACATGCATGAACATGTACCAAGTCAAGCCACTCGAACATTCAGAGGAGGATACCATATCGTCATACTACATCGCAATCATTTTAACGCTATGTTGATATCCAAGATAAACTATAATCTCTAATTGTCATTGCAAACATGTTTAATCATAATGGGCTGAATCATGGGCACTAGATTAAACAGATTTACACAACAAGAACAAGTCGAGTTCATACCAGTTTCTCTTTGCCACGGCCAGCTCATCGAATATCGTCATTATTGACTTTCACTTGCACGACCGAATGATAAGAAAATAATAATAGTGCAAGAGTGCCATGGACTAAGCTGGAGTCTGCAAAACATTTTATTCAACAGGAGAAGACAAGGTAAAATGGGCTCTTATTAGTTCAACAATTATTCATATGAGAGCCACTCAACATTTTCATCGTGGTCTTCTCCTCGGTACAACTCGAATAAATAGAAAAGAAATTCAGAGAAACACACTGAATTATTTTTAGAGTTTTTTGGTTTTCTTGAACAAGGAATAAAAAGGAAAAACAAAAACGAGAAAAACTATTTACACGGGAAAGCTCCCAACAAGCAAAAGAAGAACAAGGAAATCTTTTTGGATTTTATTTTTAGGGCTACAACTAAGCATGCATAGAAAGTAAATTACTACAACTAATTTCTTTGGTTTTTCTAAAGTTTTTCAAACACACAAGAAGAAAGCAAGAAAAAATAAATTTAAGCATGGATGATACAATGAAAAAGTGTGAACACTGACAGATAGAATGATATGTGAACATGAATATAATGTCGGTGAGAAACATGTACTCCCCCAAGCTTAGGCTTTTGGCCTAAGTTGGTAATCAATCAGTAGCCTGGAGGGTAGTAGGGATCCTGAGGAGCGGGCATCCACACATCCCACTGCTGAGGTGCCTGTGCAGCTTCTGCAGCAGCGTGAGCATTCCAGTCAGCGAGGATGCCTGCAGGCATAATCTGGTATCCACCCCTAGGAACAGAATCAAACAAAGCAGGTGTCGGTAAGGGGATAACATCACGAGTATCAACGCTATAAACCAAGTTATAAGGAATGGCAATGTTAGGACGATCATGTGCAAGAAAGGGATGGTGATACACGGCTGCTTGGTCTAGGTAAACCTTGGTCAGAGGGTAATCATGAGGGCGTATCTCAACCTCGAAGTGAGCCGCCAAATGAGTAGCAAAAATCCCACCATGTATTTTACCCTAAGATTTATTAAGATGGAGGCGGCGAGCCACAATAGCTCCCAAGCTATGTGTGTTGTCGCCCTCTATTGCACGACGTAAAACAGCAAGGTCTGGTGAACTAAGTGCACCCACCTTCTCCCTAGCAAGCAAGCATTTGGTGATGAAATATTCAAAGTAACGAACAACAGGAAAATGTAAGCCACCAGCAGCGATGGCTGACACTCTCCTCTCATCACCTACTGTCAAAGTGCGATAAAAATCCTCAAACTCAGCCAGCCTAGGCTTAGCCAAGCTCCCATCAGACGGGATCATGCATATGTTGCAAAACTCAGTAAGTGGTATCTGATGGTCTTCAGCATATAAATCAAAACTCACCTTAGAGAGGATTATTTCTAGGCAGGAAAGTAAAACTTTGAACAACCATGTTTGTGAGGATTTGGTGCTGTTCACACTCATCTGCGATGAAGTCGGTGAGACCAGCATTGGCAATAAATTGCATGAACTCCTCATGAATTCCAGCCTCTTGCAGGAACGGGGTGTGCGGCCATTCGCACGGCCGTACCTCCGCCAACCTCCAAGGGCGGAGATCACTGTCAGAAGACTCCCCAATAACACCCTTGGAGTTCTTCTTAGAGCCAAATTTCCTGAAGATATTCATGTCCGCGTAAAATTTTTCCTATGAACAAGAATCTGAATTTTTAGTTCACAAATTTTTTCCAACGAAACTAATAGCAACTACTCATAGGGATACAGAGAGGCCATAGCAAGCATTCAAACTACTTAGAACACTAAGAATTGAACATGCAAGCACAGCTATAGCAACACCAAGAGTAGCTATTTATTGAAAGTATAAACCACTAAAACAAAAACTAATTGGACAAATGAAGGAGTCACATACCAAGCAACAAATCCCTGAAACAGTTTCGGAAACGGAGCTTTGAGCAAAGAGATCAAAATCAGCGGTTTTGGGAGCAAGAACACGAGAAAGAGAGCTAGAGTTTCTAGAGGTAAGTGACCGTGTGGGAGGAAGAAGTAAGTGAGGGGGCCCACGTGGGGACCACAACCCCCCACGGCGCGCCAGGGGTGCTGGCGCGCCAGGGGTGCTGGCGCGCCCGGGTGGGTTGTGCCCACTAGGTGCACCCCCCTCTGGTATTATTTGCACCCAAAAAAATTAAATATTCAGGAAAAAATCATATAAAATTTTCAGGGCATTCTGAGAACTTTTATTTTTGTGTCATTTTTTATTGCACGGCAAATTCAGAAAACAGACAAAACATGGCATTTTATTTTATTTAACTAATAAAAACAGAAAACAAAAAGTAGGGACAAAAAGTAGTGCTTACTAAATTAATCAACTTCATACCGCTCAAAAATGATTCAATAATAAGGTTGATCAGGTCTTATTGACAACCACTTTCGATTAGCATGAAACCAAAGAACTTTCGTAAATCACTAAGTTACCTCAATGGGGATTTGCATCTCCCCAACAATAAGCATTTCATATTTCTTTTTGACAGTAGGTAGAGGTATTTAAAAATTTCCAATAGTGATTGTCGGACATTTTTCAATAACACTAATACCCATTCACTTGGAATTGTTTCTTCGGAAAGTGCACCGTATGCTCATTACCATTAATATGAAAAGTGATCTTGCTTTTATTGCAATCAATAACAGCCCCTGCAGTATTCAAGAAGGGCCTACCAAGGATAATCGACATGTCACTACTGCAGGATGCTACTAACGCGACACTACGATCAGAGACCCTTTGAGAAACCGTGTGCGATGCAATAATTGCAAACGGTGGTGTATGAAAACCATGAAAAAAGGTGAAAACGTTTGCGATGGAGGATGCATCAAACACGGTTCAGATTTTAGTTGCGTGTGCGATGAAGGGCATACGGTTTAGTTCAATTAACTGTTTGCGATGCGGAGGAACAAAAGAAACGGGCAGCCAGATGAAGGCGTGTGCGATACACAACATACGGTTCACTCGGATGAATTGTTTGTGATTAGGCAACACAAAAGAAACGGGCAGCCAGATGAAGGTGTGTGCGATATACAGCATACGGTTCACTCGGATGAACTGTTTGTGATTAGGCAACACAAAAGAAACGGTCAGCCAGATCAAGGTGTGTGTGATATACGTCATGCGGTTCACTCGGATGAACTGTTTGCGTTGACACAAGAGAACAACAACGGTTCAACTTAACAAGACGTGTGTGTTGTGCGATGGGATTGCATGCGGTTCACTCGACCCTTGTCGTTAATGTGTGACCTCTATGGCAACCATTCGCTCCCCAGGCGCCTCTTCGTGTACCGTCGCAACCGTCCACCGACTCTTCGCCTTTCCCTCTCGATTTGGACTGTTGTCGCACGCTAGCTCTTCCTCCCTCCTCCATTTGCCTTCACCCTTCCTTCTGAGGGAACAAGCCGGAAACAACCCCGTTATTCTTGCCCCGATCTGAATGATGACATGGTGGAGGAACTCATTGATCGGTGCGACGTCATCACCTCGGCTAGCATGGTAGGTTCATTCAAGACCATTCTCGACTCAACTAATAACATCATTACAAGGAACCCAAGGGTCCAGGAGTGGTTTGATCTCCCCTATCTTCTTCGCCGTGACCCTGCTGACTGGCGCGGGGACGAGGGAAGCCTCGCCTTGTGTAAGTTGATGCCATTTGATAATGATATGTATGATGTTAAGATGCCATCGCTTGAGGGCAAGGCTTGGGCAGGCGCAAATGGAGATTGGGTAGTTTATATTGGGTACAACTGCGAGTGGGAACTTGTGAATGTGTACACTTGTCACCGGGTTCCACTTCGAAAAATCTCAAACGACTGCCCAGAGGTTGAGTACACAAGTATTCTACATGAGTTCAAATACGATCATGCCGACTGTCGTCTACGGAAGATAGCAATTTGTCGAGTTCCCAACCGCTCTTGGGGTTATAGGAATGCTTATGTTGTCGCTATCTTTGACAAGCTTGTTGCCCTACTTCATGGTTCGACTCGATGGATATTGCTCAAAAATCAATTTCTATACACGGATGAGTACTGTGATGCAATTCAATACGAGGGTCTTGTGTTTGCTGCCACAACTCGTGGCACTGTTTTTGCATGGAATCCTTATGATTTCGAGACGTTTGTCTTCCACCATAATTACAATTGTTTCGTCCACATGCATGCGGGTTAGCTAGTTTCCCTTTACTAATTAACCTTCTTGTGTTTCCAAGGTCCTGTGAACATTCCACCACCTATACTTGAAAATTTTATTCACGAGCATGAGGACGAGCAGGACCCATATACTCAGTGGCGCCTGGCAACTTATTCAGATGGATCACCTCTTCTTGTCTGTATATGGGGCACTATTGATGTTACTAAGGAAGCAGGTGTTGTCTCGTATGGTCGCACTCTCTGGACCTATTCCAACATCCGTTGCAGGGTATTCGAGATGGATACTAGTGTACTAGCGCCAACACCTTCTCCCTGGTTCAGTATTGAAAGTCTTGGAGGAAACTCGCTCTTCCTTGGACAAAACTATCCAATGATGGTGGAAGGCGATCCAGCTGCTGTTGACACAACGTTGCTACCATTTATGAGAAGCAACTGTATCTATACCTCGGACATTACTGTGCTTCCCTACCGTCCCAATATGGGTCCTGACATATGCCGCTTCAGCCTCGATGATCAGTCCTGCGTTGGTCTCGAGATTGATAGTAGCTGGCCCTTCCCAGAGAATCACTTCTGGTTCAAAGCAAGCTTTCCAACGCCAATGAGTGGTTGAGCTGAAGTTCATTTCATCGCTTTGTTATTTGTTGTGTGAGAAAAACTTTACTAGAATGTTTTGTTGGAAATGATCTATAATCCAACGTGTATCCTCATTGTCATTGTGGGTTGATGACTTGTTGTATGTAATCAATGGTACATTTGCATATGCGTCCATGAACTCACGCCTGCTAGTGGTGTCCATATGAACAGTGCTAGTGATTTTAGTTTCAAAAATTAGATAGTGCTAGTGATTTGTAGCTGCATATTTTGACAAATCACAGTGTTACAAGGTTGACAAATGGCAATGTTACTAGATAAACAAATGTCAATCTTTCCAGTTTGAGAAATGGTAACATACCCAAAATGGCAGATATGCAAATCTTACCCAATTGTTTGTACGTGGTTGCACACGGGTCATGCAAAACAACCGTTTGCGTTCGAGGGATGCAGAAATCCTGCTCGGCACATTTTCCCTTGGCTTCCTGGGGAAGCTGTCGATTTGCATACGGGTGTTCTAACTAAAGCGTTTGTGATGAGTGTTTTATATTTAAAAACCATTGACATTTTTCAAAAGAAAATCGTTTGATAAGTCTGTACATTAAGAGAGAAAAATGCAAGTTCGTTCAAACCATATCTTTCATTCAGTCACACTGCGAATTTATATTCATATGATTGAGAATTCGAGATACAATATTAAACCCCCAAAAAAAATTATTTCTGGTGGCGGCGGAGGCGGCGTGCCGTGCCGTCGTTGCCGTTGTCGTCATCCGGGACGCCGTTGTTGAAGTCTTCAAGGTAGCACAAAATGTTCTTCACTTGTAAATCAAACATCATGTCATCGCGCGATCGATGGGCGGGGCGCGGGAGGACGGCAACTGGTGCCGCTGATAGGTAGCGGTCAACGGCAGCATCCCATGCCGCTGAGGGGGGCGCACGGGCACGGGCACGGCGGGTGCAGCCAAACGCACGGGGACCGGCGCCGCGGTTGGTGGAGGGGCGCGCACGGGCGCGGCGGGTGCAGCCAAACGCACGGGGGCCAGCGCCATGGTGGGTGGAGGGGCGCACACGGGCATGGGAACGAGCGCTAGGGCTGGCATGTACACGAGCTCGCGCGGGTCCGCGGGGACGTCGCTGACGCCCGCGGCTTCCAGCTCTACGATAGTGCTGGGCGACCAGCCGTCAATGCTACGGGGATGGTCACTTGGGCAGGCGCGGGGATGGGAGCTGGGACGGGAGCGGGGGCAGCAACCGCCGCGGCCAGCTCATTCTGGGCCATGTCCATGAGGCGCCATTCGTACTTATTTTCTATCTCCTCCGGCTCGGAGTCGACTTCTCCAAACTTGAAGACTAGTGGCAGATGATCATTCTGCGCCATGGCGGTGGAGGTCTGTGGGGGGAGGGGAATGGGAGGCAAGGCCACCCGTATTAAACAGCGGCTCGGGCGCCATTAATGGAGAGGAAGGCGGGCGGGCATGGAAGTCAAAGGGATCGCTTCCCAGTGAGCCTATGCAGCGTATAGCTCGCACGCTTCTCGATGAGCCTGCGCATTGGAGGACAGCTTGCACGCCTCTTGGTCAGCCTGCGCACCGGACTGCGCTTGCACGCCTCCCGTTCAGTCAAGATCAAGCAGCTGTCCGCACGGCCCCTCCTACAGCCATTAAAACCAAGACACGTGGCGTCACGTGAATGGTTAACAGAACGCACATGGTTTGAATTATACAAACGTTTGAGATATTAAAGTGGCAGCTATTTGTTCAAAATGCCTTTGTTGGCTGTCATTATTCGAGTGCGCCTTCTCTCAAAATGGACACGAAAAATACCACATCATGTCGGGTGCCATTCCCTGATAGCATGCCAAGTTTCATGAATTTCAGAAGAGTTTTGGATTTACTAGAATATAAAAACCAGGCATCTCAATGTTTTGTCAGCAATCAACGGTGCCCTGGTGTTTGAAATTCATTCCCATTTCTTGCATGGGACCTAAGCATGCACCCAAGGACACAAATTTGATTTTTCAACCAATTTATATGCACTGGAGCATGTGCATGTAGTTCAAATTTGAAATATGCACATAAATGCATTGAAAACTCAGTTAATGCATAAAAATGTCCAAAAGAACCCCAAAAATTCACAAAAATTGACACAACACTCATGTTGTTCTATGTTAACACAAGAAATTTTTTGGAAGCAATAAGAGGCAGTGGATATCGTTTCGTCCCCACAGGTGGGACGTTCCCTACCGAAACCATGATGCTTGTTGTGAGAAGCTCTGGATTGTGAGAAGCATATACCCAAACTTGCCCCAAACGGGACCAAAATTTTACCACGACATGTTGATGCCGCTCCATGAAAGCATGCCAAGTTTCATGAATTTCAGACGAGTTTTGGATTTACTAGAATTTAAAAACGAGGCATCTCAATGTTTTGCCAGCAATCAACGGTGCCCTGGTGTTTGAAATTCATTCCCATTTCTTGCATGGGACCTAAGCATGCACCCAAGGACACAGATTTGATTTTTCAACCAATTTATATGCACTGGAGCATGTGCTTGTAGTTCAAATTTGAATTATGGACATAAATGCATTGGAAACTCAGTTAATGCATAGAAATGTCCAAACGAACCCCGAAAAATCCCAAAAATTGACACAACACTCCTGTTGTTCTATGTTGACACGAGAACATTTTTGAAAGCAATAAGAGGCAATGGATATCGTTTCGTCCGCAAAGGTGGGATGTTCCCTACTGAAACCATCATGCTTGTTTTGAGAAGCTCTGGTTTGTGAGAAGCATATACCCGAACCTGCCCCAAATGGGACAAATTTTTTAACACGGCATGTTGATGCCGCTCCATGATAGGATGCCAAGTTTCATGAATTTCAGATGAATTTTGGATTTACTAGAATTTAAAAATGCGGCATCTCAATGTTTTGCCGGCAATCAATGGTGCCCTGGTGTTTGAAATTCATTCCCATTTCTTGCATGGGACCTAAGCATGCACCCAAGGACACAAATTTGATTTTTCAACCAATTTATATGCACTGGAGCATGTGCATGTAGTTCAAATTTGAATTATCCACATAAATGCATTGAAAGCTCAGTTAATGCATAAAAATGTCCAAACGAACCCCGAAAAATCCAAAAAATTAACACAACACTCCTGTTGTTCTATGTTGACACGAGAAATTTTTTGAAAGCAATAAGAGGCAACAGATATTGTCCTGTCACCAAAGGTGGTACGTTCCCTATTGAAACCATCATGCTTGTTGTGAGAAGCTTATACCCGAACCTGCCCCAAATGGGACAAAATTTTCACCACGGCATGTTGATGCTGCTCCATGATAGCATGCCAAGTTTCATGAATTTCAGACGAGTTTTGGATTTACTAGAATTTAAAAACCAGGCATCTCAACGTTTTGCCGCCAATCAACAATGCCATGGTGTTTGAATTTCATTCCCATCTCTTGCATGGGACCTACAAATTCACCCAAGGACACACATGTGATTTTTCAACCAACTTTCGTGCATTGGAGCATGTGCTTGTAGTTCAAATTTGAATTATGCACATAAAATGCCTAGAAACCCCAGTTAATGCATAAAAATGTCCAAACGAACCCCGAAAAATCCCAAAAATTGACACAACACTCCTGTTGTTCTATGTTGACACGAGAAATTTTTTGAAAGCAATAAGAGGCAATGGATATCGTTTCGTCCCCAAAGGTGGGACATTCCCTACTGAACCATCATGCTTGTTGTGAGAAGCTCTAGTTTGTGAGAAGCATATACCGAACCGTCCCCAAATGGGACAAATTTTTTAACACTGTTGATGCCACTCCATGATAGCATGCCAAGTTCCATGAATTTCAGACGAGTTTTGGATGTACTAGAATTTAAAAACCAGGCATCTCAACGTTTTGCCGGCAATCAACAGTTCCCTGGTGTTTGAATTTCTTTCCCATCTCTTGCATGGGACCTACAAATTCACCCAAGGACACACATGTGATTTTTCAACCAACCTTAGTGCATTGGTGCATGTGCTTGTAGTTCAAATTTGAATTGTGCACATTAAATGCCTAGAAAACCCAGTTAATGTATAAAAAAGGCCAAACGAACCACGAAAAATTCCAAGATTGAACACAACACTCCTGTTGTTCTATGTTGGCACCAAAATTTTTTGAAAGTAATAAGAGGCAACGGATATCGTCCCGTCACCAATGGTGGTACGTTCCCTATCGAAACCATCATGCTTGTTGTGAGAAGCTCTGGTTTGTGAGAAGCTTATACCCGAACCTGCCCCAAATGGGACAAAATTTTCACCACGGCATGTTCATGCCGCTCCATGATAGCATGCCAAGTTTCATGAATTTCAGACGAGTTTTGGATTACTAGAATTTAAAAACAAGGCATCTCAACGTTTTGCCGGCAATCAACAGTGCCATGGTGTTTGAATTTCATTCCCATCTCTTGGATGGGACCTAGACATTCACCCAACGACAGACATGTGATTTTTCAACCAACTTTGGTGCATTGGAGCATGTGCTTGTAGTTCAAATTTGAATTATGCACATAAAATGCCTAGAAAAGCCGGTTAATGTATGAAAAAGGCCAAATAAACCCCGGGAAATTCCAAGATTGAACACAACACTCCTGTAGTTCTATGTTGACACTAGAAATTTTTTGAAAGCAATAAGAGGCAACGGATATCGTCCCGTCCCCAAAGGTGGTATGTTCCCGATCGAAACCATCATGCTTGTTTTGTGAAGCTCTGGTTTGTGAGAAGCTTATACCCAAACCTGCCCCAAATGGGATAAGATTTTCACCACGACATGTTGATGCCGCTCCATGATAGCATGCCAAGTTTCATGAATTTCAGATGAGTTTTGGATTTACTATAATTTAAAAACCAGGTATCTCAACGTTTTGCCGGTAATCAACAGTGCCCTGGTGTTTGAAATTCACTCCCATCTCTTGCATGGGACCTAGAAATTCACGCAAGGACACACATGTGTTTTTTCAACCAACTTTGGTGCATTGGAGCATGTGCTTGTAGTTCAAATTTGAATTATGCACATAAAATTCCTAGAAAACCAAGTTAATGTAAAAAAAAGGCCAAACAAACCCCGAATAATTCATTCCCGTTTCTTCCATGGGACCTAAGCATGCACTGAAGGACAGAGATTTGATTTTTCAACCAATTTGTATGCACCGGAGCATGTGCATGTAGTTTAATTTTGAATTGTGTACCTGAAATGGCTAGAAAACCAGTTTAATCTATGAAATGTCCAAATGAACCCTGAATAATTCCAATTCTTTTACGACACACATACAGTTACATGTTAACTGCAGATAAAAGGTCTAGCAATTCAAACACCGTCCATTGCCGCTGTGACCCCATTTTGTAATTCAAATCAAGTAGATCCCACACAGTTTATTCTCACCAACCGTGTGAGATGTAGTACAAAATATCTTGGAGCGCCGTCGATGTATAGTACGCCTATGGCTTACGCGAGAAGGTGCGTCAGCTACAGTCCACAGCCGGCGTGTCAAGCACACTAGCTCGCTCCCTCAAAACTCCCGCCTCTGGATCCCTCGCAATCTCGAAAATATCTACCGCCTGGAAGGTTTTAATGCTTGATAGCACACGATTAGTATGTGCGGACCGTGTGCGATGTCTGTTACTCCCGCTCTGCTTCAGTCCCTTGATTCAAATTTTCAGTAGCCCCGGCATTTTACTCCCGCCTCTGCATCCCTCGCAATCTCAAAAATATCTGCTCGCCCTTGATCCAAATTTTCAGTAGCCCCGCCTTGTTACTCCCACCTAGTAAAGTTTTCAGTTGCTGCAATATTTCCTCAAACACAACCTCCACTCACACAGACACACACAAGCCTCGAAACCATTGGTAGGTCGCCGCCATCGCCGGCGCCTCCATCCTCAACCTCTGCCTATGTGCCCGGGAGCTCGAGTAGCCAATGGCCAAAAAGAGGTTTATCGCGGCCTTTTCGCCCGACGCCGGCGAGGTGTCCCCGTCGTCCTCCGCGGGCCCGTTCCGCCGTCACCGGTCCCCCGATCCGCCCGCCGTCGCGCCCCTACGCCGGTTCGAGGACTTCCCCGTCCTCCCCCGGACCCGGCAGCCGACGAAGTCCTACCTCGGGGTCCGGCAGCAGTGGTGGGGGACGTCGGTCACCGAGATTACAGATCAAGAGACCAACACCCGCCGGTGGCTCGGTAGCTTCCACACGGCCGAACTGGCGGCCATGGAGTACGACCGCTGGCAGGTCTGCTACCACGGTGCGGCGGCTAGGCTCAATTTCCCTTCGGCACACGTCCAGTCCACCTCATTCCGCCGGAACCAGGCGTGGTGAGCTCGGCTATGGCGCGGGAGAACCGCGAGGCATGGGAGCATCTCGAGGCTGAGGCCTCTGACGAGGCATATATGCAAGAGCTCCGCCTGCAGCACCCGGAGCTCGTGGAGGCGGAGCGGGTGATCTTTGCCGGCACGGAGGGCGGCGAGGTTATCGCGCTCTCCTCTGATGACGAGGTCAAAGGCGGCGAGGACAGCGGCGCGGAGGGCGGCGAGGTTATCGCGCTCTCCTCTGATGACGAGGTCGAAGGCGGCGGCAACGGCGGCGCGGAGGGCGTCGAGGTGGGCCTCGAGGACGAGGAGATCAACGTCGATGAGTGGAGGAGTGCCTTCCCCAACGATCCCGACGACGGTACTGGCCCGGACCCGGCTCGCGGCACACCGTACATGACGAGGAAGGATTGGCTCGACCTCTACTTCGACCGAAAGTAGTTTAGCTTAGTTTAAATTTATGTTTTATGTTCGGTTATGCAAAACTATCTATGTTTATGTTTGAATGCATGCTACTTTCGGTTGAACCTTCTTTGAACTTGATCAAATTGAAGTTTACAACCTTAAGTTTAGGGGATCGACTAGAAAAGGCCAAAAATTGTTGGAGTATATATATATCCACTAAGGGTTTTAGTCCTTTAACTTTTTAAGGATCGCCTAGAGATGTCCTTATGACTTGTTTATTTCAGTTCTTCACAATGTGATGCACTATATGTGTAACTATTTTTCGTGCAGTTCAATTTCATCAATAATAGTTTCAACAATACCACTATGAATTACAATATTTGGTTTCTATTAAGGATATTGCAGTTAACATGCCTTTTCGTTTTTCAATTGTTGTTTAGCAACATGCATTGTACTGAATGGCTAAATATGCAATCCCAGGCTACATAGCAACAAGGAAGAGTGTTACCTTAATGTTCTGATGATGTCTAGATATACATGTAATAAAATCTTATATAATGGGATGGATGGAGTGTTGTACTACATCATTTTTTCAATTGTTGTTTAGCTTCTAATATTAACTTGGTGCTTTTAGGTACATATATCATTGCCAAAGATCCACACTTCGACCCTTTCTGCGTATGGGGCAATAAGATATTCATGAACCAGCATCAAGTGAGGAAACTGATAAAGATTGTTACTAAAATGGGTCAAAACATGTCAATCGAAGTATTTGTTTACACTTTATGCAAGACAATAGTGAACTGCAGGATGGTAAGTAAGAACCCTGTAGCCTTCTTTTTACTGCCCGTAATGAGTTGTGTTAGATGACAATATCTGAATCTTTTTTCTTTTGCAGTGGATCCTGAAGCAGTTTACTCAAGATTACCTCTCAAACTACATGATTGGCGGCCGGCCATCACAAGGGGTTGGACTAGAGTCCTGCATGCCTTCTACATCCAGGAGAGCACAATATGGCCATTCCGCTTCACCTTGTTCAGCAACTGGAATGTCTGTCGCCTGTTTCTTTACCATCTGTAATAGTACAAGTATAGAACCTTGGTACATCATTCTTTATTTGGTGCTTCTTTAATTCTTAAACATATGTACATGTGAATCGAATAATGCATTGGTTGTTTGAACCTGATGGATATGAATAGAGCTATAGCCTACTTTCAAGTTTAAATTAGGTACAATTTTAAATAGCAGCAATTAAATTAGGGCAAAATTACGTTGTGCATGTCATTACGGCACACACGGTTGGTAAAACACAAACGTTTGCGATATACACCATAATCCGAGATGGTTCATAGAGAGGAAAAGTGTGCAAGCATGCACACACTTGCCGTTTGCAAAGCGTGTGTGATGTCGGACACTATCACATACGATGCGGGAAAACTAAATGTGTGTGATTTTCTACCTATTGTACACGGTTTATAATCATGAACTTTTTGTGATGTCCCAGGCATCGTAAATCTCCCGTGCCTGGAATCTGCCTAGAATCTGCCTGGAAAGCTCCCGTGCCTAGAATCTTCCTGCTTTTAGGTAAAACCACAAAACTCTGACTGTGATGGCAATGCGAGCACAAACGAGTAGCAAGGATGAAGCGTTTGGGATATTCAAGATATCGGAAAAGGTTATATAGGGACAATTGTATGCATCAAGGCTCCCTATCCCCGACGGTTTCTGGGTCGTGTGGGAAGGACCCCCTATCACCCACACTCACTTGGCGACGGTTCCAAATGTCGTCGCGGAAAGGGGTTAAAAACCGTTTGTTTAGGACCGACGCGCACCAGTGTGTTGTCATCCTCGGGCATCTCAAGTATAACAAAGTCAGTCAAAATAGTAACATTAGCAACAACAACGGGCACATCCTCACAGATATCGACAGGTATGGCAGTTGATTTTTCAGCCATTTGCAAAGACATTTCAGTAGGTCTGAGTTTATTCAAGTCAAGTCTTTTATACAAAGAGAAAGGCATAACACTAACACCAGCTCCTAAATCACGCAAAGCAGTTTTCACATAATTCTTTTTGATGGAGCAAGGTATAGTTGGTATTCCCGGATCTCCAAGTTTTTTAGGTACTCCATCTTTGAAAGTATAATTAGCAAGCATAGTGGAGATTTCAGCTTCCGGTATTTTTCTCTTATTAGTGATGATGTCTTTCATATACTTTGCATAAGGAGGCATTTTCAAGATGTCAGTCAAGCGAGTACGCAAAAAGATTGGCCTCAGCATTTCAACAAAGCATTCACATTCTTCATCATCATTCTTTTTAGTTGACTTGGGTGGAAAAGGCATAGGTTTTTGAACCCACGGTTCTCTTTCTTTACCGTGTTTCCTAGCCATAAAGTCTCTTTTATCATACCTTTTATTTTTGGGATAATTGATTTTATGCCCCTAGTTGGGTCACACTCAGCAGGTTTACCCCTAGTTTCCAAAAATCCTTGTTCCTGCCCAAACCACTTTGCTCGTCTTATGCTTTTGCCCTTTGGACGTTTGATCGTCAAATTCATACTAACTCATAAAAACGAATAAGATATCAAAATGTAAAGAAAAACATCACCTATATGTGCATGTGATTTGCACTCAAGAAAAAATGTTGGGAAGTCCCCATCGCAGTTTGAGCCCATATGATATCAACACGAACAGTAAAACCTGAAAAAAATTCTAAAAATTCTTAAAATGTTTTGTGGCAAACATTCGCCAATGTTTTGAGTGCTTGCCAAGTTTCACCAGGGAATGACATTCATGGAAGTCGTGGCCAAAAAACAAAATTAGCACTCCAAAATGCTTTTGTTTTGGAGCATCAATTTTGTTTTTTTACCACGACTTCCACAAATGGCATTCCCTTACTAAACTTGGCAAGAACTCAAAACATTGGTCATTGTTTGCCACCAATTTTTTTATAGAATTTTTAGAATTGTTTTCAATTTTTTTGTATTTTACTGTTCATGGTGAGATCATAGGAGCCCAATCGGAGATGGGAACCTTCTAACACATTTTCATGAATGCAAATGACATGCACGTATAGGTGATGTTTTTCTGAACATTTTGATATCTTATTCACATTTTTTGGAATTAGTATGAATTTTTTATGATTTTTGAAAGTGATGGTCAAATGGTCAAAGGGCAAACGCATAACACGAGCAAAGTGGTTTGGGCAGGAACGAGGGTTTTCGAAAACTAGGGGTAAACAAGCCGAGGGGGGCATAACTAAGGGCACAAGATTAATTATCCCTTTATTTTTAGGTTGTGGGTTATCAAGATCAACAGGTGGTTCTATCTCAACATCATTATCTGGTTCCTTTTCATTATTTGTTTGAGTGTCTTCATGAACCTCATCATTACCTTTTTCATTATCACTAGGTGAGTGTTCATTACCAGATTGAGTTTCAGCATCAGAGATAGAAGTTTCATTTTCATTATCAGGAGGTTTTTCTATTTCAGGTTCACTAGAAGTGTGCAAAGTTCTATCACTTTTCTTCTTCTTTTTCATTCTAGAAGGACTAGGCGCACTAGTATTATTTCTTTGTGAATCTTGTTCAATTATTTTTTGGTGTCCCTCAGGATAAAGTGGTTCCTGAGTCATTTTACCTCCTCCAGTTGCAACTCTAACAGCAAAGTCATGCATGTTATGATTCATTTCATCAAGTAATTCTCTTTGTGATTTAGCAACTTGTTCTAACTGGGTTTGTACCATAGAAGCATGTTTTCCAACACTTCTTACATCATTTGAAATTCTAAATAACAAGTCACTCAAGCGAGCAATCATATCAGAATTATATTTCAATTGTTTCATAACATTTGCATTGAAGTGATCTTGTTTTCTAATGTAGTTTTCAAACTCATAAAGGCATTGACTAGGATGCATATTGTGAGGATTATCATTATCATTGAATTTCATTAAAGAATTTACCTCTACCACCTTAGGCCGTGGTGGTGTATTAAGCCCATGTATTTCTTGAATAGGAGGTAAATTTTTAACATCCTCAGCTTTAATACCCATTTCCTTCATAGATTTCTTTGCCTCTTGCATATCTTCAGGACTGAGATATAATATACCCCTCTTCTTTGGAGTGGGTTTAGCCGGTGGTTCAGGAAGAGTCCAATCATCATAATTTTTCAATATGTTATTCAATAATTCTTCAACTTGAGCAATAGTTCGTTCCCTGAAAACACAACCAGCACAACTGTCTAAGAAGTCCCTAGAAGCATCGGTTAGTCCATTATAAAAGATATCAAGTATTTCATTTTTCTTAAGAGGATGATCAGGCAAAGCATTAGGTAACTGGCAAAGCCTCCCCCAAGCTTGTGGGAGACTCTCTTCTTTAGTTTGCACAAAGTTAAATATTTCCTGTAAGGCAGCTTGTTTCATATGAGCAGGAAAATATTTTTCAGATAGGTAATAAATCATATCCTGGGGACTACGCACACAACCAGGAGTAAGAGTATTGTACCAAGCTTTAGCATCACCCTTTAATGAGAAAGGAAATAATTTGAGAATAAAGTAATAGCGAGTTTTCTCATCATGAGTAAAAAGGGTGGCTATATCATTCAACTTAGTAAGATGTGCCACAACAGTTTCAGTTTCATAACCATGGAAAGGATCGGATTCAACCAAAGTAATTAACTTTGGGTCGACAGAGAATTCATAATCCTCATCAGCAATATAGATAGGTGAAGTAGCAAACTTAGGATCACATTTCATTCTAGCATTCAAATATTTTTCTTTATACTTGCATAGTAATTTCTCTAGATCATCTCTATCATTGCAAGCAAGAATATCTCTAGTTGCTTCTTCACTCATAACATAACCTTCCGGTACCTTAGGAAATTCATATCTAGCAAGGCTAGTTCTAGCAGGTGTTTCGGGAGTTTCAGTTTCAAGCTCATCATCAGATTCAACAACATCATGTTGTATAACTCTAACAACTTGTTCATCAAGAAAATCACCAAGTGGCACATCATCATTATCAAGCAAGGTACTAGCATCATCATAAGCATCATTCGTAGTAGAAGTAGCATCATCAATAACTTGCGACATATTAGAATTCATAGCATGTGGTGGTGTAGCAAATTTACTCATAACAGAAGGTGAATCTAAAGCAGAACTGGATGGCAGTTTCTTACCTCCCCTCGTGCTTGAGGGAAATATCTTAGGCTTAGGATCCTTCAAATTCTTCATAGTGATAATATGATAATAATCCCAAGTGACTCAACAAATATAGCTATGCTCCCCGGCAATGGCGCCAGAAAAAGGTCTTCATAACCCACAAGTATAGGGGACCGCAACAGATTTCGAGGTTAGAGAATTCAACCCAAGTTTATAGATTCGACACAAGGGGAGCCAAAGAATATTTGAAGGTATTAGCAGCTGAGTTGTCAATTCAACCACACCTGGAGATTAATTATTTGCAGCAAAGTGATCAGTAGCAAAGTAGTTTGATAGTTTTGATAGTAGTGACAACAGTAACGGTAACAGTAACAGTGATAGTAGCAATTTGTAGGAAGTGTAACAGTGATGATAGCAGTAGTAACGCAGCAAGATCAATATAAATAAATTCGTAGGCATTGGATCGGTGACTTGTTGGATGATATTCATCATGTAACAGTTATAACCTAGGGCAATACGGCACTAGCTCTAGTTCATCGATATAATGTATGCATGTATTCCGTAAATAGTCATACATGCTTTATTAAAAGAACTTGCATGACATCTTTTGTCCTACCCTCCCGTGGCAGCGGGGTCCATATTGGAAACTAAGGGATATTAAGGCCTCCTTTTAATAGATAACCGGAACAAAGCATTAACACATAGTGAATACATGAACTCGTCAAACTATGGTCATCACCGGGAGTGGGCCTGGTTATTGTCACTCCGGGGTTGCCGGATCATAACACGTAGTAGGTGACTATAACTTGCAAGATCGGATATAAAACATGGATATAATAATGAATTCACAAATGGTTCAAATCCGAGTTCATGGCACCCGGGCCCAAAGTGACAAGCATTAAGCATAGCAAAGTCATAGCAACATCAATCTAAGAACATAGTGGATACTAGGGATCAAGCGCTAACAAAACTAACTCGATTACATGATGAAACTCATCCAACTCCTCACCGACCATCGAGCCTACAAAGGAATTACTCACTCCCGTTGGGGAGCATCATGGAATTGGCAATGGAGATGAGTTGGTGATGACAAAGAACGAAGATCCCCCTCTACGGAGCCCCAAACGGACTCCAGATCTGCCCTCCCGAGGAAGAATAGGGCTTGGCGCCGGCTCCATCTCGTGGAATACAATATTTCTTTCTCCCTAATTTTTTCCTGGAATAATGTGATTTTATACTATCAAGGGGTCGTCAGTGGGGCCACCAGGTGGGTATAACCCACCTGGGCGTGCCAGGAGAGGGGG
This sequence comes from Aegilops tauschii subsp. strangulata, assembly GCF_002575655.3. Classification (NCBI taxonomy): domain Eukaryota; kingdom Viridiplantae; phylum Streptophyta; class Magnoliopsida; order Poales; family Poaceae; genus Aegilops; species Aegilops tauschii. Next base: position 138,514,850 of record NC_053037.3, read on the forward strand.
GCGCGCCCTGGTGGCTTGTGCCCAGGCAGGGGCCCCTGTCCGGTGGTCTTGGCTCCAAAAATTCTTATTATTGATATAAAAAATCCTCGCAAAGTTTGGTTCCATTCCGAGAACTTTTATTTCTGCACCATAACAACACCATGGTAGTTCTGCTGAAAACAGCGTCAGTCCGGGGTTCGTTTCATTCAAATCATGCAAATTAGAGTCCAAAACAAGAGGAAAAGCGTCAAAAAAGTAGATACGTTGGAGACGTATCACCCCTCAAAGTGCGATGAAGAATCACTCCAAAGTTCCTACCTAGCGGAGAACATAAGAATAAATTGTTTGTAGGGTACGAAACCACCTCAAATCTATTCTTTCCATTCGATCTATTCAAGAGTTCGTACTAAAATAACACAAAGCTATTCTTTCCGTTTGATCTATCCTAGAGTTCATACTAAAATAACACCAAAGCAAATTCATATTCATAGTACTCAATCCAACACAAAGAACTTCAAAGAGTGCCCCAATATTTCTACCGGAGAAACAAAGACAAGAACGTGCATCAACCCCTATGCATAGATTACCCCAATGTCACCTCGGGAATCCGCGAGTTGAGTGCCAAAACATATATCAAGTGAATCAATATGATACCCCATTGTCACCACGAGTATTCAATTGCAAGACATATATCAAGTGTTCTCAAATCCATAAAAGTATTCAATCCGATAACAACAAAATCTCAAAGGGAAAACTCAATTCATCACAACAAGAAAGAGAGGGGAAAACACCATATGATCCGACTATATTAACAAAGCCCGCGATACATCAATATCGTGACATCTCAAGAACACGAGAGAGAGAGAGAGAGAGATTAAACACATAGCTACTGGTACAAACCCTCAGCCCCGAGGGTGGACTACTCCCTCCTCATCATGGTGGCTGCCGGGATGATGAAGATGGCCACCGGAGATGATTGCCCCCTACAGTAGGGTGCCGGAAAGCGTCTAGATTGGTTTTCGGCAGCTACAGAGCCTTGCGGCAGTAGAACTTATGATCTAGGTTCTCCCCGAAGGTTTTTGGAATATTTGGGAATTTATAGGGCAAAGAGGGGGTGCGAGAGGCCACCGAGGTGGGCACAACCCACCTAGGCGTGCCCTGGTGGGTTGTGCCCCCGTCGGGGCACCCCCCAGGTGCTGCTCTGGCCCATTGGTGGTCTTCTTGTCCATAAAAATCCACAAAAAGTTTCGCGGTGTTTGTACTCCGTTTGATATTGATATCTTGCGATGTAAAAAACAAGCAAAAAATCAACTGGCATTGGGCACTGGGTCAATAGGTTAGTCCCAAAAAATGATATAAAGTTGCTACAAAATGATTGTAAAACATCCAAGAATTATAATATAACAACATGAATACTTCATAAATTATAGATACGTTGGAGACGTATCAGCCGTCCTTGTTACTCTTCCTGCTCCTGCTTTTTTTAACTTTTAGGCAAATAGGTGATATTTTATAACCAGAGAGGAAGCAAACGAGTATGAGAGAACAGCAGAGGTTGCTCGTCTCCATGTTGCAGCACTCCAGGCAGTGGCAGACGCGTCTCGGTACAACCCCGTAACAATTTTGGATATCCACCAGGCCAGCCATTGGCTTAGACCAACTTAGGCCAAAAGCCTAAGCTTGGGGGAGTACGTATTTCTTACCGACATTACATTCATGTTCACACACTCATTTCAGTTGTCGGTGTTCATACTCTTTCATTGTAATATCCATGTTAGTTTATTTCTTTTTTCTGCTTTCTTCTTGTGTGTTTGAAAAACCTTCAGAAAAACCAAAAAAATTAGTTGTAGTTAGTTTACTTTCTATGTATGCTTAGTAGTAATATTAATAGAAAACCCAAAAAGTTTTCTCATTCTTCTTTTGTTTGTTGGGAGCTTTCCCGTGTAAATAGTTTTTCTGGTTCTTGTTTCTCTTTCTTCAGAAAAACAAAAACTCCAAAAATATTTCAGTGTGTTTCTTTGAAATTATTTTCTTTTCTTTGGGGGTCGAGAGGAGAAGACCACGATGAAAATGTTGAGTGGCTCTCATATGCATTATTGTTGATCTAACAAAGACCCATATTACCTTGTCTTCTCCCTTGAATAAATGTTTGCAGATTCCAGCTTAGTCCAATGCATGTGCACTATTATTATTTATCCACACTGTTCGGTCATGCAAGTGAAAGTTAATAATGACGATATATGATGAAATGATTAAGATGAGGAAAAGCTGGTATGAACTTGACCTATCTTGTTTTTGTAAATATGATTAGTTCATCGTTCCTGATTCAGCCTATTATGAATGAAACATGTTTGCAATGACAATTAGAGATTATAGTTACTCATGCCATGCTTAATTAGCTAGGAGCTTATAATGGTTTAGCTTGTGTGCCAACATGGAAATTAAAATAGTTGTGGTGTAGTATGATAGGATGGTATCCTCCTTTGAATGATTCGAGTGGCTTGACTTGGCACATGTTCACGCATGTAGTTGAAACAAAATCAACATAGCCTCTAAGATATTTATGTTCATGGTGATTTATATCCTACTTATGCTTGCACTCAATGTTGGTTAATCTCAATGCATGTTTATGATTGTTGTCGCTCTCTAGTTGGTCGCTTCCCAGTCTCTTTCTAGCCTTCACTTGTACTAAGCGGGAATATTGCTTGTGCATCCACTTCCATAAACCCCAAGGTTGTTCCATATGAGTCCACCATACCTACCTATATGCGGTATTTACCTGCCGTTCCAAGTAAATTTTCAAGTGCCAAACTCTAAACCTTCAAATGATAATCTGTTTTGTATGCTCGAATCACTCAAGTAGCAACTAGGGTTGTCAATATCTTCCATGCTAGATGGGTTATTCTCACGATGAGTGGACTCTGCTCATCATTCATGAGAAAATGGCTGGTACCCGGGATGCCCAGTCCCATGCTCAAATCAAATCAAAATAATTGCAAACAAAACCCCCCCCCAGGTCTGTTGTTATTTGGACGGTACCTGTTGTTTCAGACCAGCCATGGAGTGTGCTTGTTGGTGGTGGGGGAGTATAAACTTTACCATTCTGTTTGGGAACCACCTATAATGTATGTAGCATGGAAGATACCGAGATCTCTTAGTTGTTATGTTGACAATGAAAGCATGCCGCTCAAAATATTATTTATCTCTATTTTAAAACTCGGGCTCTGGCACCTCTGCAAATCCCTGCTTCCCTCTGCGAAGGGCCTATCTATTTACTTTTATTGCTGAGTCATCATGCTCTTATAAAAGGCACTAGTTAGAGAGCACCATTGTCATTTGTATGCATTGTTATTAACTTATATTGAGTATGACTGGAAATCTTTTACCATGAATTACAATGTCTAGTCAGTCCTTGATCTTCAGGGGTGCTCTGCATTTATGTTTTGCGGCCTCAGAAAGGGCTAGCGAGATACCATCTTGTTATATCATATCATGATTGTTTTGAGAAAGTGTTGTCATCTGAGATTTATTATTATTGCTCGCTAGTTGATTGTGCCATTGATATGAGTAAATGTGAGACCTAAAAGTTATTCTGAATACGGTTAGTTCATGATCTTTGCTGAAAACTTGAATGCTGGCTTTACATATTTGCAACAACAAGATCAAATAGAGTTTGTAAAAGTTTTTCTTTATCACTTTCAGTTTGTCAACTGAATTACATGAGGACAAGCAATGGGTTAAGCGTGGGGAGTTGATACGTCTCCGTCGTATCTACTTTTCCAAACTCTTTTGCCCTTGTTTTAGACTCTAACTTGCATGATTTGAATGGAACTAACCCGGGCTGACGCTGTTTTCAGCAGAATTGCCATGGTGTTGTTTTTGTGTAGAATATAAAGTTCTCGGAATATCCTGAAACTTCACGGAGATAAGTTTTGGAATTAATAAAAAATATTGGCGAAAGAATCAAGTGAAGGGGGCCCACACCCTGTCCACAAGGGTGGGGGCGCGCCACCCGACCTTGTGGGCCTCCTGGACCTCCACCGACCTCAACTCCAACTCCATATATTCTCTTTCGGGGAGAAAAATTAGACAGAAGGATTCATCGCGATTTACGATATGGAGCTGCCGCCAAGCCCTGTTCTTCCTCGGGAGGGCAGATCTGGAGTCTGTTCGGGGCTCCGGAGAGGGGAATCCGTCGCCATCGTCATCATCAACCATCCTCCATCACCAATTTAATGATGCTCACCGCCGTGCGTGAGTAATCCCATCATAGGCTTGCTTGACCGTGATGGGTTAGATGAGATTTACCATGTAATTGAGTTAGTTTTGTTAGTGTTTGATCCCTAGTATCCACTATGTTCTAAGATTGATGTTGCTATGACTTTGCTATGCTTAATGCTTGTCACTAGGGCCCGAGTGCCATGATTTCAGAACTAGACCAATTATGTTTTCATGAATATATTTGTGTTCTTGATCCAATATTGCAAGTTATAGTCACCTACTACGTGTTATGATCCGGCAACCCCGGAGTGACAATAGTCGGGACCACTCCCGGTGATGACCGTAGTTTGAGGTGTTCATGTATTCACTAAGTGCTAATGCTTTGGTCCGGTACTCTATTAAAAGAAGGCCTTAATATCCCTTAGTTTCCATTAGGACCCCGCTGCCACGGGTGGGTAGGACAAAAGATGTCATGCAAGTTCTTTCCCATAAGCACGTAGGACTATATTGGGAATACGTGCCTACATTACATTGATGAATTGGAGCTAGTTCTGTGTCACCCTATGTTATAACCGTTGCATGATGAATGCCGTCCAACATAATTATCCATCATTGATCCATTGCCTACGAGTTCGTTTCATATTGATCTTTGCTCTGTTACTTGTCCATTGCTACTGTCACGATTGCTACAAAACTGCTACTGTTACTATTGCCACCGTTACTGTTACTTCCATACTACTTTGCTACTAAATATTTTGCTGCAGATATTAAGTCTTTCAGGTGTCGTTGAATTGACAACTCAGCTGCTAATACTTGAGAACGTTCTTTGGCTCCCCTTGTGTTGAATCAATAAATTTGGTTAGAATACTCTACCCTCGAAAACTGTTGCGATCCCCTATACTTGTGGGTTATCAACACTTTCCGAAGAAACAACCTCAAGTTCATAGTATCAATTCTGTGGGAAAAATTTCAACTATTACTATTGGAGGTTTTGAATTCCCTCTTCCTACTGTCAAAAAGAAATATGATATTCTTATTGTTGGGGACATGCATATCCCCGTTGAGGTAACCTAGTGTTATTCGAAAATTCTCCGGTTTCATGTCATTTGGAAGAAGTTTGTTAATAAGACTTGATCAACCTTTTTGATGGATTCCTTTTGATGAGCATGAGATGGATGAATTTAGAAGGCACAACTTTCTGTACCCACTTTTTACTTTCTGATATTTATATTAAATAAAGCAAAAATAGTATTTTCTGTCTGTTTTCTGAATTATCCATGCAATAAAAATGTCCCGAAAATAAAAGTTCTCCAAATGCGCTGAAAATTTAGTATGATTTTTTTAAGAATATTTGAGAATTTCTTTCACTAAGAACACACCAGGGGGCCTCACCAGTGGGCCACAAGGGTGGAGGGCGCGCCCCTCCCCGACCTTGTGGGCCCCACATGGCCCCCTCCACTTATTCCAGCACCCATCCACTTCGTCTTCCACCAGAAAAAATCATCCCATAGCTCAAACTCGTGTTCTTGCTCATTTTGTTGTCATTTTCGATCTCCTTGCTCAAAGCTCCATTCGTTCTTCGGTATGTAACTACTCCAATGGTCCAATTTGTTTTTGTTCTAGTGCTTTATTTATTGCAAATTTTTGCTGCTGTGGTGACCTTGTTCTTGAGCTTGCATGTCAAATTTATATAGTCCAATGTAGTTTTGATGCATGATATAGCCTCTAGGCACTTGTAGGAGTAGTTGCTATCAATTTTGTTGAGTTTGGTTCACTTTTATTTTGAGTCTCTAAAAATTTCAGAGGAAGAAAATGATGAGGAGATTGTTGAGAGGTTCCTCGAGCCGGTGTTCGAAGGAAAGAGAAAATGAGGAGAAGGAGAAGCCCAAGTACAGTCTTCCTCGAAAATGATTTGAATGGAACTAACACGGACTGACGCTGTTTTCAGCAGAATTGCCATGGTGTTATTTTTTTGCAGAAATAGAAGTTCTCGGAATGACCGGAAACTTCACGGAGATCAGTTTTGGAATAAATAAAAAATATTGGCGAAAGAATCAACCAAAGGGGGCCCACACCCTGGCCACAAGGGTGGAGGGCGCGGCCACCCCCTCGGGCGCGCCCTCTGTCCTTGTGGGCCCCCTGGAAATCCACCGACCTCTACTCCAACTCCATATATTCACGTTCGGGGAGAAAAAAAATCAAAGACAAGGATTCATCGCATTTTACGATACGGATCCGCCGCCAAGACCTGTTCTTCCTCGGGAGGGCGGGTCTGGAGTCCATTTTGGGCTTCGGAGAGGGGAAATCATCGCCATCGTCATCATCTACCATCCTCCATCACCAATTTCATGATGCTCACCACCGCGCGTGAGTAATTCCATTGTAGGCTTGCTGGACGGTGATGGTTGGATGAGATTTACCATGTAATCGAGTTAGTTTTGTTGGGGTTTGATCCCTAGTATCCACTATGTTCTAAGATTGACGTTGCTATGACTTTGCCATGCCTAATGCTTGTCACTAGGGCCCGAGAGCCATGATTTCAGATCTGAACCTATTATGTTTTCATGAATATATTTGTGTTCTTGATCCTATCTTGCAAGTTATAGTCACCTACTAGTTATGATCCGGCAACCCCAGAGTGACAATAGTCAGGACACTTCCCAGTGATGACCGTAGTTTGAGGAGTTCATGTATTCACTAAGTGCTAATGCTTTGGTCCGGTACTCTATTAAAAGGAGGCCTTAATATCCCTTAGTTTCCAATAGGACCCCGCTGCCATGGGAGGGTAGGACAAAAGATGTCATGCAAGTTCTTTTCCATAAGCACATATGACTATATTCGGAATACATGCCTACATTATATTGATGAATTGGAGCTAGTTCTGTGTGTCGGTGTCAAAACCGGCGGATCTCGGGTAGGGGTCCCAAACTGTGCGTCTAGGATCGATGGTAACAGGAGACGGGGGACACGATGTTTACCCAGGTTCGGGCCCTCTCTATGGAGGTAATACCCTACTTCCTGCTTGATTGATCTTGATGAATACGAGTATTACAAGAGTTGATCTACCACGAGATCATAATGGCTAAACCCTAGGAGCCTAGCCTATGTGTGTATGGTAATGAATGTCCTCTATCCGGACTATGCTCTCCGGTTTATATAGACATCGGAGAGATATAGGGTTACATGGAGTCGGTTACATAAGAATCTTCACAGCTGGTCGCCTAGCTTGCCTTCCACGCCAAGCAAAGTCCAATCCGGACACGTGTATAGTCTTCGCCCTTCGTATCTTCACAGCCCATCAGTCCGGCCCAATGAATAACAGGCCGGACACCCGAGGACCCCTTAGTCCAGGACTCCCTCAGTAGCCCCTGAACCTGGCTTCAATGACATGGAGTCCGGCGCGCAGATTGTCTTCGGCATTGCAAGGCGGGTTCCCCTTTCTCCGAACTCCAAGATAGTCTTCGGATGCGATGATTGTATCTGGACCTGTTACACACACCATACACAACCGCAGAGAGAATATAATATTTGCACGAATCTAATCTGTTGACAGCTTCTTTTCAACACGGCATTGCGTCTGTCCGGTCATAATTTCGAACCATCTTTTTATCTGCCATCCCACGTTCCGAGACGCAGTTGCTATTGGCACGTCTTGTCGAAGCAGAGATCGTGTCTCCTTATTGCGGGATTCTCATCAATGCGGGCATGGGTAACTCAACCGTGCCGTTTATGCAGCCCTTGGGAACAGGCGAGTTTTCAGGACGAGTTGGAGGCGCTTGATATTCGCGGCCTTTATAAGGGGGTAAGGACACTCTCCCTTTGCCCACACCCTTCTTCATCCTTAGTCCTTCCTTCCTCGAGCTCTAGCGCCCAAGCTTTAGCTTTTCCTCGTTCGAGAAGGCACTCCAATCATGTCCGGATCCGGAGCTGGATACAAGTGGATGGCCTCCTCCGTTAAGAAGAAGGACATCGCGGGGCTCCGGGAGGCTGGCTATTTAGCCAAGGGGATTGCTCACCGACTCCCGGCAAAAGGGCAAACCGTCCCTACCCCCGAGCCCCATGAGAGGGTTGTGTTTCTCACACACTTCGTCCGCGGGCTGGGATTCCCCCTTCATCCATTTGTCCATGGATTGATGTTTTACTATGGGTTGGACTTCCATGATCTGGCCCCCAACTTTATACTCAACATCTCAGCATTTATCATTGTGTGCGAAGCCTTTCTCCGCATCCCGCCTCACTTCGGTCTATGGCTGAAGACCTTCAACATGAAACCAAAGGTGGTGAGCGGTCAACAAGCAGAGTGCGGAGGCGCCATGGTGGGCAAATTGCCCAATGTCACCTGGCCCGAAGGCTCCTTCGCGGAGACGGTGAAGGGATGGCAGTCGGGGTGGTTTTACATCACCGAGCCGCGTGACACCGATTTTGCAGCAGCCCCTGAATTCCGATCCGGAGTTCCGATGCGGCTCACTTCCTGGCAAGAAAAGGGCCACCTGGGGATCCTTGGACGAGATAACTGGGCTCCAGACATGCGTCCAGAACATGATAACCAAAAAGATCAAGCTTTTGAATGTGATCCAGGTTATGCTCATTCGCCAGATCCTTCCGTGCCAACGCCGAACTTGCTATTTGTGGGAGTACGACCCCACCGAGCACCAGACGCTGCGAGGGATCTTCGGCACAACGCACGAAGGCATCTGGAAAGCACTCTTCAAGGCCGACGAGACGCCCCCGCCCACGACTGAAAATCGCGGGCTTAGCTCAAAGCGCCAGGCCAATTCGGTAAGTCTTTTAGTGTTTTTGAGGTACACCCTTCGGCGGCATATTTTGAGGAGGGATACTGAGTTCCTCCACCTACTTTACCAGGCCTGGATCAAGGTGGCGGAGTAGATTAACTGTCCGGCTCCGCTTCCTGAGGAGGAAGAATTCCCGCTTCTGACAAAGATGTTGTTTCCGGCGCCGTATGACGTGCCAGAGAAGATGGCCAAGAAGGCGGCCAAAGGGGCCAAGAAAGGCCCTTGCCAAAAAGGCGCTCCGGGCAGGTCGTCCGAGGACGAGACTTCCTCTTCGTCCGATGATGACGACAAAGAGGAAGAAGAAGAAAATGATTCCCCACCTGAGGTAGGGAGGAAGAAGAGGGCGGCCCTCCCGGATCCGGAGGCGAAAGCGCCTAAGAGGGTTAAAGGCTCCCAAGCGGATAACTGCGTGTGGGATATTGATAGCAGTCCGGAGCGACCTCGCCGGACCAAGCCTCGGGCCACTTCGTAAGTACCAGAATCCGCAATCGTATGGCCCTCCTGGTTTGTAGTATTGACATATTGGAAGCCTTGTTACTGCAGTCCGGCATGCGATGGCTCCCCGCAATCCTCGACTGAGGATTCGCTGGACTCGAAGGAGATGGCTAGCATATCTCCTCCACCTGCTCATTCCGTCTCACTCAAGGGTGATGACGAGGTGGTGTCCAAAAAGACTTTCCCAGGCCGGGGGGGGGGGGGAGATTCCGGAAATCATCGGGGTGATGTCCCAAGATGACTTTTCGGCCACCGGACATGCGGGGAAAAAAGTCCCCATGGGTACTGGCGACGGGGCCCGAGTTCCATTTGGACCTCAGCCGCATACCATTCCGGAGATCTACACGACTCCAGGGTCCAACGAGCGGCATTCCCTGCAAGGAGAGAATATGCCTGTTCCACCGGTGACCTTTGTCCAACCAGAGGCGCTGGATAATCTCCTGCAGGCGCTACGAGGCGCCTCTATTGTGGATGAACATCGTGTCCTTATGGACACGGTGATAGAGAAGGTTCAGTTCGTCAAAGGCGGACTGACAAAAGCCTGCACTAGCCTTCTAACGGGCTTTGAGGTAAGCAATGTGATTGTAGGAAAAATATCACAGTATAGACAGTAGCCCCTGATGCTCTGTTTGGTGTTCGAGAAGAAAAGCCGAACAGAGGATCGAGAATAAATATTGCAGGAGTCTAACATGAGTTGTCTATGTGAATAAGCAGGTATCGCTTAAGGCTGCAACTACTCATGCTGCGAAGATCTCCGGACTGAAGCAGAAACTAGAGCGGGTCGAGGAGGAGCTCGGCCTTGTGAAGAAGCAGCTGGAGGATAACCAAGGTATGCAGTAACCTGTAGGTATATTTTGAAAAAATGAATAGTCCGACTGGACTAAGGTGTCATAAACTTTATTAGGGGCCACGACCGAGGTGGCAACTCTTAAGAAGGCGCTAGCTGAGGCCGAGGACAAAGTGGCCAAGGAACGCGCCTCGCGCGAGAAACACGAGGCCCGGGTTGACGAGGCGCAGCAATAGCTCCAGGGCGTGATAGAGAGATTTGAGTCCCTGGAGCGTGATTGTAAGGCGCAACAGTCCGAATTGGCGAAAGTCCACCAGAGCGCACAGGATGCACGAGCCGAAGCCCAGAGCGCCCTCCAGGAAATTCAGGCGGCCAAGATGATTACAGCGGGTAAGTCTTTCACCATGCATAGCAAGTATATAGAAGAAACGTTCCTTGTACTTATCCTGAATTTGGATTTTCCAGGGGCGTTTGCAGATCTGCCGCATAGTGTATCGTATGCTGCCGAGTATTACAGAGCCGAGGAAGGGATGTCTACAGAGAAGCTATTCTAGTCCCAACATCTAGGATCCGAACATCCGTTACCCTTCAGCGACCAGCTAAAGCAGTTGGTCAAGCTGCACAGGTTGGCAGAGCTAGCCATGAAGGACCTGATAGTCAGGCTGTGGCCTGCCGATCCTATACCTAGCAGCTAATTCGGGCTTGTGCAACGGCTTCTGAGTGCCTGTCCGCGGCTCGAAGCCGTGAAGCGGTCGGTCTGCATTGAAGGTGCGTGTATGGCCTTTGCCCGCGTCAAGACGCATTGGGCGAAGCTGGATGCCAAGAAGCTGATGACCGAGGGACCGCCGGAGGGCAAGGAGCATCGCCGACCCGAGCACTATTTTGACGGTGTTCTGGAGGGGTCACGCCTTGTGGCGGAACAATGTTCGAAGGATGTTATATTCCCATGAGAACATGTGTATTACCTTGTTCTGTAATATGGAACAATGATGTTATGTAGTATAATGTTTATGATTCAAATTTTACCTCCTGTGAGGCCATTTATTAATTCTGAGGGTTGACCAGTCGTCGGCTTCTGCCCCCACGTAGATAGTATGGGGGTGTTTGGGATAAATCTAAACACTCTTTACTCCACATTCTGGTCCTTAAAGGAGGTGTTTAGCTCAACGAACAAGGCAATCAGACTATGCGGCCTTTACCGCCCTCACTTAGCCATAGAAGTTTGACAATTAATAAAGTTGGCGAAGCCCCTAGTGTTCGGAAGGCCGAATTACGGGCGTTATACACGCCTAATCGGAAGAACCGATTCTTCCCAAGAAGCGGAAAAAATCTCCAACGATTTGGAAGCTCTCGAACAGCTGACCGGCTCTCGCCGCATCATGACAGTCAGTTTTCGGCTTTCTCTACTGAGGTGATCGTCTGGAAGAACTGGGACACAATCGCAGTAGTTCTCCCTTTACTACCCTAGCCGATGTAGCGGATCGTAAGGTAGTAAGCACACGAGCCGGGCAACCCAACTATTGACCAAAGACATGATTCGGAGCCGATGCATATAATGCCATAAGTTCGGGGTGCCGAACTATACTGTAAAAGTGTTCGGACTTTTATTGCCGTGATGCAGGGTGTAATGAAGCCCCTGGCGTAGTAATACGTACCATGGTGTACGTGTGCAATGAGTAATTAATACCGAGGTGAGGAAACGGGAAAATGAAGTAGTAAGCTGATGCTACCGTGTATTCACCATTGTGGTGTAGCTAGTACGTTGAGGCGTACTTTGTACAAGTAATGCAATAAGCAAGTAAGTCTATTTAACACGCCGCCACCAAGGGCGAGCTACATGCGAGTATGAAAAGCAATTATGGCCATAGTTTAGTAGAGACCACCTGAGGATTCCCTTGTAAGCCAGAGCTCCGTGCCTCCTTGGTGTGTTCTGCTGGCGGGTTGTCCGTCTAGTCCTCGAAAAGAGAAGAAAACCCGTAAAAAGGAAAAGTAAAAGCATGCGAATCCCAGGGTCGGTCAAGCCGTACTGTGGATTGCGAATGGGGTATGCCTCCGTCAATACCCATGGGGTTTCGAGTGCGTAATTGTGTACACGTGGTACGAATGCCACCACCTCATTGAGACTGGGATGGAGGCCGAATTGCTAGTCGAGCTCTTGACGAGCCGCGCCTTCCTATTGCAGCGTAGTTCGGAACCTCTTAATGATGTCCGAGGGCTCGACAACCATACTTTGGTGCTGCTTGAGAAGGCCGCTCTGTGCTTCTGCTGCTAGGGCGGCGGTGTGCTCCTCTGTTCAGAGGGAGGGTTCCGTATTGCCATTGACTGTTATGACGCCGCGTGGACCGGGCATCTTGAGCTTGAGATAAGCATAGTGTGGCACTACATTGAATCTAGCAAACGCGGTTCGTCCGAGCAGCACGTGATAGCCGCTGCAGAAGGGGACGATATCGAAGATTAACTCTTTGCTTCGGAAGTCGTCCGGAGAACTGAAGACCACCTCCAGCGTGATTGAGCCCGTACAGCGGGCCTCTACGCCTGGACTCCTTTAAAGGTAGTCTTTGTTGGTTTGATTCGTGAGGGGTCAATGCCCATCTTCCGCACTGTGTCTTGATAGAGCAGGTTGAGGCTGCTATCACCGTCCATCAGGACTCATGTTAGGTGAAACCGTCAATAATTGGGTCGAGGACTAGTGCGGCTGAACCGCCATGGCGGATACTGGTTGGGTGATCTCGACGATCGAAGGTGATCGGGAATGATGACCACGGATTGAATTTTGGGGCGACTGGCTCTACCGCGTAGACGTCCCTAAGTGCTCGCTTACGCTCCCTTTTGGGGATGTGTGTAGCGTATATCATGTTCACCGTTTTGACTTGAGGGGGAAATTTCTTCTGCCCTCCAGTGTTCGGCTGCCGGGGCTCTTCGTCATCGTCCTCGCTCTGTGATTCCCTTTCCTTGTTTCTGCTGTTTATCTTGCTAGCTTGTTTGAATACCCGGCAATCTCTGTTAGTATGGCTGGCCGGTTTGTCTGGGGTGCCGTGTATCTGGCAAGGACGATCGAGTATGCGGTCCAAGCTGGATGGTCCTCCGCTGATCCTTTTATAGGGCTTCTTTCGCTGGTCGGACTTGGAGCCACTGAATCCGGCGTGACCTATAGTCTCGTCGGTGTTGTCGCCATTGCTTCGGCGTTTGTGTCTATTGCGCCGGAGCTTTCCGGTGCTGTTCTTAGCCTCAGTGGGGCATGCCTCGCTGGCTGTGTTTTTACTACGAGCCAGCCAGCTGTCCTCACCCGCACAAAAGCGGGTCATGAGTGCCGTAAGGGCTGCCATAGACTTCGGCTTTTCTTGCCCGAGGTGGCGTGCTAGCCATTCGTCACGGATGCTGTGTTTGAAGGCTGCTAGGGCCTCGACATCCGGACAGTCAACGATCTGGTTCTTTTTGGTTAGGGACCTAGTCCAGAATTTTCTGGCTGATTCTCCAGGTTGTTGAACTATGTGGCTTAAGTCATCGGTATCTGGTGGTCGGACATAAGTTCCTTGGAAGTTATCAAAGAAAGCCTCTTCCAAGTCTCCCAGCTGCCGATGGAATTCCCGGGCAGGCTATTTAACCAGTGTCGAGCTGGTCCTTTGAGCTTTAATGGGAGGTATTTGATGGCGTGGAGGTCATCTCCTCGAGCCATATGGATATGGAGAATGAAATCCTCGATCCATACTGCGGGATCGGTTGTGCTGTCGTATGATTCAATGTTGACAGGCTTGAACCCCTCGGGGAATTTGTGATCCAGTACTTCATCTGTGAAGCAGAGGGGGTGTGCGGCGCCTCTATATTGGGCCGCATCATGGCATAACTCTGATGGAGTCTGTCTGCGGTATTCGGCCCGGGCGTGGTTAGGTTCATCACGTCCAAATAGGTAGCCGTCGTCGTGCCTTGAGGCACGCCCTCGCGATCCGTAGATCGATCTTGTATGTCCTGCTCTATCATCCAGGATCTGCCGGAGGTCGTGAGTGTGACCCCAAACTCTTCCATCTCTATTTTTACGAGGCGGTGGGGCAGGCTGCTGTTCGGCCTGAGTTGCGGCTTTATCCCGGCCGTGGGGTGGCCGGTCGGCCGCCCTGTCTCGACCACGTGGTGGTCGTTCCGCATTACGCGAGGGAGACGTGTGCTCTGGTGCTTCCTCATCGAATTGAGGTAGCAGTCTGCGTTTCGGGCAGCTCTTGGCTGGGCGCCTGAGGCCGTATTCTTCGGCTGTCAGGACATTAGTCCATCTGTCGACGAGCAGATCTTGTTCAGCTTGAAGCTGCTGCTATTTCTTTTTCAGGCTCCTTGCAGTGGCTATGAGCTGAAGCTTAAAGCGCTCCTGCTCCAGTGGATCCTCAGGCACGATGAAGTCTTCGTTGCCGAAGCTTTATCTCCTCCTTGGAGGGTGGACGGTAACTATCATCCTTCGAGTCATCTTCTATGGCCTGTTCATCAGGGTTGTCTTACCTGTTGTCATGTTCCTCCTGTTCGGATGTAGCTCCTATAGGGTCTTCGTTGTTTTTGGCGTCGCCCGGAGTACTATTTTCTCCCGTGCAAGTATTGCTATCTTTTGAGCGGCGAGACTTAGAGCGGCGTTTGGGGCGCCGGCTCTTGGACTGCGTCTCAGATGGTTTATTCGTGTCTGACTCCTCTTTGTCATCGCCAGATCCTTTAGGTGTATCGACCATGTACACATCGTACGAGGAGGTTGCCGTCTAGCGTCCAGTAAATGGCGGGTCTTGGCCTTGCTCCTTGTTGGCATTGTCGTCCATATCGTCGATGTCTTCGGAGCCATAGTCAAGCACGTCAGTTAGGTCATCGATGGTGGCTATGAAGTGGCTGGCGGGTGGGAAGCGAAATTCCTCGTCATCTGCCTCTAATTCGAACCGAACATAGTTCGGCTGTGAGTCCTCCTCCAAGGATAAGTTCTTTAAAGAATTTAGCACGTCACCAAAAGGTGAGTGCTGGAAGAAGTCTGCGGCGCCAAATTTGAAAATCGATAACCGATCCAGCTCGGTGTCCGCAGGCGCACCTGATCCAGAACGTGTAGCCAGAAATGAGTCCGGAGTTCCATTGACGCAAGTATTGCAGGATGTCGAGTCCGTGTGCGGCTCCAACGCCGTGGACTTTGCGGCCTCGGAGGGCACGATCTGCTTCGGTTCTGAGGCCGTTGCAGCAACAGGATCCATCTCCTGGGTGTGATCCGATGACGGATTTAAGTCATGTTCAACGGAGAGAGGGGGAGCGACTGCCGCCGTCTCGAACCCATCGAAGATCAAGTCTCCACGGGTATCCGCGACGCAGTTCAAGCTTCCAAATCTGGCCTGATGGCCAGGGGCGTGGCTATCGACCTGCTCCAGATGGCCAAGCGAGTTGGCCCGCAGTACGAAATCGCCGAACACAAAGGTTTGTCCGGGGAGGAAGGCTTCTCCCTGAATGGCGCCATTACTAACAATCGAAGGGGCCATCGAGTCCTTTACCGACGGCACAGTGGAACTCTCAATGAAAGCACCAATGTCGGTATCAAAACCGGCGGATCTTGGGTAGGGGGTCCCAAACTGTGCGTCTAGGATCGATGGTAACAGGAGATGGGGGACACGATGTTTACCCAGGTTCGGGCCCTCTCTATGGAGGTAATACTCTACTTCCTGCTTGATTGATCTTCATGAATACGAGTATTACAAGAGTTGATCTACCACGAGATCATAATGGCTAAACCCTAGGAGCCTAGCCTATGTGTGTATGGTAATGAATCTCCTCTATCCGTACTATGCTCTCCGGTTTATATAGACACCGGAGATATCTAGGGTTACATGGAGTCGGTTACATAAGAAGGAATCTTCACAGCTGGTCGCCTACCTTGCCTTCCACGCCAAGGAAAGTCCAATACGGACACGGGTATAGTCTTCGGCCTTCGTATCTTCACAGCCCATCTGTCCGGCCCAATAAATAACAGGCCGGACGCCCGAGGACCCCTTAGTCCAGGACTCCCTCACTGTGTCACCCTATGTTATAACTGTTGCATGATGAATGCCATCCGACATAGTTATCCATCATTGATCCATTGCCTACGAGCTCGTTTCATATTGATCTTTGCTCTGTTACTTTTCCGTTGCCACTATTACAATTGCTACAAAACTGCTACTGTTACTTTTGCCACCATTACTGCTACTTCCATACTACTTTGCTACTAAATATTTTGCTACAGATGTTAAGTCTTTCAGGTGTGGTTGAATTGACAACTCAGCTGCTAATACTTGAGAGTATTCTTTGGCTCCCCTTGTGTCGAATCAATAAATTTGGGTTGAATACTCTACCCTTGAAAACTGTTGCGATCCCCTATACTTGTGGGTTATCACCTTCCTCCGCCATTCGATCACCGGAGCCGTCATGATCCCCTTCCTCCTCCATTGTTGGATCACCGGAGCCGTCATCCTCTCCTTCCTGACCATCAATGTCATTGAGAAACGACAAGGGATCACCTCCGTCGAGGATTATATCCCCCAACAATTGTTCTTGTTCTAAGTCTCTTTCCATAGTTTCTGCAAATATTACAACATGGCAATATACAAACATGAGAGATGGATTAGTGGCAAACATAGACCTAGCTAATCACAACAAGGAATCATATGCATATATGAGCAATGGATTAGTTGCGGACCGCCTCTCTCATGCATGTCCGTCGTCCCCCCTCATGTCAAAGTTATCGGGGTTATACTTTCAGGAGAGGACACTTTGCAAAAAATAATCGCTATGCAGGAGATCAAACTATCCATTCTACCCCATTGACCTATGCCGCCAACGATAGATTGACAACGACGCTCTTTCTTCTAGGGTTTGGGTGGCCTCGATAGTTGGTTAGGCGAGCGGACCGCCTCTCTCTCATGCACGTCCGACGTCCCCCTCATGTCGAAGTTATCGTGGAGGGGGTAAATCGACAACGACGCTCTTACTTCTAGGGTTTGGGTGGCCTCGATAGTTGGTCGAGCGAGCGGACCGGGAGTAAATTTTAACTTAGTGAGTCTGTTAACTCATTTTAAAATATGAAAATTTTAGCTTAGTAAATCACATAGATCAAACTACAAAAAGGAACCACATGCATATGAGCTATGTATGAGTGGCTATCATCAAGCAAACATTGAATCAATTAACAGTTTCAGACTTAGTGAAATATGGGCTTAGCAGATTCGTACACGATTCACTTTTGCAAGGAACGTTATGACATGTAGATGAATCCTAACATGAGAGCAATTGACACCATCATGTATAGCAAAGAGAGTACATCAACTTTCATATACAAATCATCTCCATCGGGTAAACGGTTACATAGATACAAGCATCACGAAATTGCAAAAAAAAGAGCGGAGACACTTCATATAAGTCTTTTACATGGACAAAAAAATTCTAGCTTTGTTACAAACATATGAACATATGAACATTTTCTATATACATCAATCCATCCATCCATCCATACATATATACATACATACATGGACAAAAAAATTCTATGAACATAAAAAATTCTAACTTTTGCATATGAACATACATACATTTTCCTTTTTACTTAAATGTAACTTTTGCATATGAACATACATACATAAAAAATTCTAACTTTTGCATATTCTTTGCAAATTCTAACTTTTGCATATGCAAAATTCTAACTTTTGCATTCTTTGCATATGAACATACATACATTTTCTTTTTTTCTTAAATGCAACTTTTGCATATGAACATACATACATAAAAAATTCTAACTTTTGCATATTCTTTGCAAATTCTAACTTTTGCATATTCTTTGCATATGAACAATCCATCCATCGCATATTCTTTACATGGCGGCGGCAGCGCGCAGGGCGGTGGTGGCGGCGCGCGACGATAGCGCACGGCAGGGGCAGCGACGGCGACAATGCAGGGGAAGGGGCCGAAGCGGAGCTCACTGCGGGAGGTAGGGCGTCGGGGCAGGGCGTCGGGGCATCGACATCGGGGCGGGCGGACGGAGTGCGGGCGACCGGAGAGCGCGGGAGGCGTCAGCGGGGCGCGGGGGGAAGGATGGGAGGAGGGGAACAGCGCAACGGCTCACTGTGGGAGCGGGGACGGCATCGGGGTAGCTCGGCGACAGCGACGACGGCTGCCGGATTGCGGGCAGCGACGGCGAGGAGGCCCGGCGAGGGCGAGGACGTCGGTGTCGAGGGAAGCAGCCTAGCGGCATCGAGGGTGGGCGTCGGGGGAGAGAATGGGGGAGTGGGGGAAATTTTTTAAGTGCTCCCTACAAAGGGCTTCAGTCCCGGTTGGTGGCGCCAACCGGGACGAAAGGGTGGCCTTTCGTCCCAGTTGGGGCCACCAACCGGGACTAAAACTCCTTTTCAGCATCCGAAAGGGCGGGAAGCAAAGCACTTTAGTCCCGGTTGGTGGCACCAACCGGGACCAAAGGGCTGGTGCTGCCACTGCCACATGTTTAGTCTCACCTCGCTAGTTGAGAGGCGTGCGGACTGGTTTATAAGCCCCGCTCCCACAGTGCTATCGAACTCCTCTCTATTGCAGGCAGTACTAGCCTATCTCACACCCTGTTGGGCCTACTGGGCCCGCGGGCCTGCATAATGGCCCATATACAGACGGGTTTCTAGTCGTATGCAGGCCGTGTTGCCCTAGTAGGCGGGCAATTTTTTTCTGTTATTTTAGTTCATTCTTTTTAACAATAAATACTTTGATAATTTTAGTTAATACTTTAGCTGATTCTTTTTAGTTCATTCTTTTTAATTAATGTTTTAGTTGATTCTTTTTAGTTCATTCTTTTTAACACATAAATACTTTGATAATTTTAGTTAATATTTTAGTCGATTCTTTTTAGGTGATTCTTTTTAGTTAATGTTTTAGTTCATTCTTTTTACTTAATATTTTAGTTGATTCTTTTCAACAAATAAATACTTTGATAATTTTAGTTAATATTTTTTTACTCTTTTTAGTTCATTCTTTTCAACGAATAAATACTTTCATAATTTTAGTTAATATTATTTTGATTCTTTTTAGTTCATTCTTTTTGCTATTAGTTCATTATTTGAGCTAAATGACTCAGAAATTGAAAATCACTACAAATGAACTCTAAAAAGGTTGAAACTTGGCATGGTATCATCATTTCACCCACATAGCATGTGCTAAAAAGTTGATAGGGTTATGACAAAAACTAGATGCACTTCGTGTACAAAATGGACATTCTCTTTCGAAGTATCACGGTTTCAGACGAAAACTCATCTGTTACAAAGGGATTTCATTTTTTTGAACTTATTTCAACTCCAGACTTTTTGTGCGTTCAACATGCACCATTAAAAGCCACATCATCAATTTTCAACCTTTCTCACTTCATTTGGTATTTTTCATGCATTTAATGATTTTTTAGCTAAATGACCGTGAAATTGAAAAGCACTACAAATGAACTCAAAAAGGTTGAAACTTGGCATGGTATCATCATTTCATCCACATAGCATGTGCTAAAAAGTTGAGAGGGTTACGGCAAAAACTGGATGCACTTCGTGTACAAAATGGACAATCTCTTTTGAAGTATCAGGGTTTCGGACGAAAACTCATCTGTTACAAAGGGATTTCATTTTTTTGAACTTATTTCAACTCTAGAATTTGTGTGCGTTCAACATGCACCATTGAAAGCCACATCATCAATTTTCAACCCTTTCTGACTTCATTCCGTATTTTTCATGCATTTACTAATTTTTTTAGCTAAATGACCGTGAAATTGAAAAGCACTACAAATGAACTCTAAAAAGGTTGAAACTTGGCATGGTATCATCATTTCACCCACATAGCATGTGCTAAAAAATTGAGAGGGTTACGACAAAAACTGGATCCACTTCGTGTCCAAAATGGACAATCTCTTTCGAAGTATCAGGGTTTCGGACGAAAACTCATCTGTTACAAAGGGATTTCAATTTTTTGAACTTATTTCAAATCTAGACTTTTTGTGCATTCAACATACACCATTAAAAGCCACATCATCAATTTTCAACCCTTTCTGACTTCGTTTGGTATTTTTCATGCATTTATAGATTTTTTAGCTAAATGATCGTGAAATTGAAAAGTAGTACAAATGAACTCTAAAAAGGTTGAAACTTGGCATGGTATCATCATTTCACCCACATAGCATCTGCTAAAAAGTTGAGAGGGTTACGGCAAAAACTGGATGCACTTCGTGTACAAAGTGGACAATCTCTTTCGAAGTATCACGGCTTTGGACGAAAACTCATCTAATACAAAGGGATTTCATTTTTCTTCGCGTAATCAAAGCCATCATCAGAATAGTTGTGGAGAGAAAGCCATCATCAGTTCGTCTGTGTACGCAAGATTGTTCAGATCCACTGTTGTCATTTCGTACTGCGGGTCTACCTATACCTCGCTGTAAGTGCATCTATGTGACACCCAAGTTTTTATTTGGATTTTTCAAAAGGCTTTTATTTGACTTGAGGGGAGTGATCAAAAAATTTTCTTCAAGAGAACTCTCACTCTCAAATATTTTCTTTATGGCAAAAGTTTTATTTGGATTCAACCAAGATCTGTCTTTGGTCTTGGAGGTTCTTGCTTTTCACTTGGACTCAAGACAAAATATTTTCACTTGGGAAATGACTTTTGAAAATCTCCTTGAAAATTTGCACTATGGCTTTTGGAAAATCCTTTGCCACTTTCAACAATTCCTTCTTGCCATGGCCCTAGTGCAAATCCTCTCCCCTAACCCTTCCCTCACCTTTTGGATCATGTTTTACACCTAATCCAGCAAGTTGAACCTCCCCATGTGATTATTTCCATTTAAATTCTATTCAAATAATTTTCTGCCTCCTTTTCTAGCACTTGGAGATTTGCAAAGGAACTCCACTTTCTGTCTTTATTTTTGCCCCCAAACCTTTTTCCCTCCTAGCTTTGAACCCTCAACCTAGAACCATGAAGATCCACTGGTCTTCAGTTCAAAATTTTCAAACTACACCTGCTGCAAGTTTGGACCAGATTTGTCAAATTTGGTGAAATTCATTCAAAACCTCCTCCAAAAATTCCAAATAAAATCAGGCAGCCTCTGGGTGCATTGAGTGGTCACCTCACCAAGTTACAACTCCAGAAAAATTCATCTCATAGCCAAAACCTTCTGTCGAACACCTGCAGTGCACTGTCTATGTCAAGTTCAGAAAGTTCAGAGAACACTGCAGTGACCTGCTGTCGTTTTCTTCAGAGAAGGACGTCGATCTCGCCAGTGCCACCGCGTCGCCTTGCTCCTCGTCCCCGCCCTCTTGTTCCTGCACCGCACGAACGCCTGGCGCCTTGCGGGCGTCGGCGACGAACAGCAGAAGGTGCGCCGCCCCATGACCGACGCCGGCGGCGGCTTTGCGGACGCCAGCGGGAGACACGGCGCCGACGACGCCACCCAGCGCCGCCCAAACCACCGGAGCCCGCCGCGTGGCCTTCCACTCCCCCGAATGCGCTGCCGCACTCGTCGTGAACCGCAGGGCACGGAGCACGCTCTTTGCCGCCGTTGAGCCCGTGCGGTCACCTCACCGTGGACCGACGCCATTACGCCAAGACCGACCCCGTTTAGCTGTGAGACGACTCCAGTAACCTCCACTGATGCTGCCTGGCCACTCAAACCTCCTGCCAATCCACTGCTCCGCCGTAATCGCTCGCCGGAGATTCTCCGTTCACGGCCACCCCGTCGATCTGCCTATAAATAGAGGCCCTGAGCTTCAACTCGAGCACCCACCATCCCTGCACTCCCCCTAGAGCAAGCCTAGCCACTGGTAGAGCCCCGAGGAGGCCTCCTTCCTCGACTCCGGCCGCCGCGACCCGCCACGGGAGCCAGCCCGATTCGCCCCCGTGTGTGCTCCTCCGCCTCCATTCTCTTGCCAGTAGCTTCACCTTGCATCCCTCGTTCTGACCCGCGCCTCAATTTGTAGCTTGCAACCCTCCACCGGAGTTCCCCATCCTCACCCGAGCCGCCGTCCGCCGGAGATAGTGTCGCCGTCGACGTGGTGCTCCCCGTTGGACGAGTCCACCACCCACCGACGCGGAAGAAGATGCTGAAGCTCTTGGTACCCTCCGTTTCTGCTAACTCGCCGTGGTTCGACGCCGGCATCCACCGCAGTCTTCGGGCGCCGGCGAGCTTTTTAAACCTGACAGGTGGACCCCGCCTGTCAGCCTCTATCCTATTCTCCTTCGAACCGTTTTCTATTGGCGCCTTCGGGCAAATACGTTTTCTCCTTTGCGCTTGTGCATTCCCAACCGAAGCGTTTTCTGTTTTCTCAATTAAAACCCTGGAACTTTTCTGTTTCATTACAAATAAGTCCCTGGACAAAAACCTTTATAACTTTTTAATAAAAAGGTGTTTTTGAGTGATTCTTTTTCTGACAATCTTCAAATTTTGTCTAGTTTTTTATGGGATTTATTTGAAAAATATTTGGAAAAGTTTCTATGCAAGTGTTGGTTTTCACGTTAGTACCCGTTTCGTGATTGTCGTAGGTTCCGGAAGAGGTGAAGGAGCCGCGAACTTCGCCGAGCTAGACTCCGACTTCTCCGAACCAGGCAAGCATGATTTGAACATTTGATATGACAGGTGTTCTGCATGTTCGCGTGAAAGTTTGTGCGTGGCATATGAGTATTGGTAACACTACTGGAATCAGGGATTTTGCCGTCTGCCAGTTCTTTGCCGTCTGCTTGCGGACGGCAAAGAAGGTCTTTGCCATCAGCTACCAAACAACAGACGGCAAAGAACAGGCAGACGACAAAGAAGGTCTTTGCCATCTGTCATTTCTTTGCCGTCTGCTGGCGGATGGCATAGAATCTTTGCCATCTGCCAGCGGACGGCAAAGAGGTGCCAGCAGACGGCAAAGATTCTTTGCCATCTGCTGGCGGACGGCAAAGAGGGTGGCTATCTTTTTTTCGGCTAAAAGGAAAACCGTTGCCCCCACCTCCTCTATCTCTATCCCCTCTCTCTCCGCCCCTGCCCCATAGCCGAGCGCCGCCCGACCCCGCCTCCCTCGACCACGTGCCGCTGCGCCACCTTGCCTCCGCCCGCCGGTGCGCGCCGCCACCTCACCAGAACCTAGGAGCCCCGTCGCCTCGCGCCGCGTTGTGCGCCGCCACCTCCCCACAAGCTCGCGGCCCCGCCGCGGAAGCCTCGTCGCCCGTCGCCCCAACCTCGAGATCCGCTGCCGCCATGGGAGCCGAGCACCGAGCTCCTCTGCGCCCCGCCCGCGTCCCCGCGTCGCCGCCGGCGCCCCACGCTGCCTCGCGCCCGGATCCGGCCTCGGGAGGTCCGGCCACTCCGGATCCGGCCTCCCCCTCACCGCACGGGCCTCCTCCTCGCCGGAGCTCCAGGTGGTCCGCGTGCAGGGCGCGGACAGATCCGGCCGGCCCGTCGTCCGGGTCGTCGGCAAGTTCTTCCCCGGTGCGCCAAACCCCTCCCGTTACTTCCCGTCCTCTCCTCATCCTGGGATTTATCGGGTGGTATTTGGGGATTGCTGGTGCGCGTCTAGGGTTTGGTGCGAGTCGTTCGATGAATTCTTTGCTGTTAGCTCGTAGCTGCATTCCTGGAGTTGGTATGGAGTGATAAATGCATGATGTACTTAGGATTTCAGCATATTTATGTCTCGAGCAAATTAGCAATTCTATTGTGACCGGTTGTCAAAAATTGAAAATTCTGGATTTTGGAGAGGCACGGTTCATGATTGTTCATTTCGATAGTTATCTGCTTTGTATGTGGCTTCTTTGCTAGTGGTACCATCCCCTGTTGATCTAGTTTCAGGTTTGATAACAGATTCAGTACTGCAAATTGGTACTCCCTCTGTAAACTACTAATAAGTAGTGATCTAAAAGATCTTATATTAGTTTACAGAGGGAGTACTATTATTTCTCAAAATCAGTTGGCAGACTCGATCATACCATTTTATAAGGGAACTTACATGCCAATTTATATGTAGTTTCTTTGCTAGTAGTGGATGGTTCCTTTCCATGTCATATTGGCTTAACATCCTGTTGGATAACCTTGCATTATTTCTCAAAATCACCTCACAGACACGATCACCATTTGACACAAGGGAGGTTCACAACTTCTACAGGCACTTGATGTTCTGATGCTACAAGCTTTGCCGCTAATATGATACTCTCTCCGTTCCAAAATAAGCGTCGTGGTTTTAGTTCAAATTTGAACTAAAATCATGACCCTTATTTTTGAACGGAGGGAGTATTAGTTTCTACCGCTCCCTGTAACACTCAGATGGCATTTTATTTTTGTATTCCAGCTCCTGTTATAGATGGTGGACGTCTGAAGAGGTATGTGTTTCACAAGCTCCGCACCGAGTTGCCAGAGGGTCCGTTCTGCATCTTGTACATACACACCACTTTACAATCTGATGATAACAATCCTGGAATGACAATCTTGAGGGGGATTTATTATGAACTTCCAGCTGAATACAAGGAAAGGCTGCAAATATTCTACTTCCAGCTAAATACAAGGAAAGGCTGCAAATTCCACTAGTTGACCCACTTGGCTAACACAAATCTTAAATACTTGAACTGAGAAAAAAAGCTTCAGCTAAATCAGAGGCCAAGTTTCTACTGTATTTGGCGCAAAGTCGTTGGTTTGTTGATCTTTTCCTATTTGTTACTCCTTGTAGGTTATGTGCGACTGCTACACACCACAAGGTGTTCCAATCCCCACCAACAAGAGGCACAATGCTGCCAATATCTTCAACACCTCGAAGGTTGCAGCTGAGGAGAGATGGTACGAATACCTCCGTCGATATTTCAAGTTTTTTGTTGTTGCAGTGTTTCATATAAAAGTTGTAGTAGCGCTCTTGTGTCTTAACACACATACACACGTGAGAACATAATAAGTTGTACAATATAGATTAGCACTGATTAGGCCTATCTCTGAACCCAAACAGGTATGGAATTGAGCAGGAGTACACTCTCCTCCAGAAGGATGTGAACTGGCCCCTTGGCTGGCCCGTTGGTGGCTACCCTGGTCCTCAGGCAAGAAAACTCTCCTCCAGAAGGATGTGAAGGGCAGCAAGGTGGTACTGTTGTAGCATACCAGCCTTGCGTCATCCGACTTTCTCCGACGTTAACGTGGTTGGAGCCACGTTATCGTTCCTTTCCCGCATGTTCCAAAGTTGCGATGATCTCTGATGAGAGATGGCCTAATCATGTGGTGACATGAAGGGCAGCAAGGTGGTACTGTTGTAGCATACCAGCCTTGCGTCATCCGACTTTCTCCGACGTTAACGTGGTTGGAGCCACGTTACCGTTCTTTCCCCTTTCCGTGCTACCACATGTCTCATTGCCAGGATGCGGTTTAGTAAGTTGGTAACCTCTTTCCGTGTACACACCAAACAGAGAGGCCGGGATGATGGTACCTTGGCCCAGGATTAAAGCCAGTCATCCGGTCAGGGGGCATGGGTGTTTCCGGTTGGGACCGAGAGGGGGGCACCCCCTTAGAGCGCGCGTATAAAAATTTGATCCCATGCTACGCGAGGTTGTAGCCTCCCCATCTCAAGGTTTTTCTTGAATGTTGCCGAGGGTGATCCCTGGCTTCGGACGGTTGAATTGGGTGTGTACTGGTTAGACGTGTTTCTTCCAAAACACCGTAGACGGAACTAGTCCCCGTGACTACTGGAATCCGTTGGCTGTGGTTAAGTACAAACTCTGCAGAGTCAATTCTCTCCAAATCATCGTATCCATGATCAAGTAGTGTAAGCATTATATCCATATCTATCCGTGTGAAAAAAAAACTTGTCCCCGGTGAACAAGCTCAAGTGGTAAATCCAGGTTTATTGTTATTTCTGTGGATGGACTAACCTTATATTTGTCGCATGCTTGTGATAATTTATGTTCCCGAACGATTGTATTATTGAGCTGTGATATAAGCCCTTTATGTGACGTCGCGCAGACGTCCGACTGTGGCGTGTACTCGTTTTCTCACTTTAAATATAAGCCCTTTATGTGATGTCGCTCAGACGTCCGACTGTGGCATGCACTGTCTTTATTTTCTATTATAAGCCCTTTATGTGGTGTCGCCCCGACGCCCGACTGTGGCATTATCATTCCGCATTTTCCGCTCGAGGAGTCTTTCAGACACTCGTTTGGCACCAGCATTATTATTCCGCATTTTCCACTCGAGGAGTCTTTCAGACACTCGTTTGGCACCAGTATTATTATTCTGCATTTTCCGCTCAAGGAGTCTTTCAGACACTCGTTTGGCACCAGTATTATTATTCCGCATTTTTCGCTCGAGGAGTCCTTCAGACACTCGTTTGGCACCAGTATTACTATTCTGCAGTTTCCGCTCGAGGCGTCATTCAGACCCTTGCTTGGCACCCAGTATTTATTATCTCTATGTCTGATCGCACTGGTTAACTTGTTCATGTGCTTCATGTTTACATTTGTTATACCTTATGTCCGAACTGTCTTGCGAGTACTTTCATAGTACTCACCTGGCTTGTTGATTTGCCCAGATGTTGACGAAGGCGATCTCTTGGATGAAGAGTTTGATAGCGCGTCCGATGCCTAGAGGAGTCCCAGTCAGTCCTGCGCGATCCCGGATATTGGTCACTCGTTTTGTATACGCTTCTGCCACCCGCAATAAGTCTTCTCGAGCCTCTCTCCGACGCTCGAAGAGTTGTAGTCTTCTGGAATCATATCACTCGCTTCGCGATGGTATTTCCACCACCGTTATTATCGTGAGTTAGTAGTTTGCCACCCTACCCGCCGTCGTGTTTTAGCGGCGTGCATGTAATAAATTGTTGGGCAGTCTCTGCTCAACCTTGTATTATATTTAGTACTCCTGGTATTTTTCTTCTGTGACCAAGATATTGTCTACCAGTGAGAAGGAATTCTTCCTCGCTGGTCCGTAAAAGGGATTGGTCTCTCAATAATTATTTTATTGAAAAACCGGTCGTGACAAGCTTGGTATCAGAGCCAGGCTGACTGTAGGAAGCCACTAGGTGCGATCGCTAATCGGGTATTAGCGTCTTTTGTGCTTTTTCAGCATTTTGCAATTGTAGCTATTTTCGGTTGGTCATCATAAATTTATGACATGACTACTCAGAATTTTTGCCTACTTTTGTAGATGGCTGGCAGCAGCTGTGAGAACCGAGTATTCACCAACGTGCCCGAGGGGTTTGTCAAGCTCCTCGTCTCCATCACCAAGCTCGCGATCGGGCCAGCAGCTCACCCGGAGTTCACACTTTACCAGCACAAGCTCAGTGACGACGTGTCTATGCACCAAGCTGTGGTGCAGTTCAAGGGAGGACGTTCTGCTGCTCGCCACTTCCGTTTTGTGGGAAGGTCCATGCCTACGGAGAGGCATGCCATGCAGATGGCTGCCCGTGAGGCGATAGCTCGCCTTCGGGACATCCTTCCTACGATGAAGACTCGTCGCTACCGCTACCTCCCATGCCATGTGCCTTACACCAGCCACTATGCGTTCGCCTGCCATCGGGGAGAGCGAGATGAAGCCATCGAGATGGTTGTGGAGTATCTCAAGGCTCTGGAGGAGTCTTTCGACAACCTCGTAGATGATCTTGTGGCTGCCCGCATGGACTTAGTCCGGGGCGGTCCTGCCAGCAGGAAGGAGCTTCTCCACACGGCGCCGCCTCTGACATTCGTCTCGTCTTCAGCCTCTTATGCACCGGCCGTTTTGGCCACTGCTCGCCGTCTGCCTACCACTGAGGAGTTCGACCGAGTCGTCGGTCCTACTCCAGTCAGAGCCGCACCGCCTGCCGCACACGCTCTACCACCAGTCGCCCCCGCACCATCACCGCAGCGCAGCATCACGCGCCAGGAGCCAGCTAGAGAGGAGGTGGAGGTTGACTCTCCTGGACCGCTGAGCCTTGCCATCGGCAAGGGGAAGGAGATCTTCACCATCTCCGACTGAGAGCACCGAGTAGCCGCGTGTTATGTCTGCCTGTATGATGTGCTGTTTTTTCTATACGCTAGTTTGTATTGGTGTGTTTGCAGCCTTCCGGAGTAGTACGCTAGTTTTAATAACATGTCAGGATTGTGTACGCGCATCCTGAGTGTTGTATCATGTGTTTGCTTTTCGCATGTAAGTTTTATGTTAAGCACTTCTTCTCCATGAAAAAATCATTTGTGTTTCTTTGAAAATCTTGAAGCCTCTTTTATTATTGCCTTTGCGAGATTTTTCTTGTGCTACACAGTTTTTCTCATGGGTTTTGCAAATAATACCCCAGACTGGAAAAATGTCTCGCCCGTGGACTCGCTCCATGCCCAATCAGCCAGAAGAGGTTTTCGGGACACAGACCAGCAACAATTTCACTCAGGGTCAGTCCAGCCAACAGGACAGCGAAGCAGCACTGTCTCAAGTATGCCGTCTCTTCGAGCAAAGCCAGCAACAGCACCAAGAGATGATGAACCATGTCATCAACATGGGAAACCACCGTGAACCCTATCAACCACATTACAAGTTATCCGAGTTACAGAAGACTCGCCCCTCAACTTTTGCTCACACCGATAGGCCGCTGGAAGCCGATGATTGGCTTCGTGAGATTGAAAGGAAACTGATTATTGCTCAGTGCTCAGATCATGAGAAGGTGCTTTATGCACCACACTATCTTACAGGAGCAGCCGCAGCATGGTGGGAAAACTTCCTACACATGCATCCCAGGGAACACAACATCACCTGGGAAGAGTTCAAGGAAGGCTTCCGTGGGGCACACATCCCCAGAAGCATCCTAAAGATCAAGAGGAGAGAGTTCGATGACCTGAAGCAGAGAGGCATGTCAGTCACAGAATACAACGGTCAGTTCACCCAGCTGTCTCGTTATGCCTACGACGAGCACATGACAGAAAGCAAGAAGATAGAAAAATTCCTGGACGGCCTGGCACCAGCACTGAGATGCCAACTGATTGTGCACGCCTTTCCGGATTTTAAGACGCTGGTGGACAAGGCCATCACCTTGGAGAATGAGCGCCGTAGTCTGGAAGATATCCGTAAGCGGAAGAGGGACAAGACGACTCTTGCCCACAGCAACCGAGGCAAGACTGAGGTCCCATGGACAGACGCAAGGAGATCCACGACTACTGAGCCAAGGCCCGTCGGCAGTTTCATGCCAGGGACAAGGAGTTCACATACCGTCCAGGGGTCACCTGCTATGCTTGTGGTCAGCAAGGGCATTATGCTAAGCAGTGCCCGAAGCCAAGAGACTCGGCACCCAAGCCGAACAATGGTGGAAACAATCCAGCCCCCAAGCGCAACAACTCCAACCCCAGCAACAATCACAGGAAGGGTCACCTGAACCATGTGACCAGGGAAGAAGCGCAGAATGCCCCAGACATCGTGCTCGGTACGTTCCCTGTCAACACAGTACCTGCCATGGTTTTGTTTGATTCTGGAGCTTCCCATTCGTTTGTTTCGAAGAGTTTTGTTTCGCAACATGGTTTTCCGATACTTCCCTTGGAAAAATCTATGATCATCAAGTCCCCCGGAAATAAGCAAATTGCTCAAGGTTACTGCCAAGGAGTGGTCATTGAGTTCGAAGGACTACAATTCCACGCGAATCTCATCGTGTTGGAAAGTAAAGGACTGGATGTCATTTTAGGGATGGACTGGTTGACCACCAACAAAGGATTCATCGACTGTTTCAATCGGACAGTGATCCTCACTCACCATCACGGCAAGACTATAAGAGTTTCCGCTCAAGAAAGGCCACGATCACAGCAACCAAAACTGAACAAAATGGACATTGCAGAACTAGGAAAAGTTCCAGTGGTATGCGAGTTTCCTGATGTGTTTCCGGAAGAACTGCCAGGCATGCCACCAGACCGAGAGATAGAATTCAGCATTGAACTAGCACCTGGCACCGCTCCCATCTATAAGAAGCTGTATAGAATGGCACCCTCAGAATTGGTGGAGTTGAAGAAGCAGATAAAGGAGTTGTTGGACAAAGGATTTATTCGAGCCAGCTCCTCACCGTGGGGTTCGCCTGTGTTGTTCGCCAAGAAGAAGGATGGGACACTGAGACTGTGTATAGACTATCGAGCCCTCAATATGGTCACCATCAAAAACAAATATCCGATGCCACGGATAAATGATTTGTTTGACCAGCTCGCACAAGCTAAGGTATTTTCAAAGATTGATTTGAGATCGGGATACCATCAACTGAAGGTACGGACAGAGGATATCCCCAAGACAGCATTCACTTCCAGATATGGGTTATACGAGTTCACAGTGATGCCTTTTGGACTAACGAACGCCCCCGCATATTTCGTCCACCTCATGAACAAAGTGTTGATGAAATTCATGGACAAATTTGTGGTGTTATTCATTGACGATATTCTAGTTTACTCAAGGACACCAGAAGAGCATGCCGAGCACCTCAGAATTGTTTTGGGAGAATTGAGGAAACATCAGTTGTACGCCAAATTTAGCAAGTGCGAATTTTGGCTAAGACAAGTTGGCTTCTTGGGCCATATACTGAACCAAGAAGGCGTGGCCGTAGACCCAGAAAAAGTCAAGGCCATACTGGACTGGAAGCCGCCCGCCAACGTCACAGATGTGCGGAGTTTCCTAGGAATGGCCGGATATTACAGGAGATTTATTGAAGGATTCTCCACTGTGGCGAAGCCTATAACACAGTTACTCAAGAAGGACAAGAAATTTGTATGGACGGAAGCATGCGAGCAGAGCTTCCAAGAACTCAAGAAGAAGCTGACAACCGCACCAGTCTTAACTGTGCCAGACATACACAAGAGCTTTGAGGTGTATTGTGACGCATCCCGGAAAGGACTCGGATGCGTACTAATGCAGGATGGCAAGGTTGTCGCATATGCCTCCAGGAAGCTGCGAAAACATGAGGAAAATTACCCAACACATGACTTGGAGCTAGCAGCAGTCATACATGCACTCAAGGAGTGGAGGCACTTTCTGTTGGGGAATCGCTGTGAAATATATACAGACCATAAGAGCCTCAAATATATTTTCACACAGCCAGAGCTGAATTTACGCCAACGACGCTGGTTGGAACTAGTCAAAGACTATGACGTCGGCATTCACTACCACCCAGGGAAAGCAAATGTAGTGGCCGATGCCCTTAGTCGAAACCCCAGCCCGGACAGTGACGGTCAGCACAATTTGAGGCCTGAGTTTCAGCGAGAGTTCACTAGGCTCAACATGATGTTAGTCTCCGAGGGCACCGTATCGAATCTGGAGATACAACCCACCCTGGTGGAACAAATCAAGAAGGCTCAACAGGGACATCCCAGCATCGAAGGCATAAAGAAGAAAATGAATCTCCGTAAGCCTTCGGAGTTCGTCACCGACAGTGAAGGAACATTATGGTACCGAGACAGACTTTGCGTGCCTAACATTGAGGAACTCAAGCAACAGATCTTGACGGAAAGCCACACCGCACCATACTCGATCCATCCTGGAGGAACCAAAATGTACAAAGACATTCAGGAAAGATTTTGGTGGCACGGTATGAAAAGAGATATAGCCACATTCATTGCTTGTTGCGATTCATGTCAGCGCATCAAGGCCGAGCATCAAAAGCCAGCAGGGCTACTCCAGCCAAACAGGATACCGGAGTGGAAGTGGGATGAAATAGGAATGGATTTCATCGTCGGATTACCCCGATCACAACGTGGGAATGACGCCATATGGGTTATCACAGACCGACTAACCAAGGTTGCTCATTTCATTCCCGTGAAGACTACCTACTCCACACAAAGACTGGCAAAGCTTTATCTCTCTCGTATAGTTTGCTTGCATGGAGTCCCAAAGACTATAATATCAGACCGAGGCACCCAATTCGTCTCCAAATTTTGGGATCACCTACAACAAGCTCTGGGCACGCAGCTAGCTTTCAGTACAGCATACCACCCTCAGACTGATGGACAGACGGAACGTGTGAACCAGATCCTAGAGGATATGCTAAGGGCATGTGTGCTCACCTATGGATCCAGTTGGGAAGAGAGTTTGCCGTATGCCGAATTTGCTTACAACAACAGTTACCAAGCCAGCTTGCAAATGGCACCCTTTGAAGCATTGTACGGACGAAGGTGTCGTACCCCACTGAATTGGTCAGAAACAGGTGACAGCCGTATCTTCGGCCCAGACATGCTTAAAGAGGCCGAGGAGAAAGTTAAGCAGATCAGGGACAGACTCAAGACGGCACAAAGCCGCCAAAAGAGCTACTATGATCAGAAGCACCGTGAGGTCAGCTTTGAACCCGGTGATTCCGTATACCTCCAAGTATCTCCTATGAGGGGTCTACAACGGTTCAAAATTAAGCGGAAGCTAGCCCCAAGATTTATTGGACCATTTTGTGTAAGGGCACGAAGAGGCACGGTAGCCTACCAACTAGACCTACCCAAGGAGCTGTCAGACGTCCATGACGTGTTCCACGTCTCACAGTTAAGAAAATGTGTGAGCAACCCAGAAAAACATGTACCTCATGAGGACATTGATATGCAACCAGATCTCACCTACAGAGAAAGGCCGGTAAAGATTCTAGAAGAGTCTGAACGGAGGACCCATCAGAAAATGACAAGATTTTTCAGGGTTCAGTGGAGCAACCACACTGAGGATGAAGCCACATGGGAAAGGGAAGATTTCCTCCGGGCAGAGTATCCATATCTATTTGAGGATCAGCAGAAATCTCGAGGACGAGATTTTTCCTAAGGGGGTAGGTGTTGTGACACCCAAGTTTTTATTTGGATTTTTCAAAAGGCTTTTATTTGACTTGAGGGGAGTGATCAAAAAATTTTCTTCAAGAGAACTCTCACTCTCAAATATTTTCTTTATGGCAAAAGTTTTATTTGGATTCAACCAAGATCTGTCTTTGGTCTTGGAGGTTCTTGCTTTTCACTTGGACTCAAGACAAAATATTTTCACTTGGGAAATGACTTTTGAAAATCTCCTTGAAAATTTGCACTATGGCTTTTGGAAAATCCTTTGCCACTTTCAACAACTCCTTCTTGCCATGGCCCTAGTGCAAATCCTCTCCCCTAACCCTTCCCTCACCTTTTGGATCATGTTTTACACCTAATCCAGCAAGTTGAACCTCCCCATGTGATTATTTCCATTTAAATTCTATTCAAATAATTTTCTGCCTCCTTTTCTAGCACTTGGAGATTTGCAAAGGAACTCCACTTTCTGTCTTGATTTTTGCCCCCAAACCTTTTTCCCTCCTAGTCCTTTGAACCCTCAACCTAGAACCATGAAGATCCACTGGTCTTCAGTTCAAAATTTTCAAACTACACCTGCTGCAAGTTTGGACCAGATTTGTCAAATTTGGTGAAATTCATTCAAAACCTCCTCCAAAAATTCCAAATAAAATCAGGCAGCCTCTGGGTGCATTGAGTGGTCACCTCACCAAGTTACAACTCCATAAAAATTCATCTCATAGCCAAAACCTTTTGTCGAACACCTGCAGTGCACTGTCTATGTCAAGTTTAGAAAGTTCAGAGAACACTGCAGTGACCTGTTGTCGTTTTCTTCAGAGAAGGACGTCGATCTCGTCAGTGCCATCGCGTCGCCTTGCTCCTCGTCCCCGCCCTCTTGTTCCTGCACCGCACGAACGCCTGGCGCCTTGCGGGCGTCGGCGACGAGCAGCAGAAGGTGCGCCGCCCCGTGACCGACGCCGGCGGCGGCTTTGCGGACGCCAGCGGGAGACACGGCGCCGACGACGCCACCCAGCGCCGCCCAAACCACCGGAGCCCACCGCGTGGCCTTCCACTCCCCCGAATGCGCTGCCGCACGCGTCGTGAACCGCAGGGCACGGAGCGCGCTCTCTGCCGCCGTTGAGCCCGTGCGGTCACCTCACCGTGGACCGACGCCATTACGCCAAGACCGACCCCGTTTAGCTGTGAGACGACTCCAGTAACCTCCACTGATGCTGCCTGGCCACTCAAACCTCCTGCCAATCCACTGCTCCGCCGTAATCGCTCGCCGGAGATTCTCCGTTCACGGACACCCCGTCGATATGCCTATAAATAGAGGCCCCGAGGTTCAACTCGAGCACCCACCATCCCTGCACTCCCCCTAGAGCAAGCCTAGCCACTGGTAGAGCCCCGAGGAGGCCTCCTTCCTCGACTCCGGCCGCTGCGACCCGCCACGGGATCCTGCCTGATTCGCCCCCGTGTGTGCTCCTCCGCCTCCATTCTCTTGCCAGTAGCTTCACCTTGCATCCCTCGTTCTGACCCGCGCCTCAATTTGTAGCTTGCAGCCCTCCACCGGAGTTCCCCATCCTCACCCGAGCCGCCGTCCGCCGGAGATAGTGTCGCCGTCGACGTGGTGCTCCCCGTTGGACGAGTCCACCACCCACCGACGCGGAAGAAGACGCTGAAGCTCTTGGTACCCTCCGTTTCTGCTAACTCGTCGTGGTTCGACGCCGGCATCCACCGCAATCTTCGGGCGCCGGCGAGCTTTTTAAACCTGACAGGTGGACCCCGCCTGTCAGCCTCTATCCTATTCTCCTTCGAACCGTTTTCTGTTGGCGCCTTCGGGCAAATACGTTTTCTCCTTTGCGCTTGCGCATTCCCAACCGAAGCGTTTTCTGTTTTCTCAGTTAAAACCCTGGAACTTTTCTGTTTCATTACAGATAAGTCCCTGGACAGAAACATTTATAACTTTTTAATAAAAAGGTGTTTTTGAGTGATTCTTTTTCTGACAATCTTCAAATTTTGTCTAGTTTTTTATGGGATTTATTTGAAAAATATTTGGAAAAGTTTCTGTGCAAGTGTTGGTTTTCACGTTAGTACCCGTTTCGTGATTGCCGTAGGTTCCGGAAGAGGTGAAGGAGCCGCGAACTTCGCCGAGCTAGACTCCGACTTCTCCGAACCAGGCAAGCATGATTTGAACATTTGATATGACAGGTGTTCTGCATGTTCGCGTGAAAGTTTGTGCGTGGCATATGAGTATTGGTAAATACCTCGTTGCTTGTAAGGCAACAACCCGGTTGTTCCAAAGTCGCGATGATCTCTGATGAGAGATGGCCTAATCATGTGGTGACATGAAGGGCAGCAAGATGGTACTGTTGTAGCATACCAGCCTTGCGTCATCCGACTTTCTCCGACGTTAACGTGGTTGTTGCCACGTTATCGTTCCTTTCCCGCATGTTCCAAAGTTGCGATGATCTCTGATGAGAGATGGCCTAATCATGTGGTGACATGAAGGGCAGCAAGGTGGTACTGTTGTAGCATACCAGCCTTGCGTCATCCGACTTTCTCCAACGTTAACGTGGTTGGAGCCACGTTACCGTTCTTTCCCCTTTCCGTGCTACCACATGTCTCATTGCCAGGATGCGGTTTAGTAAGCTGGTAACCTCTTTCCGTGTACACACCAAACAGAGAGGCCGGGATGATGGTACCTTGGCCCAGGATTAAAGCCAGTTATCCGGTCAGGGGGCATGGGTGTTTCCGGTTGGGACCGAGAGGGGGGGCACCCCCTTAGAGCGCGCGTATAAAAATTTGATCCCATGCTACGCGAGGTTGTAGCCTCCCCATCTCAAGGTTTTTCTGGAATGTTGCCGAGGGTGATCCCTGGCTTCGGACGGTTGAATTGGGTGTGTACTGGTTAGACGTGTTTCTTCCAAAACACCGTAGACGGAACTAGTCCCCGTGACTACTGGAATCCGTTGGCTGTGGTTAAGTACAAACTCTGCAGAGTCAATTCTCTCCAAATCATCGTATCCATGATCAAGTAGTGTAAGCATTATATCCATATCTATCCGTGTGAAAAAAAAACTTGTCCCCGGTGAACAAGCTCAAGTGGTAAATCCAGGTTTATTGTTATTTCTGTGGATGGACTAACCTTATATTTGTCGCATGCTTGTGATAATTTATGTTCCCGAACGATTGTATTATTGAGCTGTGATATAAGCCCTTTATGTGACGTCGCGCAGACGTCCGACTGTGGCGTGTACTCGTTTTCTCACTTTAAATATAAGCCCTTTATGTGATGTCGCTCAGACGTCCGACTGTGGCATGCACTGTCTTTATTTTCTATTATAAGCCCTTTATGTGGTGTCGCCCCGACGCCCGACTGTGGCATTATCATTCCGCATTTTCCGCTCGAGGAGTCTTTCAGACACTCGTTTGGCACCAGTATTATTATTCCGCATTTTCCGCTCGAGGAGTCTTTCAGACACTCGTTTGGCACCAGTATTATTATTCCGCATTTTCCGCTCGAGGAGTCTTTCAGACACTCGTTTGGCACCAGTATTATTATTCCGCATTTTCCGCTTGAGGAGTCTTTCAGACACTCGTTTGGCACCAGTATTATTATTCCGCATTTTCCGCTCGAGGAGTCCTTCAGACACTCGTTTGGCACCAGTATTACTATTCTGCAGTTTCCGCTCGAGGCGTCATTCAGACCCTCGCTTGGCACCCAGTATTTATTATCTCTATGTCTGATCGCACAGGTTAACTTGTTCATGTGCTTCATGTTTACATTTGTTATACCTTATGTCCGAACTGTCTTGCGAGTACTTTCATAGTACTCACCTGGCTTGTTGATTTGGCCAGATGTTGATGAAGGCGATCTCTTGGATGAAGAGTTTGATAGCGCGTCCGATGCCTAGAGGAGTCCCAGTCAGTCCTGCGCGATCCCGGATATTGGTCACTCGTTTTGTATACGCTTCCGCCACCCGCAATAAGTCTTCTCGAGCCTCTCTCCGACGCTCGAAGAGTTGTAGTCTTCTGGAATCATATCACTCGCTTCGCGATGGTATTTCCACCACCGTTATTATCGTGAGTTAGTAGTTTGCCACCCTACCCGCCGTCGTGTTTTAGCGGCGTTCATGTAATAAATTGTTGGGCAGTCTCTGCTCAACCTTGTATTATATTTAGTACTCCTGGTATTTTTCTTCTGTGACCAAGATATTGTCTACCAGTGAGAAGGAATTCTTCCTCGCTGGTCCGTAAAAGGGATTGGTCTCTCAATAATTATTTTATTGAAAAACCGGTCGTGACAATCTAGCGCCACCCCTGGTTGGTTTTGGAGTATTGACGACAAACTTGGTTGAGGGACTAATGTGTTTGTGAGAATTGCAGGACACTACATGTAGTAGTCCCTTATTGATTCGGTTTACCTACCAGAGATGACCCCTAAAAATGTGTGAAGACATTGAAGACAATGGTGGTATGTGAAGATATTCACAACGAAGATTACGACTTGAGAAGACATTCACGTGAAGACTATGGAGTGCGAAGACATATTTGTTTCGTAGTTTCCTTTTCTTCTTTGTTGAGTCATAGGAACCATCGTACTGTTAAGTGGGGTCCAAGAGAACAAAGTCAGAGTGACTGATGTGATGCTCAACCAAATCCTATGTCTTCGAGCGAAGACAATGAGAGCAAATCTTATCCAGAGCTGGATGAGTCATCTTTGCTTGTAGCCCAAGTCAAGCTGACGCGTGTGTTTGAAATCTGACCGTTGGATACGTGTCAGTTCCTAGGGTCATTTCGGACAAATCAGGTCAGGTTGCCTCCTAGCTATAAATAGCCCACCCCCTACACCATAAATTGGTGGCTGCTCAGAGTTGGTGCACGGCTTTTGTCGTTTGAGAGCAACCCACCTCCGAAGCATTTGAGAGAGAGAGAGAGAGAGAGATCCTTGCGAGGACAAAGCCCAAAACACCCAGAGCCAAAGAGTGTTAGGCATCACTGAAGTCTTTCTGTCTATGTGATCTGAAGACTTGTTACACTTGAGGACTGTGAATCCTCCAGCCGGTTAGGCGTCACGTTCTGAGCATCCAAGAGTCATTGTGGATTGCCAGTGAATGAAGTCTGTGAAGGTTTGGAAGTCTACCTTGAAGACTTACCAGAGTGATTGGGCGAGGACTAAGTGTCCTTAGCTCAAGGGGAATAAGGTGAAGATGCGGTCTTCTGAGTTAAATCTCAGCCTCCCTAACCAGACATACAGTTGTCATAGCAACTGGAGCTGGTCCAACAAATCCTTGTCCTCTCCAAGCAACTGTTCCATCCCTCACCTCTCTTTACTTACAGTTTGTCTTCATGAAGTCATTGCCTGCTTGCATGTTCTGATTGTCTTCACTATGTGAAGATTACTGTTGATTGGCTTCATACTATCTTCCATCCTGATCCATACTACCTAGCTGCTGATAGTCTTCATGCTTTCACTTCATTGATTACTTGACTATGGCTTGTCTAGTGTAGTCTACCTTCCGCTGCATATCAATAGGTTTATTTCTACTGTTTGTCTTCAAAGCCCCCGTGTTTTGAAGAATCTCATAAAAATCACCTATTCACCCCCCCCCCCTCTAGTCGATAACTAGCACTTTCAATTGGTATCAGAGCAAGGTGCTCCCTTATTCTGTGTGATTCGGTTTAACCACCTGTAGTTTTAGCTATGTTGACTGTAGGAATAATCAAAGTCTCCGATGCGTGCTCTGTCTTTGATGGCACTGATTACCCCTACTAGAAGAATAAGATGCGCATGCATCTTGAAGCCATTGATGTCGACCTCTGGTATGTCGTCAAGAACGGTGTTCCCAAGGTTGGTGAAGGTGTCACCGCTGCTGATGTCAAGAGGTTCATTCAACTAGACTCGACCGCCAAGAACATCATCTGTGGTCATCTGACCAAAGGACAGTATGGCCGTGTGAGTGCTCTGGAAACTGTGAAGCTAGTCTGGGACTGGCTCTCCAAGGTCAATGAAGCCGTCTCAACCCAGAGAGACTCAAGGATTGATGTTCTTCGCAACCTCTTCAACCGCTTCAAGAGAAACGACAATGAGAATGTCCAGCTCACTTTTGATCGCCTCACTGATATCACAAATGAGCTTCGCGCACTCGGCGCCACTGAGATCACAAGGCACGAAATCGTCAAGAAGCTTCT
This sequence comes from Aegilops tauschii subsp. strangulata, assembly GCF_002575655.3. Classification (NCBI taxonomy): domain Eukaryota; kingdom Viridiplantae; phylum Streptophyta; class Magnoliopsida; order Poales; family Poaceae; genus Aegilops; species Aegilops tauschii. The sequence goes on from NC_053037.3 coordinate 138,554,006, forward strand.
GAGATCACTTGACAGCTCATTCTACACCCTGGCCCTGATGATTCAAGAACGCCCTGACTTCAAGACTCTCCATCCGTCTGACATACTTGAGAGGCTCAACACACATGAGTTCCAGTTATCTGAGAAGAGAGATATCTATGGTCCCCAACTATGGTCGAACTCATGCTTTGAAGGCAAAGGTTGTTTCCTCATCTGAAGAAGAATCTGACTGCAGTTCTGAGGATCCTGAAGACATTGGAAAGGAGCTTGCTATGCTTGTGAAGAAGTTCCAGAAGTTCACCAAGAAGAAAGGCTTCATAAAGTCTTCAAGATCCAGCTCAAGAAATGATGAAGCTTCTACTCATGACCACAAGAAGAGGACATGCCACAAATGCAGGAAACCTGGTCACTACATCTCTGAGTGTCCACAGTGGGACAATGAGACCAAGAAGAAGAGCAAGGAATATGATTCTGATGACAAGAAAAAGAAGAAATCCTCAAAGTCTTCTTCCAAGTCTTCGTCGAAGTCTTCATCACATAAGAAGAGCTCATCAAGCAAGGCTCGTGCAATTGTTGGCAAGGAGATGGATTCAGAGGAGTGTGCTTCTGAGGAGGCATAGGTGGAGTCTGAAGAGGAATCTGATTCAGGCGTGGAAAGCCTGGCTCTAGCTTCGGCCTATGTCGCCAAGTCCATCTTCAACACTAAAGATAATGGCCCCGTCACCAACGCTGATGCTAATGATGTGGATGACTCTGCTCCCACCAACTGCTTCATGGCACGTGGTGCCAAGGTAAACTCATGCGATGCTTACTTCCAAACATCAAGTGAAGATGACTCTGAATGTGAATCTAAACCTAGCTACAAAACACTTGTTAAAATTGCAACTAAACAACAAAATGCTATGGAACATACTCAAAAGTTGTTAGACAAAAGCGATGACCTGTTGGACGCGGAAATGACCCAACCTCAGTCCTTAATTGAAGACATCAAAAATCTTCATGCTAAGTACGAGGAACTTGAAAGTCGTCATGAATCGCTCTCAACTACTCATGAAAAGCTTTCCTATGATTATCTTCAAAGGAAGCAAGAACTTGAGAACTTGAGGAGCGACTCATGAAGATCTTCAAAAAGAGAACGAGTCACTTCGCGCTCAACAGATCAGTTCCGCTCAGGAAGGACCTGAACCACCATGTCTAAAATGTCTTGAGTGTGATAATGTTGTCTCTATTGCTGAATGTTCTACTGCTGCTACTGTTGCAATATCTTCAACTGCTGATGTGGTAACTAACCCCTCCACTGAGGATACCACTACTATTGCTGATGAGAATGTCAGGTTGAAGACATTGCTTGAGATAGGAATCTACAAAAGTCTCAAAGGGCATCAGACACTATGTGATGTCCTCAAGAAACAGATTCTGAACTGAAACCCTAGGAAAGAGGGTGTTGGGTTCGAGAGGAAAATGAATGTTGATGGTTCTTACTGGAAGCCTGAGTAGTACCCCAAAACCACATGGGTTGCTGCAAAGGAACCTTCAGTGGATACATCTACCTTATTTGGCTTCACTTGTGCTAACCCGATTATCATTGATGAATCCTTTGATGCAAACTATAAACTATTTAAGAATTAGAATGGTGAAGTGTTTGCCAGGTATATTGGTACTAACTGCAGGAATGGACCACCTGTGAAGAAGATCTGGGTGCCCAAAAGTTGTCTTGAGAAACTTCCTATGAATGTCATCATGACACCACCTGGAAGAAGACAAACCCCAGACCAAAGGCTTCATATGGTCCAAGGCTTCATACAGACAGAGGCCTCACCAGATCACCCTAACGCCAATGTTTTGTAGGGAAACCATACTCAGACTTATGAATATGAGCGGGTTTCGTCAAACCGCTAGGTTCATAAGACCAAGAACTTTTCTGCTTATTCTTATGAGTATTATTCACCTCCTGCAAGGCTATTTGCTAGGGCTCCAAAGCCGAAGTTCTTAGATGCTGCACTTAGACTCATTGCTTCTAAGCCACACCTGAAGATGTGGGTGGTTAAGAAAAATTAACTCCCTTTTGCAGGAAAGGGTCTCGAGCCGGAAATCAAAGGCTTCTGATGCTTATGCTGGGGACCTAAAACATCTTGTGGGATGCAAGATAAAATGTCCAAATGGTCTTACTATGTATTTCATCCCAGGATTCCTTGATAACCATCCTATTTATCCTAACCAAGATCTAAACTTTCATAATCCGTTTGTTCGTCAAATGTTTATGCTTCACAATACCTTGGTGAAGCCTATCCCCCAAACTGCACTGTAGGGTATGACACCAGAGGCTTTAGAATGGATTATGGACAGTGGATGCACTAACCACATGACTGGTGATCGAAGTCTTCTCATGGATTCAACCCTACGTCCATCTGACAAAAGTCACATCACATTTGCTGACACTGGTAAAAGCAAGGTATTGGGTCTAGGTAGAGTTGCAATCTCAAAGGATCAGCACATGGATAAAGTCATGCTTGTTGAATCCCTTGGTTTCAACTTAATGTATGTCTCAATGCTTTGTGATCTAAACATGCTTGTGATATTTGGAAAATATCGTTGCCTTGTGCTTATGGAATCTGACAAATCTCTAGTCTTTGAAGGGTATCGAAAAGACGATCTGTATATGGTAGATTTCTCAGCAGGACCACAGTTGGTCGTATGTCTTCTAGCAAAAGCTTCAGAGTGCTGGCTTTGGCATCGAAGGCTAGGGCATGCTGGCATGAGGAACTTATACACTCTCGCAAAGAACAAGCATGTCATGGGCATTGAGGGCTTCAAGTTCAAGAAGGATCATCTATGTGGTGCCTGCGAAGCTGGAAAGATGACTAGGGCCAAGCATCCCTCGAAGACAATCATGACGACATCTCGACCTTTCGAGCTGCTTCACATGGACTTATTTGGCCCTACTCATTACTCTACCCTTACTACCACTGCTTGCCTTTATGGCTTTGTTATTGTTGATGATTACTCAAGATATACATGGGTGCACATAATACTCTACAAGAATGAAGTGCAGGACGTCTTCAGGCGATTCGCCAATCGTGCCATGACGAACTATGGCATCAAGATCAAGCACATAAGGAGTGACAACGACACAGAATTCAAGAACGCCGGCCTCGACACTTATCTTGATATATTGGGCATCACACATGAGTTCTCAGCTCCATAAACACCTCAGCAGAATGGCATTGTGGAGCGCAAGAACAGAACCCTCATTGAGATGGCACAGACGATGCTTGATGAGTATAAGACTCCAAGAAAGTTCTGGCCTGAAGCCATTGATACAGCATGCCACGTCATCAACCGTGTTTATCTTCAGAAGCTTCTAAAGAAGACATCATATGAGCTACTAACTGGTAAGAAGCCAAACGTCAGTTACTTCAGAGTATTTGGTGCTAGGTGCTGGATCAAGGATCCACATCACACTTCAAAATTTGCACCGAAAGCACATGAAGGTTTTATGCTTGGATACGGAAAGGATTCGCACTCCTACAGAGTCTTCGACCTCTTTCACTATAAAGTGGTTGAAACTATGGATGTGCGGTTCGATGAGACTAACGGCTCGCAAAGAGAGCACCTGCCAAATGTGCTTGATGAAGCCTGACCTAGTGAATCTATCAAGCTTATGGGTACTGGAGAAATCATACCTTCAGAGGCACAGGCTGAAGAGGAAATCATCATTTCTGCACCTAATCAACTTGAAGACACTGCTCAGCCTGAAGTCAATGCTGGAACTGAACACAATGATCAGCAAGAGCAAAATCTTCGTCCAGTTCATCCTCGTGTTGCAAATGAAGTACAGATTGAGAAGATAATTGATAGCATCAATGCACCTAGTCCACTCACTCATTCAAGAGCAACAGAGCTAGCAAATTTCTGTGGGCACTTTGCATTTGTCTCTATATCTGAACCCAAGAAAGTTGCTGAAGCCTTCATGAAACCTGAATGGATTCAAGCTATGCAAGAAGAGCTTCAACAGTTCAAGCTGAACAATGTGTGGGAATTGGTTAAGTGTCTTGATCCTCGCAAGCACAACATCATAGGCACCAAATGGATCTATCGCAACAAACAAGATGAGCATGGTCAAGTTGTCGGAAACAAGGCTCGTCTCGTTGCTCAAGGTTACACTCAAGTAGAAGGGATTGACTTTGATGAAACATTTGCTCCGGTGGCTAGGCTTGAAGCCATTCACATACTGCTAGCCTATGCCAACCATCACAACATCCTTCTGTATCAAATGGATGTGAAGAGTGCCTTTCTCAATGGAAAAATTGAAGAAGAAGTGTATGTTGCACAACCACCTGGTTTTGAAGACCCAAAGCATCCTGACATGGTATACAATCTCAACAAGGCACTATATGGCCTCAGACAAGCTCCTCGCGCTTGGTATGACACACTCAAAGACTTCCTGAAGAGGAAAGGCCTCAAACCTGGTTCTCTGGATCCCACACTCTTCACGAAGACATATGATGGTGAACTGTTTGTGTGCCAAATTTATGTGGATGACATTATCTTCGGCTACACTGATAAGAGATACAGTGATGAGTTTGGACATATGATGCAAGAGCAATATCAGATGTCCATGATGGGTGAGCTGAAGTTCTTCCTCGGTCTTCAAATCCGTCAGCAGAGCAATGACATCTTCATATCTCAAGAGAAATACCTCAAAGATTGCCTGAAGAAGTTTGGAATGCAAGATTGCAAAGGATACATGACGCCAATGCCAACCAAAAGTCATCTGGGCTCCGACGACAATGGTAAAGAGTTCGATCAAAAGGTATACCGCTCCATGATTGGTTCTTTACTCTATTTATGTGCATCTAGGCCAGATATAATGCTTAGCGTTTGCATGTGTGCCCGATTCCAAGCGGCACCAAAGGAATCACATCACTTAGCTGTGAAGCGAATTCTTCAATATTTGGCTTACACCCCAACACTAGGATTATGGTATCCAAAGGGCTCAGAGTTTGATCTAGTTGGATTCTCAGATGCTGATTATGCTGGTGACAAGGTTGATTGCAAGTCCACATCAGGCACATGTCACTTTCTTGGACGATCTCTTGTCTCTTGGTCTTCAAAGAAGCAGAACTGTGTATCCCTCTCCACTGCTGAATCTGAATACATTGCTGCTAGATCTTGTTGCGCTCAGCTTTTATGGATGAAGCAAACTCTCAAGGATTATGGCATACACCTGAATCAAGTGCCACTCCACTGCGACAATGAAAGCACCATCAAGATTGCCAACAACCCAGTCCAGCACTCAAAGACAAAGCACATTCAGATCCGTCATCACTTTCTCAGAGATCATGTCATGAAGGAAGATATTGATATCATTCACGTCAACACTGAAGAGCAATTGGCAGATATCTTCACAAAGCCCTTGGATGAGAAAAGGTTTTGCAAGTTGCGGTGTGAGCTAAATATCTTAGAATCCTCAAATGTCATGTAGTTGGACACACATCCTAACGCTTATGCATGTTGATGACTTAGATGTGCAACACACGAGGTAATGTATATCTTCAATCAATGAAGACATACACTCTAAGTATGAATACGTTAACGCGGAATTTGACTTCGGAGCGCCACGATAATTGTGTGTCGTGTCTGGGTCTAATACTTCCTATACGGTGGGTAACGCCACCACCAAAATCTTTTTGAAGTGTTTCATTTGGCGTCATAATTGCATAGTGTTCGCATTTGGTTTGTCTTCAACATTGATTTGTCTTCATGGTTTATCTTCGCAATGTTGAGTTGGTCTTATACTACCTATATATATATATAGGACAAATGTTTCCTACAAGCAGTGGTAGTTACCACCACTTGCGTTTTGTAAGTTGTATGTAGTATCTATCGAAACCGAGAGTATGTACGTGTAGTATGTAGTATATAACAATGATTAGGTAGTATATATACTAATTTTTAGGTAGTATGTAACATGTTTTGAGTATGCTCTTTTTTACGTACAAATATATACGTATTTCACAAATATAACAAAAACTATGGGCTCATATGCAATTTTTTCATGTAATTTGCTTTGAAATATCTTAAATATAATATATGAACATATTTAAAATAATAAAATAGTATATATAGTACCACATGGTAGTATATGAGATATGTGGGGTAACTACCACCGGGTGGTAGGATGGATTTTCCCTATATATAGATGCGTGTTCAGTCCTCTACAGCATTCACTTATATCTATGTCTTCATACTTAAATTTTTCTTGATCTAAGTGAATGTGATCGGACGCTAACCCCTTCTGTGCTTCTACCTCAAATTATATCTGTCCAAATCATATGCATTCTGTTGAAAACTGTCGAATGCCTTCAGTGAGTCCTTGTCACAAGGGGACACAGAGACAAAAGTTTAATTCTGTTTTTAATGCCATATCATTTTTGCCTGAATACCGGAGAAGCCAGAACGACCACCTGACAATCCAGGCGAGCGTGGGAACTTGGAACAACTTCCAACAAGTTGCATGCAGGCCATGTGTCTTTCAGATGTGAACCGCCAGGGGCACCAGCGTAATCGATGTGTTGTCCCTTTCCTTATAAATACCCCACACCGCGGTCATTATCTCTTCTTCCACCTCGCCACCTCGCACAAACCCTAGCGCCTCCGCTAGTTCACGTCGACACCGGAGATGAAGCGCTTAGCTGCCGCGACTTCTTCGACGTCGTCCTCACGCCGGCCGCGGACCTCATCCTCTCCTCCACCGTCGTAGGTTTCTTTCGCCGCCAAGTTAGGGCGCGGGAGATTGAACTGCTTGGCTTCTAACTCTGCCTCGTCTAGCAGTTCGTCAGCGGTAATTAAATCTCACTTTTCACTGCCTTTTCGATCCGTCAAATCCATCCGCTTCAACCAAAAGTGGTTTCTACACTTCCAAGTCTAGATCCGTCTTTATCTGCATCTCATATCATGCCAAGTATATTCACTTATGCTTCATAACTAGTTAGATTCCTCACTTGTACTTATTCATGGATTCGTACAAATCTGGAACCAACTCTCTTAAAATAAGTGAATGTCTTCGCACTATGAGGTCAATGTCTTCAAACTGATTTATCTTCAAAATCTTCTGAGAATGCATATGACCTCTTCCCCTTCCCTCGCACCTCTAATGATGTCACAGGTACATGTCCGTGGGAGAGTCCCTTGGTTCTCATAGTCTGCATTCATTTGCAGAGTTCTTACAACATCATATTCACTCCCCTGAAGCCAGCTCCTGTCTGACCAGTAGAAGGAAGCCATTCACTGTTCTGAAGCCATTCAGTCTGAATATAATGGCAACTGAGAAATCAGCAAGAAAAGGTGGCAGGCAGCGCCGTGGAGATACTGCTAAGGATTTACCTCCTGATCTGTTTGAACTGTACAAGTCAGATCCAGAGGAAAGCTATGGCCAGCGCAAGACCCGAATCCAATGGATTCGAAGATATTGGGCAGAACAGTGGTTCAAGTATAACTTTGTCACTTTCGAATATGCTGAGAAGAACGCCATCAAGCGCCCATGGGGTTACATTCTGTACAAGAACCTGCAGCCAAAGACGAAGCCTGAAGGTATTGCCCAAGGCTTCTACCCTTGCATGGTCCGAGGACCACAGCTTGAGAATGTTGATCCGTCATCTATGCTATGGTGTCGTGAAGACAATATCTTCAAGCGCAATTTTCAATTTGCAAAGGAGTCAGCTACCAAGAACAAGAAGGCATTCGGACTCAAGTTCAACCTGGTCCGTCTGCTCCAAGGGCTGATGGCACACGTGATTCAAACCCCAATATCGTCGGCCCCTTCAACAACTTTGATGGCCTCCTCTCTCACATCGCTGCTCAGAGGGCCACGGTGGATCAATCTGCTGATGACGCGGACTCTGAAGATGCACCAGCACCACCGAAGCAGACGAAGAAGAAATCAAAAGATTCAAAGCCCTCTGCCGCACCAAAAGCTTTGTCTGTGAAGCCAATGACCATTGCACCTCCTGAACCCAGTGTGCAGTCAGAAGATCTGTCTCGTGTCTCCAAGAAGGCCGAGAAGTCCAAGAAAACCAAGAAGCCCAAGAAGATTTCTAGGCATGAACTGACTCCTGCTGCCGTTCTACGCCACGAGGAAGACAACATTGATCTGTCAAGTGATGAAGATCTTGGTGATGAAGCCCTTGAGATGCTAATCAAGAGCAAGCAAGAGGCGGAGATCTTCAACGATATGCCCCTCTTTGATGTTCACATTCTGAACAACTTCCTCGATGAGTGGTTCGATGACTAGAGCATCAGTATTGATGATCTTCAGCTGCCTGTGGACATCAGCGTCACATTCCACGGAGCCATTGCCAATGAATTGGCCTTGGCTCAGAAAATTGTCGAGCTGAAAAACAAGATTGATTACGAGAAGGCGCATTTCAAGAAGAACATGGCCAAGCTCAGCGTGGCAGATGTTCAAATCTTCAAGAAGATGATGCATGATCTCAAGGAAGGGTTCCACAAGAAGCATGATGAAGCTAAAGGCTCACGAGAGCGCATGAAGTACTTCGCGGAGAAATGCGTCCAAGCCCACAATGAAGCTAAAAAGTGCAAAGCTCTTGGGCGTCCTGGCATCGATCCAAGGATGGCTGCCAAGCAGAAGAAGAAGTCTGTTGTGGCCCAAACTAAAGCACCAAGGCAGGAAGAACCTCGCCCCCGATTTGACCGTACACTAATCATGCACGCAAATGTATACAATCAAGGTCAGGGACTCATGGGAAGATATCACAACACAACTCTACAACATGAATAAGTCATACAAGCATCATAATACAAGCCAGGGGCCTCGAGGGCTCAAATACAAGTCCTCGATCATAGACGAGTCAGTGGAAGCACCAATATCTGAGTACAGACATAAGTTAAACAAGTTTGCCTTAAGAAGGCTAGCACAAAAGTAGCAACGATCGAAAAGGCAAGGCCTCCTGCCTGGGACCTCCTAACTACTCCTCGAAGCCGAACTCCATGTAGAATCATCCTCGGAATCTCTAGCTCCTGGACTCCAGCATCTGGTTGCGACAATCCGGTATAGAAAGGGGAAAAGAGGGAGAAAAGCAACCGTGAGTACTCATCCAAAGTACTCGCAAGCAAGGAGCTACACTACATATGCATGGGTATATGTGTAAAGGGCCATATCAATGGACTGAACTGCAGAATGCCAGAATAAGAGGGGGGATAGCTAATCCTGTCGAACACTACGCTTCTGGCCACCTCCATCTTGCAGCATGTAGAAGAGAGTAGATGGTAAGTTCACCAAGTAGCATCGCATAGCATAATCCTACCCGGCGATCCCCTCCTCGTCGCCCTGTTAGAGAGCGCTCACCAGGGTGTACCTGGCACTTGGAAGGTTGTGTTTTATTAAGTATCCGGTTCTAGTTGTCATAAGGTCAAGGTACAACTCCGGGTCGTCCTTTTACCGAGGGACACGGCTATTCGGATAGATAAACTTCCCTGCAGGGGTGCACCACATAACCCAACACGCTCGATCCCATTTGGCCGGACACACTTTTCTGGGTCATGCCCGGCCTCGTAAGATCAACACGTCGCAGCCCCACCTAGGCTCAACAGAGAGGTCAGCACGCCGGTCTAAATCCTATGCGCGCAGGGGTCTGGGCCCATCGCCCATTGGACACCTGCATGTTGCGAGGGCGGCCGGAAGCAGACCTAGCCTAGCAGGCGTTCCAGTCCAATCCGGCGCGCGCCGCTCCGTCGCTGACGTCAAGAAGAGCTTCGGCTAATACCACGACGTCGAGTGCCCATAACTGTTCCCGCGTAGCTGGTTAGTGCGTATAGACCAAATGGCCAGACTCAGATCAAATACCAAGATCTCGTTAAGCGGGTTAAGTATCCGCGAACGCCGACCAGGGCCAGGCCCACCTCTCTCCTAGGTGGTCTCAACCTGCCCTGTTGCTCCGCCACAAAGATCCACTTGCGGGTACTCCTACGAGCCGACCCGACTTTAGTCACCACATGTGTCATGTATATAGTATATAAGTATATACCCGTGATCACCGCCCAAGTGATCATGGCCCGATAGTATAGCACAGCAGACGGACAAGAATGTAGGGCCACTGATGGAAAACTAGCATCCTATACTAAGCATGTAGGATTGCAGGTAAAGGTAACAATAGTAGTAGCAAGGACAGGCTATGCATCAGGATAGGATTAACGGAAAGCAGTAACATGCTACACTACTCTAATGCAAGCAGTATAGAGAAGAATAGGCGATATCTGGTGGTCAAGGGGGGGCTCGCCTGGTTGCTCTGGCAAGTAGGAGGGGTCATCAACTCCGTAGTCGAACTGGGCAGCAGCAGCGTCGGTCTCGTAGTCTACCGTAGAGAAGAGGGGGGAGAAACAGTAAATACAATGCAAACATAAGCATGACGATGCGTGACATGACAATGAGCGGTGCTAGGTGTGCCCTAACGCGGCAGTAGGTGGTACCGGCGAAGGGGGGGACATCCGGGAAAGTATTCCCGATGTTTCGCATTTTCGGACAGATGAAACGGAGGGGGAAAGTTGCCTGTTTGCTATGCTAGGGATGTGTGGTGGACGAACATGCTGCGTATCCGGATTCGTCTCGTCGTTCTGAGCAACTTTCATGTACAAAGTATTTTCATCTGAGCAACGGTTTATTTTATATTGATTTTAAAAGAATTTATTAATTTCTGGAATTTATTTAATTATTTAATATATACATTATCCGAAACAGTGTTGCAATGACATCATGCTGACGTCAGCAGTCATCTGACACGTGGGTCCCACATGTCATAGACTGATTAGGGTAATTAGGGTTAACTAATTAATTAACTATTAATTAAACTAATTAATTAAATTAGATTAATCTAAACAGGGTTAATTAACTAATTAATTATTTTTATTTTTATTTTATTTTTATATTCTTTATTTATTTATTTATTTATTTATCATTATTCTTTTTAATTCCCCCTTTTTTTACGTTCTGGGCGCGGGCCCACCTGTCTGTGGCCCATAGGGGGTTCGGGCCCAGGGGCAGTGGCTCAGGGGCGCGGGTCCCCACCAGGCAGTGGCCTAGGGGCCACAGGCGGGCGCGGGCACGGCGCGCGTGTGCGGCGCGGGCGCAGGCGCACGAGCGTGGGCGTGGGCGACGGGCGCCCGTAGCCTGCCCGGGGCAGGGCGGGGCCGTGGCCATGACGGGGGTTGCCGCAGCGGGGCACGAGGGTGAGCGACGCGGCAAGGGCCGGAGACGCGGGCGAACGAGGAGAGGGGCGTGGTGAGCGCGCACAGGCGCGGCCGGAGTGCGCTGACCGCGGGCGGGGACGGCGGTGACCATGGCGACCCAAGGAGAGAGGGGGAAGATGGGGAGGTGGGGTGCGGTAGGTGGCTAGGGTTTTCCCTCCCGTGGGGATAAGGCAGTGGCGGTTCGGCCCGGGGGCTTTTACCCCTTTTTTTGTTTTTTGTTTTTTGTTTTGTAATTTATTTTCTTTTCTGTTTTAAATCATTTTAATTTATCTAGGCATTTTATAAAAATGTGTTTATTACACCATATTTACTTATGCAAAATATGGCACCTCCCGAACATTTTGTTTTAAATTTTGAAAAACTTTTATCATTGACATTAATTTGAATTTGAATTTTTAAACGGTTTGACCTAACGGTAGATTAGCAAAGTAACCGTGGTGACGTGGCACCATTAGCGTGGGATTACTGTAGCATGATTATCCGGGCGTTACAAATCTCCTCCACTACAAGAAATCTCATCCCGAGATTTAGGAGGTAGAAGGAAACAACGCGGGGTATTCATCACGCAGGCGATCCTCGCGTTCCCAAGTTGCTTCATCTTCAGAATGGTGCGACCACTGGACTTTGAGGAACTTGATAGCCTTCTGACGGGTGCGGTGCTCAGCTTGGTCGAGAATGCGGACCGGATGCTCTTTATTGGAGAGGTCCTGCTGCAATTCAAGCACTTCATGATCCACTGCTCGGATTGGGTCCTTGAAGCAATGGTGGAGCTGTGACACATGGAACACATCGTGAACCTGAGAAAGGTTCGGCGGAAGCTCCAGTTGGTATGCCACTTTTCCACGCCTTTCGAGAATAGTGAATGGGCCAATATATCGAGGAGCTAGTTTGCCCTTGATTCCAAAGCGGTGAGCACCCTTCATTGGTGTGACTCAAAGATAAGCCTTTTCGCCAGGTTGATAGACCATGTCTTTATGATGACGGTCATACTGACTCTTCTGACGTGATTGAGGAGTCTTGAGATTCTCACGAATAATGCAGACTTGTTCTTCGGCATGTTGGATAATATCCGGACCGAAGAGTGGACGTTCCCCAGTTTCTGACCAGTTCAAAGGGGTTCGGCACTTTCGTCTATACAACACTTCGAAGGGGGCCATCTTTAGACTAGCTTGATAGCTATTATTATAAGAGAACTCAGCATACGGGAGAGATTCCTCCCATTTCTTGCCGAAGGAAATAACACAAGCTCGAAGCATGTCTTCGAGAACTTGGTTGACGCGTTCAACTTGCCCTTGCGACTGAGGATGAAACGCAGTACTGAATGACAGATGAGTTCCCATAGCTTCTTGGAAGCTTGCCCAGAATCTTGAAGTGAATAAGCTGCCACGGTCTGAGCTGATAACCAATGGAATACCGTGGAGTGAAACAATCCTGGACATATAGAGCGTTGCCAACTGACTAGCAGTGATCGTTTCCTTGACCGCCAGAAAATGTGCAACTTTGGAAAGCCGGTCAATGACGACAAGAATAGCATCATTACCTTTCTGTGATTTGGGAAATCCAGTGACGAAGTCCATCTCAACATGGTCCCATTTCCATTCAGGAATAGAGATAGGTTGTAGAGTTCCAGCAGGCCTTTGATGTTCTGCTTTGATACAATGGCAAACGTCACACTCAGCAACATAACAAGCAATGTCTTGCTTCATATTAGACCACCAGAATCTCTGACGGATGTCTTGGTACATCTTTGTACTACCAGGATGGATACATAGAGGCGTATCATGAGCTTCTTTCATAACTTCCTGTGTCATATCCAGGTTTTTCTCTGCACATGGCACCATTAGGCGGCCCTTGAAGTACAAAGTGCCATCTTTATCAATAGTGAAGAATGAGGGCTTTCCTTCTGCGAGGTAGCGCTTAATCTTGTGGGCTTCAGAGTCATATCCCTGTATTCTCTTGATGGAGTCCAAGAGATCTGGTTCGATGGCCAAGGTATTGAGGGAACCCTGGGAAACAACACGGAGGTTCATCTTGCAAAACTCCTTAGGAGGGGGAGCGAGTGCACCCGGAGGAACAATATGGAGGTTCAGCTTCCTGAATTCTTCAACAAGCGAGGGCTGAACTTTATGAACCTGGAGGTGGTTGCAGTAAGACTTGCGGCTCAAGGCATCAGCCATTACATTAGCCTTGCCTGGCGTATAGGAAATACCCAAGTCAAAGTCTGCAACAAGCTCCATCCATCTCTGCTGACGGAGGTTCAGGTCTGGCTGAGTAAACAGATACTTCAGACTTTGGTGGTCAGTGAAGATCTCGCAACGATTACCGAGAAGGTAATGTCGCCACTTTTTCAGCGCATGAATGACAGCAGCAAGTTCGAGGTCGTGAACTGGGTAGTTCTCTTCGTGAGGGTGCAATTGCCAAGAGGCATAAGCAATCACTTTGCGGTCTTGCATTAGGACACAGCCTAATCCTTGACGGGAAGCGTCGCAGTAAATGACGAAGTCCTTCTTAGTATCAGGTGGAGCTAGAACTGGGGCAGAAGTCAACTTGTCTTTGAGTGCCTGGAAACTTTCCTGACATTTGTCTGTCCATTGGAACTTGACGCCCTTATGCAACAGGTTAGTCAGAGGCCTGGCGATCTTGGAGAAGTTCTCGACGAATCGACGGCAATAGCTGGTGAGACCGAGAAAACTTCTGACTTGCTTAACGTTCTTGGGAGGAGTCCAATCAAGGATAGCCTGGACTCGTTCAGGGTTGACGGCAATACCATCCTTAGAGATGACATGCCCAAGATAGGTTACTTCGGGTAGCCAGAATTCACATTTGGAGAACTTGGCATATAGTTGATGCTCTCGTAGCTTTTCCAGCACAAGTCAAAGATGTTCAACATGTTCTTCTTTGTTCTTGGAAAATACCAGGATATCATCCAGATAAACCACGATGAACTTGTCGAGGTAATCCATGAATATATAGTTCATCAGACGAGAGAAGGTGGCTGGAGCATTGGTTAAACCGAAAGACATGACGGTGTACTCGTATGAACCATATCGAGTCACGAAGGCGGTCTTTGGGATATCCTCTTCGTGAACACGGATCTGGTGGTAACCCAACCTCAAGTCGAGCTTAGAGAACACTGATGAACCTGCCAGTTGATCATATAGATTATTGATCCGAGGAAGAGGGTATTTATTCTGAATGGTAGCTTGGTTTATAGGACGGTAGTCTTGAACTAATCGGTTTGTCCCATCCTTCTTCTTGACAAAGAGAGAAGGTGCTCCCCAAGGAGAGAAACTTGGGCGAATGAATCCTTTGCGAAGAGAATTGTCGATTTCCTCCTTAAGCTCAAGGAGTTCATGCGGCGGCATCTTGTAGGGTCGCTTGGCTATAGGAGTGGTGCCTGGTTTCAAGTCGATGATTAATTCGACAGCTCTAGCAGGGGGAATCCCTAGAAGTTCTTCAGGGAAGACATCGAGGAATTCACGCACGACAGGAATGTTTTCAATGCCCTCGAGTGGTGCAGTGTTCAATGCATTCAATGCATAGAGCCTTGCCTCGGCATTTTGCACCAGATGAGCTTGGTAAGTAACTATTTCATCTAAAGGGTGTAGCAGATGGATGGTCTTAGCGGTGCAAACGATTGAAGCAGTATGCGCTTTTAACCAATTCATTCCCAGAATGACATCAATGCTACAGGACTTCAGTACGATGGGAGAGACAAGAAATTCCAGTCCTTCGATTTCAAAGGGGACGTCGTTGCAAATCATGGAGGTTCGACATTGGCCCGCAGGGGTGTGTACTAATAGTGAAGCGTTCATGTCTTCGCTTTTAATGCCATGCATGAATGCAAAATCTCCTGACATGAATGAATGTGATGCACCTGTATCAAATAAAACGGATGCTGGTACTGAATTTACGAGGAGTGTACCCATCACAGTAGCAGGCTAGTCTTGAGCTTCGTTCAGATCAACGTGGTTGGCATGAGCACGACCATAAGACTTGGCCTTGTTGCTGCGGGGCTGGTTGCTTCCATGGCCAATTGCTGGAAGGGCCAGTTGATTCTGATTCTGGTTGCATTCTCTAGCACGGTGTCCTGGTTGACTACACCTGAAGCACAAACCATTATTGGGAGTGGGAACAGGAGCTTGGGGTGGTGGAGCTGGAAGTGTTGACTGCCTAGATGGTGGTGGGGGCAGACGAGGTGCAGCATAGGTCTGCCTTGGGGCAGATGCATTTGGACGGTACATGTTGTTCGGGATCCATATCTTACACTTTTGTGAGGGTGGGCCCGAAGATGAGCCCGTGTCACGGTTGCGCCTGTGAGAGCTCTGGTATTCCTGCAGACCAGTTTCGACATTGATGGCCTTGTTCACTAGGGTGGCGAAATCAGCAAAGTCATGCACTAGAAGTGCGAGCTTGATGTCAGCTTGAAGGCCATCACGGAACTTCTCCTGTCTGCGTGCATCAGTTGCAATGTCCTCTTCAGCATAGCGAGACAAGTCCAGAAACTCCCGCTGATAAGCTTCAACAGTTTTGTTGCCTTGGGTGAGGTTGCGGAACTCACGCTTCTTCTGGTCCATGACTCCCTGAGGAATGAAGCGGGCACGGAAAGCAGCTTGGAAGTCTGGCCAGGTGATGATTGTTCCAGCTGGCAGAGTACGCTTGTGGCTGTCCCACCATTGAGCTGCGGGTCCCTTCAGGAAGAAGGAAGCAAAGGTGACATAGCTGGCAGGGGCTACATCGGCAGACTCCATCTCATAGGTGATGTCACGGAGCCAGTCATCAGCATCCAGAGGCTGAGTTGAGCTGCGGTACACAGTTGGATTGAGGCGCATGAAATCCTGCAGAGTTACTGGGGTTGGTTGCTGGTCCATATTGGGGCGAGGAAACTGAGCCATCATATTTTCCATGAATTGGCGGTTCAGTTCGAACTGTTGGATCATACCAGCCATGTACTCAGGTGGTGGTGGGGCATTGCCACCACTACCACGACCACCTGGTCTAACCATCCTGCTAATATATAACAGGGGTAATTCAGCATTGAGAAATTTGCAAAGACAAGAATCATTCATGATGAAACATGCATAATGAAAGGAGCACGATAGCTACTACATAGTAGTCGGCATAACTTACAAAAGGGGTCGTGCATAGAGTTCAGTACACAGAGTTCAGTACATAGACTAAAACAACATAGGCGGCACACAGGCTCGCGGCGAATGCATCTAACACTAACAAGCAAGCCTACATCGGTCCCAAGAGGTACTGTGGAGGTAGGTGTAGCCTGAAAGCTGGTAGTGTCGCATCGGGAACTCCACGTCAGCAACCTGGGGTCCGCGAATACTCTGGTGCAGAACCTGACGCTCAGGTGGCAGAAGCGGTCCAAGTGCGGGAGAGTGGCCTCCCACATCTGGCCAGCCGACACCCTGGGGCATCACAGTCCTGGCTGGGTAGATCGCAGAACGGGGCAGCTCCCTAGATCGGACAAAGGGGTGCAGCAGCGTCAGAGCACGGTAAAGGTGCTGACGGGTGGTGTACAACTCGTGGCGAAGAGCTCGGTTAGCTCGATCCAGCCCATCAGCATGCAGAACCAGGTTCTGATGGTAGAAGGTCTCTCGGGTGACAGTGGAGTAGGCAGCAATATAGTATCCCTCCGCACCAACATCAGATGCGATAGCAATGTGCCTGAAAGGGGAGGTGTCCAACTCTCGATACTCTCCACGAAGACGTGTCAGAGCAGCATAAGCAGCATCGTGGACAGCCATATCGATGGTCACTCCAACACCATGAGCGGTGTGCAGCACAATAGTGGAGTCATACTCCTGTGAGTAGAGGTGGACGATGGCACGGTACTGCTCCTGGTTAAAGTCCTGGTACTCCTCGTAGACGGTGTACTCAGGGTGCCAGCGATAACCCAGATAGGTCATCATCTCAGCTAGCACAGCCGGTGATCCCGAGGCACCAATGGCCGTCGTGTGGCGCACGACCTGCCTCGTGGGTTCCATCTGAAAGCAAAGACGTTTCAAAGGAGTCAAATGACAGTGTGTGAATTGTTCAAAATACTATTCTAAGAAACAACTATGGCTTATCCAACTTTGGGGTGAATGCGGTCACGGGATCCTAGTGTTAGAGTTAGTAAATTCGTTTAACCCGAGTAGAAGAGAGTTCAGAGTCCCAGAGTAAAGGTCGAGGAGTAAAAGATCCTAGTACCACCCAATGGCGACGTGGGCCCGTAAGACACACAGCCATGTTAGTAAAAGTTTTTGTAATGTCTAGACTCGACTTCGGCAAAGGAATGTGGAAAGGGGATTCCTACAGGCAGTCGGCTCTGATACCAACTTGTGACGCCCCCGATTTGACCGTACACTAATCATGCACGCAAATGTGTACGATCAAGGTCAGGGACTCACGGGAAGATATCACAACACAACTCTACAACATGAATAAGTCATACAAGCATCATAATACAAGCCAGGGGCCTCAAGGGCTCGAATACAAGTGCTCGATCATAGACGAGTCAGCGGAAGCAACAATATCTGAGTACAGACATAAGTTAAACAAGTTTGCCTTAAGAAGGCTAGCACAAAAGTAGCAACGATCGAAAAGGCAAGGCCTCCTGCCTGGGACCTCCTAACTACTCCTCGAAGCCGAACTCCATGTAGAATCATCCTCGGGATCTCTAGCTCCTAGACTCCAGCATCTGGTTGCGACAATCCGGTATAGAAAGGGGAAAAGAGGGAGAAAAGCAACCGTGAGTACTCATCCAAAGTACTCGTAAGCAAGGAGCTACACTACATATGCATGGGTATATGTGTAAAGGGCCATATCAGTGGACTGAACTGCAGAATGCCAGAATAAGAGGGGGGATAGCTAATCCTGTCGAACACTACGCTTCTGGCCACCTCCATCTTGCAGCATGTAGAAGAGAGTAGATGGTAAGTTCACCAAGTAGCATCGCATAGCATAATCCTACCCGGCGATCCCCTCCTCGTCGCCCTGTTAGAGAGCGCTCACCGGGGTGTATCTGGCACTTGGAAGGTTGTGTTTTATTAAGTATCCGGTTCTAGTTGTCATAAGGTCAAGGTACAACTCCGGGTTGTCCTTTTACCGAGGGACACGGCTATTCGAATAGATAAACTTCCCTGCAGGGGTGCACCACATAACCCAACACGCTCGATCCCACTTGGCCGGACACACTTTTCTGGGTCATGCCCGGCCTCGTAAGATCAACATGTCGCAGCCCCACCTAGGCTCAACAGAGAGGTCAGCACGCCGGTCTAAATCCTATGCGCGCAGGGGTCTGGGCCCATCTCCCATTGCACACCTGCACGTTGCGAGGGCGGCCGGAAGCAGACCTAGCCTAGCAGGCGTTCCAGTCCAATCCGGCGCGCGCCGCTCCGTCGCTGACGTCAAGAAGAGCTTCGGCTGATACCACGACGTCGAGTGCCCATAACTGTTCCCGCGTAGCTAGTTAGTGCGTATAGACCAAATGGCCAGACTCAGATCAAATACCAAGATCTCGTTAAGCGGGTTAAGTATCCGCGAACGCCGACCAGGGCTAGGCCCACCTCTCTCCTAGGTGGTCTCAACCTGCCCTGTCGCTCCGCCACAAAGATCCACTTGCGGGTACTCCTACGAGCCGACCCGACTTTAGTCACCACATGTGTCATGTATATAGTATATAAGTATATACCCGTGATCACCGCCCAAGTGATCACGGCCCGATAGTATAGCACAGCAGACGGACAAGAATGTAGGGCCACTGATGGAAAACTAGCATCCTGTACTAAGCATGTAGGATTGCAGGTAAAGGTAACAATAGTAGTAGCAAGGACAGGCTATGCATCAGGATAGGATTAACGGAAAGCAATAACATGCTACACTACTTTAATGCAAGCAGTATAGAGAAGAATAGGCGATATCTGGTGATCAAGGGGGGGGGGGCTTGCCTGGTTGCTCTGGCAAGTAGGAGGGGTCGTCAACTCCGTAGTCGAACTAGGCAGCAGCAGCGTCGGTCTCGTAGTCTACCGGAGAGAAGAGGGGGGAAGAAACAGTAAATACAATGCCAACATAAGCATGACGATGCGTGACATGACAATGAGCGGTGCTAGGTGTGCCCTAACGCGGCAGTAGGTGGTACCGGCGAAGGGGGGGACATCCGGGAAAGTATTCCCGATGTTTCACATTTTCGGACAGATGAAACGGAGGGGGAAAGTTGCCTGTTTGCTATGCTAGGGATGTGTGGTGGACGAACGGGCTGCGTATCCGGATTCGTCTCGTCTTTCTGAGCAACTTTCATGTACAAAGTATTTTCATCTGAGCAACGGTTTATTTTATATTGATTTTAAAAGAATTTATTAATTTCTGGAATTTATTTAATTATTTAATATATACATTATCCGAAACAATGTTGGGATGACATCAGCATGACATCATGCTAACGTCAGCACTCATCTGACAAGTGGGTCCCACATGTCATAGACTGATTAGGGTAATTAGGGTTAACTAATTAATTAACTATTAATTAAACTAATTAATTAAATTAGATTAATCTAAACAGGGTTAATTAACTAATTAATTAATTATTTTTATTTTTATTTTATCTTTATATTCTTTATTTATTTATATATCATTATTCTTTTTAATTCCCCCTTTTTTACGTTCTGGGCGCGGGGCCCAGCTGTCTGTGGCCCATAGGGGGTTCGGGCCCAGGGGCAGTGGCTCAGGGGCGCGGGGCCCCACCTGGCAGTGGCCCAGGGGCCACAGGCGGGCGCGGGCGCACGAGCGTGGGCGTGGGCGACGGGCGCCCGTAGCCTGCCCGGGGCAGGGCGGGGCCGTGGCCATGGCGGGGGTTGCCGCAGCGGGGCACGAGGGTGAGCGACGCGGCAAGGGCCGGAGACACGGGCGAACGAGGAGAGGGGCGCGGTGAGCGCGCACGGGCGCGGCCGGAGGGCGCTGACCGCGGGCGGGGACGTCGGTGACCATGGCGACCCAAGGAGAGAGGGGGAAGATGGGAGGTGGGGTGCGGTAGGTGGCTAGGGTTTCCCCCTCCCGTGGGGATAAGGCAGTGGCTATTCGGCCGGCCGGGCCAGGCGGGCCGGCCTGGGCCGTCTGGCCCAGTTGGCCGGGGGGCTTTTACCCCTTTTTTGTTTCTTGTTTTGTAATTTCTTTTCTTTTATTTATTTTCTTTTCTGTTTTAAATCATTTTAATTTATCTAGGAATTTTATAAAAATGTGTTTATTACACCATATTTACTTATGCAAAATATGGCACCTCCCGAACATTTTGTTTTAAATGTTGAAAAACTTTTATCGTTGACATTAATTTGAATTTGAATTTTTAAACGGTTTGACCTAACGGTAGATTAGCAGTAACTGTGGTGACGTGGCACCATTAGCGTGGGATTACTGTAGCATGATTATCCGGGCGTTACACTCGAGCCCCAGTCGGTATCATCGCCTCCTCTAACGAGTAGTGAACTTATCAGCATTGGTCGTCCATTGACGCCAATTGTTCAGAATGACTCATGGGCCGAGCAGCCACAGCAAGACACCCCAGTGCATGATGAGACTCCAACAATACCACCACCTCAAGTCACCACTCCGGTGCTTGACGACGACAACTACATGGTGCAGACCACTCCTTCACCAAAGGCATCGCCCGCTTTTTGCAGGCTTCGCAAAGGCCCCAGGCAGCAGGTCACCATGTCGAGCATTCCGGAAGGGGAAGCGCACCAAAGCTCAGTTGCACGTCAAGTGTTTCCTGAAGCCACCCCTACTGCGAACGTCTCTGAGTCTGAAGCTAAAGATGCTGAAGACATTCCGGCTGCATCAGCCGATGAAGATCAAGGAGAAAGAGAAGAAGAAAGAGTTGCCACACCCCCTGCTGATGATCAAGTCATTCTCGAGGAGAATGTAATTGTGCCCGACCCTCCTGTTATTGAACAAACAAAGGTTGAAAACACTAAGGCTGCCACAAACAACATCACTGAAGCCACTAACATAGTCATGGCTGAAGACAATGTGGAGCCTGGCGACAATGTGGTGCCTGAAGCCAATGTGAATGCTGAAGTCACTGTTCCACCTCCAAGGCCTCACACAATTGAACAGGCATATGATCATGGCCAGCTTGTCACGATGCGATGGCCCATTATGGTTCCTCCCACAGCTCCTGGACCACAATATGACTATCATGTGGAGCAAAGGCCACAAGTTCAGAAGCCCAAGCCTCGGTTGCCAAGGCTTCCAGGTGTTGCGACTACACCAGGTTCTTTTAGTGTGCACAGCTTCAGAGCCCACAATACCTTCTTCGACAGTGCCAAGAATCCCTATTCGAAGCCAAAGATCTCTTCTGATCATTTCTGGAGCCATCAGCAGCGAAGCTACTATTCTTGTATTCTGTACAATCAAGAGCGAATATTTCCTCATATGCGTCTGGATAGTGAAGCTATTGCTGGGCTGCCCTGTCTCGAAGAAGCTCTTGACTGCTTCAGGGATGTTGTACTTCTTCCGTTTGTGACAGACAAAGAGCACTGGAATGAAGAGCTCCTTCTGCAGTTCTTTGCTACGCTTCATATTCGTGGCTACAACAGTGATCCGAAGACATGGGTCCTTGAGTGGATGTCAGGTGATGTGCATCATGAAGCCAAAGCTCAAGACATCATCGTGCTTACTTCCCTGCCCACTCCAAGTGAGTTGTATGAGCCTGGTTGTCAGCTTCACAGAAATGAACTGTAGAGTACTTTTCAGAGGCCTGAGCCAAATATGAGTGAGATGCTTAGTATGATGAAGCCATTGCCTCAAGATGTTGAATACCCCAAAGAGTTCTTCGTAAAGGACCTTGAGTACTTGCCCCACACAGTATATCATATTCTGAGGTGTACTCTCTGGCCAATCAAGGGACATTCTTTTGAAGCCAAACTCGAAGGAGCCATGAAGACTTTGGTATTTTATATCATCAATGGCATCAAATTCAATACCTAGGATTTCTTCATCACACAATTAGCTGCTTCTGGAATTGATCTGAAGTTTTATGCTCCATGGGTGATGCGCCTGATCAAGCTTCATTCCACTATTGACTATCAGCCCTCAGCGCGCAACCACATTGTCTTCCTGCCTGAGGTTGATCTGTCCATTGAAGCCATCTACTCCGAGCCTGCTAAGACGCCTCTATATCCTCATAATGTTGATCGCCAAAGCTTCACGCAACCAATGGAGGGAATCCTTGTTCCGAATGCTGCAACTCCCGCTTATCCTCTGGCTGGAAATATGAGAGTGCCACATCGTGCCAACACCGAAGCCACTACCAGTACAATTGCCCAAAGGCGTCGGAAGCGTTCCTGTGTTCTCAATGACCGAGAGCTTCTTGTGGCATTACATTAGAAGCAGGATAAGCATCATGACTGGCTTAAGCGTCAGATGCAGAGTATCTTGGTGGATGTCAATCGCATTCGCAACCTGGCCACCGAGAACTCGTTTGTTGCCCATGAAGCCTGTCGGCGGTCCTGGAGGAGTATCACACTGCTCTGTCCTGAAGACGATCTTCGCGAAGATGGCTTCACTAAGGACTTCAAGTTTGATTCCAGGCCTACACAAAATGCAAGCTGGCGCCACACTCCATCAATTGAAGATTCTGAGTATTCATCTTTGGCTGCAACTATTGTTGCGAGAGTCGTCGATGAAGAAGACGACGCCACTTCACCAACCATGGCTGCACTGCATCTCGACACTACGTCAGGCCCTTCTGCACCACCGAACTCCAACGTCGACCCTGCTCCATCATCTACTCCAACTGGGAATGAGTAGATGCTCTATGTCTTCAAACCTTTTTGGTCATTACTGACAAAAGGGGGAGAAGCATATGAGTTGATACTCTTCAAGCGGGTCCTTATGGGTGGTTGCATTATTTTTGCCAAGTATTTACAACTCTCGTTTTTTTGATACATTTGGTTCTTTGATTTGTAACACTTAAACTCGATGGTCGTCTGCTACTTTTTCTGCTACTTTGTGATGCAATGATAAATTCCGCATGAAGCCATTCCGCAGACGTCCATTTTTCATTATGCATGTCATTATCTTCGTTATCTCTTTATATGCATGATGAATTTTCTTCATAAGTTGAAGAGGATCTCCACAAGTAAAACCTGCCATGTGCATTTGCATTCAAAAGCAAACTACTTATATGCACATCTTCAGGGGGAGCCTTTTGCTACTTATGAAGACAACGCCTTAATCCTTTAACCTTCCCATACTTTTATCCCCGTTGAAAACTTCAACCAGTTTGTCATCAATCACCAAAAAGGGGGAGATTGTAAGTGCATCTAGCGCCACCCCTAGTTGGTTTTGGAGTATTGATGACAAACTTTGTTGAGGGACTAATGTGTTTGTGAGAATTGCAGGACAACACAGGTAGTAGTCCCTTATTGATTCGGTTTACCTACCAGAGATGACCCCTAAAAATGTGTGAAGACATTGAAGACAATGTTGGCATGTGAAGATATTCACAACGAAGATTATGACTTGAGAAGACATTCACGTGAAGACTATGGAGTGCGAATACATAGTTGTTTCATAGTTTCCTTTTCTTCTTTGTTGAGTCATAGGAACCACCGTACTGTTAAGTGGGGTCCAAGAGAACAAAGCCAGAGTGACTGATGTGATGCTCGACCAAATCCTATGTCTTTGAGCGAAGACAATGAGAGCAAATCTTATCCAGAGTTGGATGAGTCAGCTTTGCTTGTAGCCCAAGTCAAGATGCCGCGTGTGTTCGAAATCTGACCGTTGGACACATGTCAGTTCCTTAGTGACCCAGGGTCATTTCGGACAAATTAGGTCGGGTTACCTCCTGGCTATAAATAGCTCACCCCCTACACCATAAATTGGTGGCTGCTCAGAGTTAATGCACGGCTTTTGTCGTTTGAGAGCAACCCACCTCCGAAGCATTTGAGAGAGAGAGATCCTTGCGAGGACAAAGCCCAAAACACCCAGAGCCAAAGAGTGTTAGGCATCCCTGAAGTCTTTCTGTCCGCATGATCTGAAGACTTGTTACACTTGAGGACTATGAATCCTCCAGCCGGTTAGGCGTCACATTTTGAGCATCCAAGAGTCATTGTGGATTGCCAGTGAACGAAGTCTGTGAAGGTTTGGAAGTCTACCTTGAAGACTTACCAGAGTGATTGGGCGAGGACTAAGTGTCCTTAGCTCAAGGGGAATAAGGTGAAGACGCGGTCTTCTGAGTTAAATCTCAGCCTCCCTAACCAGACGTACAGTTGTCACAGCAACTGGAACTGGTCCAACAAATCCTTGTCCTCTCCAAGCTATTGGTTCCATCCCTCACCTCTCTTTACTTACAGTTTGTCTTCATGAAGTCATTGCCTGCTTGCATGTTCTGATTGTCTTCACTGTGTGAAGATTACTGTTGATTGGCTTCATACTATCTTCCATCCTGATCCATACTACCTAGCTGCTGATAGTCTTCGTGCTTTCACTTCATTGCTTACTTGACTATGGCTTGTATAGTGTAGTCTACCTTCTGCTGCATATCAATAGGTTTATTTCTACTGTTTGTCTTCAAAGCCCCCGTGTTTTGTAGACTCTCATAAAAATCGCCTATTCACCCCCCCTCTAGTCGATAACTAGCACTTTCACTCACCTCCTGACAGATTGGCCCATTTGCACGGAAACAAAGGGACCTTAAAATCATGTCCATAGTCAAGTTCCCATATGTCCACTATGTAACCATAATATGTGTCCTTTCCCCTGTTAGTTACTGCATCAAAGCGGACACCACTGTTCTGGTTAGTGCTCTTTTGATCTTGGGCGATCGTGTAAAATGTATTCCCATTTATCTCGTACCCTTCGTAAGTTAATACAGTCGAAGATGGTCCCCTGGCCAACGAGTATAGCTCATCCACAACAGTGTTGTCACCCATGAGATGTGTTTGCAACCAACTACCGAAACTCCTGATGTGTTCACATGTAATCCAGTCGTCACATTGCTCCGAGTGTTTGGAGCTCAGAATATTCTTGTGTTCATTGACATACGGGGTCACCAAGGTAGAATTCTGTAGAACTGTGTAGTGTGCTTGAGACCAAGAATGCCCGTCCCTACATATTATTGAGTCCGCTCCTAGCGTGCCTTTTCCAGTCAGTCTCCCCTCATTCCGCGATTGAGGGAGACCAATCGGCTTAAGGACAGGAATGAAGTCAACACAAAACCCAATGAGCTCCTCTATTTGCCGGCCCATGGAGATGCTTCCTTCTGGCCTAGCACGGTTACGAACATATTTCTTTAAGACTCCCATGAACCTCTCAAAGGGGAACATATTGTGTAGAAATACAGGGCCCAGAATGGCAATCTCGTCAACTAGATGAACTAGGACGTGCGTCATGATATTGAATAAGGATGGTGGGAACACCAGCTCGAAATTGACAAGACATTGCACCAAATCACTCCTTAACCTTGGTAGGATTTCTGGATCGATTACCTTCTGAGAGATTGCATTGAGGAATGCACATAGCTTCACAATGGCTAATCAAACGTTTTCCAGTAGAATCCCCCTCGGTGCAACCGGAAGCAGTTGCGCCATAATCACGTGGTAGTCATGAGACTTTAGGTTCTAGAACTTTTTCTCTGCCATATTTATTATTCCCTTTATATTCGACGAGAAGCCAGACGGGACCTTCATACTAAGCAGTCATTCAAAGAAGATTTCCTTCTCTTCTTTGGTAAGAGTGTAGCTGGCAGGACCTTCATACTACTTTGGATGCATGCCGTCATTTTTGTGCACACGTTGCTGGTCCTCCCGTGCCCCCGGTGTATCTTTTGTCTTCCCATACACACCCAAGAAGCCTAGCAGGTTCACGCAAAGATTTTTCGTCACGTGCATCACGTCAATTGCAGAGCGGACCTCTAGGCCTTTCCAATAGGGTAGGTCCCAAAATATAGATTCCATCTTCCACATGGGTGCGCGTCCCTCAGCGTCATTCAGAACAGATAGTCCGACAGGACACTTTCCAAAGATTACTTGTAAATCATTTACCATATCAAGTATGTGCTCACCAGTACGGAGGGCGGGATTCTTCCGATGATATGCCTCACCTTTGAAATGTTTGCCTTTCTTTCAACATTGATGGTTGGTCGGAAGAAATTGATGATGTCCCAGGTACACATTCTTCCTGCATTTGTCCAAATATATACTTTCGGTGTCATCTAAACAGTGTGTGCATGTGTGGTATCCCTTGTTTGTCTGTCCTGAAAGGTTACTGAGAGCAGGCCAACCATTGATGGTTACAAACAGCAACGCATGTAGGTCAAATTCCTCCTGGTTGTGCTCATCCCACACACGTACAACTTTTCCATTCCACAGCTGTAAAAGTTCTTCAACTAATGGCCTTAGGTACATATCAATGTCGTTGTCGGGTTGCTTAGGGCCTTTGGATGAGCACTGGCATCATAATGAACTTCTGCT
The DNA here is from genome assembly GCF_002575655.3 of Aegilops tauschii subsp. strangulata. Lineage (NCBI taxonomy): Eukaryota > Viridiplantae > Streptophyta > Magnoliopsida > Poales > Poaceae > Aegilops > Aegilops tauschii. Next base: position 138,580,714 of record NC_053037.3, read on the forward strand.
TCATGCACAACCAAGGAGGAAGGTTATAGATACATAGAGTCACGGGCCAGGTGCTATGATTGCTGCTCTGCTCCCCAAAAGGATTAATGCCATCCGCGCTTAAACCAAACCATACGTTCCTTGCGTCACCTGCAAAGTCCCCCTACGTTCTCTCGATTTTTCTCACTTGCAACCCATTAGCGGTGTCGGTGTACAAAAGAGGGGGCGCACCTTTGTACCCCTTTACCTGTGCACGGGCAGTCGGAGCCGCGCCCGCGGCCACACCAAGCAGAACAGGGGAGGTGAACCGAGGTAAAACCGAAATCCAAGACAGCCAAGGCAACACCAAGACCAAGAACACAAAGAAGCAAAGAGGCGAAGCGGGTTCCCCCGGCAAGATCATTGCCGGGGGCAGCCTCGGCGGCCCCGGCAAGACCCTTGCCGGGGCGGCTCGCCCACACCAGCGGAGTGAGCCACCCTCGAGTCCACGGGTTCCAACTCAACCAACCACGTTGGAACTAGGACTCGGGAGGCACCTCCAAGGTGGCATGCAGATCTTTGTCAAGACCAAGGAATATTCAAGATTAGATGAGGATTAAGAGACAACGGTCCTCGGCGAGATACTTGCCGAGGAGAGCCACGAGACCCCCGGCAAGATCCTTGTCGGGGACGACAGCACGCCACAGCAAGACCTTTGCTGGGCCACCCGGCAAGGCCCTCACCAAGGGCGTCAGTGGGGCCACTTCCAGAACCGCACCAGCCAAGTCTCCACCGATGTTCGCATGCAGCTGCCAGCCCAACCAGCTGGGCAGGCACCTGTGTGGCAACATGCAGCTCCCAGGCCAACTCATTAAGCGCCTGCGTGGCGGCATGCAGATCTTCGTGAAGACCCTACCACCGCGCCACCTCAGCTACCTGCCTGCCTACATGGCGTCGCATGCATCGCTGGCCAGGGCGCGTGTCGAAGCGAGGAGGAGCGGCGATGGATGGGACGGGCCTCGCACCCGTCCTCGATAAAGCTAGGGGACAGCTCAGCGGTGCATTAAATGCGTCTTGTCCTGTAATACGAGCGATAAGCTCGCAGTACTGTACGCCTTTCCACCTCCTGTGTGCCACTTTGGCAGCCCCTTTCGACTATAAAAGGAGGCCCATCAAATACTGGAGAAGTATTCGGCTCTTTGGAACCATGCACCCACCATAGCTAGCTCGAGAGCTCAAGAACTCTCTGAAATACATCCACCAAAGCAGGACTAGGGTTTTACGCATCCTCGCAGCCCGAACCTGGGTAAACGATCCTTGTGCTGATTACTAATCTGTTGGGAATCGTAGCATAATTTAAAATTTTCCTACGCTCACCAAGATGCATCTGTGGAGTCTACTAGCAACGAGGGGAAAGGAGTGCATCTACATACCCTTGTAGATCGCGAGCGGAAGCGTTCCAATGAACGTGGATGACGGAGTCGTACTCGCCGTGATCCAAATCACCGATGACCGAGTGCCGAACGTACGGCACCTCCGCGTTCAACACACGTACGGTGCAGCGACGTCTCCTCCTTCTTGATCCAGCAAGGGGGAGGAGAGGTTGATGGAGATCCAATAGCACGACGGCGTGGTGGTGGATGTAGCGGGTCTCCGGCAGGGCTTCGCCAAGCTTCTGCGAGAGAGAGAGGTGTTGCAGGGGAGGAGGGAGGCGCCCAAGGCTTAGATATTGCTGCCCTCCCTTCCCCCCACTATATATAGGGCCAAGGGAGGGGGGCGCAGCCTTGCCCCTTCCTCCAAGGAAGGGTGCGGCCAGGGGGGAGTCCTTCCCCCCCAAGGCACCTCGGAGGTGCCTTCCCCCTTTAGGACTCTCCTTTTTTCTTATCTCTTGCGCATGGGCCTCTTGGGGCTGGTGCCCTTGGCCCATATAGGCCAAGGCGCACCCCTTACAGCCCATGTGGCCCCCCGGGGCTGGTGGACCCCCTTGGTGGACCCCCGGACCCCTTTCGGCACTCCCGGTACAATACCGATAAAGCGCGAAACTTTTCCGGCGACCAAAATAAGACTTCCCATATATAAATCTTTAACTCCGGACCATTCCGGAACCTCTCGTGACGTCCGGGATCTCATCCGGGACTCCGAACAACTTTCGGGTTTCCGCATAAATATATCTCTACAACCCTAGCGTCACCGGACCTTAAGTGTGTAGACCCTACGGGTTCGGGACACATGCAGACATGACCGAGATGCCTCTCCGGTCAATAACCAACAGCGGGATCTGGATACCCATGTTGGCTCCCACATGTTCCACGATGATATCATCAGATGAACCATGGTGTCGAGGATTCAATCAATCCGTATGCAATTCCCTTTGTCAATCGGTATGTTACTTGCCCGAGATTCGATCGTCGGTATCCCAATACCTTGTTCAATCTCGTTACCGACAAGTCTCTTTACTCGTACCGCAATGCATGATCCCGTGACTAACGCCTTAGTCACATTGAGCTCATTATGATGATGCATTACCGAGTCGGCCTAGAGATACCTCTCCGTCACACGGAGTGACAAATCCCAGTCTCGATCCGTGCCAACCCAACAGACACTTTCGGAGATACCCGTAATGCACCTTTATAGTCACCCAGTTACGTTGTGACGTTTGGCACACCCAAAGCACTCCTACGGTATCCGGGAGTTGCACGATCTCATGGTCTAAGGAAAAGATACTTGACATTGGAAAAGCTCTAGCAAATGAAACTACACGATCTTTTATGCTATGCTTAAGTTGGGTCTTGTCCATCACATCATTCTCCTAATGATGTGATCCCGTTATCAATGACATCCAATGTCCATAGTCAGGAAACCATGACTATCTGTTGATCAACGAGCTAGTCAACTAGAGGCTTACTAGGGACAGGTTGTGGTCTATGTATTCACACATGTATTACGATTTCCGGACAATACAATTATAGCATGAATAATAGACTATTATCATGAACAAAGAAATATAATAATAACCTTTTATTATTGCCTCTAGGGCATATTTCCAACAGTCTCCCACTTGCACTAGAGTCAATAATCTACTTACATTGTGATGAATCGAACACCCATTGCGTCCTGGTGTTGATCATGTTTTTCCCTAGGGAGAGGTTTAGTCAACGGATCTGCTACATTCAGGTCCGTATGTACTTTACAAATATCTATGTCTCCATTTTGAACACTTTCACGAATGGAGTTGAAGCGACGCTTGATATGCCTGGTCTTCCTCTGAAACCTGGGCTCCTTCGCAAGGGCAATAGCTCCAGTGTTGTCACAGAAGAGAGTCATTGGGCCCGACGCATTTGGAATCACCCCTAGGTCGGTAATGAACTCCTTCATCTAGACTGCTTCCTGTGCTGCCTCCGAGGCTGCCATGTACTCCGCTTCAAATGTAGATCCCGCCACGACGCTTTGCTTGCAACTGCACCAGCTTACTGCTCCTCCATTCAAAATATACATGTATCCAGTCTGTGACTTTGAGTCATCCAGATCTGTGTCGAAGCTAGCGTTGACGTAACCCTTTACGACGAGCTCTTCGTCACCTCCATAAACGAGAAACATATCCTTAGTCCTTTTCAGGTACTTCAGGATATTCTTGACCGCTGTCCAGTGTTCCTTGCCGGGATTACTTTGGTACCTTCCTACCAAACTTACGGCAAGGTTTACATCAGGTCTGGTACACAGCATGGCATACATAATAGACCCTATTGCCGAGGCATAGGGGATGACACTCATCTCTTCTATATCTTCTGCCGTGGTCGGGCATTGAGCCGTGCTCAATTGCACACCTTGCAATACAGGCAAGAACCCCTTCTTGGACTGATCCATACTGAACTTCTTCAATATCTTATCAAGGTATGTACTCTGTGAAAGACCAATGAGGCGTCTTGATCTATCTCTATAGATCTTGATGCCTAATATATAGCAGCTTCTCCAAGGTCCTTCATTGAAAAACACTTATTCAAATAGGCCTTTATACTTTCGAAGAATTCTATATCATTTCCCATCAACAATATGTCATCCACATATAATATGAGAAATGCTACAGAGCTCCCACTCACTTTCTTGTAAACACAGGCTTCTCCATAAGTCTGTGTAAACCCAAACGCTTTGATCATCTCATCAAAGCGAATGTTCCAACTCCGAGATGCTTGCACCAGCCCATAGATTGAGCGCTGGAGCTTGCATACTTTGTTAGCATTCTTAGGATCGACAAAACCTTCCGGCTGCATCATATACAACTCTTCCTTAAGGAAGCCATTAAGGAATGCCGTTTTGACGTCCATCTGCCATATCTCATAATCATAGTATGCGGCAATTGCTAACATGATTCGGACGGACTTCAGCTTCGCTACGGGTGAGAAAGTCTCATCGTAGTCAACCCCTTGAACTTGTCGATAACCCTTAGCGACAAGTCGAGCTTTGTAGATGGTCACATTACCATCTGCGTCTGTCTTCTTCTTAAAGATCCATTTGTTTTCTATGGCTCGCCGCTCATCGGGCAAGTCAGTCAAAGTCCATACTTTGTTTTCATACATGGATTCTATCTCGGATTTCATGGCTTCTAGCCATTTGTCGAAATCCGGGCCCGCCATCGCTTCTTCATAGTTCGAAGGTTCACCGTTGTCTAACAACATGATTTCCAGGACAGGGTTGCCGTACCACTCTGGTGCGGAACGTGTCCTTGTGGACCTACGAAGTTCAGTGACTTGATCTGTAGCTTCATGACCATCATCATTAACTTCCTCCCCAGTCGGTGTAGGCACCACAGGAACATCTTCTCGCGCTGCGCTACTTTCCGGTTCGGAAGGGGTGACTATCACCTCATCAAGTTCCACTTTCCTCCCACTCAATTCTTTCGAGATAAACTCCTTCTCTAGAAAGGACCCGTTCTTGGCAACGAAGATCTTGCCTTCGGATCTGAGGTAGAAGGTATACCCAACAGTTTCCTTAGGGTATCCTATGAAGACGCATTTTTCCGATTTGGGTTCGAGCTTCTCAGGTTGAAGTTTCTTGACATAAGCATCGCATCCCCAAACTTTTAGAAACGACAGCTTAGGTTTCTTTCCAAACCATAATTCATACGGTGTCGTCTCAACGGATTTCGACGGAGCCCTATTTAAAGTGAATGCGGCAGTCTCTAAAGCATAGCCCCAAAATGAGAGCGGTAAATCGATAAGAGACATCATAGATCGCACCATATCCAATAGAGTGCGATTACGACGTTCGGACACACCATTTCTCTGAGGTGTTCCAGGCGGCGTGAGTTGTGAAACTATTCCACATTTCCTTAAGTGTGCACCAAACTCGTGACTTAAATATTCTCCTCCACGATCTGATCGTAGGAATTTTATTCTCCTGTCACGTTGATTCTCAACTTCACTCTAAAATTCCTTGAACTTTTCAAAGGTTTCAGACTTGTGTTTCATTAGGTAGACATATCCATATCTACTTAAATCATCAGTGAGAGTGAGAACATAACGATATCCTCAGCGAGCCTCAACACTCATTGGACCACACACATCGGTATGTATGATTTCCAATAAGTTGATTGCTCGCTCCATTGTTCCGGAGAACGGAGTCTTGGTCATCTTACCCATGAGGCATGGTTCGCACGTGTCAAATGATTCGTAATCAAGAGACTCCAAAAGTCCATCTGCATGGAGCTTCTTCATGCGCTTGACACCAATGTGACCAAGGCGGCAGTGCCACAAGTATGTGGGACTATCGTTATCAACTTTACATCTTTTGGTATTCACACTATGAACATGTGTAACATCACGTTCGAGATTCATCAAAAATAAACCATTGACCAGCGGGGCATGACCATAAAACATCTCTCTCAAATAAATAGAACAACCATTATTCTCGGATTTAAATGAGTAGCCATCTCGAATTAAACGAGATCCAGACACAATGTTCATGCTCAAAGCTGGCACTAAATAACAATTATTGAGGTTTAAAACTAATCCCGTGGGTAGATGCAGAGGTAGCGTGCCGACGGCGATCACATCGACCTTGGAACCATTCCCGACGCGCATCGTCACCTCGTCCTTTGCCAGTCTCCGTTTATTCCGTAGTTCCTGCTTTGAGTTACAAATATGAGCAACCGCACCGGTATCAAATACCCAGGAGCTACTACGAGTACTAGTAAGGTACACATCAATTACTTGTATATCACATATACTTTGGGTGTTGCCGGCCTTCTTCTTGTCCGCTAAATATTTGGGGCAGTTCCGCTTCCAGTGACCACTTCCCTTGCAATAAAAGCACTCAGTCCCGGGCTTGGGTCCATTCTTTGACTTCTTCCCAGTAACTGGTTTACCGGGCGCGGCAACTCCCTTGCCGTCCTTCTTGAAGTTCTTCTTACCCTTGCCCTTCTTGAACTTGGTGGTTTTATTCACCATCAACACTTGATGTTCTTTTCTGATCTCCCCTTCCGCTGATTTCAGCATTGAATATACCTCAGGAATGGTCTTTTCCATCCCCTGCATATTGTAGTTCATCACAAAGCTCTTGTAGCTTGGTGGAAGCCACTGGAGGATTCTGTCAATGACCGCGTCATCCGGGAGATTAACTCCCAGCTGAGACAAGCGGTTGTGCAACCCAGACATTCTGAGTATGTGCTCACTATCAGAACTGTTCTCCTCCATTTTACAGCTGAAGAACTTGTCGGAGACATCATATCTCTCGACCCGGGCATGAGCTTGGAAAACTAGTTTCAGCTCCTCGAACATCTCATATGCTCCATGTTTCTCAAAACGCTTTTGGAGACCCGGTTCTAAGCTGTAAAGCATGCCGCACTGAACGAGGGAGTAATCATCAGCACGTGATTGCCAAGCGTTCATAACGTCTTGGTTCTGTGGGATTGGTGCATCACCTAGCGGTGCTTCTAAGACATAATCTTTCTTGGCTACTATGAGGATGAGCCTCAGGTTCCGGACCCAGTCCGTATAGTTGCTGCCATCATCTTTCAGCTTGGTTTTCTCTAGGAACGCGTTGAAATTGAGGACAACGTTGGCCATTTGATCTACAAGACATAGTGTAAAGATTTTAGACTAAGTTCATGATAATTGAGTTCATCTAATCAAATTATTTAATGAACTCCCACTCAGATAGACATCCCTCTAGTCATCTAAGTGAAACATGATCCGCGTTCAACTAGGCCGTGTCCGATCATCACATGAGACGGACTAGTCAAGATCGGTGAACATCTCCATGTTGATTGTATCTTCTATACGACTCATGCTCGACCTTTCGGTCTTCTGTGTTCCGAGGCCATGTCTGTACATGCTAGGCTCGTCAAGTCAACCTAAGTGTATTGCGTGTGTTCCGAGGCCATGTCTGTACATGCTAGGCTCGTCAACACCCGTTGTATGCGAACGTAAGAATCTATCACACCCGATCATCACGTGGTGCTTCGAAACGACGAACCTTCGCAACGGTGCACAGTTAGGGTGAACACTTTCTTGAAATTATTATAAGGGATCATCCTACTTGCTACCGTCGTTCTAAGCAAATAAGATGCAAAAACATGATAAACATCACATGCAATCAAATAGTGACATGATATGGCCAATATCATCACGCTCCTTTGATCTCCATCTTCGGGGCACCATGATCATCTTTGTCACCGGCATGACACCATGATCTCCATCATCATGATCTCCATCATTGTGTCTTCATGAAGTCGTCACGCCAACGATTACTTCTACTTCTATGGCTAACGCGTTTAGCAACAAAGTAAAGTAATTTACATGGCGTTATTCAATGACACGCAGGTCATACAAAATAATAAAGACAACTCCTATGGCTCCTGCCGGTTGTCATTCTCATCGACATGCAAGTCGTGATTCTTATTACAAGAATATGATCAATCTCATACATCACATATATCATTCATCACATCTTCTGGCCATATCATATCACATAGCACTTGCTGCAAAAACAAGTTAGACGTCCTCTAATTGTTGTTGCAAGTTTTTACGTGGTTTGTAGGTTTCTAGCAAGAATGTTTCTTACCTACGTATGACCACAACGTGATTTGCCAATTTCTATTTACCCTTCATAAGGACCCTTTTCATCGAATCCGTTCCGACTAAAGTAGGAGAGACAGACACCCGCTAGCCACCTTATGCAACTAGTGCATGTCAGTCGGTGGAACCTGTCTCACGTAAGAGTATGTGTAAGGTCGGTCCGGGCCGCTTCATCCTACAATGCCGCCGAAACAAGAAAAGACTAGTAGCGGCAAGAAGAATTGGCAAACTCAACGCCCACAACTGCTTTGTGTTCTACTCGTGCATAGTAACTACGCATAGACTTGGCTCTGATACCACTGTTGGGAATCGTAGCATAATTTAAAATTTTCCTACGCTCACCAAGATGCATCTGTGGAGTCTACTAGCAACGAGGGGAAAGGAGTGCATCTACATACCCTTGTAGATCGCGAGCGGAAGCGTTCCAATGAACGTGGATGACGGAGTCGTACTCGCCGTGATCCAAATCACCGATGACCGAGTGCCGAACGTACGGCACCTCCGCGTTCAACACACGTACGGTGCAGCGACGTCTCCTCCTTCTTGATCCAGCAAGGGGGGAGGAGAGGTTGATGGAGATCCAACAGCACGACGGCGTGGTGGTGGATGTAGCGGGTCTCCGGCAGGGCTTCGCCAAGCTTCTGCGAGAGAGAGAGGTGTTGCAGGGGAGGAGGGAGGCGCCCAAGGCTTAGATATTGCTGCCCTCCCTTCCCCCCACTATATATAGGGCCAAGGGAGAGGGGGGGCGCAGCCTTGCCCCTTCCTCCAAGGAAGGGTGCGGCCAGGGGGGAGTCCTTCCCCCCCCCCCCCAAGGCACCTCGGAGGTGCCTTCCCCCTTTAGGACTCTCCCTTTTTTCTTATCTCTTGCGCATGGGCCTCTTGGGGCTGGTGCCCTTGGCCCATATAGGCCAAGGCGCACCCCTTACAGCCCATGTGGCCCCCCGGGGCTGGTGGACCCCCTTGGTGGACCCCCGGACCCCTTTCGGCACTCCCGGTACAATACCGATAAAGCGCGAAACTTTTCCGGCGACCAAAATAAGACTTCCCATATATAAATCTTTACCTCCGGACCATTCCGGAACCTCTCGTGACATCCGAGATCTCATCCGGGACTCCGAACAACTTTCGGGTTTCCGCATACATATATCTCTACAACCCTAGCGTCACCGGACCTTAAGTGTGTAGACCCTACGGGTTCGGGAGACATGCAGACATGACCGAGACGCCTCTCCGGTCAATAACCAACAGCGGGATCTGGATACCCATGTTGGCTCCCACATGTTCCACGATGATATCATCGGATGAACCACGGTGTCGAGGATTCAATCAATCCGTATGCAATTCCCTTTGTCAATCGGTATGTTACTTGCCCGAGATTCGATCGTCGGTATCCCAATACCTTGTTCAATCTCGTTACCGGCAAGTCTCTTTACTCGTACCGCAATGCATGATCCCGTGACTAACGCCTTAGTCACATTGTGCTCATTATGATGATGCATTACCGAGTGGGCCCAGAGATACCTCTCCGTCACACGGAGTGACAAATCCCAGTCTCGATCCGTGCCAACCCAACAGACACTTTCGGAGATACCCGTAATGCACCTTTATAGTCACCGAGTTACGTTGTGACGTTTGGCACACCCAAAGCACTCCTACGGTATCCGGGAGTTGCACGATCTCATGGTCTAAGGAAAAGATACTTGACATTGGAAAAGCTCTAGCAAACGAAACTACATGATCTTTTATGCTATGCTTAAGTTGGGTCTTGTCCATCACATCATTCTCCTAATGATGTGATCCCGTTATCAATGACATCCAATGTCCATAGTCAGGAAACCATGACTATCTGTTGATCAACGAGCTAGTCAACTAGAGGCTTACTAGGGACAGGTTGTGGTCTATGTATTCACACATGTATTACGATTTCCGGACAATACAATTATAGCATGAATAATAGACTATTATCATGAACAAAGAAATATAATAATAACCTTTTATTATTGCCTCTAGGGCATATTTCCAACATAATCCTGCACTTCTCACAACCCTGCGCCCCGGAACCGTAGTAGGGATTCTTGTGATCCCATAGGTGTCGTTCCACACCGACATCTTTGGCGCGCCAGGTAGGGGGCTGCAATTGTGAGAATCTGGTCTAGTAGTTGGCCTAGCATTTCTTCATCGACATGGCTCCTAAGAAGGAGACAGCCAGAAGAAAAGGGTGCCGCCTGCGAACGCGAAGGACGCCAGCGCGGCAATAGAAAAGCTAAGTCATTCAGAGCCTTAAGTTATTTCCTCCTTTTATACATAAGGTTGTCGTCTTCAGAGATCTTGCCTATGTATGCAAAACCTGCACGCAAAGGGGCCCTCCGCAATTGGCAACGCCCTTGTTCTGTTTTGAATCCGCTCAACAGCTCAAGCGGCCGCGTCGAGAGTGGCAGGGTAGCCTTCCGCACTTGGCAACGCTCTCGATTCTGACTCGAGTCAAGCTCGACAGTTTGGGCGGTCGCGCTAAGGGCGGTAAGGTGGCTCGCCCGGCAGCAAGCACACCCGGCAGGCCAACGGGGATCCGTCCCCAAGATGCCGCCCTGGGTTTACGCACCGGCAAGCCTACCCGGTTACTTAGGGTGGACATACAAGGGAGAATCGAACAGGAAATAACATGCATAATATCAAAGTACTGCAGAAGTTATATTACATCACTTGTTGCCGCAGTTCTAACTAAAGATAAAAATCGTCTTGGTTGTGAACTTGCAGCAACGAAAAGAAATGGGGTGCCCAATCCCGGCGCTGGCCCTCCACCCTCAGAATTCCGCCGACACCGCTGATGATGGGCTTGATGCGCTGCCTGAGCGGTGCAAGGTCAGTATCCTCCGACAAGCTCTCCAGCGCGGCGTCAAAGTCGAGGTCGGGGTACCAGTATGCCACCTGGGTGAGAACCTTGGTCATGGCGCCCTGGCAAAGCCTCCGGGCCTCATCGGCCAGCGAGGCCGCCTGGTTGGCGTGAAGCTGCTCCAGAGCCCCGAGAACGCACTCGAAGAACAGGGTCAGCTTGGCGTTGGTGGTCCCGCTGCGCTCTGGGGCATACCTCACGTTTGGCATCCCCATGGTAGCCAGCTGCGCGATGATCCTGCCGGCAACGTCCTCAAGACGGCCGATCCAGCGGTTCACGCCCTCCGCGGAATCCTTGTGCTCGGCGGCCTCGTTCTTTCCGCAGCTGCTTCTCGGTCTCCAGCTCATTGGCCAGGGTCCCTTCCCAGGCCTTGGCCTCTCTGAGCATCCCCTCAAGACCCTCTAGCTTCCGCTTGAGGTCCTTGATGGAGTTGTTGGCCTCGGAAAGCTCCCCGGCCTTGTTGACGGCCGCGCCCTGCGCCTTTGTCAGGGCGCCGTTGAGTGTGTCCTTCTCCTGGGATAGCTTCAGGGCCTGCTCCTTCAGCCCGTCCCGCTCCACCTCCAGCTCCTTCACCTTGCCGGCGTGAACTAGAGCTTGGGCATCGAGCACCTCCCTGTGCCTCTGCTCCAGCTCTTGGGTCCGCTGCCTGACAAGCTTCTCCACTTCCCTGTCCTTGGCGCAGAGTTTGGCGTCGAGGTCCGCCTCGTGTTTGGCGAGGTCCTCCTCCTGGGAGTTCAGCGCGGCCTGGTGCTGGGTTCGTGCGGCCTCGGCTAGCGCGGCCAAGCCCGCCGCCGTCTCCTGGGCCTTCTTGATGTCGGCCAGCTTCATGGTGAGCTCCACGTCGCGCTTGGACAGCTCGCCCTGGGCGGTCTTCAACTCCTCGTGATCCTGGCGGAACCAGTCCTGCATCTCGGCGACGCGCTTCTGGAGGTTCGCCTCCGCCTTCTCCGCCACCGCCATCCTGGACTTAGCCATGTCCAGGCGGGCGCGGTGGAGCGCCTGGAGCTTTCGGAAGCTGGCGCCCATGGCGTGGAGGAGCCGCTCTTCCTGGGAGCCGTCGCCACCAGTGCTTGGCTCGTCAACGATCTCAAGCCCAGCAGCGGCGAGCGCCTCGTCGTCAAACACCTCCCCCTCGATGGGAGCCCTTGTGCTCGACGCGCCTGGGAGGTGGACGAAGAGATCGTCGCTCACCTTCAGGTACTTGCCGGAGCCGGATGCAGCGGAGGAGGAAGGCTGGTCACCGACCACCTTCTCCTCGGCAGCGGCCTTGCCGGAGTCTCCGGCGGGCCCCTTGCGGGCCTCCTCGGCAGTAGCCTTGCCGGACTCCTCGGCAGGCCCCTTGGCGGCGCCCTCCGCAGCACCCTTGGCGGACTCCTCGGCGGCGACCTTCTCAGCTTCTACCGCGGCATCCTTGGCGACGTCCTCGATGATGGCGTCTATGTCCTCCTGGTCCACTGAGGAACGATCGTGCACCAAGAAGGGGTGAGACAAAGCCAAGACCAAGGATTAGCAAGAAAAGAAAAAGAACAGGGACGAAAGGCGAAAGGCTTACCCGTGCCAGGCTGAGGAACAGAGGTCCCCTCCCCGCTGGCATCTGGCGCCATGGCAAAGCCACCAGCGCCCAAGTTCTCCTCCTCCTCCTCCATGTGCGTGGGCTCGAGGCTTGGCGCCCTTGCCGAGGACGCCCCTCGGGGGCAGCGTGTTGGGGGTAGCCCTCTGTGGCTCCTCCTGCTGCTGCTCTCCTCCTGCATACACGGCAAGGTCAGCACCAAAGCATCATACCCCTGACACATGTCAACGAGGGGTGAGTGAGGAACTTACGCTGGGGGCTGCGCCGGGGGCTGCTGTCCGGGCTGCTCAACACCACCAGTGGCGCCTTTGAAGTACCAGCCGGGGGTTGGCCGCCCGCCGAGGTCTTGTCCCTTTTCACCCTCTGGGCCAGCGTCTCCGCGTCCCTGCGAAGATGAAAATGAGTCAAGACAAGCGACACAGATTGAGGAGACAGAGATGACGGGAAAGAGCAAGATACTTACTCGTCGTCCACCTCCTCCTCTGTTGTTTTCCTCTTCCTCCTCGGGCTGAGGGATCCAAAGTCGAAGGTGACTCCCGTGTCGGCGTCTGCCGAAGGAGGGGAGGAGGGCGGAGTCTGGGCGTGCTTGGGCGAAGAGGAGGCAGATGCTCTCTTCTACGCCGCCGCGGCCTTCACCACTCTCTTCGTCGCCACGGCCCTCGTCTGATGCACGGACTCCTCTGGAGACTTGGGCCGCCGTGCGGCCCTGACGGGTCGTACCGGCTCGCCAGAAGTGGTCCTTCGTAGGACACGCCCTCTTCCCGTGGCCGGAGGGTCAACAGCCCCGGCCTCTTCCTCCGACGACTCGCCGGCCGCGTCCTCAACCAGAGGAGCCTCGGTGCCGGCGCTGCTGGCTTCCCCGACGGCCGCCGCCCACCGGGCGGCTCCTCCTCCTCCGCAGCCGTCGCAGCCTTGTCCTCCACACCACCAGCGTTGCCGGCCTCCTTGGCAAGCTGCGCCTCCCTCGCCCTGGCAGCGATGTAGTCCAGTTCCGCCTGGGAGGTGTCCTGGACGAGCAGCCGCTCGGCGTCGACGTTGATGTATCCCTCGTGCAGAGTGTCGAAGAACTGCTGCACCTAGATGTCCTCCGGCTCGACCCAGCTCGGGTCAGGGCCATGCGCGTTGCAATCTGGCATCATGGCGATGATGTCGGTCCGGCGCGAATTATTGCACAGCGGGACCACTCCCGCCGGCAACTTGAACAAAGGCCCTTTGACAACCTTGCCGGCCTTCGCGGTAGCCCTCGCGACCTTGCCGGTCCGCTCGACCTCGCCGCCGCGGCCCACATCGAGCTGGAAGAGTCGCTGGCAGAAATGGGCATGCCCCATCACTGTGAAATTGTGGTCGAGACCGGGGCGAAGCCGCATGATGTCAGCAGGGTTCGTGAAGAGCTAGGCTGGCCTCCCCTTGTTGTGCAGTGGAGCGATCTGGCAGCGGATGAAGTCTTCCCCGATCATCTCAAGGGTGAGTCCGGCCTCTGTGAGCTGAAGGATCTTGGTGGTGGCGATCGTGAGCTTCTCGTCGTCGGCATCGACGTCGCTCCAATCGCTTCTGCGGACCGGCAGCGTCCGGCAAACTTCGCAGAACGCCGGTGGGTCCTTCTCTTCGATCCAGCACCACCGACTCCGCCATTCTTCCCACCTCTCCTTCATGGCGCCATCCGGGTACGCTCCCTTGGACCTTGGGATCCAGGTGATGCAACCAGAAATGGCGCCTCCCGTTTGGATCCGAGGGAAGAAGTAATGGCGGAAGAGCGCCGTGTTGGGGTGCACCCCGGCGAAACCTTCGCAGAGGTGCGCGAAAAGGGCCATGCACGCCACAGCATTCGGGTTGAAATCCAAGCGGCGGAAGCCAAAGGTGTGCATGATGTCGCTGAAGAAATCGGAGAAGGGAGGACAAAGCCCGCAGGAGAAATAGTCGGCAAAGAAAGGGTACCGATTCGGGGCAGCCTCGGCGCAGTTGGCGGGGATGACGCGCGTGGCTGGATGCCCCGTCTTCTCTCCCCCATCTTCACCCCCCACAAGGGTTTGAAGGCCTCTCAGAGCTCGAACACATCCACTGTCGAGGGGAAGAAGGCGGACTGCGTCCGCTGCACCGCTAGAGCACTCTCCGGCGGTTCCGTCGCTCCGACATCCTTGGCCCCTCCCTTGCCCTTGGTGGATTTGGGCACCATGGCGGCTGGGGGAGGGGGCGAGAGACAGAGGGCGGCGGGAACGCGATGGTGGCGAGCAAGAACGAAGCTTAGGGAGGAAGGAGAAGGGGGCGGCTGCTCTGAGATTGGAAGAAGGCGCAAAAGGGGTAAAGTGAGCAGGGCGCCCGCGGTTATTCCTTTTTACGGGGAAGGCGCGGGCCGCCTCCTTTCCCATTAACCATGATGTGCCGCATGCGTGCGGAAACCGCCCCACGCATGCCGCCCACGTCACGCACACCCCTCCACATCGCACATTCAACACGGGTCGTGGGAAGCGCAGCGCGTGAAAAGTTTTACCGCGGTAAAAACTGCCCCGCCTGCCCGCGCACCGTTTTGGGCCTGGCCCAACAACGTGTCGCGCTTATGTGTGGCTCAGGCCCGGGGGCTCCTGTCGGTGTACAAAAGAGGGGGCGCACCTTTGTACCCCTTTACCTGTGCACGGGCAGTCAGAGCCGCGCCCGCGGCCACACCAAGCAGAACAGGGGAGGTGAACCGAGGTAAAACCGAAATCCAAGACAGCCAAGGCAACGCCAAGAACAAGAACACAAAGGAGCAAAGATCCTTGCCGGGGGCAGCCTCGGCGGCCCCGGCAAGACCCTTGCCGGGGCGGCTCGCCCACACCAGCGGAGTGAGCCACCCTCGAGTCCACGGGTTCCAACTCAACCAACCACGTTGGAACTAGGACTCGGGAGGCACCTCCATGGTGGCATGCAGATCTTTGTCAAGACCAAGGAATATTCAAGATCAGATGAGGATTAAGAGAGAACGGTCCTCGGCGAGATCCTTGCCGAGGAGAGCCACGAGACCCCCGGCAAGATCCTTGCCGGGGACGACAGCACGCCACGGCAAGACCCTTGCCGGGCCACCCGGCAAGGCCCTCACCAAGGGCGTCAGCGGGGCCACTTCTAGAACCGCACCAGCCAAGTCTCCACCACCGTCGCATGCAGTTGCCGGCCCAACCAGGTGGGCAGGCACCTGCGTGGCAACATGCAGCTCCCAGGCCAACTCATCAAGCGCCTGCGTGGCGGCATGCAGATCTTCGTGAAGACCCTACCACCGCGCCACCTCAGCTGCCTGCCTGCCTACATGGCGCCGCACGCATCGCTGGCCAGGGTGCGTGTCGAAGCGAGGAGGAGCGGCGACGGACGGGACGGGCCTCGCCCCCGTCCCCGATAAAGCTAGGGGACACCTCAGTGGCGCATTAAATGCGTCTTGTCCTGTAATACGAGCGATAAGCTCGCAGTACTGTACGCCTTTCCACCTCCTGTGTGCCACTATGGCAGCCCCTTTCGACTATAAAAGGAGGCCCATGGCATACTGGAGAAGGGTTCGGCTCTTTGGAACCACGCACCCACCATAGCTAGTTCAAGAGCTCAAGAACTCTCTGAAATACATCCACCAAAGCAGGACTAGGGTTTTACGCATCCTCGCGGCCCAAACCTGGGTAAACGATCCTTTTGCTGATTACTAATCCTGCTCTTCTCGCAACCCTGCGCCCCGGCAACCGTAGCAGGGATTCTTGTGATCCCATAGGTGTCGTTCCACACCGACAAGCGGGTGCTCTCGACTTCCCGTCTTTCTTACGGTCCTCTTTGTGTCATCGCATCAACTTGGCATGCTCTTTGTTTCTGAACAGACGTTTCAACCGTGGTATATAGGAGCATACCACATCACCTTGGCAGGAACTCTCTTCCTGGGGCACTCGCCCTCAACATCACCAGGGTCATCTCGGCTGATCTTATACCGCAATGCACCGCATACCGGGCATGCGTTTAAATCCTCATACACACCGTGATAGAGGATGCAGTCATTAGGGCATGCATGTATCTTCTGCACCTCTAATCCTAGAGGGCATAGAACCTTCTTTGCTTCATACGTACTTTCGGGCAATTCGTTGCCAGACACACCATTGTTTGCCTTCCATTGCAGCAATTCTAGTGTGGTACCGAGCTTTGTGTTGTCATCTTCGCAATTTGGGTACAACCCTTTTTTGCGATCCTCTAACATGCGATCAAACTTCAACTTCTCCCTTTCACTTTGGCATTGTCTCTTTGCATTAATAATGACCCGACGAAGATCATCATCGGGCACATCGTCTGGTTCCTCTTGATCTTCACCTTCCCCCGTTGCAGCATCACCGTATTCAGGGGGCGGATAGTTGTCATCATCCTCTTCTTCTTCGTTGTCTTCCATCATAACCCCTCTTTCTTCGTGCTTGGTCCAAACATTATAGTGTGGCATGAAACCCTTCTCAAGCAGGTGGATGTGAAGGGTTTTCGAGTCAGAGTAAGCCTTCGTATTCCCACAGATAGGGCATGGACAACACATAAAACCATTCTACTTGTTTGCCTCAGCCACTTCGAGAAAATTATGTAGGCCCTTAATGTACTCGGAGGTGCGTCTGTCACCGTACATCCATTGCTGGTTCATCTATGTGCATTATAGTTCATCATCACATTAAAACTAAAGTACATTAGTGATCAAATGTTATTACTGAAAAATAAATACATAAAGTTCATACATAGTTCTCATTGAAGAACATACTCTCTAGAGCATGTAATTAAAACATACATTGAAACTATGCAAAACATTTAAATGCAACAACCAATGCGATCATAATCGCAACTAAGGTAACAATTGATCCAATGGCATAATAATACCAAGCCTCAATATGAATGGCATATTTTCTAATCTTTCTAATCTTCAAGCGCATTGCATCCATCTTGATCTTGTGAGCATCAACGACATCCGCAACATGCAACTCCAATTCCATCTTCTCCTCCTCAAATTTTTTCCAATTTTTTCTTCAAGTAATTGTTTTCTTTTTCAACTAAATTTAACCTCTCGACAAGAGGGTCGGTTGGAATTTCCGGTTCACATACCTCCTAGATAAAGACATCTATGTCACGTTGGTCGGCATAATTGTCATAAACACCAAATGAAACAAATAGTTATAGAAGATAATATACCACATCCGAATCATAGATAGGACGAGGGCGACGGGAGCGGACACCAAAACCATGGCACTATATAATAACAAACAATAATGAAAGTAAGAAAATTATACAAGTATCTATCTAAATCATACAAGTAAGAATTTTTTTTTATTTTAGAAAGAAGATAAGAACAAGAGGCTCACCACGGTGGTGCCGACGACGAGATCGGCGCGGGCGATCGACTTTGGTGAGGACGGGGAGGGGACAGGACAGACCGCTAAACCTAGACAAATCTTGAGGAAAATGGAGCTTGGAGGTCGAGCTTGGAGATGAGAAACCTTAAGTGTGGCTCGGTCATTTCATCGAACACCTCATGTGCTTAGGAGGTGAGAGCTAGAGTAACACACACCTCTTCCACATGGCCGGCTAAAAAATAGAGCACTGAGCCGGCAGGGGCGGGGGTATATATAGGCTTCTCTTTAATTAGTCTCGGTTTGTGGCTAAAACCGGGACTAAAGGACAACCTTTGGTCCCGGTTCCAGCCACCAACCGGGACTAAAGGTGCTGGGCCAGGAGTGAGGCCCATTGGTCCCGGTTCATGTCTAGAACTGGGACCAAAAGTGTCAGATGAACCGGGACCAATGGCACCCGAGGCCCGGCCAGCGCCCTGCCCTCATGAACCGGGACTGATGCACCCTTTGGTCACGGTTTGTGAGTGAACCGGGATTAATGCCCTTATCCTGGCATCAACCAACCCTATTTTCTACTAGTGAGGGGATCGATCGTGGTGCTTTTGATAAGTAAGATTGTCGAACCCAACGAGGAGTAGATGGAATTGACAAGCAGCTTTCAGCAAGGTTTCACTTCAAGTGTTGTAAGATAATTTTGATAGACAGTTTGACAACAAGATAGTTTGAATAAGGTAGCAAGTAACAATAGTAACAAAGTGTGGCAAGTGGCCCGATCCTTTATTGTGCTAAGGACAAGCCGGTGATACTTCTTATAGTGATTAAAATGCTCTTAAGGACACATAGGAATATCGCCTAGTTACTTTCACCATGATTCATTGAGTTAACGTTCATTGCCTTGATACGTCTTACGTGGGTGGACCGAGAAAAGGTAATGTCCTTACTTGAACAAAGACCTACTTATGATTATACCATGCAAGCATCCGCAATTACAAGAGAAGTAATTAAGATTAATCTAACCATAGTATTAAGCAATTGGATCCAGAACAGCCCCTTACGAAATAATTCATAAACTAGGGTTTAGGTTTCGATCACTCCCATAACCCATCATTCACTACTGCAGGATGCTACTAACGCGACACTACAATCAGAGACCCTTCGAGAAACTGTGTGCGATGCCATAATCGCAAACGGTGCTGTATGAAAACCGTCAGAAATGTATAAAACGTTTGCGATGATGGATGCATCAAACACGATTCAGGTTTTAGTTGCGTGTGCAATGAAGGACATACGGTCCAGTTCAATTAAATGTTTGCGATGAGGAGGAACAAAAGAAACGGGCAGCCAGATGAAGGAATGTGCAATACACAGCATACGGTTCACTCGGATGAACTGTTTGTGATTAGGCAACACAAAAGAAATGGGCAGCCAGATGAAGGCGTGTGCGATATACAGCATACGGTTCACTCGGATGAACTGTTTGTGATTAGGCATGAGATAGAAATGGTTCAATATAACAAGATGTGTGTGATACACGGCAAACAGGTTTGTAATCAGAAATGTGTGCGAAGACCGATAATAACGCAGACGATTGCTTCTAATAAGACGTATGTGATATGCTCTGTCTACACAACATCTATTGGCCATTGTGGGACGGGCGGTCATCCGAATACGCCATAAGGATGTGAAGAGGCATTCCTATCAGCAAGGACTAGCTGTTCCACCAGTAGCTCATGTAAGAAAACTATCAAGTTAAGTGTGCTCAGGCTAGAGCAGCCATCGGATGGGTGACTAGATGGGAAGTTGTGTCGATGTTAAATTAGGTGATGGGATGGGTCATTTCGGTCCAATGACCGAAATGCCCCATTCCCTCAGCTAATTTAACCTCGAGGTCCTTGTTTTTTATTTATTTTTATTTTTTAACACACGTTAGAGAAGGTCTACCGCATTACTTTTTGACAATGTGCGATATGTGGCATACAGTTGATCCACCCGACCTATTTGTGATGGAATAGGCCATGTGTGTTGTGGGAAAACGCTTGCTAGTATTCAACCGTTTGGGATTGATGAATTCTTCACCAACGGGTTCCCTGGTGTGGTCCGTGTTCATCTGATCATCATCTACGACTTGTGCTAGCTCGATGCTAAGTTTCCATTAATTGATGGCATTTTGTGAACACGCCACCATTTCCCGCCATTTCCTCACCTGTTTCCGGCCACCCTGCTATATTGCGCATAGGGGGCGCACGACGCACGGAGGCGACAAGCGCAGCCTGTAGCACAACCACCTTTTCCAAGCATGCCAACCCACCAAAGCGCCGCCTCTGCCATCAACCTCGTCGACGAGGAAAACGAGCAGGCGCCACAGCCCGTTGAGGCCGAGGCGCTCCCCAGCAACGCGATGGACGACACCGTGATGCGCGTCATCGCCATGGTTGAGCAGACCTTTGGCGCATGGCACTTAAGCGCCGCATATCAAGATAGGCATGTCAGCGCCGACAGGTTGCAGCTCGCCACACAACATGATCGATGGTGCGCCGCAGAGAAAGCTAGGCGCGTCCGCGCCGATAGGCTGCGGCACGCCGCACGGTGAGACCGTTGGAGCGCCGCAGAGCGAGAGGCGCGGCGCGCCGCACAGCAACAACGGATCCATCGGTGCTTGCCTGCTGTCGACACGGCGTCGTAGCTGGGTACATGTCCCATCAGTACCCCCATTCCTCGCCAGGAGTGGCAGAGGCCCTCAGCCCCGTACTTGCACCAGAGGCCAGCCATGCCGTACTTGCACCGGACGCCCGCCGCGCCATTTGCGTGGGTGCCGCCGTTCGCCTGTCCGCGGCCCGCTGGATGCCAACACGCTGGTCCATAGGCTCGACCGCCTCCTTGGCCCAGGTGTCCACCTGGGCGTAGTAGAGGAACATGGTTGTTGCAGCCTCGAGCTGGTGATCTCCGATTAAATAGCCAACTTGGAGCTCGAGATCACGCTCCAGATGTACCGCGAGCGTGTCGACCGCTTGGACGAACGCCTGCACGAGTTCAGGCAGACCCAAGAGCTACCCTAGGCAAGGCTGCTGGTCATGGTCTCATGGACGCGTTTTATTTTGGAAAGTCGTTTTGACGTGGATAGCTATGTATTCACAGCAATCATAGTATTGCTCTGTTTATTGCTCTGTTCCAATGTGTGTACTCTGTTTTCCATTCTTATATGTTCTGTTTCAATGTGTATATACGCTTTCCATTCTGTATATGTGGATGATAATAGCTAGATTCAAATGAGTATACAAAAACAGATAGAAAATGGAATTCATAATATATATATATATATATATATATATATATTAATTGTTCATTAGATCATCACAGAATATATATATATAATATCATCACACATACGTGATGATACTTAACTACTAGGTACAATGCATAAAATTGAAAACGAACAATACTAAAACTAATAATCCCTCCTGGGGCCAGTATTCCGGCAGCCCCTCGCCAGCAGCTCCCTGGTGCACGGCGTCTTCCCAGTGCAGAGGCAGTACTCCGACTCCTCCGCCTCGCAGCGTGTAGCGACCCGACCTCAGGCGGTCAAGTCTCTGTGCTTCAGTGTCATCCCTGGATCGGTAATGCTGACACACACAGTACTCGAAGGATTTATAACAGAGTAGCAATCACACACTTATTACATCAAATGTCTCCAAAGAGAACTTATTACAATAAATATGGCTTAAGGCCATCTAATACGATAACAGCGGAAGGCTTGGAAGATAAAGTGAGTCCATCAACTCCAACAGCATAGCTGAGTGCAAGACAAACGACCTAGCGAACCTTACTCCTCGTTTGAAAAGTCTGCAACATAATACGTTGCAGCCCGAAAACGGGTCAGCACATGGAATATGCTGGCAATATAACACAGTAGAGCAATGAACAGATAAATGCTATCACTACATGCATATTTGGTTGGTGGAGGCTCTATGGTTATAAGGTTTTGCAAAAAGCCAATTTTTCCCTACAGCAAAAGAATGTATTTTATTTAACTATCATGGTAGTTGAAACATCATTGAGAAGGTTCCTCCAACTCAATCCCAATTAAAGTAATCATTAACAACCCAACAAATTAATTTAGAGTGATGAGATCAAATCAATAATTCAAGAACCAGATACTCAAGTTGTCCATAACCGGGGACACGGCTAACCATGATTAGTTTGTACACTCTACAGAGGTTTGCGCACTTTTCCCCACAAGACTCGATCTCCTCCATTGGATTTCTCGCACTGCATGGTGTTTGAGAAACGGATGACCGAGACACAGTCTTTCAGAAGCATTAACTCTAACCACGGGTAGCCAGTACCAACCTACATCCCCTACATCTGCTAGCCTACCACTGGAAGAGGTCATGCAGCATACTCAACTATGCCAGAGCCCATAATGGCTTGTGGCTGCACACGTAAGTTTCTAGCATGAATAATCTTATGATCCCTTTGAGCCTGGGTGGCGGACCGTAGGATGATCACACGGGTTCTCCGGGGTATCCTAGGACAACACTGGATTCCCCAGGTGCCCACAAGCAATCCACCTAGATGTGTATTAAAGTTGCCACCTTAAGTTGAACCATTAATTAACAAGCTCACATCTGTCATGGATACACTCAAACCCAATCCACGTCTACGAGCATAGCATGGCAATAAGCATAACGTAGAAGTAACTCCCAAGGGTTTGATAATAAAACAGGTAATAGGTTCTACCTCATCATCTACTTCCCAAACCCACATGTTAAGAGATCCTACTCATGCAATGTGTGAGGGTTGTAACTAATGCATAAAAACTGGGTGATAAAGGGGTATGATCAATGTGTTACTTGCCTTGCTGACGATCTGTCAATCCTAGAGACTCGTAGTAGCACGCTTCGCACTCTGGGAATTATATCGCAAACAAACAGTAGCATACATAAGCAATCAAGCAACGATACATGGGTAAATCTCAAATAACAAGATCTAGCCAGAAAGTTCAACTGAAGAACTCCGGTTTGCAAAAACAAACAAATCAAACGGAGCAACGAAACCCAAACTGCGAAAGAAACAAGATCCGATTACTATTCTGGACTAAAGTCAAATTTTATAGTAACAAAATCTTGTTCAAGTTGGTTAAACAGAAAGAGGGCTTTGAGACGAAGACCTAGGCGCTTGAATCGCCCGATTCCGACAAACGAGCGAAAAGTTAAACTAAAACGAAAATCAGGGCAGAAATCGCGATCGAAAATAATCGCGAAAAACCCTGGAAAAAGAAAAACTGACGAACAGGCTAACGAATGGACGTTCGCTGTCTGCGGCTAACGGGCGAATAACGTTCGTTAAAACAAACGTACGGACGAACGTCCGCTAAATAAATAAACCTACGGATAAAAACCGAACCGATCTATTAAAAAAACGGATCTAGGGTTTCTAAAAAACCAAACGAACCAAAAAACAAACGGTTTTCTCGTGATAACCGGCAGCGGCGGTGGCGCTACCTCCGGCGAGGTCGGCAACGGCGGCGGCGGCGGGGTCGCGGGGCGGCTCCGGCGGCAGCGCGGGGTCGCGGGACGGCGGCAGCGGCGGTGCGCGGCTAGGGTTACGGTTGGGCGCGGCGCGGGCTTCGGTGGGCTGGGGCGGCTCGGGCCGCGCAGCTTATAAAGGCCGGCTTGGCTGTGTCCTAGTCGGGCACGGCCCGGTTAGGTCGGTTACTTTTTTATTAAAAAAAAATCTGACGCGCAGAAAAACGAAGAAAAGAAATACTAAACGGACTCCAAAAATCCTGAAATAAATTTTCTCCGTCCTCTAAAAATATGCCGGACAAGGTGAACATTTATTTGGGCCTCTAATGCAATTTTGAAAAAAAACCATGTATTTTTTCTAATTTGAATAAAATTGCAATAGAATCCAAATAAAAATAATTTATTTGATTTTAATATTTTTCCTCCAATATTTCATTTATTTTGGAGAAGTTGTATTATCTCCTCTCATATATTTTGATATGAAATATTTTCGGAGAGAAAAATTAATTGAAACCAAAATGATCCTTGTTTCAATATTTGATCAAATTCAAATATGAGAAACGTGAAATCCCAACTCTCTCCGTGGGTCCTTGAGTTGCTTAGAATTTCGAGGATCAAGAAACGAAATGCAATAAAATATGATATGCATGAATGACCTATGTATAACATTCCAAATTGAAAATTTGGGATGTTACACAGCGCTTGATGTACCGATCTGCATCTTGCTGGCGGACGCGCGCGGCCGATCTTGCCATTTCGTTGGGCGCCCACCGGAGCTCCTCGTCGGTGGCACGCTGGAGCTTATCGGCCCACCTCCACGCAGCGACGAGGCGTCCAGCGCCTATGACCTTCCTCGCGAAGTACCCGTCTTCGTACACATCCTCGGCACGACGACGCGCCCGCCCCCAAAGATCAGCCGCCTACTTTTTCCAGGCAGCATCACGGGCTTCACAGGCCGCCTAGTATCTGGCTTCCTCCTCCGCCAATCTCATTCTTGAATGCCACTTGCCTGGCTTTCTAGTCGGCAGTAGCGACTTCCACAAACAAAGATTGTACTGGCCCCAAAACCAATCCAAAGTTGGGGGGTCCGGCGCAACCTCCTCAGGCGGCGCGTAGGGGTCTTTGTCGCTGCTAATCGAGTGAGCGTCCTCGGGGGGCGGTGACTCCTCGTCGGCGCGTGGGCAGACCGGCGGCGCCATGGCAGAGATTTGAGAGAGAGAGAGAGAGAGAGAGAGAGAGAGAGGGTGAGCGAGGGGGGATGTAGATGAGAATGCAGGTGGGACGACGTGAGCAAGGTAGTATTTATTGGTGGCCGGAATCTAGATCGACAGGGACAGTACACATGCCAGTCGCCGGAATTTACGAGTACTATAGTTTGAATTACACACAATTCCCGCAGCAAATCCGTGTGTGAACATAATAGCTGACGGTTTCCAATACAGAACCGTGTCTGTTTAATGATCCCCGCCAATCACCTACCATACCTCGAGCCGCGAGATAGAGTGTCAATCATGTGGGGGCCGGTTGTCTTGCCAGATCTTTACATTTTCTTTTTTCAACACCAGATATTTACATCGTCTGATGATTTTTTAACTCACACACAAGTACACAAAAATATGATTTTTCAAACCGTTTTGGTTAGGCGTTGCATGTAGATGTAGTTCAAATTTGAATTATGGTCATTAAATGATTAGAAAATCACTTTAATGTCTTTAAAAGGTCAAATGACCCCTGAAAATTTCCAAATTTTCACATGACAGTTGTATTAGTGCACGTTAAACGTAGGAAAAAATTTGAAGGCCGTAAGAGGAAGCTATCTCCCGTCCGTCAGCAAACATGCATTGTTCCCTCTCAGAACCACGAACCTTTTAGTGAGTTGCTCCAGTTTGTGAGGGATGTGTGTCCAAACTTTCGTCAAACAGGCCAATTTTTTAACCACATCATCTTGGTGGCATGACATTAAATCAAGCAAGGTTTCATGTTTTTCTGACCATTTTTTAATTTTTTGGAATTAAAATTCCATGGCATGTGCCCATGCCTTGACACCAAATGTTTGAAAATTCCTTCGAATTTACTGCACATGGAATTAACTCGCACACAAGTACACAAAAATATGATTTTTCAAACCATTTTGGTTAGGAGTTGCATGTAGATGTAGGTCAAATTTGAATTACGGTCATTAAATGGTCAGAAAATCACTTAAATGTCTTTACAAGGTCAAATGACCCCTGAAATTTACCAAATTTTCACATGACAGTATCACGTTAAACGTAGGAAAAAATTTGAAGGCCGTAAGAGGAAGCTATCTCCCGTTCGTCATCAAACATGCATTGTTCCCTCTCGGAACCACGAACCTTCTAGCGAGTTGCTCCGGTTTGTGAGGGGTGTGTGTCCAAACGTTCGTCAAACATGCCAATTTCTTTACCACATCATCTTGGTGGCATGACATTACATCAGCCAAGGTTTCATGTGTTTCTAGTCATTTTTCTATTTTTTGAATTAAAATGCCATGTCACTCCATGCATACGTATGCATGTGTCCATGTCGTGAGACCAATATGTTTGAAAATTCCTTCTAATTTACTGCACATGGAATTAACTCGCACACAAGTACACAGATATGATTTTTCAAACCATTTTGGTTAAGCGTTGCATGTAGATGTAGTTCAAATTTGAATTATGGTCATTAAATGGTTAGAAAATCACTTAAATGTTTTTAAAAGGTCAAATGACCCCTAGAATTTCCAAAGTTTCACATTACAGTTGTAGTAGTGCATGTTAGACGTAGAAAAAATTTGAAGGCCGTAGGAAGCTATCTCCCGTTCGTCATCAAACATGCATTGTTCCCTCTCGGAACCACGATCCTTCTAGCGAGTTGCTCCGGTTTGTGAGGGGTGTGTGTCCAAACTTTCGTCAAACATGCCAATTTCTTTACCAGATCATCTTGGTGGCATGACATTACATCAACCAAGGTTTCATGAGTTTCTGATTTTTTTTGGAATTAAAATGCCATGCCACTCCATGCATATGTCTCCATGTCGTGATACAAATATGTTTGAAAGTTCCTTCTAGTTTACTGCACATGGAATTAACTCGCACACAAGTACACAAATATGATTTTTCAAACCGTTTCGGTTACGCGTTGCATGTAGATGTAGTTCAAATTTTAATTACGGTCATTAAATGGCTAGAAAATCACTTAAATGTCTTTAAAAGGTCAAATGACCCCTAGAATTTTCAAAAATTTCACATTACAGTTGTAGTAGTGCTTGTTAGATGTAGAAAAAAATTGAAGGCTGTAAGAGGAAGCTATCTCCCGTTCGTCATCAAACATGCATTGTTCCCTCTCGGAACCACGAGCCTTCTAGTGAGTTGCTCCGGTTTGTGAGGGGTGTGTGTCCAAACTATGGTCAAGCATGCCAATTTTTTTACCACATCATCTTGGTGGCATGACATTACATCAACCAAGTTTCATGTGTTTCTGTTTTTTTTATTTTTTGGAATTAAAATGCCATGTCACTCCATGCTTAATTGTGTCATAGCTGTTAGACCAATATGTTTGAAAATTTCTTCCAATTTACTGCACATGGAATTAAATCGCACACAAGAACACGAAATATGAGTTTTCAAACTGTTATGGTTAGCTATTGCATGTACATGTAGTTCAAATTTCAATTACGGTCATTAAATGGCTAGAAAATCACTTGAATGTCTTAGAAGGTCAAATGACCCCTGAAATTTTCCAAAATTTGACATGACGGTTGTATTAGTACTACAAAATTTCATGTTCATTTAAAACACCATCCGTTGGCACTTTATTCTAAATTCGTCTTTCACAGCTAATAAAAATATCTACAACATCACACACAGTTGTTTTCTAGGAACCGTTTGCGATGAAAATATCTGGGTCTATTTAAGTCTCCCTCCTTAAGCTTCGCCGGCTCGTCTGCTCTAGTGCCGGCAACCCCCGAATCCACGAATACCGATCCCCATTCCCGTACCCCCTTCTTGCAAAGATGAGGCCATGGAAACGCTTCATGAAGGCCCGTACGATGGTCGCGTCCCCCCGAGCGCCACCGCCTACGCCGAGACTGCCGCCGCATCCGCATTGAGCGCGGCCGCTTCCGCCGAGAGGGCGTCTGCGGCAGCTGCTGCGACGGTGGCTGCAAACGCCGAGAGCGCTCGAGCTGCTGTCCATGCCGCTGATGTCGCCCTGGCCCGGGTCGAGGCCATCCACGCCAAGATCGAGGATGCACACGCCAGGATATTCCAGGCCACCTCAGACTCCAGCATGCAACCCACGTCGGAAAAGGCGGCGGTGGCCATGGAGCACCTGCTTCCTCATGAGGTCACCGAGCGGGAGCTGGAGATGCAGGAGGCGGCGGAGATCGAGGAGCGCCGGGAGGAGGACTTGCGCGTGGCCGAGGTCGAGGTAGAGAAGAGTCTGTCCATCGAGGAATCGGCGGTGGAGTACCAACGCGAGCTGTGGCGCAGCCACTACTACCAGTACTACAACCTTGAGGGCGTCGCCGAGGACGAGGATGAGGACGAGGACGCGGTCGACTTCAGCAGGGGGGACGCGGAGTCCACCAATGGCGGCATGTCGCCAGGACAAGTCATCAACGTCTCATCTCACACCGGCGATGCATAGGCTGGCACGGCGGTGGATTTTTAATTATGCGTACTTAGGCTTTGTTTTTAATGCTGGTCTTTTGTTAGAGCAATGTTTTGGTCAACTGGCTCTGTTTAATTACCAAAATTGCTCAATTCAGTAAGTGTGGTCTATCTTCTGTACGCTCTTTTGTGTGCCCAAATTAGCAAGCGATGTTAAATTATCAAATGACGTACCCGAGGAAATTTCCACCAAAATTTAAATTATCAAACTCATCCTATGCGCGTAAAGTAGAAGAATCGTTTGCGATGCACACAATCTTTCAAAGTGAATGGTCCGGCGGCACCGTGCGTGTTCAAAGTGAATGTGCCCATGCCTTGAGACCAAAATTTGAATTATCAAACTCATCCCATGCGCGTAAAGCAGAAGAATCATTTGCGATGCACACAATTGTTCAAAGTGAATGGTCCGGCGGCACCGCGCGCAAAGTTTCCCTCCACATTTCCAAAATTTTAGCCTACCGCCAAAATATCTACCCCCGGCCCCCTTCCCCACCCCCTTTTCTCCCCGACCACCAGTCACATTTCCCCTGTTTCCTCCTTCCTTCCTTCCTTGCTAAGCTATACCCGCTTCCTCGCACCCGTTGTCTCGCATCCTACCGCCGGGGTTGCCATGGTCTTCTTCAAAGACATCTCCAGCGGTTCCTCCTCTGGCAACTACTCCTTCACCACCCGGGTATGCCTCTCTTCTCTCTCTCGGGCTATGACTTGGAATGAAGGATTTTTACCCGGAGGTCGATTTGAGTCGTTTCTTCCTCTTGTAGCTCCCTACGACCATCAGTGGCAACGAATGGAGCGGGGTGGCTGAAGATCTATCTGCTCGTTGTCACCATCAATCTCCATGCGTGAAGCCACTTGCATTTGATTCTGTGGACACTGGGAGGAAGTTTCTGGCATGTGCACAGAAGGTTAGACCCTCTTCCGTTGTTACAAATCATTTGTTAGATGTGATTCAGACACTGTCACGGTCCCAACCCATTCACACACCTTCAACCAAACGCATCCTAAGACAGTGTCACAGTTTGTACCTAGTATCTTAAATTGTTGCCATCTCATCAGCGGTGCCATTAGAAAATTATTTGGCACCGCTTCAGCAGTTTGTGCAGCCAACTTTGGTCCACACATCCGAGCAGCCAAGCAGTAAAATACTAAATCTTTATGGCACGAAGGAACTGGGCATTGGAGCAACTACGTGCTCCGGAGTCCGGGTCCCTGATTTTTTCCGCTGCATCAGCTCGCCAGTTCAAGGCACTGGTGCGAGATGTAGCAACAGTTATCTTTACACCAGTTTTGGCATACATAGTGGATGGCCTTAGTGCTATTAGTTCTATGTTACTAAATTTGTGCATGTACACACCTGTTAGTATCAATTTGCTGTCATCCAAACACTGTCGCTATGCTGTTGCAGTTATATTTACCTTCCTCATAAAATGTTCAATTTGTTATTTATTGTACATGAGTAAGAACTTGTAGCGTCGTTGTAGTTAATTATAGCTTCTGATGTTCCAAAATTTGGTTGTTGTCTCGGTACCAATTATTTCATTTGCGCATTGATCTTTTTGAGAAGATATGTCATAATTAACATGTTTCTTCAGTTTTTCAAAATAAGCATTGGTGATTTTCTATGTTGCTATAAACCCATTTCCCCTACAATTGTTACTGATCTAGTTTTAAATATTATAGGATGAACGGAAGTGTTCTTACTTCGAGTGGGTTGATCAAGACTGGCCACAGTCTTTGAGATGTGCCTAACGAAGCTCTGGAGCATGTATGAGGAAGTGAACACAGCTAGGCTTAGAGAAAGTCTTGTCAACGCTGAAGCATATTTCAAGATGCGGGATAAGAAGTTGAAGGTGGAGAATGAGCTCAGATTTTTTAAAGACTTTGCTAAGATGGTGTTGGCAAAGGAGGAGGCACTTTCCCAGTTGGCCCGTGCAAAACGGGTTCTTACTGAACTGAAAGCAGAGGTGGATAATACGAGCCTGGATGATCTCGATTAGGGAAATGAATATATTGTTCTTATGAAGTTGAACTAGCTATATGTTGTACTATGTTGTTTTCATGTAGCTACCGCACTGTGATGTTATAATATATTTATGTTCCTGATATGAAATTGGCAAACAGCTGTTAGATATGAAATGTGAATTTGTGTAACGCTAGAATTATTAATTGTAAACTAATAAACCTGCTAAATGTGTTATGGACCTTTGCGAACGGTTCTAGCAGTAAAAGCGCTTGCGATGGATAGCCCAATGCCACACAGTTTTCTACATCAAATCGTGTGTGATGTAGTTAATGAAAGCAGACAGTTAATCAAGGCAGAGCGTGTGTGATAGTTACACCTTTCACACACGAGCATATACATAAAACCGTGTGGGATGTACATCCGAACGGAAACGTTTTCCCTGGATTGACTGTGTGGGATGCACATAAGAACGAAAATGTATTCCTTGGATTGACTGTGTGTGATATCATACGAACGGAAAAGATTTTCTGGGATTCACCATGTGGGATGTACATACCTACGTAAATGATTTCTGGGATTTACCGTGTGGGATGTACATACCTATGGAAATGATTTCTGGGATACACCGTGTGGGATGTACATACCTACGAAAATGATTGGGTTTCGATGCCTCGCTCGATCGCACACGGCCCCAGCTTGGGTCCAAGGAGGGCCTATCCCCGACGATTTCTGGGTCGTGTGGGAAGGACGCCCTATCGCACACACTCACTTTGCGACGGTTCCAAATGTCGTCGCGGAAAGGGGTAAAAAAACGTTTGTTTAGGACCGACACGCACGAGTGATTTACAAACTAATTCCACAATGCCTTACCCTAGGCCCAAAGATGGTGAGGTGTCATGTAGTCGATGTTCACATAATACCACTAGAGGAAAAACAAAACAGCATAATATCAAACCATTGAACGGGAAACAACTTC
This sequence comes from Aegilops tauschii subsp. strangulata, assembly GCF_002575655.3. NCBI lineage: Eukaryota > Viridiplantae > Streptophyta > Magnoliopsida > Poales > Poaceae > Aegilops > Aegilops tauschii. The sequence continues at coordinate 138,611,659 of NC_053037.3, forward strand.
ACATGATTACCAGTAATGAGACTTCTCCCATGTCCTCAAGAACAAATAGAACTACTCGCAACTCATCATATTGATCATGATCAGTGGTTATAAATATATGTTTAACAATCTTAACATAACAATATTCCACCAATTAAACCAACTATCATCAACTACAAGATGTAATCAACACTACTAGCACCTCCAGGTACCAATCTGAGGTTTGATACAAAGATTAAGAATGAAAGGTGAACTAGGCTTTTGAGATGAGATGGTGATGATGATCCCCATGATGGAAGAAGTGTTGGTGATGATGAATACTTCAATTTTCCCATCCTGGAGGGAAGTGTCCCCGGTGAAATCTCTCTGCGGAGAGCAAAAGTGTTGCGCCTCGCAGACGGCGGCGGAAAGTCCTGAGAATTTTCTATGATTTCTGCAAGGATAAATGGAATTAATGGCCAAAGAGCGTCAGGAGGCGAGCCACCATGGCCCCGAACGGGCAAGGGCCGGTAAAAGGATCGAGAAAAGAGGTCTCGAGGGGGGTATTAGACCCTCAACAAATAAAAGTGGCAATTTTTAAGTTCTTTAAGTTGAGGTGGAGTTTTACACTACTGCAGGATACTACTAACGCGACACTACAATCAGAGACCCTTTGCCGAAACTGTGTGCGATGCAATAATCGCAAATGGTGGTGTAAAAACCCGTCAAAAAAGGTGCAAAACGTTTGCGATGGCGGAGCCATCAAACCCGCTTCAGATTTTAGTTGCATGTGCAATGCAAGGCACACGGTTAATCCATTCAAACTGTCTACGATGAGGCAGAACAACAGAAACGGGCAGCCATAACAATGTGTGTGCGATGCAGGACACACGGTTAATCCATTCGAACTGTTTGCAATGAGGTAGAACAACAGAAACGAGCTGCCATATCAATGTGTGTGTGATATACGGCATACGGTTCACTCGGACAAATTGTTTTCAATTAGGGAACACAACAGAAACGGTTCAACTTAACAGGATGTGTGTGATATGCGGCATACAGTTCACATGGATGAACCGCTTGCGATGAGCCAAAAGAACACAAACGAGTCGTGTAAACAAGATGTGTCTGATACATGGCAAACATTCGACTCGGATGAACTATTTGCGACGAGAAATTACAACACAGATGGTCAATACAGTTACTTCGTGTGCAATTCTTTGTGTACAAAAAACTTTGAAAAATGCAAACTAGTTGCTTGCGGTGGCTAGGAGTATCGCACACGATGCGTCTGCGAGTACTCGTGTGCGATGATTAGTATGTTACACATATGTTTCCTTATGTTAACATGTGTGTGAATTTGCAATATGGACAGTTAATATGCAAATGCCTTCTGGACATCGGGCACACGCTTAAACTCAATGAACTGTGTACGATAGTAATACTTTCCATGAAAATTTATGAACTTGGGTAACAACATTTGAGTAACATATATATAGTGGTTACACTATTCGACAAAAGGAGGATCTTCGTAACACGGTTTTGACAACCATATGGTCCATATCTACATACTTAACATAGTAACAACTATCACATTTTAAGAGGCTAAGGGCCAACAACCATATGGTCTATATCTACATACTTAACATATAAAGTAACGGCTAGCACATTTTTAAGAGGCTGAGGGCCAACAACCACAACTATCCACTGGAAGCAGCTTGATCATGGCGACTTGGCATCTCGTCAATGAAAAGGAAGAGCCCTCTTGTGCCTTGGTAGAGCATGAGTAGAACAGTGTCTCCAATTTTCCAATATGGATGCATTGCCACGAGAAGCGAGAACTTGTTAATTTGAATGGTTCCATTTCTATGGGAAATGCAGTACCTTGCAATCACTTTGGCGTTATTAGCAGGCACAAGTGTAATTCGACCACTCCGCTACAAGGGCAATTTCTGTTGACATGTAGAATAAAAAATAATTGTAACATATCGTTGAAGATATATATAGTTTATGAGCATCAACATTAAAATAAGACTTTTTACCAGCGTTTTGTGCACACAATTGGTCTTGTTCAGTGTGTGCACCATAGGTCTAATTAATCCCATCCAAAATCCAGCGTTCATACGCTGTGCTATCTCTGTCAGATTATTAACAAAGTTTATGACATGCTTCAAGTCCTTCCAGTGAAATTTGGTACGCTTAGTAACATACAGATTGTTCACTATGCATCCAACATATCCTGCTTAAAAGGTGGAAAGGTATTATTTATTCAGAACATGGCAAAAGAATATATAGTGCGCATAAATTGGTAAGTAGAATTTGTTACTGCCTAGGAACGGAGTCAGAATATGATATCACAATTGGTTGCTTAAATAGTGATCAATTGGTTGCTTAAATAGTAATATGACAGCATGGAGAAAGTTGAAAGGACACTAACCTCGATCAGACTTTGATTGGCTGATGACGTTGGGGAAGTAAACATCCATGTTAATTAGACTAGGATGTGGTGCACGCACTAGAATTTTATTGCCAGCTTTCAGTTCATAACAGTTAGACATTTTTCTCCAAAGGTCCGCATTAAAATAGGAGTGACCATCTTTATCAAGTTTTACGCTAACCGTCATTGTAAATCCATGCTGCATTGTCAATATGACATCCTGGGAGTCATCAGCAAAGTAAAGCCCAAGATTTCCTTATGCTCCTGTTCTTGCAAAGCAAGGGATGTACTGCTTGAAATGAAAATTAAGATCGTAAATTAGATATATTGAAATAATAGAGCAAGATGCAAATACGGGAGTAACTGATAGAACAGATCAATATATAGATGAAAGCAAAGTACAAAAATATAGAATTAAAAATAGATAATGTAACAAAGATTTGATGCAAATATATAGATAATGTAGCAACAGACGGTATATGTTCACAAATTTAGGCCATGCCGACCGTGGTAGGTTGAGATTGAACATACCGAGCGCTCCCTGAAGTCATCCGGAATGGTGAGATAGAACTTCGTTTCCGACTGGCCACGACCACAGTTGCCCGATTTGTGCTCGCACTGTGGACACATGAATGAACACCCACGAATCAGCTAGAACAAAAATGATTCCACGGCGATTTCTGCCGGTTGATTAACAACGACGGACGGACTGCGATAAGAGATGAGTGAGTATTTTGCTAATTAAGTTGATTACCTTCTCCATAAGAAAAATCCCCGACCCAATCCCGCAAAAAACCCCAGTCGACCAGAGTCTAGAATGTCGGTGCAGATAGGCGGCGGAAAGCGGTAGGCGCGAAATCTCGTGCCGTTTGGAACGCGACCTACGCCCGCCACCAACAGCCGTCGAGCTTAGGGTACAGAGTTGCGGAGGAGTCCGCGGCGAGTGAGTGGGGATGAAGTGGGCGAGGGTTTTCTTTTTCCTTTTGCATGTGTGAGTGAACACACATGGTTCGCAAAGGCGACGGAGATGAATCGTGTGCGATAGCAAATCACCGAGATTGAATGGGAATCCAAACTTCCTTTGTTCATCATCCATGAGTTTTTTTCTACGATGAACATAAACACTGCTAATCACCGTGTTCAAATTTGACACTTTTCTGGGTTCAATTACAATATTTAGGGGAATATGTGCATTTTGTAGGCATTAATGCACATAATTCAAATTCAAACATTGGTGCTTGAAAAGGTGCACAAGAACAGTTTGGAAAAACCATACTCGTGGTATTTAGTAATTTCTCAAGACTTTTACAAGGAATGGGTAGAGATTTCAATGGAATGTGTGGCAATAGTCAACCACAAACGCGTCATTTACTGGGTTATTAACTATAGAACAATGAAATATGTGCTTGAAAAACATGACGCCTGGCATGGTGCCATGGTATGGCCTCACCATGCCCTGATTAAAAGCTGAGAAGGTTTGATTTATATCGTCATGCACGCCCTTCATAAATCGAACCATCACCGAGGAAGTTCAATGCTTTCGAGAGAGAAATCACCAAGATTGAAGGGGAATCCAAATTTCCGTCCTAGTTTGTCATTCAGTTTTTTTCCAACGATCAACATACCGCCTCAAATGCAACGTGTTCAAATTTGACATTTTTCCAAACTCATTTACCATATTTAGGGGATTATGTGCATTTTCTAGGCATTAATTATGCACATAATTCAAATTCGGACAATCGGTGCATGAAAAGGTGCACAAGAACGGTCTGGAAAACCATGTTCGTGCTATTTAGTACATTCTCATGCCTTTTACAAGGAATGGGCAGATATTTCAAGGAAATGTGTGGCAATAGTCAACCATAAACGCGTCGTTTACTGGGTTAACAACTATACAAAAATGAAATACATGCTTGGAAAACATGATGCCTGGTGTGGTGCCATGGTATGACCTCACCGTGCCCTGGTAAACATGTCGTCATGCACGCCTTTCATAAAACGAACCATCAGCGAGGAAGTTTCATGGTTTCGAGGGGGAAATCACCAAGATTGAAGGGGGGATCCAAATTTCCTTTGTCCTTTGTCCTTTGTCCATGATTTTTTTTTCTATGATGAACATACAACCTGCAAATCACCGTGTTCAAATTTGGCACTTTTCCGGGTTCACTTGCCATATTTAGGGGATTATGTGCATTTCCTAGGCATTAATGCACATAATTCAAGTTTGAACAATCAGTGCATGAAAGGGTCCACAAGAACGGCCTCGAAAACCATGATCGTGCCATTTAGTAAATTCTCATGCCTTTTGCAAGGAATGGACAGATATTTCAATGAAATGTGTGGCAATAGTCAACCACAAATGTTTGTTTGTTGGGTTTTAGACTATAGAAAAAATGAAATAAATGCTTAAAAACCATGCGCCTAGCATGGTGCCATGGTATGACCTCACCATGCCCTAGTAAAAATTAGAGAAGGTTTGACTTATGTCATCATGCATGCCCTTCATAAATCGAACCATCACCGAGGAAGTTCCATGCTTTCGAAAGGGAAATCCCCAAGATTGAAGGGGAATCCAAATTTCCGTCCTAGTTTGTCATTCAGTTTTTTCCAACGATCAACATACCGCCTCAAATGCAACGTGTTCAAATTTGACATTTTTCCGGGCTCATTTACCATATTTAGGGGATTATGTGCATTTTCTAGGAATTAATGGACATAATTCAAATCCGAACAATCGGTGCATGAAAAGGTGCACAAGAACGGTCTGGAAAACCATGCTCATGTTATTTAGTACATTCTCATGCCTGATACGTCTCCAACGTATCTATAATTTTTTATTGTTCCATGTTGTTTTGTTATCAATCTTGGATGTTTTATAATCATTTTATAGTCATTTTATATCATTTTTGGTACTAACCTATTGACATAGTGCCAAGTGCCAATTGCTGTTTTTCCATGTTTTTTTACATCGCATGGAATGAATATCAAACGAAGTCCAAATGCCACGAAACTCCATGGAGAATTTTTATGGGCCAGAAGGAACACAACAGGCCCTGGTTGCACCTCGGGGGAGTCCCGAGGAGGGGACAACCCACCAGGGCGCGCCAGGAGGCCCAGGCGCGCCCTGGTGGGTTGTGCCCACCTCGGGTGCCCCCCGGACCGCCTCTTTGCTCTATAAATACCCCAAAAATCCAGAAACCCTAAGAACGTCGACAAAATATTCATCCAGCCGCCGTAGAGTCCAGAACCACCAGATCCAATCTAGACACCATCTCGGATGGGGTTCACCACCTCCATTGGTGCCTCTCCGATGATGCGTGAGTAGTTCTTTGTAGACCTACGGGTCCGTAGTTAGTAGCTAGATGGCTTCCTCTCTCTCGCTGAATTCTCAATACAACGGTCTCTTGGAGATCCATATGATATAACTCTTTTTGCGGTGCGTTTGTTGGGGTCTGATGAACTTCGAGTTTATGATCAGTTATATCTTTTTTATATCCATGAAAGTTATTTGAGTTAATTTGATATCTTATATGCATGATCTCTTATAGCCTCGTATTTCTTCTCTGATATTTCGGTTTTGTTTGGCCAACTTGGTCTATTTATCTTGCAATGGGAAGAGGTGCCCGGTAGTGGGTTCGATCTTACGGTGCTTGATCCCAGTGACAGAAAGGGAAACGACACGTATGTATCGTTGCTACTAAGGATAAAAAGATGGGATCTATATCTACGCAATAGATAAACGGATCTTGTCTACATCATGTCATCGTTCTTATTGCATTACTCCGTTTTTCCATGAACTTAATACACTAGATGCATGCTGGATAGCGGTCGATGTGTGGAGTAATAGTAGTAGATGCAGGTAGGAGTCGGTCTACTAATCTTGGATGTGATGCCTATGTAATGATCATTGCCTGGATATCGTCATAATTATTTGAAGTTCTATCAATTGCCCAACAGTAATTTGTTTACCCACCGTTTGATATCTTTCTCGAAAGAAGCCACTAGTGAAACCTACGGCCCCCGGGTCTTCTTTCTCATATATTTGCTTGCGATCTACTTTTCCTTTGCATTTTTATTCAGATATATTAATCCAAAAATACAAAAATATTTTGCTGCACTTTATTTTATTTGCAATCTATTATTTCAATCTATTACAAATTTCTGGCATCGTTACCCGAAAGGGATTGACAACCCCTTTAACACGTCGGGTTGCGAGGTGTTGTTATTTGTGTGCAGGTGTTGTTTACGTTGTTTTGCTTGGTTCTCCTACTGGTTCGATAACCTTGGTTTCTTCACTGAGGGAAATACCTACCTTCGCTGTGCTACATCATCCCTTCCTCTTTGGGGAAATACCGACGTAGTCCTAGCAGACATGATCTTTCTGGCGCTATAGTCAGGGAGCAATCAAAAGGAATTCATGGCGCCGTTGCCAGGGAGGATCTTCAACATATACCAGGTTCCTAATCACAAATCTCATCTCCTCACAATTTACATTATTTGCCATTTGCCTCTCATTTTCCTCTCCCCCACTTAACAAAAAATTTGCCGTTTTATTCGCCTTCTTTTTTGTTCGCCTTTTTCTCGTTCGATCTCTTGTTTGCTATCTTTGCTTGTGTTGCCATGTGTGTTCCATTTGTTTGCATCTTCGCTTGCTAAAAATTTATTGATATGGATCCTCATCCACTTGCTAATCTTTTTAAGAGATCCAATTATCATGAATCAATTGCTAATGTTTCGAGTGCACTAGATTATCTCCATGAAGTTTTGCTTGAGATTCGTGAATCTGAAAATTGTGATGAAGAAATTTGTAAAGTGATTCATGATAGCTCCTTGAATGAAAAGCATGATTGCAATGATTTTACTATAAATTATATTAATATCAATTGTGCTAATAATACGCAAAATCCCAAGCTTGGGGATGCTAGTTTTGCTATGTCCACTACTTATTGTAATGATCATGATTGGGGTGATGATGTTTCTTATGATCTTGAAAATTTATTTAAGCCTCATGATGATGTTTGTGATAATATTAAAAGTGGGTTTGGAAGAGTGTCAACTTTAGCTAAAAATAATCCAACATATTTAGAGAGTGTTCAATCTTATGATTTTTTTATGAAAGTGGGTTTGGAGAGGTCATGACTTTATTTGATGATAATCCCACTATTTTGGAAGAGTGTCAACTTTGCATGCATGAGGATCATAAAGAGAAAAATTTATATGATAGTTATATTAATGAATTTGATTATGATCCTACATATAATTATTATGAGAGAGGAAAATATGGTTATAGAAATTTTCATGTTATTAAATTTCCTCTCGTTGTGTTGAGATTGTCAATGTTTTATTCCTCTCCTTTGCATATGCTAGATGTTTCTTGTATTGATAATTTGTTTTCCTATAAAATTCCTATGCATAGGAAGTATGTTAGACTTAACCGTGTTTGTCGCATGTTTCATGATGCTCTCTTTGTGTTTCGATTATTATCTGTTGTGTGAGCATCGTTGAAATATTATGCCTAGCTAGGGGCGTAAAACTATAGCGCTTGTTGGGAGGCAACCCAATGAATAAAATTTATTTTTGCTTTTTGCTTTCTGTTCTTGAGTGTTTGCACAATTATTCTATTGGAATGATTTTGTTTTTTGTGTTTTAATTAGTGTTTGTGCAAAGTAAATCCTATAGGATCTTCTTGGGTGAGAGTTGTTTGATCTTGCCGAAAAAGACAGAAACTTTGCGCTCACGAAAATAATTCTCATTTTTTATCAGAAAGAGCTTTTGCCCTAATTCTTATTGCAGAAGATTAATATAAAAAATACCCAGGACATCTTATTTTTTCAGAATTTTTGGAGTTACAGAAGTATTCGCAAAAGTCGGATTGCTACAGACTGTTCTGTTTTGACATATTCTGTTTTCTTTGTGTTGTGTCCTTATTTTGATGGCTCTATGGTTTTCTTTGATGAGTTTTTGCCATAGAAAAGTTGGAATACAGTAGAAATAATACAAAAACAAAATATGAATGGGTTTGATATGGTACTTATAGTAGTGGTTTGCTTTCTTTTACTAACGGATCTCGCGAAGGTTTTGTTGAGTTTTGTGTGATTGAAGTTTTCAAGTTTTGGGTTATCTTACGATGGATGAAGGAAGGATGGAAGAGCCTAATATTGGGGATGCCCCGGCATCCCAAGATATTATCCAAAAATGAGCAACCAACTAAGCTTGGGGACGCCCCCGAGTGGCATCCCCGCTTTCTTCCAACAACTATCGGTATTTTACTCGAAACTATATTTTTATTCGGCACATGATATGTGTTTTGCTTGGAGCGTCTTGTATGATATGAGTCTTTGCTTGTTTTATTTTGTGTTTTAAGTCATCAATCCTTGCTTGACACACCTATTTGAGAGAGCCAAATTATATCATGACTTGTTAGAATTGCTCTCTGTGCTTCACTTAAATCTATTATGAGCTAGGACTTGCTCTAGTGCTTCACTTATATCTTTTTGAGCATGGTGTGCTTAGTATTTTTGAACAAATGCTCTCTTGCTTCACTTAGATTTATTTGAGAGTTAGTAAAATTTTGAAGAAATTCTCTCTTGCTTCACTTAAATTATTTTGAGAGAAAGAAAAATTTGTTATGCTCATGATCTTCACTTATATTTGTTTGAGCTTATGAAAAGCAACACATGAAAATTAGTCCCAAAGTGATAGATATCCAAGAATGATAAGTAAAAATTTCATGAAGATCATTGGACAAAATAAACTTGATTCTTAGTAATAGTTTTGAGATATGATGATGTGATATGTGAGTTATGTTGATGAGTAATTGTGCTCTAGTAAGAATATTGGTGTTAAGGTTTGTGATTCCGTGTGCATGCACGAAAGTCAATAATCATGCAATGAAATTATATCTTACTTGTGGTGCATTATTTGGTGTTCATTATGCTTAATGCTTGCTTATGAGATTATTCGTTTCTTGGTTGGTCGCTTCTCAATCGTTTTGCTAGCCTTCATTTTGCACTAAGTATGACCTCTACTTGTGCATCCAAAATCCTTTAAACCAGTTTTGCCACATGAGTCCACTATATCTACCTATATGTGGTATTCTTTTGCCGTTCTAAGCAAATTTGCATGTGCCATCTCTAATTTTCAAAATAAACTTCTCTTTTGTGTGTTTGTTTCGCTCGCGGAACGGTAACAGGTGGCTAATATTTTCCACGCTGGATGTGTTATTCTCACGATGAGTGTTTATTCACTTGTCATTGCACGAGAGTAAGGCAAAGTTTTTCGGGATGCCCAGTCCCAAAATGCAAAAATGAATTTACTTTATGTTGTCAAATAATAAATTCCTTGGAAAGTGTTGGTATGGAAGGCACCCGTGGATACGGCTAGCCATGGAAAGTGAAAGAATGGTGGAAAAAGGAATAGACTTTATTTTCTGTTTGGGAACCGCCTATGGCATATCTAGCATGGAAAGTGTTCGTAGCTCTGAGTCATTTTCGTTGGTGGGATGGATACACCTACCAAAATGTTTTTATCTCTAATTTTTCGCTTTGAGCTCTGGCACCTCTACAAATCCCTACTTACCTCTACGAAGGGCCTTTCTTTTACTTTATGCAATTTTTATTTTGAATTTGAGTCTCCATTCTCTTATAAAAGCACCAACTAAGAGGCAATATGATCAAGCTTAAGTATTGGGTGTAGCTAATATTCGAGTGTGTTTCATGAATGGATCAATGTTTGAGCATGATGGGCTAGGGATAACTTGTTTTAGCGTTGATATTTTGAAAGACATGGTTGCTTGTTGATATGCTTGAGTATCTAAATTATTATGTCAAAACTAGACTATTGCTTTGAATCACATAAAATTCCAAATGTCCATGCTATAGAGAAAAGAATATGATATGACATGATAAACAGCACTCCACATCAAAAATTCTGTATTTATCACTTACCTACTCGAGGATGAGCAGGAGTTAAGCTTGGGGATGCTGATACGTCTCCAACGTATCTATAATTTTTTATTGTTCCATGCTATTTTATTATCAATCTTGTATGTTTTATAATCATTTTATAGTCATTTTATATCATTTTTTGGTACTAACCTATTGACATAGTGCCAAATGCCAGTTGCTATTTTTCCATGTTTTTTTACATCGCAGGAAATCAATATCAGACAAAGTCCAAATGCCACAAAACTCCACTGAGAATTTTTATGGGCCAGAAGGAACACAACGGGCCCTGGTTGCACCTGGGGGGAGTCCCGAGGAGGGGACAACCCACCAGTGCGCGTCAGGAGGCCCAGGCGCGCCCTGGTGGGTTGTGCCCACCTCGGGTGCCCCCCGGACCGCCTCTTTGCTCTATAAATAGCCCAAAAATCCAGAAACCCTAAGAACGTTGACGAAATATTCATCCAGCCGCCGTAGAGTCCAGAACCACCAGATCCAATATAGACACCATCTCGGATGGGGTTCACCACCTCCATTGGTGCCTCTCCAATGATGCGTGAGTAGTTCTTTGTAGACCTACGGGTCCGTAGTTAGTAGCTAGATGGCTTCCTCTCTCTCGCTGAATTCTCAATACAATGGTCTCTTGGAGATCCATATGATGTAACTCTTTTTACGGTGTGTTTGTTGGGATCTGATGAACTTCGAGTTTATGATCAGTTATATCTTTTTATATCCATGAAAGTTATTTGAGTTTCTTTGATCTCTTATAGCCTCGTATTTCTTCTCCGATATTTCGGTTTTGTTTGGCCAACTTGATCTATTTATCTTGCAATGGGAAGAGGTGCCCGGTAGTGGGTTCGATCTTACGGTGCTTGATCCTAGTGACAAAAAGGGAAACGACATGTATGTATTGTTGCTACTAAGGATAAAAAGATGGGATCTATATCTAGGCAATAGATAAACGGATCTTGTCTACATCATGTCATCGTTCTTATTGCATTACTCCGTTTTCCATGAACTTAATACACTAGATGCATGCTGGATAGCGGTCGAGTGTGGAGTAATAGTAGTAGATGCAGGCAGGAGTCGGTCTACTAATCTTGGACGTGATGCCTATGTAATGATCATTGCCTGGATATCGTCATAATTATTTGAAGTTCTATCAATTGCCGAACAGTAATTTGTTTACCCACCGTTTGCTATCTTTCTCGAGAGAAGCCACTAGTGAAACCTACGGCCCCCGGGTCTTCTTTCTCATATATTTGCTTGCGATCTACTTTTCCTTTGCATTTTTTATTCAGATCTATTAAACCTAAAATACAAAAATACTTTGCTGCACTTTATTTTATTTGCGACCTATTAATTCAATCTATTCAAATTTCTGGCATCATTACCTGAAAGGGATTGACAACCCCTTTAACACGTCGGGTTGCGAGGTGTTGTTATTTGTACGCAATAGATACACGAAGTTTAACTCTCTTCCTATGCATCGGCATGTCATACAAGAACAATTCATGCACATGAAGTAAAGGCCAATGCTTAGCATAAGGAGTTTCCTGCAATTTTATTGTGTTGGAAACATAGAGAGGCGGAGATGTAGTTCCTCTCTCATAATAATTGCAAGTAGGAGCAGCAAGCACATGCATATTATATTCATCAAAATCATCATGTGCAACGGTAAAAGGCAACCCATCAATATAATCCTTAATGAGTGCAAACTTCTCCGATATAGTGTAGTTTGGAGAATTCAAAAAGATAATAGGACTATCATGTGTGGGTGCAATAGCAACAATTTCATGTTTAACATAAGGAACAATAACAACTTCATCTCCATAAGCATCATTCATATTGGCATCTTGGCCACAAGAATAGCAAGCATCAAGTTCATCAAAAAGGGATATTTCAAACGAATCAATGGGATCATAGTAATTATCATGGCATTCATCCTTCGGTAAGAACGAAGGGACATTAAATAATGTATGAGTTGAAGAATTACTCTCATTAGAAGGTGTGCACGGGTAGCTAGTCCGCTCTTCCTCCATTTGTTCTTTGCTTTCCTCATCATCTTTTTCATCCAATGAGCTCACAGTTTCATCAATTTCTTCTTCCATAGACTCCTGCAAAATATTAGTCTCTTCTCGGACAGCGGAGACTTTCTCAATAAATTCATCAATATCATAATTGTATTTATAATTCTCATAGCAATATTTAAGGATAGCTAAATTTTCAGGTCTATAAACTGAATCATCAAAATCTTCAAACTCTTTAAACAAAGATTCAATTTCACATGCACCCTTAAAAGCAACAAATTCTTCTATTTGTTCCACATCATAGTAATCATATATACCATTAGCATAAGAAGCCAAGGTTTTATCATCATTAAATTTGCATGAAAAGGGAAGGTGTGGAGCCTTCATCCTAGAGCAATAAATATAATCATATCTCAAGCATAGTTGTCGAGCATACCAATGCAACATATGAATTTGATCCCATAATAGTTTCCCTTTTTGAGTCAAGCGATAATCCCTAAAGTATCCACATTGATCCAACGTGTCTCCCATTATATAATTGAATGGGGTTTTCTCGGGATTATTAAAGTAGTACATAATATCTTTCACATAATGAGCATCGAGGGTTTTAGGAGGTTCCCCATCTCCATGAGTAGCAAGTACACCTAATTTTTTTTGTATTTCGTGTTCCATATCCATAACTAAAGATAGAGAACAACTTAGAATAGCAAATAAAAATTACTTAGTGATAAAGCAAACAAGCACACACGAGAATATTCACCCCGCGCTATAACTCCCCGGCAACGGCGCCAGAAAAAGGTCTTGATAACCCACAAGTATAGGGGATCAATTGTAGCCTCTTTCGATAAGTAAGAGTGTCAAACCCAACGAGGAGCTAAAGGTAGAAAAAATATTCCCTCAAGTTCTATCGACCACCGATACAACTCTACGCACGCTTGACGTTCGCTTTACCTAGAACAAGTATAAAACTAGAGGTACTTTGTAGGTGTTGTTGGATAGGTTTGCAAGAATATAAAGAGCACGTAAATAAAATCTAGGGGCTGTTTAGATAAAGACACAATAAAGTTAGTATAGCAAGTGTGGAAAAGTGGTTTTAGGAGTTGCGAAATTGTCCCTAAGAAATTGACTACTTTACTAGACCGATAGCAAGTTTTATGTGGGAGAGGCCACTGCTAGCATGTCATCCCTGACTTCGAATTCTATGCACTTATGATTGGAACTATTAGCAAGCATCCGCAACTACTAACGTTCATTAAGGTAAAACCCAACCATAGCATTAAGATATATTGGTCCCCCTTCAATCCCGTATGCATCAATTTCTATGCTAGGTTGAAGCTTATGTCACTCTTGCCCTCCAATACATAGTCCTATCAACATACAACTAACCCTATGGTGTGATCCATGCGTGCGCTCATATGATGGGCACCAAAGGGCAGCAACATAACCACAAGAAAATTAAACCAATCATAGCAATTCACCAATTACCGATAGGACAACGAAAATCTACTCATACATCATAGGATGGCAACACATCATTGGATAATAATATGAAGCATAAAGCACCATGTTCAAGTAGAGGGTACAGCGGATTGCGGGAGAGTGGACCGTTGTAGATAGATGGGGGAAGGTGATGGAGATGTTGGTGAAGATGACGGAGGTGTTGGTGTAGATTGCGGTGATGATGATGGCCCCGGCGGCGTTCCGGCGCCACCGGAAGAGAGGGGGAGAGGGCCCCCCTTCTTCTTCCTTGACCTTCTCCCTAGATGGGAGAAGGGTTTCCCCTCTGGTCCATGGCTTCCATGGCATGGGAGGGGCGAGAGACCCTCCGAGATTGGATCTGTCTCTCTGTCTCTCTCTGTTTCTGCGCTCCAGATTCTGGCCTTTCACCGTTTCTTATATTTCCGGAGATCCGTAACTCCGATTGGGCTGAAATTTGGACACGATTTTTATCCGGATATTGGATTTCTTGCGGCGAAAGAAGGGCACCAACCGCCTTATAGGGTGGCCACGAGGGTCAGGGGCGCGCCCCCTGCCTCGCGGCCCCATCGGGCATCGTCTCGCATTGATTCTTCTTCCCAAAAATCACATATATTCCAAAAAATCTCCGTCAGTTTTTATCCCGTTTGGACTCCGTTTGATATGGATTTTCTGTGAAACAAAAAACATGCAACAAACAGGAACTGGCACTGGGCAGTAGATCAATATGTTAGTCCCAAAAATAGTATAAAAAGTTTCCAAAAGTATATAAAAGTTGTAGAATATTGGCATGGAACAATCAAAAATTATAGATACGACGGAGACGTATCAATTAGCATGTGTGCCCGTGTGCGTTTTTTTTTTGCGTTAATCATTAAAAGATCACAAAACACACGGTTTCTATGTCGTACCCATCTGCGTTTTTTTCCGTTAATGACCCATAAGTCAGTTACCTGTGCGATGTTTCCTAATAAACCAGGCGTACCATTGACCGAAAAAAATCAAGTACACGTGTACATTTTTTTGGAGACAGAATCTGCCAACTTTCTTTTTTCTCGCACACGAGTATTTTACGCGCTTCGTCTGTGTTGTGTGTTTCCCCCGCCCAAGTTTCAATTCACAGCGAAATTTTCATTAGGCGCACGATTTCAGAATTTATTCCTCCAACCACATCCCCACCCTCAGCATCCCCCCCCTCGCGCCTCCCCCTACTAGCATCTCAAACCGCCGCCGCCGCAACCACAGCTTCAACCACATCTACGTTCTGCTTGGATCCAGTCAGGTAACCCACAGATCTCTATCACGGCCCCGTCCTGATTGCTTAAATGGCGCCTGCGAAACATCCTCATGCCTCCAAATCCCCACCGCCAGGAGCTGATGGTGGTCCATGGCGTGATGGCCGCTGTGCGTGTTGACCCGGAGGAACACCTCGCCTCCGCCGTCGCCGACGACATGGTGCAGGCTCTGGCCCAGATGAAGTCCCTCAGCAACTACCCCCCAGGACTTACAGGTAAGATCTGACCAGCTAAATCTTACCAATATCACTTGCAACGGCTATGATTTGTACGGTTGATGTATTAAGCATGTTTGTGCCTTGTTTATTTCAGTACTGTACACTATGTGATGTTCAAATATTACCGTGTCCAGCTCAATTTCACCAATACCAGCAACAAACTTACAATACATGACTCAGGATATCACTAGAGATGCTGCCCATTTGCTATTTTTAGTGGATGCTAACCCTGTTGTACTTAACATGCATGTCCATGTACTTACGCAGGGTCATAACGACCGATGTTGTTGTTTGCCGTCGAGGTTAGCTGCATCCCATGTCTTATAGTATTTCACATAATTTGTGCAAATGCAGTTTAACTTCTACCATTTACTGGTTGCCTGTAGGGACACATGTCAGTGGCACTGATCCACGCTTCGACCCGGAGGAACAGCTCGCCTCCGCCGTCGCTGACTTTGGGCGGGCTCTGGCCAAGATGAAGTGCCCCAGCAACTACCTCTCAGGACTTACCAAGTATGTACTCACCAGTTCAATCTTACCAATACCAGTTGCAATTAATGGCTATGTTCTGTACGGTCGATGTATTAAGCATGTTCTAGTAAACATGCCTAACACGTTTTTGCTACTTTCCCTACCTTTTTATAGACATCTGGGCCATTCTCTGCTCTGGCAGCACCTGCCTTGTGATGTTTAACTATGCCAATTGCATTTTTATTAGTACCGGTTTCAATGTCTATTAAGCCTGTTGCAATTAACAATTGAATCCATTTTTAAACAGTTGTATTTCAATGGCTACAAACTTACAAAACATGACTTAGGATGTTGTTAAGCCTGTTGCAATTAACAGTTGTATCCATTTTTTAATCTGTCCATTTGCTACCATGCTACTCTCCGCAATGAAGATATACTAGAGATGTTGCCCATTTGCTATTTTTGGTGCATGCTAACCCTGTTCTACTTAACATGCCTATCCATGTACTTACGTAGGGTCATAACGGCCGATGCTATTGTTTGCTGTCGAGGTTAGCTGCATCCCATGTATTATAGTATTTCACATCATTTGTGCAATTGCAGTTTAACTTCTACCATTTACTGGTTGCCTGTAGGTACACATGTCAGTGGTACTGATCCACGCTTCGACCCGGAGGAACAGCTCGCCTTCGCCGCCGCTGACTTTGGGCGGGCTCTGGCCAAGATGAAGTGCCCCAACAACTACCTCTCAGGACTTACCAAGTATGTACTCACTAGTTCAATCTTAGCAATACCAGTTGCAATTAATGGCTATGTTTTGTACGGTCGATGTATTAAGCATTTTGTAGTAAACATGCCTAACACATTTTAGCTATTTTCCCTACCTTTTTATAGACAACTGGGCCATTATCTGCTCTGGCAGCACCTGCCCTGTGATGTTTAACTCTGCCAATTGCATTTTTATCAGTACCGGCTTCAATGGCCATTAAGCCTGTTGCAATTAACAGTTGTATCCATTTTTAAAGAGTTGTATTTCAATGGCTACAAACTTACAAAACATGAATTAGGATGTTGTTAGGCCTATTGCAATTAACAGTTGTATCCATTTTTTAATCCGTCCCTTTGCTACTGTGCTACTCTTTCGAAATGAAGATATCACTACAGATGCTGCCGTTTTATTACCATTTGCTATTTTTGGTAGATGTTAACCCTGTTGTAGTTAACATTGGCTTTCCATATACTTACACAGGGCTACAATGGGCGATGCTGTTGTTTGCCGTCGAGGTTAGCTGCATCCCATGTCTTAGACACCATCTATTCCTAAATATAAGTATTTTTAGAGATTCCAATATAGACTACATAAGGAGCAAAATGAGTGAATTTAGATTCTAATCTAAACTATATCTATAATTCTATATACAGCCGTATGTAGTTCATATTGAAATCTCAAAAAAAAACTTGTACTTAGGAACATAGTAGTTGTATTTTACATCATTTGTGCAATCTCAGTTTAGCTTCTAACATTTACTGGTTGCTTGTAGATACATATATGAGCGGTACTGATCCATGCTTCAATCCCTTTTGCGTATGGAGTAATGAGATATTCATGAACAAGCGTCAAGTGAGGAAACTAAGAAAGATTGTTAGGCGAAAGAAACGGGTGATTGGAATTAAGCTCTTTATTTACAATTTGTCGAAGACAACAGTGAACTTTAGGATGTTAAATAATGTTTTGCCTTTTCCCCTGCCCACAAGAAGTTACTCTATTAGACCTCAATATCTGATATTTTTGTCTTTTCAGTGGTTTTCGAAGCTATTTACTGATGATTACCTTGCAAACTACATGACCGGAGTGGAGGCAACTAAGGTTAAAGTATATAATTCATGCTACCATGATAATGCTCTAGAAGTCTTCCTGAAGGCGGTGAAGGATGGGCGGGCGATCGTCACAAGGGGTTGGACAAAAGTGGTTCGTGCCTATGGCATGCAGGAAGGCACATTATGGGCATTCCGCTTCTTCAACACCGTCGGCAGTCAAAATGATTTACACTTGTCTCTTCACCTTTACCGCCTTTAAATATTGTGGTTCATCATAGTTAATTGCTGCCTAATCCTGTAATTTCTGAACATATTGTACTGGCAATTTTATTTATGGATTCGTTGTTGAACCATTGTGCTGAGAATTTGAATTGCACGTTTCATATTTCAAAATTTCCAATTCGAATAATAAATTACAGGCAAAAATAAAAAGATAATAGACGGTCATGGAACTTTGCATACGGTTCTGGCAGTAAAAGTGCTTGTGATGGATAACCCAATGCCACACAGTTTTCTACATCAAATTGTGTGTGATGTAGTTCATGAAAGCAAACAGTTAACCAAGGCAGAGTGTGTGTGATAGTTAGACCTTTCACACACGAGCGTATACATAAAACTGTGTGGGATGTACATATGAACGGAAACGTTTTCCCTGGATTGACTGTATGGGATGTACATAAGAACGGAAACGTATTCCTTGGATTGACTGTGTGTGATATACATACGAACGAAAATATTTTCTGGGATTCACCGTGTGGGATGTACATACCTACGGAAATGTTTTTCTGGGATTCACTGTGTGGGATGTACATACCTACAAAAATGATTGGGTTTCGATGCCTTGCCCGATCGCACATGGCCTCAGCCTGTGTCCCAGGAGGGCCTATCCCCGACGATTTCTGGGTCATGTGGGAAGGGCCCCCCTATCACCCACACACTTGGCGCCGGTTCCAAATGTCATCGCGGAAAGGGGTTAAAACCCGTTTGTATAGCACCAACGCGTACAAGTGTTAGCACAAGTTTAAGCATTCACAATACATTTCAAGAAAGCATGGCAAGAGTATGAGAAGTGGAAATAGTAAGCTAATTGCAAGAAAGTAAAGGGATGGGATTGCAGTGTGCAAATGCAAAGAAGACACGGAGATTTTTGGCGGGTGATACGTCTCCAACGTATCTATAATTTTTGATTGTTCCATGCTATTATATTATCTGTTTTGGATGTTTAATGAGCTTTAATATACCTTTTTATATTATTTTTGGGACTAACCTATTAACCGGAAGCCCAGTGCAAATTGCTGTTTTTTTTGCCTATTTCAGTGTTTCGCAGAAAAGGAATATCAAACGGAATCCAAATGGAATGAAACCTTCGCAAGGATCTTTTTTCGAACAAACGCAATCCAAGAGACTTGGAGTGGAGGTCAAGAAAGCCACGAGGCAGGAGGGCGCGCCCCCCACCCTCGTGGGCCCCTCGCAGCTCCACCACCTACTTCTTTCACCTATATATACTCTTATACCCTGAAACCTTTGGGGGGAGCAACAAAACACTTTTTCCACCACCGCAACCTTCTGTACCCGTGAGATCCCATCTTGGGGCCTTTTCCGGCGCTCCGCCGGAGGGGGAATCGATCACGGAGGGCTTCTACATCAACACCATAGCCTCTCCGATGATGTGTGAGTAGTTTACCACAGACCTTCGGGTCCATAGTTATTAGCTAGATGGATTCTTCTCTCTCTTTGGATCTCAATACAAAGTTCTCCTTGATCTTGTTGGAGATCTATTCGATGTAACTCTTTTTGCGGTGTGTTCGTCGAGATCCGATGAATTGTAGGTTTATGATCAAGATTATCTATGAACAATATTTGATTCTTCTCTGAATTCTTTTATGCATGATTTAAATATCTTTGCAAGTCTCTTCGAATTATCAGTTTGGTTTGGCCTACTAGATTGATCTTTCTTGCAATGGGAGAAGTGCTTAGCTTTGGGTTCAATCTTGCGGTGCTCGATCCCAGTGACAAAAGGGGAAACGACACGTATTGTATTGTTGCCATAGAGGATAAAAAGATGGGGTTTATATCATATTTCTTGAGTTTATCCCTCTACATCATGTCATCTTGCCTAATGCGTTACTCTGTTCTTATGAACTTAATACTCTAGATGCATGCTGGATAGCGGTCGATGTGTGGAGTAATAGTAGTAGATGCAGAATTGTTTCGGTCTAGTTGTCACGGATGTGATGCCTATGTTCATGATCATGCCTAGATATTCTCATAACTATGCGCTTTTCTATCAATTGCTCGGCAGTAATTTGTTCACCCACCGTAATACTTATGCTATCTTGAGAGAAGCCACTAGTGAAACCTATGGCCCCCGGGTCTACTTTACATCATATTAGTTTCCCGTCAACTAGCTATTTCTGTCACCGTTTATTTTGCAATCTTTAATTTTCAATCTATACAACAAAAATACCAAAAATATTTATCTTATTATCTTTATCAGATCTCACTTTTGCAAGTGGCTGTGAAGGGATTGACAACTCCTTTATCACATTGGTTGCAAGGTTCTTGATTGTTTGTGCAGGTACTAGGCGATTTGCGTGTAGTCTCCTACTGGATTGATACCTTGGTTCTAAAAAACTGAGGGAAATACTTGCGCTACTTTGCTGCATCACCCTTTCCTCTTCAATGGAAAACCAACACGTGCTCAAGAGGTAGCAAGAAGGATTTCTTGCGCCGTTTCCGGGGAGATCTACGCCAAGTCAAGACACACCAAGTACCCATCACAAACCCTTATCCCTTGCATTACATTATTTTCTATTTGCCTCTCGTTTTCCTCTCCCCCACTTCACCTTTGCCTTTTCTTCGCCTTCTTCCCGTATGTATCTTTGTTTGTGTTTCCATGTGCCTTCTATTTGCTTGCATCTTTGCTTGCTAAAAATCTATTGATATGGATCCTCATCCCCTTGCTAATCTTTTTAAGAGATCCAATTATGATGAACCAATTTCTAGTGATTTGAGTGCACTAGATTATCTTTATGAGGTTTTGCTTGAAATTCGTGAATCTTAAAGTTGTGATGAAGAAATTTATGAAGAGATTCATGATAGCTCCTTGAATAAAAATCATGATTGTAATGATTTTACTTTAAATTCTCCTGATGTAAATTGTGCTAATATTATGCAAAACCCTAAGCTTGGGGATGCTAGTTTTGCTATATCTACTACTAGTTGCAATGATCATGATTGGGGTGATTCTTCTTATGATCTTGAAAATTTATTTAAGCCCCATGATGAATATGAGATTGATAATAGTGTTTGCAATAATATTGAAAGTAGGTTTGGAAGAGTGTCAACTTTAGATCCCACATATTTGGAGAATGTTCAATCTTATGGTATTTTTATTAAAAGTGGGGTTGGAGAGGTCATGACTTTAGTTAATGTTAATCCCACTATTTTGGAAGAGTGTCAACTTCGCATGCATGTGGATCGTGTTGAAAATATTTTTATGTAATAGCTATTTTGTTGAATTTGATTATGATCCCACATGTAATTATTATGATAGAGGAAAATATGGTCTTAGAAATTCTCATGTTACTAAATTTCCTCTCGTTATGTTGAGATTGCTAATGTTTCTTTCTTCTTCCTTGCATATGCTAGATCTTGCTTGTCTTGCTAATTTGTTTGCTTATAAAGTCCATATGCATAGGAATCATGTTAGACTTAAAATTGTTTGTCATGTGTTTTATGATGCTCTCTTTGTGTTTCAATTATTATCTTTCATGTGAGCACCATTAAAATTATCAATGCCTAGCTAGGGGCGTTAAACGATAGCGCTTGTTGGGAGGCAACCCAATTTTATTTTTGTTTCTTGATTTTTCGTTCTGTTTAGTAATAAATAATTCATCTAGCTTCTTTTTAGATGTGGTTTTATGTTTTAATTAGTGTTTGTGCCAAGTAGAACCTTTGGGAACACTTGGGTGAAGTCTTTGCGATCTTGCTGTAAAAAACAGAAACTTTAGCGCTCACGAGATTGGCTGCCATTTTTTACTGGAGAGTGCTTTTAGGTTGATTCCTTTTGCAGATGATTAATAGAAAAATTCATCACGTCCACAATTTATTTCAGAATTTTTGGAGTTACATAAGTATACGTTTGATACAGATTGCTACAGAATGTTCTGTTTTTGACAGATTCTGTTTTTCGTGTGTTGTTTGCTTATTTTGATGAATCTATGGCTAGTATCGGGGGTATGAACCATAGAGAAGTTGGAATACACTAGGTTTAACACCAATATAAATAAAGAATTAGTTCATTACAGTACCTTATGGTGGTGATTTGTTTTCTTATATTAACGGAGCTCATGAGATTTTCTGTTGAGTTTTGTGTTGTGAAGTTTTCAAGTTTTGGGTAAAGAATTGATGGATTGTGGAATAAGGAGTGGCAAGATCCTAAGCTTGGGGATGCCCAAGGCACCCCAAGGTAAAATTCAAGGACAACCAAAAGCCTAAACTTGGGGATGCCCCGGAAGGCATCCCCTCTTTCGTCTTTGTCTATCGGTAACTTTACTTGAGGCTATATTTTTATTCACCACATGATATGTGTTTTGCTTTGAGCGTCTTGTATGATTTGAGTCTTTGCTTTTTAGTTTACCACAATCATCCTTGCTGTACACACCTTTTGGGAGAGACACACATAAATCGGAATTTATTAGAATACTCTATGTGCTTCACTTATATCTTTTAGAGCACGGTGGTGGTTTTATTTTATAGAAATTATTGATCTCTCATTCTTCACTTATATTATTTTGAGAGTCTTTTAGAACAGCATGGTATTTTGCTTTGGCTAAAAAATTAGTCCTAATATGATAGGCATTCAAGATGGGTATGATAAAAACTTTCATATAGAGTGCATTGAATACTATGATACTCGATAGATGTTTTGAGATATAAAGGTGGTAATGTTAGAGTCATGCTAGTTGGGTAATTGTGAAATTGAGAAATAATTGTGTTAAAGTTGGCAAGTCCCGTAGCATGCACGTATGGTAAACGTTGTGTGACAAATTTGAAGCATGGGGTGTTCTTTGAGTGCTTTCCTTATGAGTGGCAGTCGGGGACGAGCGATGGTCTTTTCCTACCAATCTATCCCTCTAGGGGCAAGCGTAGTAGTACTTTGCTTCGAGGGCTAATAAACTTTTGCAATAAGCATATGAGTTCTTTATGACTAATGTGAGTCCATGGATTATACACACTCTTACCTTTCCGCAATTTGCTAGCCTCTACGGTACCGTGCATTGCCCTTTCTCACCTCGAGAGTTGGTGCAAACTTCGCCGGTGCATCCAAACCCCATGATACGATACGCTCTATCACACATAAGCCTCCTTATATCTTCCTCAAAACAGCCACCATACCTACCTATTATGGCATTTCCATAGCCATTCCGAGATATATTGCCATGCAACTTTCCACCGTTCCATTTATTATGACACGCTCCATCATTGTCATATTGCTTTACATGATCATGTAGTTGACATCGTATTTGTGGCAAAGCCACCTTCATAATTCTTTCATACATGTCGCTCTTGATTCATCGCATATCCCGGTACACCGCCGGAGGCATTCACATAGAGTCATATTTTTGTTCTAGTATCGAATTGTAACATTGAGTTATGAGTAAATAAAAGTGTGATGATCATCATTATTAGAGCATTGTCCCATGTGAGGAAAGAATGATGGAGACTACGAAAAAAAAAGAGACCAAAGAAGCCCAAACAAAAAAACGAGAGAAAAAGAGAGAAGGGACAATGTTACTATCCTTTTCCCACACTTGTCAAAATAGCACCATGAACTTCATGATAGAGAGTTTCTTATTTTGTCACTTTCATATACTAGTGGGAATTTTTCATTATAGAACTTGGCTTGTATATTCCAATGATGAGCTTCCTCAAAATGCCCTAGGTCTTCGTGAGCAAGCAAGTTGGATGCAAACCCACTTAGTTTCTTTTGATGAGCTTTCATACACTTATAGCTCTAGTGCATCCGTTGCATGGCAATCCCTACTCCTCGCATTGACATCAATTGATGGGCATCTCCATAGCCCGTTGATTAGCCGCGTCAATCTGAGAATTTCTCCTTTTTTTGTCTTCTCACATAACCCTCATCATCATATGCTATTCCACCTATAGTGCTATATCCATGGCTTGCGCTCATGTATTGCGTAAGGGTTGAAAAGGCTGAAGCGCGTTAAAAAGTATGAACCAATTACTCGGCTTGTCATTGGGGTTATGCATGATGGGAGCATTTTGTGTGACGAAAATGAAGCACGGCCAAACTATATGATTTTGTAGGGATAAGCTTTCTTTGGCTATGTTATTTGATAAGACATAATTGCTTGGTTAGCATGCTTGACGTATTACTATTTTTATGTCAATATTAAACTTTTATCTTGAATCTTTTGGATCTGAACATTCATGCCACAATAAAGAGATTACATTGAAAATTATGTTAGGGAGCATTCCACATCAAAAATTCTGTTTTTATCATTTACCTACTCGATGACGAGCAGGAATTAAGCTTGGGGATGCTTGATACGTCTCAGACGTATCTATAATTTTTGATTGTTCCATGCTATTATATTATCTGTTTTGGATGTTTAATGAGCTTTAATATACCTTTTTATATTATTTTTGGGACTAACCTATTAATCGGAAGCCCAGTGCAAATTGCTGTTTTTTGCCTATTTCAGTGTTTCGCAGAAAAGGAAGATCAAACGGAATCCAAACGGAATGAAACCTTCGCGAGGATCTTTTTTGGAACAAGCGCAATCCAGGAGACTTGGAGTGGAGGTCAAGAAAGCCACGAGGCGGCCACGAGGCAGGAGGGCGCCCCCCCCCCCACCCTCGTGGGCCCCTTGCAGCTCCACCGACCTACTTCTTTCGCCTATATATACTCTTATACCCTGAAACCTTCGGTGGGAGCAGCAAAACACTTTTTCCACCGCCGCAACCTTCTGTACCCGTGAGATCCCATCTTGGGGCCTTTTCCGGCGCTCCGCCGGAGGGGGAATCGATCACGGAGGGCTTCTACATCAACACCATAGCCTCTCCGATGATGTGTGAGTAGTTTACCACAGACCTTCGGGTCCATAGTTATTAGCTAGATGGCTTCTTCTCTCTCTTTGGATCTCAATACAAAGTTCTCCTCGATCTTGTTGGAGATCTATTCGATGTAACTCTTTTTGCGGTGTGTTCGTCGAGATCCGATGAATTGTGGGTTTATGATCAAGATTATCTATGAACAATATTTGATTCTTCTCTGAATTCTTTTATGCATGATTTAAATATCTTTGCAAGTCTCTTCGAATTATCAGTTTTGGTTTGGCCTACTAGATTGATCTTTCTTGCAATGGGAGAAGTGCTTAGCTTTGGGTTCAATCTTGCGGTGCTCGATCCCAGTGACAAAAGGGGAAACGACACGTATTGTATTGTTGCCATAGAGGATAAAAAGATGGGGTTTATATCATATTGCTTGAGTTTATCCCTCTACATCATGTCATCTTGCTTAAGCCGTTACTCTGTTCTTATGAACTTAATACTCTAGATGCATGATGGATAGCGGTCGATGTGTGGAGTAATAGTAGTAGATGCAGAATTGTTTCGGTCTAGTTGTCACGGATGTGATGCCTATGTTCATGATCATGCCTAGATATTCTCATAACTATGCGCTTTTCTATCAATTGCTCGGCAGTAATTTGTTCACCCACCGTAATACTTATGCTATCTTGAGAGAAGCCACTAGTGAAACCTATGGCCCCCGGGTCTACTTTACATCATATTAGTTTCCCGTCAACTAGCTATTTCTGTCGCCGTTTATTTTGCAATCTTTAATTTTCAATCTATACAAAAAAATACCAAAAATGTTTATCTTATTATCTTTATCAGATCTCACTTTTGCAAGTGGCCGTGAAGGGATTGACAACTCCTTTATCGCGTTGGTTGCAAGGTTCTTGATTGTTTGTGCAGGTACTAGGCGATTTGTGTGCAGTCCCCTACTAGATTGATACCTTGGTTCTCAAAAACTTAGGGAAATACTTACGCTACTTTACTGCATCACCCTTTCCTCTTCAAGGGAAAACCAACGCATGCTCAAGAGGTAGCAGCGGGGTTCCGATAGGTGGTGCTATCGTACATCCACGTTGATGGAGACTTCAACCCACGAAGGATAACGATTGCGCGAGTCCACGGAGGGCTCCACTGATGCGGCTTAAACTATGTCGGTATTTCCCCAAAGAGGAAGGGATGATGCAGCATGATGTCTACTATGCAACTTTATTCTTGTAGACTCGTGTTGGGCCTCCAAGCGTAGAGTTTTGTAGGACAGTAGCAATTTTCCCTCAAGTGGATGACCTAAGGTTTAGCAATCCGTGGGGGTGTAGGATGAAGATGGTCTCTCTCGAACAACCCTGCAACCAAATACAAGAAATATCTTGTGTCCCCAACACACCCAATACTATGGAAAATTGTATAGGTGCACTAGTTCGGCGAAGAGATGGTGATAAAAGTGTAATATTGATGGTAGAAATATATTTTTATAATCTGAATAAATAAAAACAGCAAGGTAGCAAATAGTAAACGGGCACAAAGACGGTATTGCAATGCTTGAAAATGAGGCCTAGGGTTCGTACTTTTGCTAGTGCAACCTCTCAACAATGCTAATATAATTGGATCATATAACCATCCCTCAAAGTGCGATGAAGAATCACTCCAAAGTTCCTATCTAGCGGAGAACATAAGAATAAATTGTTTGTAGGGTACGAAACCACCTCAAAGCTATTCTTTCCGTTCGATCTATTCAAGAGTCCGTACTAAAATAACACAAAGCTATTCTTTCCGTTCGATCTATCCTAGAGTTTGTACTAAAATAACACCAAAGCAAATTCATATTCATAATACTCAAACCAACACAAAGAACTTCAAATAGTGCCCCAAGATTTCTACCGGAGAAACAAAGACAAGAACGTGCATCAACCTCTATGCATAGATTACCCCAATGTCACCTCGGGAATCCGCAAGTTGAGTGCCAAAACATATATCAAGTGAATCAATACGATACCCCATTGTCACCACGAGTATTCAATTGCAAGACATATATCAAGTGTTATCAAATCCATAAAAGTATTCAATCCGATAACGAAATCTCAAAGGGAAAACTCAATTCATCACATCAAGATAGAGAGGGGAAAACACCATATGATCTGGCTATATTAACAAAGCCCGCGATACATCAAGATCATGACATCTCAAGAACACGAGAGAGAGATAGAGAGATTAAACACATAGCTACTGGTACAAACCCTCAGCTCCGAGGGTGGACTACTCCCTCCTCATCGTGGTGGCCGCCGGGATGATGAAGATGGCTACCGGTGATGATTCCCCCTTCGGCAGGGTGCCGGAACGGGGTCTAGATTGGTTTTCAGTGGCTATAGAGCCTTGCGGCGGTGGAACTTCTGATCTGGGGTTATTTCTGATGGTTTCTCTATTTATAGGATTTTTTGGCATTGGTTTCACGCGAAGATGGGCCTCGAGGTGAGCACAACCCATTAGGGCAAGCCAGGCCCGCCAGGCGCGCCCTGGTGGGTTGTGCCCTCCTCGTGGTTCTTCTGGCCCTCCCACGAAGCTTCGGGGGTCTCTTTTCTTCCAAAAAAAATCGTCAAAAAGTTTCAGCTCATTTGGAGAACTTTCATTTCTGCACAAAAAACAACACCACGGTAGTTGTGCTGAAAACAGCGTCAATCCGGGTTAGCTCCATGCAAATCATACCAAAACCATATAAAATTGTTGTAAACATGGCATGCATACTTCATAAATTATAGGTACGTTGGAGAAATATCACAGCACAACTACGGTAGATATTTCCCTCAGTGATGAGAACAAGGTTATCGAACGAGTAGGAGAACCACGCAACATTATGTAAACGGTACCTGCACACAAAGAACAAATGCTTGCAACCCGACGTAAAAAGGGGCTGTCAATCCCTCCCGGGTAAAAAGATAGATAAAATTGTAGTAGATTGGATGAATAGATCTCGTGGAAACGCAAGATAAAATAAATAACAAAAATTGCAGCAAGGTATTTTTGGGTTTTTGGATTAATAGATCTGAAAATAAAAGCAAATAAAAATAGATCTCGAAGGCAAATATGATAAAGAAGAGACCCGGCGGCCGAAGATTTCACTAGTGGCTTCTCTCGAGAAAAATAGCATACGGTGGGTAAACAAATTACTGTTGGGCAATTGATAGAACTTCAAATAATTATGGCGATATCCAGGCAATGATCATTATATAGGCATCGCGTCCAAGATTAGTAGACCGACTCTTGCCTGCATCTACTACTATTACTCCACACATCGACCGCTATCCAGCATGCATCTAGTGTATTAAGTTCATGGAAAAACAGAGTAATGCAATAAGAATGATGACATGATGTAGACAAGATCTATTCATGTAGGAATAGACCCCATCTTGTTATCCTTAATTAATAGCAATGGTACATACGTGTCATGTCCCCTTCTATCACTGGGATTGAGCACCGTAAGATCGAACCCATCACAAAGCACCTCTTCCCATGGCAAGAAAAATCGATCTAGTCGGCCTAACTAAACCAAAGATTCTAAGAAGAAATACGAGGCTATAAGCAATCATGCATATAAGAGATCAAAACTCAAATAACTTTCATGGATAAAATAGATTTGATCATAAACTCAAAGTTCATCGGATCCCAACAAACACACCGCAAAAAGAGTTACATCAAATAGATCTCCAAGAGACCATTGTATTGAGAATCAAAAGAGAGAGAGGAAGCCATCTAGCTACTAACTACGGACCCGTAGGTCTACAATGAACTACTCACGCATCATCGGAGAGGCACCAATGAGGATGATGAACCCCTCCGTGATGGTATCTAGATTGGATCTGTGGTTTCTGGAACTTGCGGCGGCTGGAATTGTGTTTCGTCAACTCCCCTAGGGTTTTTGGACTTTCGGGGTATTTATAGAGCAAAGAGGCGGTGCGGGAGGCGGCCGAGGTTGGCACAACCCACCAGGGCGCGCCTGGTCCCCCAGGGGCGCCCAGATGGGTTATGCTCCCCTCGGAGCCCCCCTCTGGTACTTCCTTGGCCCATCTTGTGTCTTCTGGTCCAAAAAATTCCACAAAAAGTTTCGTTGCGTTTGGACTCCGTTTGGTATTGATTTTCTGTGAAGTAAAAACAAGCAAAAATCAGTAACTGGCACTAGGCACTATGTCAATAGATTAGTCCCAAAAAATGATATAAAGTTGCTATAAAATGATTGTAAAACATCCAAGAATGATAATATAATAGCATGGAACAATAAAAAATTATAGATACATTGGAGACGTATCATCCACCCACGAAGGGTCCACGAAGAAGCAACCTGGCCATCGCCCACGAAGGACTTGCCTCACTCGGGTAGATCTTCACGAAGTAGGCGATTTCCTTGCCCTTACAAACTTCTTGGTTCAACTCCACAATCTTGTCGGAGGCTCCCAAGCGACACCTAACCAATCTAGGAGACACCACTCTCCAAAAGGTAATAGATGTTGTATTGATGATGAACTCCTTGCTCTTGTGCTTCAAATGATAGTCTCCCCAACACTCAACTCTCTCTCACAGATTTGGATATGGTGGAAAGATGATTTGAGTGGCAAGCAACTTGGAGAAGGCTAGAAATCAAGATTCTTGTGGTTGGAATGGAATATCTTGATCTCAACACATGAGTAGGTGGTTCTCTCTCAGAAAATGTAGGCTGGAAGTGTAGGCACATTCCGATGACTCTCTCACATATGGAGAAGGGGGTGGAGGGGTATATATAGCCTCCACACAAAATACGACCGTTACACACATTTGACCCAACTCGGTCAGACCGAATAGAAGAACTCGGTGAGACTGATTTAGTTCAAAATGTGAATGTTAGGAATCTCGGTGGGACCGACTAGAACAACTCGGTGGGACCGATGTGCTAGGGCTTAGGGCAAACATCAACTAGGTGGCATCGATTGCATCAACTCGGTTAGACCGAAGTGAAGCAATAATGCAATAGAGCGAATGTCAAGCAAACTCGGTGGGACCGATTGCACATTTCGGTGAGACCGGAATAATGCAAGAAGCAACAGAGAGTTTGCAAGGCCATCTCGGTGAGACCGAGATCCGTATCGGTGTGACCAAAGTGTCTAGGGTTTTTGGCAGTGGCTATGTCAAATGAACTCGGTGGCGCCGGATAGAAGATTTCGGTGGGGCCGAGTTTGACTTTGGGTTTTGGACATATTTGGAAATGAGAAAGTGGTTGAGGGCTTTAGAGCAATATCACTAAGCATTTTGAGCAAGTAGACCATTAAGCAACACCTCATCCCCTTTTAATAGTATTGGCTTTCCTATGGACTCAATGTGATCTTGGATCACTAAAATAGAAATGAAGAGTCTTCAGCTTTTGCCAATATGTGTTCCTGACACCTAGAAGGGGTTCCACATCCTCTTGTCCTTTCCACGCCATCGTTGAACTTATCTGAAATACACTAGATAAAATTATTAGTCCAACAAAAGATATGTTGACATTAATTACCAAAACCACCCAGGGAGCACTTGTGCTTTTAGCCGGGCGCAACTAGGGGGCAGGTCGCGCAACCTATCCGTGTGGTTACCTGGTGGGTCCTCCTGGTACTTCTTTGCTCCAATATTCATTATATATTCCAAAATAATTCTCCAAAAATCCACACTTCATTTTGAGCTATGGAGAATTACTATCTCTTATGTTGCTTTTTCAGGTTTAGAATTCCAGCTGCTGGTAAGCCCCCTCTCTTTGGATAACTTGCACTTTAAGAGAGAAAAGGCATTAGAATTGCATCATAATGTGAAATATATCATTGAAATGGGATAAACTATAATAAGAAATAATGATGCAAAATGGACGTTGATGCCTGCAAGCCAAACAGGGTAGTGTAGCACTTTCACAGAAGTATCCCAATGAGTAATCGTCACAACAAAGAGTGGAGGAGAGTATTTAGAGTGGCGCTTCTGTCACACACAAGGTGTCACAGCTCTTGTGTGAAGTAACTACTTGTACTTCTGCAAATATTGTTACTGTCCTGAATCACGGATAGACCAGAGTGGACAAGTATAAAATGGTGCTTAAAGTAACAATTGTGAGACCTATTAAATGCAAATAACATGAGTAAGGCTAAGTTTTGTTTCCTACAATGAAGAGGTTAGGTTTGGAGATATTTCAGTTAATGGTAAGAATGTATAAAGTGTGCTAGTGGGACGGCAATATCAGTTACCTTGTGTTGTACTCATAGCATTTGATATATGTGTTCTGTACGCGAATCACTCTAATGTTATGTAACACCTCCACGCGGGATTATATTTCATTCTATGGTCATGCTTCACCGTTGCCACAGAGTGGTCGCTTCCACAATTAAGGCCCTTAGACCGGAAGCAAGCATTAAGTTCAATGAATCACCGTTATCTCATATTATCTTCGGTCCTCATAGATATCTCCACCTGTCACGTCAGAGGCCACAGATTTCCTAAACAATATGTGTTACCTGTGTAGGGCTTAAGATCATGTTGTCTGGGCCCTTAAATTGGGCAACACGCATAGAGTTCACCACAGTGCAACAACATACTGATAGATCACACTACTACGAATGCAAATGATGACATGTAGAATAGACATAGATTAATCTTACCACTTACCTACATCTCCACGCATAGGGGGAATTACTCACACATCATAAGAGGGGAATCAATCACAAAACAGATAAAATCCATGAAAACCATATCAATAATACCGTGAAGATCCACAATAAGACGAAATGGGTAATTCCAATAGTCTTGATCTCCAGATGAGATTGAGTAGAGTTACAATTTTTCTCCCAAATTGGAATTACTCTTACAATAGTGAAAGGGGTGATGATGATGATGGAGATGAAAGGACCAAAACTAAGAAGATCTTCGATGGTTCCTCGAATCCTCCCTTCTCCCGTTCTGGGTGGTGTGGCGGCCGTTAGGGTTCTCTTCTCTTACTGAGCCCTTCATGAAATTTGCTTGTATAGACATGGTGGAGCTGATGGCAGTCCATACGACCACTCATACGAGCACTTGTAGATGTATGAAACGCCGTCTTTTGCTCTGCTGCGCTTGATGACATGGGTCTCTTCATGGAAGTTGCTCGATTTTCTTGATTTGTAGCAATCCCTCTAGTTTCCTTCTATAATTGATATTAACATCGAGGAGAACATTGTATTGAAGATCAAAGACAGAGAAGAAGCCATCTAGCTACTAGCTATGGACCCGTAGGTCTGTGATAAACTACTCACACATCATTACAGTCCTTTCAAGTATGCCAACTTTTTCAAAAACGAAGCAAACGTAGTTTGCTGCGACGCTATGTGACGAAAAAATAATTCGGCGAAATAGTCCGACGAACACAATCGAAGAATGGGCCGATGCAGAAATGGCCCAAAGAAGGAATCTGCAGGCGTCCCTTAGGCGCTGACTAGGGGCTCCCCACTGTTGGAAATATGCCCTAGAGGCAATAATAAATGGTTATTATTATATTTCTTTGTTCATGATAATTGTCTATTGTTCATGCTATAATTGTGTTATCAGGAAATCGTAATACATGTGTGAATACATAGACCACAACGTGTCCCTAGTAAGCCTCTAGTTGACTAGCTCGTTGATCAACAGATAGTCATGGTTTCCTGACTATGGACATTGGATGTCGTTGATAACGGGATCACATCATTAGGAGAATGATGTGATGGACAAGACCCAATCCTAAGCATAGCATAAAAGATCGTGTAGTTTCGTTTGCTAGAGCTTTTCCAATGTCAAGTATCTTTTCCTTAGACCATGAGATCGTGCAACTCCCGGATACCGTAGGAGTGCTTTGGGTGTGCCAAACGTCACAACGTAACTGGGTGACTATAAAGGTGCACTACGGGTATCTCCGAAAGTGTCTGTTGGGTTGGCACGGATCGAGACTGGGATTTGTCACTCCGTGTGACGGAGAGGTATCTCTGGGCCCACTCGGTAATGCATCATCATAATGAGCTCAATGTGACTAAGGCGTTAGTCACGGGATCATGCATTGCGGTACGAGTAAAGAGACTTGCCAGTAACGAGATTGAACGAGGTATTGGGATACCGACGATCGAATCTCGGGCAAGTAACATACCGATTGACAAAGGGAATTGTATACGGGATTGATTGAATCCTCGACATCGTGGTTCATTCGATGAGATCATCGAGGAACATGTGGGAGCCAACATGGGTATCCAGATCTCGCTGTTGGTTATTGACCGGAGAGGCGTCTCGGTCATGTCTGCATGTCTCCCGAACCCGTAGGGTCTACACACTTAAGGTTCGGTGACGCTAGGGTTGTAGAGATATGTGTATGCGGAAACCCGAAAGTTGTTCGGAGTCCCGGATGAGATCCCGGACGTCACGAGGAGTTCCGAAATGGTCCGGAGGTGAAGAATTATATATAGGAAGTCCAGTTTCGGCCACCGGGAAAATTTCGGGGGTTATCGGTATTGTACCGGGACCACCGGAAGGGTCCCGGGGGTCCACCGGGTGGGGCCACCTGTCCCAGAGGGCCCCATGGGCTGAAGTGGGAAGGGAACCAACCCATAGTGGGCTGGGGCGCCCCCCATGGGCCTCCCCCCTGCGCCTAGGGTTGGAAACCCTAGGGTTGGGGGGCGCCCCACTTGACTTGGGGGTAAGTTACCCCCCTGGCCGCCGCCCCCCCTCCAGATGGGTTCTGGCCGCCGCCCCCCCCTCCCAGGGGGCCTATATAAAGGGGGGGAGGGAGGGCAGTAGCATAACAGCCTTGGGCGCCTCCCTCCTCCCCTGCTACACCTCTCCCTCTCGCAGAAGCTCGGCGAAGCCCTGCCGAGACCCGCTACATCCACCACCACGCCGTCGTGCTGCTGGATCTCCATCAACCTCTCCTTCCCCCTTGCTGGATCAAGAAGGAGGAGACGTCGCTGCACCGTACATGTGTTGAACGCGGAGGTGCCGTCCGTTCGGCACTCGGTCATCGGTGATTTGGATCACGGCGAGTACGACTCCGTCATCCACGTTCATTGGAACGCTTCCGCTCGCGATCTACAAGGGTATGTAGATGCACTCCTTTCCCCTCGTTGCTAGTATACTCCATAGATGGATCTTGGTGAGCGTAGGAAAATTTGAAAATTATGCTACGATTCCCAACAGTGGCATCATGAGCCAGGCCTATGCGTAGTTACTATGCACGAGTAGAACACAAAAGCAGTTGTGGGCGTTGATGTTGCCAATTCTTCTTGACACTACTAGTCGTATCTTGTTTCGGCGGTATTGTAGGATGAAGCGGCCCGGACCGACCTTACACGTACGCTTACGTGAGACAGGTTCCACCGACTGACATGCACTAGTTGCATAAGGTGGCTAGCGGGTGTCTGTCTCTCCTACTTTAGTCGGAACGGATTCGATGAAAAGGGTCCTTATGAAGGGTAAATGGAAATTGGCAAATCACGTTGTGGTTTTACGTAGGAAAGAAACGTTCTTGCTAGAAACCTATTCAAGCCACGTAAAAACTTGCAACAACAATTAGAGGACGTCTAACTTGTTTTTGCAGCAAGTGCTATGTGATGTGATATGGCCAGAAGATGTGATGAATGATATATGTGATGTATGAGATTGATCATATTCTTGTAATAGGAATCACGACTTGCATGTCGATGAGTATGAAAACCGACAGGAGCCATAGGAGTTGTCTTTATTATTTTGTATGACCTGCGTGTCATTGAATAACGCCATGTAAATTACTTTACTTTGTTGCTAAACGCGTTAGCCATAGAAGTAGAAGTAATCGTTGGCGTGACGAATTCATGAAGACGCAATGATGGAGATCATGGTGTCATGCCGGTGACGAAGATGATCATGGTGCCCCGAAGATGGAGATCAAAGGAGCATAATGATATTGGCCATATCATGTCACTATTTGATTGCATGTGATGTTTATCATGCTTTGCATCTTATTTGCTTAGAACGACGGTAGTAAGTAAGATGATCCCTTGTAATAATTTCAAGAAAGTGTTCACCCTAACTGTGCACCGTTGCGAAGGTTCGTTGTTTCGAAGCACCACGTGATGATCGGGTGTGATAGATTCTAACGTTCGCATACAACGGGTGTTGACGAGCCTAGCATGTACAGACATGGCCTCGGAACACACGCAATACACTTAGGTTAACTTGACGAGCCTAGCATGTACAGACATGGCCTCGAAACACGGAGGACCGAAAGGTCGAGCATGAGTCGTATAGAAGATACGATCAACATGGAGATGTTCACCGATCTTGACTAGTCCGTCTCACGTGATGATCGGACACGGCCTAGTTAACTCGGATCATGTTTCACTTAGATGACTAGAGGGATGTCTATCTGAGTGGGAGTTCATTGAGTAATTTGATTAGATGAACTTAATTATCATGAACTTAGTCTAAAATCTTTACACTATGTCTTGTAGATCAAATGGCCCACGTTGTCCTCAATTTCAACGCGTTCCTAGAGAAAACCAAGCTGAAAGATGATGGCAGCAACTATACGGACTGGGTCCGGAACCTGAGGATCATCCTCATAGCAGCCAAGAAAGATTATGTCTTAGAAGCACCGCTAGGTGAAGCACCAATCCCAGAGAACCAAGACGTTATGAACGCTTGGCAGCAGCGTGCTGATGATTACTCCCTCGTTCAGTGCGGCATGCTTTACAGCTTAGAACCGGGTCTCCAAAAGCGTTTTGAGAAACATGGAGCATATGAGATGTTCGAGGAGCTGAAAATGGTTTTCCAAGCTCATGCCCGGGTCGAGAGATATGAAGTCTCCAACAAGTTCTTCAGCTGTAAAATGGAGGAGAATAGTTCTGTTAGTGAGCACATACTCAGAATGTCTGGGTTGCACAACCGCTTGTCTCAGCTGGGAGTTAATCTCCCGGATGATGCGGTCATTGACAGAATCCTTCAGTCGCTTCCACCAAGCTACAAGAGCTTTGTGATGAACTTCAATATGCAGGGGATGGAAAAGACCATTCCCGAGGTATATTCAATGCTGAAATCAGCGGAGGTGGAGATCAGAAAAGAACATCAAGTGTTGATGGTGAATAAAACCACTAAGTTCAAGAAGGGCAAGGGTAAGAAGAACTTCAAGAAGGATGGCAAGGGAGTTGCCGCGCCCGGTAAGCCAGTTACTGGGAAGAAGTCAAAGAATGGACCCAAGCCTGAAATTGAGTGCTTTTATTGCAAGGGAAGTGGTCACTGGAAGCGGAACTGCCCCAAATACTTAGCGGACAAGAAGGCCGGCAACACCAAAGGTATATGTGATATACATGTAATTGATGTATACCTTACCAGTACTCGTAGTAGCTCCTGGGTATTTGATACCGGTGCGGTTGCTCATATTTGTAACTCAAAACAGGAACTGCGGAATAAACAGAGACTGGCAAAGGACGAGGTGACGATGCGCGTCGGGAATGGTTCCAAGGTCGATGTGATCGCCGTCGGCACGCTACCTCTGCATCTACCCACGGGATTAGTTTTAAACCTCAATAATTGTTATTTAGTGCCAGCTTTGAGCATGAACATTGTATCTGGATCTCGTTTAATTCGAGATGGCTACTCATTTAAATCCGAGAATAATGGTTGTTCTATTTATTTGAGAGATATGTTTTATGGTCATGCCCCGCTGGTTAATGGTTTATTCTTGATGAATCTCGAACGTGATGTTACACATATTCATAGTGTGAATACCAAAAGATGTAAAGTTGATAACGATAGTCCCACATACTTGTGGCACTGCCGCCTTGGTCACATTGGTGTCAAGCGCATGAAGAAGCTCCATGCAGATGGACTTTTGGAGTCTCTTGATTACGAATCATTTGACACGTGCGAACCATGCCTCATGGGTAAGATGACCAAGACTCCGTTCTCCGGAACAATGGAGCGAGCAACCAACTTATTGGAAATCATACATACCGATGTGTGCGGTCCAATGAGTGTTGAGGCTCACGGAGGATATCGTTATGTTCTCACTCTCACTGATGACTTAAGTAGATATGGGTATGTCTACCTAATGAAACACAAGTCTGAAACCTTTGAAAAGTTGAAGGAATTTCAGAGTGAGGTTGAGAATCAACGTGACAGGAAAATAAAATTCTTACGATCAGATCATGGAGGAGAATATTTAAGTCACGAGTTTGGTACACACTTAAGGAAATGTGGAATAGTTTCACAACTCACGCCGCCTGGAACACCTCAGAGAAACGGTGTGTCCGAACGTCGTAATCGCACTCTATTGGATATGGTGCGATCTATGATGTCTCTTACCGATTTACCGCTCTCATTTTGGGGCTATGCTTTAGAGACTGCCGCATTCACTTTAAATAGGGCTCCGTCGAAATCCGTTGAGACGACACCGTATGAATTATGGTTTGGGAAGAAACCTAAGCTGTCGTTTCTAAAAGTTTGGGGATGCGATGCTTATGTCAAGAAACTTCAACCTGAAAAGCTCGAACCCAAGTCGGAGAAATGCGTCTTCATAGGATACCCTAAGGAAACTATTGGGTATACCTTCTACCTTAGATCCGAAGGCAAGATCTTCGTTTCCAAGAACGGGTCCTTTCTAGAGAAGGAGTTTCTCTCGAAAGAATTGAGTGGGAGGAAAGTGGAACTTGATGAGGTGATAGTCACCCCTTCCGTACCGGAAAGTAGCGCAGCGCGGGAAAATGTTCCTGTGGTGCCTACACCGACTGGGGAGGAAGTTAATGATGATGATCATGAAGCTTCGGATCAAGTTACTACTGAACTTCGTAGGTCCACAAGGACACGTTCCGCACCAGAGTGGTACGGTAACCCTGTCCTGGAAATCATGTTGTTAGACAACGGTGAACCTTCGAACTATGAAGAAGCGATGGCGGGCCCGGATTCCGACAAATGGCTAGAAGCCATGAAATCCGAGATAGGATCCATGTATGAAAATGAAGTATGGACTTTGACTGACTTGCCCGATGATCGGCGAGCCATAGAAAACAAATGGATCTTTAAGAAGAAGACAGACGCGGATGGTAATGTGACCATCTATAAGGCTCGACTTGTCGCTAAGGGTTATCGACAAGTTCAAGGGATTGACTACGATGAGACTTTCTCACCCGTAGCGAAGCTGAAGTCCGTCCGAATCATGTTAGCAATTGCCGCATACTATGATTATGAGATATGGCAGATGGACGTCAAAACGGCATTCCTTAATGGCTTCCTTAAGGAAGAGTTGTATATGATGCAGCCGGAAGGTTTTGTCGATCCTAAGAATGCTAACAAAGTATGCAAGCTCCAGCGCTCAATCTATGGGCTGGTGCAGGCATCTCGGAGTTGGAACATTCGCTTTGATGAGATGATCAAAGCGTTTGGGTTTACACGGACTTATGGAGAAGCCTGTGTTTACAAGAA
This sequence comes from Aegilops tauschii subsp. strangulata, assembly GCF_002575655.3. Classification (NCBI taxonomy): domain Eukaryota; kingdom Viridiplantae; phylum Streptophyta; class Magnoliopsida; order Poales; family Poaceae; genus Aegilops; species Aegilops tauschii. Next base: position 138,649,843 of record NC_053037.3, read on the forward strand.
AGTGAGTGGGAGCTCTGTAGCATTTCTCATATTATATGTGGATGACATACTATTGATGGGAAATGATATAGAATTCTTGGAAAGTATAAAGGCCTATTTGAATAAGTGTTTTTCAATGAAGGGCCTTGGAGAAAGCTGCTTATATATTAGGCATCAAAATCTATAGAGATAGATCAAGATGCCTCATTGGTCTTTCACAGAGTACATACCTTGACAAGATATTGAAGAAGTTCAATATGGATCAGTCTAAGAAGGGGTTCTTGCCTGTATTGCAAGGTGTGCAATTGAGCACGGCTCAATGCCCGACCACGGCAGAAGATAGAGAAAGGATGAGTGTCATCCCCTATGCCTCGGCCATAGGGTCTATTATGTACATGCTGTGTACCAGACCTGATGTAAACCTTGCCGTAAGTTTGGTAGGAAGGTACCAAAGTAATCCTGGCATGGAACACTGGACAGCGGTCAAGAATATCCTGAAGTACCTGAAGAGGACTAAGGATATGTTTCTCGTTTATGGAGGTGACGAAGAGCTCGTCGTAAAGGGTTACGTCGACGCTAGCTTCGACACAGATCTAGATGACTCGAAGTCTCAAACCGGATACGTGTATATTTTGAATGGAGGAGCAGTAAGCTGGTGCAGTTGCAAGCAAAGCGTCGTGGCGGGATCTACATGTGAAGCGGAGTACATGACGGCCTCGGAGGCAGCACAGGAAGCAGTCTGGATGAAGGAGTTCATTACCGACCTAGGGGTGATTCCCAATGCGTCGGGCCCGATGACTCTCTTCTGTGACAACACTGGAGCTATTGCCCTTGCGAAGGAGCCCAGGTTTCACAGGAAGACCAGGCATATCAAGCGTCGCTTCAACTCCATTCGTGAAAGTGTTCAAAATGGAGACATAGATATTTGTAAAGTACATACAGACCTGAATGTAGCAGATCCGTTGACTAAACCTCTCCCTAGGGCAAAACATGATCAACACCAGGACGCAATGGGTGTTCGATTCATCACAATGTAACTAGATTATTGACTCTAGTGCAAGTGGGAGACTGTTGGAAATATGCCCTAGAGGCAATAATAAATGGTTATTATTATATTTCTTTGTTCATGATAATTGTCTATTGTTCATGCTATAATTGTGTTATCAGGAAATCGTAATACATGTGTGAATACATAGACCACAACGTGTCCCTAGTAAGCCTCTAGTTGACTAGCTCGTTGATCAACAGATAGTCATGGTTTCCTGACTATGGACATTGGATGTCGTTGATAACGGGATCACATCATTAGGAGAATGATGTGATGGACAAGACCCAATCCTAAGCATAGCATAAAAGATCGTGTAGTTTTGTTTGCTAGAGCTTTTCCAATGTCAAGTATCTTTTCCTTAGACCATGAGATCGTGCAACTCCCGGATACCGTAGGAGTGCTTTGGGTGTGCCAAACGTCACAACGTAACTGGGTGACTATAAAGGTGCACTACGAATCTCCGAAAGTGTCTGTTGGGTTGGCACGGATCGAGACTAGGATTTGTCACTCCGTGTGACGGAGAGGTATCTCTGGGCCCACTCGGTAATGCATCATCATAATGAGCTCAATGTGACTAAGGCGTTAGTCACGGGATCATGCATTGCGGTACGAGTAAAGAGACTTGCCAGTAACGAGATTGAACGAGGTATTGGGATACCGACGATCGAATCTCGGGCAAGTAACATACCGATTGACAAAGGGAATTATATACGGGATTGATTGAATCCTCGACATCGTGGTTCATCCGATGAGATCATCGAGGAACATGTGGGAGCCAACATGGGTATCCAGATCCCGCTGTTGGTTATTGACCGGAGAGGCGTCTCGGTCATGTTTGCATGTCTCCCGAACCCATAGGGTCTACACACTTAAGGTTCGGTGACGCTAGGGTTGTAGAGATATGTGTATGCGGAAACCCGAAAGTTGTTCGGAGTCCCGGATGAGATCCCGGACGTCACGAGGAGTTCCGGAATGGTCCGGAGGTGAAGAATTATATATAGGAAGTCCAGTTTCGGCCACCGGGAAAGTTTCGGGGGTTATCGGTATTGTACCGGGACCACCGGAAGGGTCCCGGGGGTCCACCGGGTGGGGCCACCTGTCCCGGAGGGCCCCATGGGATGAAGTGGGAAGGGAACCAGCCCATAGTGGGCTGGGGTGCCCCCCATGGGCCTCCCCCTTGCGCCTAGGGTTGGAAACCCTAGGGTGGGGGGGTGCCCCACTTGACTTGGGGGGTAAGTTACCCCCCCTGGCCGCCGCCCCCCTCCAGATGGGTTCTGGCCGGCGCCCCCCCTCCCAGGGGGCCTATATAAAGGGGGGAGGGAGGGCAGTAGCATAACAGCCTTGGGCGCCTCCCTCCTCCCCTGCTACACCTCTCCCTCTCGCAGAAGCTCGGCGAAGCCCTGCCGAGACCCGCTACATCCACCACCACGCCGTCGTGCTGCTGGATCTCCAACCTCTCCTTCCCCCTTGCTGGATCAAGAAGGAGGAGACGTCGCTGCACCATACGTGTGTTGAACGCGGAGGTGCCGTCCGTTCGGCACTCGGTCATCGGTGATTTGGATCACGGCGAGTACGACTCCGTCATCCACGTTCATTGGAACGCTTCCGCTCGCGATCTACAAGGGTATGTAGATGCACTCCTTTCCCCTCGTTGCTAGTATACTCCATAGATGGATCTTGGTGAGCGTAGGAAAATTTTAAAATTATGCTACGATTCCCAACACCCACATCCCTGGGGTGGGCCCCATCCATTTCGGGGGCCCGGGGCAGCCCCCTGCCCCCATCAGGGCTAGGCCTGCGTGGCCCGCACACGGACATGTGGCGCGCCCTCTGGCACCGCCTGGCTGCTTCTTTTTTTCCAAATATTATTAAATATTCCAAAACTTATACATATATTTTTTATAGAATTTTTTATGTCGGTTTACTTATTGTATCACATACATATTCCTTTTTGAGGATTCTTGATGTACTTTGGATTATACTTTTATAGTTATAGATTTATACAGTACACAAGCCCTATTGTAAAGACAAATTAAGATGAAAAAAATCTATGGAACTCCAATGGGGCGACCCATTTCGTCCGCCCATGTCCGTTTGGGTCTGTGCGGACAAAAACGATGGCCCAACGCAGAGACCCATTTCCATTTTGCGTCCGCTTTGTGTCCGCGCGGACCCATTTCCGGCTCAAATTTGAGACTGATTTGGGTCTGAAGCGGACGTTTTCTGCCTCCCTCTCGTCCTCCACTGTCTGCTGCATGCACGCGCCACCCCACCTGCCATCCACCCACCCATCCCATCTTGCCTTTTTCTCTCTCCCACCCACCCTGTGAGTATGTGGATCTCGCCGCAGTGCAGAGCACGCCCGTCCATGCTGACGAGCTCGAGTTGCTGCTAGCGTCGAGCTCTTCATCAAGCTGCTGCGGGCGCGCAGCGCGGGGGGCGGGCGAGGCGCGAGCTGCGGCGGGTGCGAGCTGCTGGGGGCGCAGCCGGGGGGCGAGCTGCTGTAGCCCCGGCGAGCTGCTGCGGGGGGCGGGCGGGGCGTGAGCTGCTGCGGGCGCGCAACGCGAGGGGCGTGTGGGGCGCGGCCGGGGAAAGAGCTGCTGCAGCCGCGACGAGCTGCTGCAGGGGGCGGGGCGAGAGCTCGTGGCAGCATCGGCGCGGCGAGCGGCGGCACGGGGAGAGCCTGATGAGGCACGACCTCGGATGTGCCACTGATTCGGCCCGATCTTTTACGATGCAACGAACTCCTCCAAGATTCACGATAAAATCTTCCAATTACGTGAACAATACACGTAACCTAAAGATGGGGTGACGACCACCAACGGATAATCCCTCGACACACGAGAAACCTCCCGCCGTAGTAGACGTAACCAGCCCGCAACCCGTCGGTGACGACGGACCTCGAACCAAGTGCAACTTTCGAATAGAAAATTCACACAAAATAAATATGAACGACACCCAAAGGGGGTCGTTTAATATCGACACACAATATTGTCTAAACTCTAAAAAAAATAGCCTCCGTACAATGGACGAAGCTAGCCCGTTCTATAGGTGACACACCAGGTCGATTCAAACCGACTCACAAGCAAACAGGTAAGAAATCTGATACGGACTCTTCGTTCAACTAAAAAGATATTTTCCTAACTAATTATCCGGTCACCTTGATCACATAGCAACCGAATTAGGCTTAGAACATGACACATAACTAGTACTAGTTGTAGACCTGCCTGAGAAAGATGCCATGCATGTAGCTAGGGTTCGCACCATGGAAGGAAAAACACATCACATAGCTAGTTGCTTGCTTATTTCTTGCCATAGATCAAAACACAACCTATTCGGGGGAGTTCTGAAAGTTGGTCTGATCTCTTCTTGTGGTGGAGGCATCTGGAGCAACATAGAACCAACTAAAACTTGTCTCGTTGAAGCACCAAGGCCCAAGTCTCTTTCCTTTTGTGTAGCATATGAAATAGCTTGAAATATTTCCATACGTGAAACAATAGCTTTGCCACTAATGGCCATATCATCCTCTCCCTCTTGAAACGAAGCCGTCCTCGGCTTCATGATAGCTTTAGGGGCCTTTTTCTTTACTAAAAGAATATCATCCCCCTCCACTTGAAGAGAAATCGTCTTCGGTTTCATGTTTTTCTTGGGAGCCCTCTCCTTACGCACTGTCAATACCACATTTGAGTGGATTAATTTTTCATTCATCAATTTAAGTGTCCTTTGTGCGCCATTATGAATAAAAGTGTATGTGCTGGTCCTTCAGCATGCTGCACACTACGGTCATACTGCCAAGGTCGGCCTAGTAGTAAACCGCAAACTTCCAATGGCAAAACATCACATTCCACCTCATCGACATACTGTCCAACTGAAAATGGTACACGTACTTTATGTGTAACTTTGAGCTTCCCACAATTGTTCAACCACTCTAAATGATATGGTTTATCATATCGCCATGCGGACAAACCAAGCTTCTCCACCAACGTGTTGCTAATGCCATTAGTGCAACTACCTCCATCAATAATTAACTTGCACGCCACACCCTTAATGTCTCACTGAGTTTGAAATAAACTCATGCGCTGACCTCTGTCTACTGCCAATTTATCTCCATCCTGTACCCTCTTAAGTTGCATATTCAGCCCACTCGTTGGTACTGTTGGTTTCTCTTTGTTCTTCTCATGTGAAGAAATGTTTTTAGTTCCAACAAGACTATCCTCCGCCTTTTTCTTTTCTAGCAAGATCTGCTCTTCTTCTTTCTTTGCATTAATTGCAGCATGTGCTCGGTCTCTTCTCTTACGATCTTCCAAATATTGTTCGGAAGAGTATGCTTCAAAATAAATCCATCGACCATTACGAAAAATCTGAAATTTCCTCCAAGAAAAATAGCCAGATTTATCAATATGTAGCTCCCTCTTTTTTGTCCAAGATTTACCAAGTATCAAGCTACACATATACATATGACATGGAAGAACATCACAGAAAACTGAATGGGTAAATCCACAAAATCCAAAAGTCACCTCTACTTGATGTTTTATTGTCACAAATTTTCCCTGCCATCTGAGCTTATATGGGTCTAGATGCTCTATTACTACTAGCTTCAATGCATCAACCAACGTTTGACTCACCAAATTTATTTCTGAAGAACGATCAAACATTGCAGCACAAGTAGTTGGCCCAACCTTCACTCTTGTGTAGATTTGAAACCATGAAAGGGCTCGTGACGGATCCTTCTCACATTGGGACATCTCAGCATCAAAATAATACTCCATCCTCATCGCAGTTTTAGAATCTGTATGAACAAATTAAAGAGAAAATTTGCACCGTAATAAACCCAGTGCTCTGATACCAACTGATGAGGCATGACCTCGGATGTGCCACTGATTCGGCCCGATCTTTTACGATGCAACGAACTCCTCCAAGATTCACGATAAAATCTTCCACTTACGTGAACAATACACGTAACCTAAAGATGGGGTGACGACCACCAACGGATAATCCCTCGACACACGAGAAACCTCCCGCCGTAGTAGACGTAACCAGCCCGCAACCCGTCGGTGACGACGGACCTCGAACCAAGTGCAACTTTCGAATAGAAAATTCACACAAAATAAATATGAACGACACCCAAAGGGGGTCGTTTAATATCGACACACAATATTGTCTAAACTCTAAAAAAAATAGCCTCCGTACAATGGACGAAGCTAGCCCGTTCTATAGGTGACACACCAGGTCGATTCAAACCGACTCACAAGCAAACAGGTAAGAAATCTGATACGGACTCTTCGTTCAACTAAAAAGATATTTTCCTAACTAATTATCCGGTCACCTTGATCACATAGCAACCGAATTAGGCTTAGAACATGACACGTAACTAGTACTAGTTGTAGACCTGCCTGAGAAAGATGCCATGCATGTAGCTAACGTTCGCACTATGGAAGGAAAAACACATCACGTAGCTAGTTGCTTGCTTATTTCTTGCCATAGATCAAAACACAACCTGTTCCGGGGAGTTCTGAAAGTTGTTCTGATCTCTTCTTGTGGTGGAGGCATCTGGAGCAACATAGAACCAACTAAAACTTGTCCCGTTGAAGCACCATGGCCCAAGTCTCTTTCCTTTTGTGTAGCATATGAAATAGCTTGAAATATTTACGTACGTGAAACAATAGCTTTGCCACTAATGGCCGCATCAGAGCCGCGGGGCGAGCACGGCGAGCGGCGGCACGGGGAGAGCCGCGGGGCGGGCGCGGCGAGCGGCGGCACGGGGAGAGCCGCGGGGCGGGCGCGGCGAGCGGCGGCACGGGGAGAGCCGCGGGGCAGGCGCGGCGAGCCCTGACTCCGATACAGCACGGAGACACTAGTGTGAGCTAGCTCGCTTCCTCACGATTTAACGAGCAGTGAGCATTGCCATTGTTTTGGCGGCGAGCACGGGAAAACTATGTACTACCGAATGCGTTGCCCCGTTTCAGTATCTAGCTGCGCCCGTTCATCGTGCCTCGCGATGCTCCGCCGGCGCCGTTCCTATCGGCCCGCGTCGTGCTCGTCCCTCTTCCCTCCGGCGCTCGTCCCCGCAGGTGACACTCGTCCAGGCCGCGCTTCGCCGCGCCCAGCAGGCGACGCTCGTCCAGGTTGCGCCCGGCCACCGGCCTCGCCTCGCGCCCGCGCCGGGCCGGTACCGCCGTCGGCCGCTGCCATCCCCGCTGCTTGCTACGTGTTTGATAAAATGCCAGGACGGACATGTCAAAAATGCGTCTGCCATCCGTTGGCGCATGTACCGATTCAAAACAAAAAGCAGACGCGGACGTCCGCGCGGCCGACCCAAACGGACAAAATGCGTGTCCGTTTAGGACGTCCCGTTGGAGTTGCCCTGACTACTCAAAGTATTGTGTATGGAAAACTATGCGTGGAACGCAAGCACGCGCAACACCGACGCCGCTTGCCGGAGATCGATTGTCGAAAACGTGGCACATCCCGCGTGAGAAGCGCCACGCCACAGGGAGGGGGGACGGAAGGGGAGGGTCGTGCCCCGAAGCCGCCGTCACGTCACCTAACCCACACGGCTATTACGACCGCCCCTTTCCGCCGCGGCCCTACCCCTACGCCCGTCTTCCCTTCCCTTCTCTCGGCCGACCCGACCCGACCCCGCGGCCGAAATAAAGCAAGCGACCGACGCAGCGCCAGTGAACCCCACCACCGTCTCTTCTCTTCTCAGTTCTCACCGCGCGTTTCTCTTCTGCCCCCGCTCCACGCCAGGCAAACCGAAGCCCCCACCACACGACGCCGCCGTCCCCTCCTCTGAAATCGGGCGGGGGAAGAAGTGTTCGGGACTGGCGGCATGGACCGCATCGTCGGCCGCAAGTTCAAGCTCGGCCGGAAGATCGGCTCCGGCTCCTTCGGGGTCATCTACCTCGGTGAGCGATCGCTCGATTCCCCCCCGCCGCCGGCCGCGTTTGGTCGGTTTTGTTTTCCTTTTTCGGCTCCATCTATCGTCGTCTGATTGCTGTCGCTGTTGCTGCTGCTGCAGCCACGGATATGGACACCTACGAGATCGTCGCGGTGAAGATTGTGAGTCCTGTATCCCCTGTTTCCTCTCAGCCCTGCCCTGTTCTGCCCTGTTTGATACTTCAATTTTCGATTGGGTTGCTGTTGAGTAGTTGGGTCAAGTGGAGAGGTGGGTGATTGCCTGATTGGATTGCTGTTGAGTTAAGCGGATATATAGGTGGAATGCTGGATTGGATTGGTTGCTTCCCCTCGCGCGGATGCATGATTCGGTTGCTGCGCTGAATTTGTCTGTTACTCGTCGCTCTTGCTTGTTTTGGGCTGATCATAATGGGATTAGAAAATGCTGGTAATCATATGGTTAGAAAGGTCCAAGCACACGCCTTTTATTTAATTGTATGGCTACTTGGCCTGTTTCCCCCTTTCCTTTCTAGAATGCTGCTTGCCTCCCTCTTAGCCTCTTGGGTGATGATCGATACAGGTGGTGGTTGGTCATAATGACGCTTGGCGTAGAGGAAATGTATTTGTAGCCTTGCAGGAAAAGTTGTGAGACCAAGCATACGAGTGGGAGCGGAAAGTTTGATTGTTATTGTCAAAGCTCAGTTGGTGCCCCTGCTTTCCCCCCATCCCACTTCATGGCTCGCCTTGTGAGAGCAAGCATACCAGTGGGAAAGGAAAGTTTGAGTGTTATTGTTATATGCACTGTCTACTTGCCTAGTGAAACCCCTTTTTCTTGCACACACTATCTCCAGATCCTTATTTTGGTAACCTCACTGGCAGGAAAGTAGCAACTCGAAGCATCCCCAGCTGTTTTACGAGGCAAAGATCTACAACGCCCTGCAAGGAGGAAGTATGTATGCCCTGTCATCCAATTCTCCATAGTTCCATGCAGGGTTTATTTTGATAAGATCCAGAGTTGACGGGGAATGTTTTGGCATCCAGGTGGCATTGCGAATGTTAAATGGTGTGGTGTGGATGGGGAGGAAAATGTTCTTATCATTGATCTGTTGGGGCCGAGCTTAGAGGATTTGTTTGTCTACTGCGGCAGAAAATTCACCTTGAAGACTGTCCTAATGCTTGCAGACCAAATGGTAATTAGTAATTGCCTATTTCACTTTATTCAATTACCTTATATGCCGAACACTGAAAACCATTTGGAAAGTGTCAACATTTGTTCAGAAATTTGAATTCTTGTGGAACTCACAGGAAAAAAGAACTATATTTCTGATGGTAACCAAACACTGAATGTCTATTCTTGAGAATTTCCTTGTAGAGTTCCATTATTGTGTTGCTCTTTCAATACCACATTACCACTATTTAATAATAAAGAATAGGCAGCAATTGAAATAAGTAAAATCTATCTGAGAACATATGAAATAATTACTGCCAGGACTTCTATAGAGGGTTCCACTATGCACTAGCAGATATTTTCTTGTATATGTTGCTTCTATATGCTTCATATTTATTTGCATAGTTTGAAATATTGCACAGTTAATCTAGATGTAGTTAAGTAGCCACATGTGGAATACAGTTGCCTGAAGTTTTCGTTGCCCCCATTAAATATTGATATTATTTTTGCATGATCGAGTTCCATTTCTGATTAAGTAATGCCAGCTTTTCTCTTTTGTATATGATCCTAACAGCTTACAAGGATAGAATTTATGCATTCCAAAGGATACTTGCATAGAGACATAAAACCTGACAATTTTCTAATGGGTCTCGGCCGGAAGGCAAATCAGGTACTTGTTGTGGTGCACTAAAGCTCCATGTTAAGTTGTTAATGCGCTGAACAATCTCGTCAATGATATCTCTGTGTGTGCTTATCAGGTCTATGTAATTGATTTTGGGCTTGCAAAAAGATACCGTGATTCTACTACGAATCGACATATTCCTTACAGGTACATATATTTCTGAAGATGCATTTTTTGGTAGAAGATGGTACCATAGGTTGACTTTTTTACTAGTGTCAAACTAAATGTAATTCTGCTTGCCCATAATTGATTTAAGCAGTTAGCTGACCCAATACTTGTTATCTGTTGTCAATTCCGTTGCCCCTACTTTACCTTTTTTGTGTCATGGAAATTATAGTTACAGCGGTAGTGCGCTGAATTGGACCTGTGACACATCATGGTCTGACCTATGTCTGTAATTTCAATTGGTGGCTCCCATGTGGTACTTGACCACTGCTACTTTGCTCTTTACTACTCCCTCCGTCCGGAAATACTTGTCATCAAAATGGATAAAAGGGGATGTATCTAGACGTATTTTAGTTCTAGATACATCTCTTTTTATCCATTTTGATGACAAGTATTTTCGAACGGAGGGAGTATGTGGGAATGTTCCCATCACAATATTTTTTTTGACTGGTTACTGTAGGGAAAACCCCCACAGCCATTGCTCTTTATTCATTCAAAGTATACAATATGTACAAAGGTTAACAAGAGTAACCCAAAAGAAGGAAAAAACTAAAAAGACCCATCACGATATTTGACTAATTTAGTCTTCTAGGTTCCATCAACAATAGCCTTTTGCTATCATAATATCTTGATTGTTTACAGACCACCCTGCATCATAGTGTGATGGCATCTATATGAAAACAGCAATATAAATTATATAATGCCAGAATTTCCCTTTTTTATTAATTTTATTGCCCTATTATACGAGTTTTCACCTTTGTTCTCTTGTGCTTATTAAGAATGCCTGTGTACCCTACAATCGGCATATATATAAATGCAACTTGTTCATGATCTTTGATTAGCCATTTAATATCGAACTGCTGCTTTACTGTAGGGAACATAAGAACTTAACTGGCACTGCACGTTATGCAAGTAGCAACACTCACCTTGGAATTGGTAAGTCATGACCAGTTGGTTACTTGTCAAATCATCATTTAAATTTGATTTTGAACATTGTTTTTTATTTACTGGCAGAGCAAAGTCGACGGGATGATTTGGAATCTCTTGGCTATGTTCTCCTATATTTTCTCCGAGGAAGGTAGGCTTATACTACTGTTCTGTGGAACTATTATGTTGCTTATGAGCACAGCATCTGGGATGCAGTGTGCTTGAAAACACATTAAGGAGTGCAAATCCGTTATATCTCAAGTTCCACCAGCAAATTGTTGTGAATCTGTCTGTGCCTTTCCATGACATTTGTGCACGCATGGCATGTTTTCAAGTACCTTTTTTTGTGGGAAATGTAACAGGGTTTCATACCAATCTCAATTTTTTTAAAGTATAATATCAAAGCTATCATAACATTGAGGTCTTATTATCCATTTGGCTAATTTCGTCTAATTTTTTTGCCATGTATTGGTCTGTACAGTCTTCCCTGGCAGGGACTAAAAGCTGCAACGAAAAAGCAGAAGTATGAGAAGATATGTGAGAAAAAGATTTCGACACCTATCGAGGTTTATCTCAGAAGCATATTAAACCAAGCTTCAGAAACTGTACTTTTACATCTGTAGCTGAATTTTATTTATTTATCAGGTGTTATGCAAATCCTGTCCGGTAGAATTTGCATCTTACTTCCACTACTGCAAGTCATTGACATTTGATCAGCGGCCTGATTATGGATTCGTGAAGCGCCTTTTTCGAGACTTATTCGACCGCCAAGGTATTCCTTCATTAAGTAGTACTCCCTCCGTTCCAAATTACTCGTCGCAGAAATGGATGTATCTAGAACTAAAATACATCTAGGTACATCCATACCTGCGACAACTAATTCGGAACGGAGGGAGTACTACACAGTACTTCCTCCGCCGTAATATAGTGTATAAATTTTTTTCAAAGTCAAAATTTGCAAACTTTGACTAAATTTTTAGAGAAAAGGATCTACATCTGCAATACCAAATACTCCCTCCGTAAACTAATATAAGAGCGTTTGGATCACTAAAATAGTTATCTAAACACTCTTATATTAGTTTACAGAGGGAGTACATACCATTAGATGCATCCTGAGACATATTTTCATATTATATTAGATGATATTGTAAATATAGATATTTTTCCTTATAAATTTGGTCAAATTTTATGAAGTTTGGCTTAAAAAAAATCTATATGCAGTATATTATGGAACAGAGGGAGTATATAGTATGTACCTCTGTAATAGCACTGTTAAAAGGTACTACCTCAATTCGGAAATAGATGGCATTTTAGAAAACTTGCAGTCAAACTTCTCTATATTTCAAAACCAATTAATAGAAAAGCTATAGATTGATTAGGTGCAAATGGTACTATTAGCTTTGTCATGAAAAATTGTTTATCTTTTAGGTATTCACAAAAGATAATGGTGAAAACTGCATATTAGATATTGTGCAAAGTAAAAATGTCATGTACTCCAATGTTTCAGGAACAGAGGAGTACATTGTTTCAACAGATCCTATCTGAGTTTTTGCTTGCATATTTCATCCAATGTTCTGCTCATCTTGCAACAGGTTATGATTTTGATTATGTCTTTGACTGGACTGTTTTGAAATATAAACAAGGCCAAAAGACCCAGGTACTTCATCAGTGGTTAAAATATTTAAGTTTTATTGCAAGTACTTTTACAGCAAGTTTCAGTTTGCATTTAATCTACCATTCATTAGTTTTGGATTCCTTTATGATGCGATTTGATCTTGCACCAGAACTCCCCTCCTCATCCTCCAGTTCTCTTTGCTATGTTATGATTATTCCTAAGCAACGATACTGTTTTTGGGACAAATGATTTTCAAAATTAAATTACAATACATATCATGTTCAAATGGAATCTCATTTCGATTTAGTTTATGAATATTTAATCTCAATGAAGCCTATTACAGAACGGTCAGTGGTTCAGAGTAATTCTTTATCTACTATATATCGACATGGTGCAACTTTAGTGTGTACCTGACAAATTCGCTTACTTTTTGTAGCATGTTCCTGGGGCAACTATTACTCGAGCAATCCCAACACATCTTGACAAACGAGCGGGTAACTTAGCTTTTGCACCTTTCATAAACATATAAATAAGAGTATTCATTTAGATTATCGTGTAACTTGAGGGCTAGCATTGTTAGCTAAATAGAAAAGAAATGCCCAAAACTTCCCTGTTGCAAAGAAAGGTATATACCCTAGGATGCATGTGCCTGCTATACTGGGGGCCTAAGGTATACATATAAGTCATCGGAAGCAGTATGTGTGGCTAGAGAGCGGAGACGTGTCAATGAGATTAGAAAGTACCTTATCCATGGTGGGAAGAGTGGGACGACCAAGCAGCTGGGTGCGACTAATCTCAAACTCCTCCTTGAGGTCCATTGCAGACTGAAACATAAAGGTTCGATGCTCATGCTTGTCCTTGGCCATGCAAGATCACATCCAGAACAACTCATTGAAGTCATCAAGATAAGTTGGCTAGAGATGCGAGTGAAAGCTCCACAGTAATCCTCTATGGACATGTCCTCTTGCGAAGATTGTGCAAACTTTACAGTAAGAAAAGTGAAGGGCTCCATTTGGGTGAATCTATTGCTTCTCAAAATGCTTCCATATCACCTTTGCTAGTGATACTTAAGAGTTAAGACTCATCCTAAGTGAAGGATAACATTGAGAATCAAAGCACCAATGGCCTTAGCATCATCTGGTAGGAACTTGTACCCTACCAGGCCTGGGGCGTAAGCGGTAAGGGAAGGAGGGGGCTGGGCGAGGCGATGAGCGGCCGCGCCGGCGGCTGGGCGCCGTCGCGGGAGAGGAAGATGGCGGCAGCGGCGCAACAGGCAGGGGGCGGCTAGGGTTCCGGCTCCTCTGGGAGCCGGGCGATAGAGATAATATTCTTCTTATTGCTTAATTCCAAAAAGAGTCTTACAGCCTATATTTATAACCTAGATAACTTGCATAAGAATTAACCTAAGATAACTTGCATAAGAATTAACCTAAGATAACTTGTGGGCTAAGATTGCCCGGTGGGCCTAGCTAAACCGGCCATAACACTTCTCCCCGCCTGCACAAACAGCTCGTCCTCGAGCTGTAAGGGGGGGAAGCGCTTGCGGAACTCCTCGAGGCGATCAACCAACGTCAAACACCTTCTCGACAGCTGGGGCGGCCAGGTCGGCAGCGACGGCGTCCTTCGGAATGTAGTCTGCAACCTCCAGGTAGAAGAGTCGCGGGCAGGCATGGCCGGGCGTGTAGGGCTCGTCGCAGTTGAAGCACAACCCTTGGCGGCGACGCTCGAGTAGCTCGGCTGAGGTGAGCCGGCGGAATGGGCGCGCCGCGGTCGCGGCGAGGGGTGCCGCAGAAGCCTGCGCAGGCCGACCCTGTGCGGAATCCGGCCCGGGTAGCGACCCAGCGGTTCGGGACGGTGATTCCTGCTGGATGGCCACCGCGCGGCGCTCGAACGTGCGGGCGTAGTACATGGCCGACTGGAGATCCTGGGGTCCCCGAAGCTCCACGTCCACGCGGATGTGATCTGGAAGTCCACCGACAAAGAGGTCGGCCCGCTGCTGCGCCGTCACACCCGACGCATGGCATGCCAGGGCCTGGAAACGGTCGGTGTAGTCCTGCACCGTGGAGGTGAAGGGCAGGCGGCCGAGCTCCGCCAGGCGGCTCCCGCGAACTGGAGGCCCAAAGCGAAGGAGGCAGAGCTCGCGAAAGCACTCCCAAGGGGGCATGCTGCCCTCGTCCTGCTCGAGGGCGTAGTACCAGGTCTGGGCTGCACCTCGGAGGTGGTAGGATGCCAGCCAAGTGCGCTCCGACGCGAGCGTGCGCTGGCCACGGAAAAACTGCTCACACTAGTTGAGCCAGTTAAGCGGGTCCTTCGTGCCGTCATAAGTGGCGAAATCGATCTTGGCGAACCATGGCGGCGTCTGGGTCGGCGTGCCATGGCCGACCGGCTCGGCGGTGCGGAGCAGTGATGATGACGGCGCCCGGTCAACGGTGGGGAGGCCGTCGTAGGCCCCCGCGGAGCCGGACGAGGCCCCAGACTGCAGCGTGGGTACCAGTGGGTCCCCGGCCTCTGTGTAAACTGGTGGTGGCGACGTCCCGGTTAGCCAGGCCGGGATCGGGGACGGTGACGGCGGAAAACGGACCTGCTGGATCGGAAGTCCTCCCAATGTGGACTGGCCCAGTCCGGAGCTGGGCGGCGGCGGTGGGAGCTGGACCGGCGCGGGCGGCGCGGGCCAGTGCGGCGCTGGGGCGGGCGCGGGAAGCGCGCGTGGCGCCGCGAGAACCGGCGCGGGCCACTGCGGCCAGGACGGCGCTAGGGCGGGCGGCGGCTGGAGCGACGGATGGGCCCCGGCGATCGCCGCGGGTACCGAGTACCAGGGCAGGTGCAGCAGCGGCGGGGGCCCGCCGGTGTAGCCCGCCTGGAACGGCAGCAGGGGCGTCCCGCTCGGGCCCGACGCGTTCTGGATCGGCCAGTGCGTCGCCGGGTGGCTGTAGGCGGGGGGCGCAGGCGGCGGGGTGGTGTGCGGGCCGGTCAAGTACAGGGAGATGCCCTGGACGGCCGTCACGAGGTCCCGCAGGGTGCTGGTCATCTCCTCCGGCGTGAAGACGGGGGTTGTCGGCGGTGCGGAAGTGACGGGGGCCGGCGGCGCAGAGGTGATCGGGGCCGGCGGCGTTGGGGACCCGGCAGTGGTCATCGGGGCGGTGGTGATGATGGGCAGCGGCGGCGTGGGTGTTGATGACGACATGATCGAACCCGAGTCTCTGGATACCAAATTGGTAGGAACTTGTACCCTACCAGGCCTGGGGCGTAAGCGGTAAGGGAAGGAGGGGGCTGGGCGAGGCGATGAGCGGCCACGCCGGCGGCTGGGCGCCGTCGCGGGAGAGGAAGATGGCGGCAGCGGCGCAAGAGGCAGGGGGCGGCTAGGGTTCCGGCTCCTCTGGGAGCCGGGCAATAGAGATAATATTCTTCTTATTGCTTAATTCCAAAAAGAGTCTTACAGCCTATATTTATAACCTAGATAACTTGCATAAGAATTAACCTAAGATAACTTGCATAAGAATTAACCTAAGATAACTTGTGGGCTAAGATTGCCCGGTGGGCCTAGCTAAACCGGCCATAACATCATCATTTTGCCTTTTTGTGGCTTCATCTTCCTTGGTGAAATGGTGGTCATTGAGATCGACAGCCCTTCAACTCTTTCCAGTCTCATTGACCGAGAATGCATGTGCTCTGTAGTTGGAGGCATCTCTTTTGCTATGATTGCTGCAACAAAATGCACCCAGGACCTAGCTAAACTCTTTCCACAGTTAAACAACTAGCTGTCGGCAACAACTAGCACAAGCAGCCAAGCAATCAACCCAATTTATCTCCACTAGCAACTCGGCTCTGCCAAATAGCAACACTGGGAGCTAGACAAACAACAGCGGCAACAGATCGGTGAGGGGCAGCAGCAGCAGCAGATTCATGAGGGAGCAGCAGCAACAGATTGGTGAGGGGCAGAAGCAGCAGCAGATTCATGAGGGAGCAGCAGCAACAGATTGGTAAAGAAAGACACAGTCAGGATGGCCATGAGCTTGACAGGAAGGATTTGGGGCAGCAGAGCTTATATTACGTCCTCTGAATAGAGGAAATGCCCAAATTGTCTTTCCTCTATTGCAAATAGAGGGATACACCATAGGGTACACGGGCCTTATGGGCTTGCTATGGGTCTAAGCTGTATATATAAATATAAATGATATAAACATGAGCAATACTCTTAACACCAATCAATGAGAACCATCTATCTTGTGTAGGGTCTTGTAGCATGGTATCACTTTGACGTTACTATTGTAAATGGGCCACTGTGATTAGATATAATGATTTTGACTTCGAATGCAGTGGACATGGCATGGTTGCTTAACGTGTCACTTTTCTTAAGTACTAACATACGGTTCTTGCTTCAGTTTATAGCTGCATTTTGCTGTTAGTAGATCAGACTAGAGACTCTGCCACATGACACATGTTTTGATAAAATTGACTACAATACTGATCTCTTATCTGAACTTACGACTAACAGGTGTAAATGGGGATGTCCATCCAAATGAAGCCCATGAACAGATGGAGTCAAGCCATATGACCGGGTCAGCTGCACAGTTACAGGTGAAATTGGAAACAGAGAGATCCTTACCCTACCATGCATCATACTGAGTTACTGACAGTTCCTGATCAGTTTGTTTATGACTTGTTTTATTAATTGAAGATAACAATCTCCACTTAGTGACTCAAGAGTATATTCAGTTTCTTACCACTACATTTTCTACATTACTTTAATTATTGTACTCCACTGTTTTTAGTTTCAGTCTACAGATGCTCAAGTGTGCTGCATGCTTGTGTAGAACTTACTGGTGTTGTTAGAGAATTTCTAAGTAGAAATTTACTTTGCTAAAGGTTTCATGTTTACTGGAATGTGGCCAAATGCAATTGTTTCATACAGTTCATAATGAGAACCCATCTTTCCAATGTAAATCCAGTAAATAATGGTACATTTAGTTAATTTTACCATATGAGCAGCACCACATAAAATTTACTAGTTCTGGTATATGTGAGTAGTTGTGCTTCCGTTAAAGGTATTTCTTGACATTATTGACGAAAGGATCAGGGTGTGTATATACCCTCGAACAGGCTAACATGCATGCTATTTTGAATTAAGAAAGCATCAAAATGATGCGAGCATCATATATTTCATAGCATGTGGTGTATATATTTTATTGCTTAAGCAGTTACTTATGACATGGTTGATCTAATCAGAGGCAAAATATGGCTGCCAGTGCCAGAAATGAAAACCCGAAGAATGATGGGAATTCAAGACATATAGTGCGTATTGACGCTTTTCATCAAAATCAGGGTTTTGACAGCAATACTGGCTCTCCTAGCGCTTGTTTTCCGACACTTCCGCACAATGCCCCAGCAAGGTGATAGGTAAACTTCCAACAGTACCCCTAACCTTGTAGTACAACTCTTGGGACTATACTCTTGTTCAGTTAACGTGGTAGTTCTAATGAATTTCTGTTGCTATACAGGTCACCTCTCTTGTGGAGCTAGAAATGAGGAAATGCTCAACTAGACTCCATTTCTTTTAGAGTGGTCAGATCCAAGAATCACAAAATCAATTCAAACATCTTGATGCCTAATGCATGTCACAAAGATGGCTACAGATCCGATTGATTATGCAAGGTTTGATCACTGCTGCGTTGGATGCTCCAGCAGTTTCTGTGACTCTTGCTTCAGACATTTTGTTGTCACAGTTGCGGAGGACATGTAAATAGTTCATATGTCAGATAAATGGCATGGACATTATGCAATAGTGATGATGTCGGGTGTAAATAGTTCATATGGTTAGATAAATGGCATGGACATTGAGCAATAGTGATGTTGTCGGGTCATTCAGCATCTGGTAACTATCCAATAGACATGTGGTGATAAGGTTATTCATGAAATTTGCATCATGATCTGATATTTTTAGCATTTGATACTGAATTCATGAAATTTGCATCATGATCTGAAATATTTTTAGCATTGGGTACTGAAGACGCCCGAGAAGCGAGAACGTAACACTAGTGTAGTAGGCTAATCTCAAGTTGATTGTTTCTGCATGGAGATTGGCAGAGGGTTCTAAGTAGGTTATTAATTACTGAAGCTTTTACATCACGTATTTACTTTAGTAATCACATGTTGGTTGCTCATATATATAATTCAAATATCTTTGAATGTTTGTTGGCTAAAAACTTGAGTTGCTACATTAGGGAGTTCTAGTGGGTTTATTTTTTATTTTTTGTTAAAATAATGGTGCCTCTCTGTTGTAAATATCATCTTTTAGTTCACTTGGCCTTGTTTTGTCTGCAATAGTTTCTGGTAAATATGTAGATTTTGTGGTGTTTTTGCTTGAGATTTCCTTTTCAATATCGAACTCATGTGAAATATGTTAAAGAATACTTGTCGGCAATGCTGCAGATTTTTTGGCTAGCTTTATAAAGCGGGGAAAATGCAGAATAATTAAACCAAATCTCTTATGTGGTTCACCAAGGATTCAGTATAATACTGGCCAGCTTAATAAAGTGAAGGAGATTCAGTATAACTAAACTTCATCTCCTATGTAGTCACTGAGGATGAGTACAGTCAGACTGTCATTAGGCCTTGAACAAACAAGATGGTCAGTACGCACATCTGAGAATTTGGTTCCTCTCTTTGCATATCCGTTGTTACGTGTAACTTGTACAACCTCCGTCTAGAATTAACTGTTGCTGAACTGAGTGTATGTAGATGCGTTTCAGTGTGTAAATTCACTCGTTTCAGCGACAGTTAATTCCGGACGGAGGGAGTACTTCTATAGCTGTATTTTGTTTCAATTGGGGAGCTTCGATGAACGCATTTCTGCGGTTTGTATTTTGTTTCAGACCGTCTGTGCTTGAGCTTCATGGGTAAAGTTCTTTCGGGTTAGGCATTGCCTTTTTAAACCGTATCATATGGAAGTTCCAGTCCTTCGGTGTCACAGCCCTAGAATTTGTGCCTGCAAATAGTTGCATCTGCATCCATGCATCATGTTATTTTTCAAATTAATTTGAATTGGGGATGTTGAAACCCTAGCACCAAAAGAACTCAACTAGGTTCAAATTAAAAACATTTTCAATGAACCCAAAGTGCCTCAAGAAAAGTTCATGATTTTTGGTTAAGGTAGAAACCTCTGCCAAAAATGATGAATATATTTCTAGGACATTTTTGGATTTTTGAATTAACTCATATTGTATTTGAGTTGGAGCAAATAAATCCTATAATTATTTTTATTGCTCCAATTATTCTGAAACATTTTGTGGAGTTTTGGAATAATCCATATTGCATCCACAAATAATTTCAGAAGCAACAAAAATGGTTTAGTATTAGTACTAAATCAAAACAGAGCAAAACAAATAGAAAACAGAAAGAAAAATAGGAAAGGACAGAAAACCTACCTAACTTACCTGCAGCCCAGTCGAAGGCCCAGCCCACTAGGCGTTGCCAGTCGTCCCCTACCTCTGCCAGTAGGCAGAGGCAGGACAGCGAGCGCACGCGCCAAGCAGCCACCTCCTGCTTCGTGCTGTCGACGCCTCCTGCGTCCTCGCCTTGCGCCGGGGAGGCGTATGGATCGATCCCACCCCTCGTTCACTCTCCCCCTCGCCTCCCTCTCTCGTTCCTCCCCATGGCCGAGCCGGTCATGAGCGCGCCGCCGCCGTTTCCGTAGCCACCGCTGGCCCCGCGCCCCCTTTTCTCTCTCTGGAAGCTCCGCCATGACCTGCTCTTCATCTCCGCCGAGACAAACGACGCCGGAACGCACCGCAGCGCCTGCATCGTCCTCTTCTTCAAGCTCGGACGACCGAGATCGCCGTCGCTGTTCCGTCGTCACCAAGCCGCCCCCGAGCCACTCGAGCTTCCCTCCAGGATCACCGTGAGCTCCTACACCTCCTCCCGTGCTCGCCCCCTCTGTTCCCGTTCGCTGACCGCAGCCCCGCCATGGCCGAGCACTCGAAGCCGCCGCCGCCAAGCTCGCCGTTGCTAGTCACCCCTGCTGACTAAGCCAAGCACCTGGACAAGCTCCTGACGTCCCGTAGATATTGCCCAGCGCTCCAGTTCGCTCGCTCGCAAGCCGCAGCACCTCGCCCGAGCACAGCCGAGCTCCGGCCGCCGCCGAGGTCGACGCCGTGGCCAACTCCGGCCACCTCGCGCCCTCCCCCTGCCACCGTTGGATGCGCACGAGCCCCAGCTCCTCGTAGATGGGCTCGGCCATCGATTTGGTCACCGGAGCCGCCGTCCCGATCATCACCGCCTCGTTTCTAGGTCGCCGGCGTTGAGCTCCGGCGATGCTGACGTGGCTCTGGCTTAATTAGGCCTAACCACTAACTAGCACTGACCTAATTGACCTATGGGTCAATGACATGTGGGGCCCGGCCCGTGATTAACCTATTAGTTTATGTTTAATTAAACTAGTTTAGTCACTGTGAGATTGACATGTCGGACCCACTAGTCAGTTTGACCTGGACCGCGCATGTTGACTTGCTGACATCACACCGACATCATGCCGACGCAATAAGTCATTTTCTGGATTTAGTTTAAATTAGAATAACCAGGAAATTCCAGAAAATAGTTAAAACTTATAAAATTCATAGTAAATAATCTGTCACTCAGATTGAAAAGATTTATATATGAAAAATGATCAGAAAAATCCAAAGAATATGAATATGGCATTTTCAGGCATGTTTGAACAAGTTAACCTCACTGAATAGGACAATTCATGATTATGGAATAAATGGTAATTAGTTTTGGAGTTGGTTTTCGCTATAGGTTTGAATTCCACTTCTATGGATATGACTAACTGTTGCACTAGGTCAATTCAGTACTTTAATATGACATATCATTCATATGAATGTGCATTGCATTGATTGTGGTTCCTTTTGTGTTTGCCGGTGGTTGTTCCCTCTTAGTAGACGATGTTTCCGACGACGTGATCGATGACATCGATGAAGAGCTATACTATCTTTAGAAGTGCCAGACAAGCAAACCCCCTTGTTCATTCAGATACAAACCCACTCTCTCGCTCCTGCTCTCTTTTACTGCATTAGGACAACACCGTTCCAACTATTACATGCTGCGGTAGCTGAACCCCTTTCGTCTGCATGACCTATCATTGCCACAGTAAATAGATGAAACCCACTAGCATGAGTAGGAGTTGTTTGAGCCCTGATGTGCCTACTCATTCATGCTTCTTTGTCATGCCTGCTACTGCCTAGAGTTGAGTCAGGTCTGATTCATCAGGGATGAATTAGAGGTGTGTGAACATGTCCTACTGTTGAGAGCTAAGTGTGTGAACACGATTTGGTAAAGGTAGCGGTGAGAGGCCATGTAGGAGTACATGGTGGGTTGTCTCATTGAAACCGTCCTTAGGAACTGAGTTCTGTGTTTGTGATCCATGAACAGTTACTACCACGCATTGGAATGCTTAAGTGCCCCTCTCGACTTATTAATCAACCTGATCTCTGTCCAGGAGTTGCAACTAGTTTCTGGTGTTTGTAGGTAGTGGTAGTAGTCTACCAAGTGGCACCTGGTACAGGTGGGCTTGGGACAGACTAGGCACCGTGGCCGGGTATGCCAAGCGCCGCCCGTTTGGTGGGCTTGGAACCCTGTACACATCGTTTGGGGCCGTGAGCGACACCCCGGCCGGATCTCCTTGCGGATGGAACCCGAATAGGCGATAAACCTGGACGAGAGACTTGTGTGGTTAGTCAGGTTGTGACGCCCTCGATTCAATCGTACACTAGTCATACACGCAAATGTGTACGATCAAGATCAAAGACTCATGGGAAGATATCACAACACAACTATAGACACCAATTAAAATAATACAAGCTTTATATTACAAGCCAGGGGCCTCGAGGGCTCGAATACATAAGCTCGAATACACAAGAGTCAGCAGAAGCAACAATATCTCAGTACAGACATGAGTTAGACAAGTTTGCCTTAAGAAGGCTAGCACAAAAGCAACATCGATCGAAAAGGCAAGGCCTCCTGCCTGGGAGCCTCCTAACTACTCCTGGTCGTCGGCGGTCTCCACGTAGTAGTAGGCATCGACGGTGGCATCTGGCTCCTAGGCTCCGACATCTGGTTGCATCAACCGGAAAGAAGAAGAAAGGGGAAAAAGGGGGAGCAAAGCAACCGTGAGTACTCATCCAAAGTACTCGCAAGCAAGGATCTACACTACATATGCATGCAACATTATCAAAGGAAGGCTGTATATGTGGACCAGGCTGCAGAAATGCCAGAATAGAGGGGAGAACCTAGTCCTATCAAAGACTAGCATCTTCTGGAAACCACCATCTTGCAGCAACAGGAGGAAGTAGAGTAGCATAAAGTAAAGTAGTAGTAGTGTTATCAACCTCGGCCAGAGATCCTTTCTCGACTCCCTGCGAGAAAGCAATCCCAGAGCCATACTATCCAGTTCTAGTTGTATCGATCGGGATACAACTCCAAGTGTCCTCTACCGTAGGACAGCTATCGATAGATGTTTTCTTCCCTGCAGGGATGCACCAACTTACCCACCACGCTTGATTAACTCCGGCCGGACACACTTTCCTGGGTCATGCCCGGCCTCGGCCAAACAATACGCCGCAACCCGACCTAGGCTTAATAGAGAGGTCAGCACGCCTGACTAAACCTATGCCCCTAGGGGTCATGGGCCATCTCCCCGGGAACTCCTGCACGTTGCGTACGCGGCCGGTGAGCAGACCTAGCTACCTCCTTCAACAAGGCAGGTGCTTACGCAGTCCAACCCGGTGCGCGCCGCTCAGTCGCTGACGTCTATTAAGCTTCGGCTGATGCATACGACGCAGAACGCCCATACAATGCCCACGTGATGGTTAGTGCTATCAGGCCAGAGGCCCCTCGGATCAAATATCTAAATCGTAGTGGATTAGGAACGCGCGGTAACAAGCAGAGACTCACGAAAGATGTGACTCCGTTGTCCCGTCTCGAGGACTTGCGGCAAGGGCTAGGAATGCCCAACCATGCCTCGTAATTATCTCGCGGGCACCCTCCAGGTCAACCCGACTCCTCATCACTCGCAAATATGCTCGCGCGGGTACCCCTCGGGGCCGACCCGTATTTAGTAACAGGGTTCAGTGTAAAGTCATAGTAACCATAGTAACCGTGTGTCCAAACATCAAGGGGAAAACCCGAGGAATCACCCCCGGTGAATTCCACTCGATGTAATCATCAAGGTGAACGTAAGAGGAACCACCCCGAGGTTCACACTTGAGGGGTTGCATGACAGAGTCGTATCGAAAGTGGTTAAGGCGGAATCACCCCCGATGACCACGACCGAATAGCTACACTGCAGGGTTAACATCAGAAGTGATGTAGAGGTCTCACCCTCGGCACTCGGTAGTAACCCAGTAGTGTCGAGCAACTAAGGGGAAAGTGATGTGCGGTGCCGGGGCTTGGTCTTCGATCCCGTTGATCGGGTCTTCAATGATGAAGCAGGGGCAACAAGGACAAGGTGGGGGGTCACTGATGGATCACTAACCAACCTATACTAAGCAGTTTAGGATAAGCAGGTAGGTAACAAAGAGCAGGTTACAAAAGCAGGCTATGCATCAGAATAGGAGCAAACAATAACAGTAGCAAAATCTAATGCAAGCATGAGAGAATGGAATGGGCGATCTCGGGATGATCAAAGGGGGGCTTGCCTGGTTGCTCTGGCAAGGAGGGGTCATCGTCGATGTAGTCGATCACCGGGGCATCATCGGCCTCGGGGTCTACCGGAGAGAAGAGGGGGAAGAAACAGTAAATATAAGCAAATAGATGCAACGCTAAGCATGACATGACGATAAGCAGAAG
Source organism: Aegilops tauschii subsp. strangulata (assembly GCF_002575655.3). Taxonomy (NCBI): domain Eukaryota; kingdom Viridiplantae; phylum Streptophyta; class Magnoliopsida; order Poales; family Poaceae; genus Aegilops; species Aegilops tauschii. Next base: position 138,674,162 of record NC_053037.3, read on the forward strand.
TAGGGTCGACCTAACGTAGTACTACACGTTGCAGACGGAGGGGATAAATATCCGAGGATGAATTCCCGACGTTAGGTGGATTCCGGACAAAGGAAAAGAGGGGGAAAGTTCCAAGTTCAGCATGCTAGGGGCATGGGACAGATGAACGAATCACGTATTCAGATTCGTTGGATTTTTCTAAGCAACTTTCATGTATAAAGTTTTTCCATCCGAGCTACGGTTATTTTTCTATGAATTTCTAAAGGTTTAAACATTTTCTGGAATTAAATAAATTATCAGAAAAGAAATACTACATCAGCATGACATCACTGTGACGTCAGCAGTCAACAGGACGGCTGACCAGGTCAAACTGACCAGTGGGTTCCACCTGTCATAGACAGTGGACTAAAAGAAGTTTAAAACTAACTAAACAGAGTTATTTAGCAGGTAGGCCCCACCTGTCATAGACTAATTAGCTAAACTAATTAGTTTTAACTATTAAAACATTTTAATTAGAGGATTAAGCTGTGGGGCCCGCACGTAAGTGGCTGGGGCCTGCCCAGTCAGCACAGTTGACCAGGTCAACTGGTCAACAGGGGGCCAGGGGCCCCACTGGCAGTGACCCAGGGGGTGGCCCCAGGTGTGCCAGCTCAGCGCGGCCGGCGGCTTGACGCCGGCACCCTCCAGGCGCGGCGGAGGACGCGGCCCGGCGTCGGAAACGCGCTACGAAGCGCCAAACCGTGCGCGACAACTTGCGTTCAAACCATGGTAGCGTTCCGCGTCGACTAGTGGTGGTAGCGCAGCCGGACTTGGCCGGAATCGGCGCCGGCGACGAGCAGAGGCGGCGGCGCGTACGGGTGCTCGATGGAAACGGCGCTACGGCGTGAAGCAGCTCGAACGGAAGGGCTAGGCGTGCTCTATGCAGTACGGCGAGCACGTTGGGCACTAGCCCGTGACCAAAAGGTCACCGGAGTCTCGTCGGTGACGGGATCCGCGGCGATGCATTTGGGCGCTCGTTGGGGATAGGGCTAGGGGGCACGGTAGGATGTGTGCGCGCGCGCTTTGCGTTCCTGGAAGCACCAGGAGCACGGTGCTGTGCTCGGGCGAGCATGACGATGCCCATAGCGACGGCGGCGAGCTATGCGGCGGAGCTGAGCTCGGCCATGGCGGACGCGGTGGCTATGGGAGCGCAAGAGGCCAGGGGAGCGAGGGAAGGGGATGAGGGGCTCACCGCGCGGCACAAGAAAGGCCCGTGGTAGTTTAGGAGCAGCAGGAGTCTACGGCGTTCGTCGGAGAGGTGTCGGCGATCCGAGGAAGAAGACGGCCTCAATCCGAGGCTGCGATGACGCAGAGCTCGGGCTCGAGGTCGGGGAGGCTGCAGCGGGGTCCGTCAGAGCTTCTCGACATGATAGCGGAGCGAGGTGGTGGTTGTGGCCGCGGATATGGCGCAACCATGGCGACGTCGGCGCTCGGTGAGGGGGAAGAGAAGGGGATCTGGAGGGGAGTGGGAGAGGCGGAGAGGGGAGTGGAGAGCGAGGGGGCAAGTGGGGGAGAGGACCGAGGCGCCGCAGAGGGCGACATCCTTATCGCCTCCGCGGTGATGCCGACGAGCTGGTCCGGCGGGGACTGCTCGGTCGCAGGCGCCCGGTCGCGTGAGCAGTGGCGAAGAAAGGCGACCGAGGGAGTGCGGGGTTGGGCCGGCCTGGCTGGCCCGAGGCTCAGCTAGGCCGGGGGTGGTGGTCTAGGCCCAGGGGGCTCCCCCTTTTCTTTACCTTTTCTTTTTCTTTAATTATGAGAGAAGGAAAATGATTTATCTGGGGACCCTAATGATTTAGGAAAAATGTGGAATTGGATCATAAAAGTCCAGTGCATTTTTAGGCACTGCCACAATTATTTTTGGGAGAGGTTTAGATTCATTTGGAATTTTCATAAATGAATTTGCATTTTAAATTGCTGGAATGGCACTGTTATAAATGTTAGTGTCCATTTTAGCATAGGAGTGATGTTGATTTTCTTTACATCAAATTCTATTGGAATATTTGCTAAATGACGAACATTTTCCAGCAACTTTTGTGCAACTTCAAATTTCACTTATGATTTGAATTTGAATTCAGATCGGAGTTGAAAAGAGATATCGAACAAAGGTGATTAAGCATTCTTTAGCCAAATGATTAGGCTTAATCACAAAGGGTTACTGTAGCATGACACTTGGGGTGTTACAAATCTCCTCCACTACAAGAAATCTCGTCCCGAGATTTAAGTGCGGAAGTAAAGAGTAACTTCGGGAGAACTGACGCTTATAGGGTTAATTATCTGGTGAACAAATCAGAGAATGTGGCAGAAGTATCTCTCGAGTTGAAACTTAAGAAAACATCGAGAGCAAAATATGAAGATACAATAGGGAGTTTCAAGCGAATGGACAAACGATCGATACCTGAACAGAGTGTGAGAAGGGGGGTTCCGAGCATCGGGAATAAACCATCTCTCGGACGGTGGCTCGTGACAACACACAAAGCCAAGAGCAAATGATACTTCGGAATAAAGGATATACAGGAGAGTCAGGTTCCGATCCTGCGGAACTGTGGGTTATGAGCCCACCATGTGGGTTAAAAGTAGAAAGGGGGCCGATAGAAAGGCATGTCAGATGATAGACTATCAGTTATGTTGTCAACAACGTTGGTACCAAGGCCGAGGGACGGAGAGAACTATTTTCTTGCTCGTTGAACGAGGCGGACCAAAAGGCAAAGTTCTCGTCCATCGGTGGCTACCGAAATGTCATCAACTATAGTAACAGGGTCTTACTGACACGGTTCTACACCAAGGTATTTACATAAGCAGAAAAAAATTACTGCTTAGATCATATAGATCACAAGAAAGGTTAAACAAAACAATGGGAAGGAAAAGGCGATTACCAGAATAAACAGAACAATGGAAAGGAAAATGTGTTTAAACACATATTTCAAGGGTATATCCTTCCCAAGGACAAGCAGAGTATGATATCCATGATAAGACAGCAAGTTCAAAAGCATTTAGATAAAGGGGGTGAGGGAAGAATCATGATATTACACATACAACGGTGTTTGGATAATAGATCAAGAAACATTCGACAATGTGCTTCCAATGTTCTTGTTGATATTCGGAATACCTCAGTCATGCTTCGAGGTAGCATTAACATGGTGTTCCAAGTAGGGGTTGGAGTTGAAGATCACAAGAAATACTCAAAGAACAATTGCAGGAATAGCAAGGAGTCCAAGGTATAACCAAGACATGATCAAACATGTGTTGGAAAGAAGACAAGGGGGTTGTCAATGATAACTCAAATCATTGAAGGTCAAGTATGGTATTTCTCACCATGAATTCAATTCTCATCTCAACGGAAGTCAAAATGTTGATGCTGATCACGACGCATTTGTCGAGAGGCTCTATGAAGATGCCATCGAGGAGCGATGCCATCAAGCAATAGGAAGGATGAAGCGAAAGGCTATTGGAACCACGGATACGACACAAGCTCAAAATCAAGCTTGTTGTTCGAGGTGAATTGATAAAATGAGGAAGATCGACGTAAGTTTCGCTCATCGTCGAAAAGTTGTGCTCCGGGAATAAGGACCAGGTAGCATAGTTAAATTAGCACGATAATGATATATAGCCGATCAGGCTAGGAATGATGTGATGGAGTATCACTCCAATTAAGGATTTACAAGAGGTAGTGCATTGACACAATATCATCGAGATAACATGAGGCAATACTTGAGGGTAGATCAAATTAGAGGTTGGACAGGTGAAATGACTTGCAGGAGACAAGTATTTTAACTTGTCCGGGAAATGGAATTAAGGAGAAACTATGGTCGGAACCACGATTATGAATGATCAAACCACCGATACAAGATGAACTTATAACAAGGGGGTAATTATTTTTACGAGCAGCTTCCATGATAAGTTCTACATCGGGTCCATGGGCATGAACACAAAGGTTCAAGGTCAACTCCCACTTCTTCAATGCATAACCTTTCATTCACTCCTCGTTTTTGAAGAATTTTTAGTGCGAAAGATTTATCTGGTGAAGCACCAAAAGAGTATGACTCACATCTCTTTCGAGTTCACACGGATTAGTGAAGGCATAGGTTCAACCCGTAGGGGTATCTTAGGAACATATACCACTAACTTCAGGATTAAAATATACCAGCTCGAAAGCAGAGCATGGTTGACAAAAGCAGATGATAGAATTTACCAAAGGCATTATGTGTCAGGGCAAAACTCACAAGTTTAATGAATGTGAAGGACATTGTCGGATAATAATCCAACCAAGGATATGGCGGTCCATAAAAGATTTGATGTGAGTATCGATACTCACCCAGAAGAAGAAAGAATACAAAGGCATCGGGTTATAGATATAACTGGATAACTTCAAAGCTTGAATACAAAGGAATTACGATTTTCAAATCAGAAGATCTGAAGCAGAGGCTCTGATCAAAAGATAATTGAGTTGAATCGATACAGATCGACAATCAAACAAGGTTTGATTAGACAAGAACAAGCTCATGTTTGGAGTGACGTCTGAGCCGGAAGGATGAATGCTAGGATCAGATTGAGGATTACGAGCATTCGCGACATATTGGATCAAGGGACTCGAAACGATAGTGACAGAGGATGTCAAAAAAGATTACTAGAATTATGGAATTAACCATAATGCATGCAAACAAGAATTTCAACAACAATAGGCTGCTGAGGATTTTTGGAAGATCGAATAGTATTTCAAAGACTTTTGTGAAACATATGAACAACTGGGGAAAAACAAATCCTCGATATGTGTCAGGATTAATTTGTCGGTGTATTCAGGCGATAAGGAACTGCAAGGCAGTAGGCACAAAAGGATTCTCGGAACAACGACAAGTATTTTGGGGTATCTTGTAATAACAAGAGCAACTGGGGATGAAGGTATGAGCGACAAGGATATGCAGTTAGTCATAGGGGCTTATCGGTGGTAGGGAATTGCAAACGCGATGAGCACAAGTTATCGGGATAACATGGGAGAGTATCTTCGGAATCTTCTGGTGCAGTGGGCGATCATCTGTAAGGGGCTCTCCGGGAGGAAGTAGTTACCAGATCCTAATGTTAGAGTTAGCAAAATCGTTTAACCCGAATGGAAGAGAGATCAGAGTCCCAGAGTATAGACGAGGAATAAAAGATCCTAATACCACCCAATGGCGACGTGGGCCCGTAAGACACACAACCAGTGTTAGTAAAAGTTTTTCAGTGACTAGACTCAACTTCGGCCAAGGAGTTGGAAAGGGGCTATCTACAGGCAGTCGGCTCTGATACCAACTTGTGACGCCCTCGATTCAATCGTACACTAATCATACACGCAAATATGTACGATCAAGATCAAGGACTCACGAGAAGATATCACAACACAACTCTAGACACCAATTAAAATAATACAAGCTTTATATTACAAGCCAGGGGCCTCGAGGGCTCGAATACACAAGAGTCAGCGGAAGCAACAATATCTGAGTACACACATGAGTTAGACAAGTTTGCCTTAAGAAGGCTAGCACAAAAGCAACATCGATCGAAAAGGCAAGGCCTCCTGCCTGGGAACCTCCTAACTACTCCTGGTCGTCGGCGGTCTCCACGTAGTAGTAGGCATCGACGGTGGCATCTGGCTCCTGGGCTCCGACATCTGGTTGCATCAACCGGAAAGAAGAAGAAAGGGGATAAAGGGGGAGCAAAGGAACCGTGAGTACTCATACAAAGTACTCGCAAGCAAGGATCTACACTACATATGCAACATTATCAAAGGAAGGTTGTATATGTGGACTGGGCTGCAAAAATGCCAGAATAGAGGGGAGAACCTAGTCCTATCGAAGACTAGCATCTTCTGGAAACCACCATCTTGCAGCAACAGGAGGAAGTAGAGTAGCATAAAGTAAAGTAGTAGTAGTAGTGTTATCCACCTCGACCAGAGATCCTTTCTCGACTCCCTGCTAGAAAGCAATCCCAGAGCCATACTATCCATTTCTCATCACAAGTATCCAGTTCTAGTTGTATCGATCGGGATGCAACTCCAAGTGTCCGTTACCATAGGACAGGCTATCGATAGATGTTTTCTTCCCTGCAGGGGTGCACCAACTTACCCACCACGCTCGATTAACTCCGCCGGACACACTTTCCTGGGTCATGCCCGGCCTCGGCCAAACAATACGCCGCAACCCGACCTAGGCTTAATAGAGAGGTCAGCACGCCAGACTAAACCTATGACCCCAGGGGTCATGGGCCATCTCCCCGGGAACTCCTGCACGTTGCGTACGCGACCGGTGAGCAGACCTAGCTACCTCCTTCAACAAGGCAGGTCCTTACGTGGTCCAACCCGGCGCGCGCTGCTCAGTCGCTGACGTCTATTAAGCTTCAGCTAATGCATACGACGTAGACTGCCCATACTATGCCCACGTGATGGTTAGTGCTATCAGGCCAGAGGCCCCTCGGATCAAATATCCAAATCGTAGTGGATTAGGAACGCGTGGTAAAAAGCAGAGACTCATGAAAGATGTGACCCCGTTGCCCCGTCTCGAGGACTTGCGGCAAGGGCTAGGAATGCCCGGCCACGCCTCGTAATTATCTCGCGGGCACCCTCCAGGTCAACCCGACTCCTCATCACTCGCAAATATGCTCTAGCGGGTACCCCTCGGGGCCGACCCGTCTTTAGTAACAGGGTTCAGTGTAAAGTCATAGTAACCATAGTAACCCTGTGTCCAAACATCAAGGGGAAAACCCGAGGAATCACCCCCGGTGAATTCCACTCGATGTAATCATCAAGGAGAACGTAAGAGGAACCACCCCCGAGGTTCACACTTGAGGGGTTGCACGACAGAGTCGTATCGGAAGTGGTTAAGGCGGAATCACCCCCGATGACCACGACCGAATAGCTACACTGCAGGGTTAACATCAGAAGTGATGTAGAGGCCTCACCCTCGGCACTCGGTAGTAACCCAGTAGTGTCGAGCAACTAAGGGGAAAGTGATGTGCGGTGCCGGGGCCTGGTCTTCGATCCCATTGATCGGGTCTTCCATGATGAAGCAGGGGCAAGAAGGACAAGGTGGGGGGTCACTGATGGATCACTAACCAACCTATACTAAGCAGTTTAGGATAAGCAGGTAGGTAACAAAGAGCAGGTTACAAAAGCAGGCTATGCATCAGAATAGGAGCAAACAATAACAGTAGCAAAATCTAATGCAAGCATGAGAGAATGGAATGGGCGATATCGGGATGATCAAAGGGGGGCTTGCCTGGTTGCTCTGGCAAGGAGGGGTCGTCATCGACATAGTCGATCACTGGGGCATCATCGGCCTCGGGGTCTACCGGAGAGAAGAGGGGGAAGAAATCGTAAATATAAGCAAACAGATGCAATGCTAAGCATGACATGGCGATAAGCAGAACTAGGGTCGACCTAACGTAGTACTACACGTTGCAGACCGAGGGGATAAATATCCGAGGATGAATTCCCGACGTTAGGTGGATTCCGGACAAAGGAAAAGAGGGGGAAAGTTCCAAGTTCATCATGCTAGGGGCATGTGACAGATGAACGAACCACGTATTCGGATTCGTTGGATTTTTCTGAGCAACTTTCATGTATAAAGTTTTTCCATCCGAGCTACGGTTATTTTTCTATGAATTTCTAAAGGTTTAAACATTTTCTGGAATTAAATAAATTATCAGAAAAGAAATACTATGTCAGCATGACATCACTGTGACGTCAGCAGTCAACAGGACGGCTGACCAGGTCAAACTGACCAGTGGGTCCCACCTATCATAGACAGTGGACTAACAGAAGTTTAAAACTAACTAAACAGAGTTATTTAGCAGGTAGGCCCCACCTGTCATAGACTAATTAGCTAAACTAATTAGTTTTAACTATTAAAACATTTTAACTAGAGGATTAAGCGGTGGGGCCCGCTGTCGGTGTCAAAACCAGCGGATCTCGGGTAGGGGGTCCTGAACTGTGCGTCTAAGGCGGATGGTAACAGGAGACGGGGGACACGATGTTTACCCAGGTTCGGGCCCTCTCGATGGAGGTAATACCCTACTTCCTGCTTGATTGATCTTGATGATATGAGTATTACAAGAGTTGATCTACCACGAGATAGTAGAGGCTAAACCCTAGAAGCTAGCCTATGGTATGATTGTTGTTGCTGTCCTACGGACTAAACCCTCCGGTTTATATAGACACCGGAGGGGGCTAGGGTTACACAGAGTCGGTTACAAGGGAGGAGATCTACATATCCGTATTGCCAAGCTTGCCTTCCACGCCAAGAAGAGTCCCATCCGGACATGAGACGAAGTCTTCAATCTTGTATCTTCATAGTCCAACAGTCCGGCCAAAGGATATGGTCCGGCTGTCCGAGGACCCCCTAATCCAGGACTCCCTCAGTAGCCCCTGAACCAGGCTTCAATGACGATGAGTCCGGCGCGTAGATTGTCTTCGACATTGCAAGGCGGGTTCCTTCTCCGAATACTCCATGGAAGATTTTTAACACAAGGATAGTGTCCGGCTCTACAAAACAAATTCCACATACCACCGTAGAGAGAATAATATTTCCACAAATCTAATCTGCCGACAGTTCTTCATAACGTGACGTATTGCCGTGGTCTGGTCACGACGAACCATTTTTTCGAACCTGCCACTGCACGTGTTGCAAGGCGGTTTGGGGTAAGTTCTTTGGCTTGGACATGACATTTAGTTCATGTTGCTATTCCCCCAATAAGATACGGAGACTTGCTTCACATTTGGAATTACACAAAAAAGATTGGCACGTCCTGTCGAAGCAGATATCGTGTCCCTCTTTTCACGGGATTCTCATCAATACGGGTGTGGGTAACCCAATCGTGCCTGCGAGTATGACGCCTCGATTTTAGGCAAGTTCCAAACGGCCACGCGGAGGACGCTTGATATTCACCCTCTTTATAAAGGGGCCAAGGCCTATCCTTTTCTTCTCGCGCTTAATCGAACCCTTCCCCCACCTCGAGTTCCAACACCCAAGGCTCAGGCTAGGTGCTTCGGACCTACAATCATGTTCGGATCCAACCTTCAAGGTCGGTGGATGCCCTCCTCTGTCACAAAGGAGGACATCAAGAAGCTAAGAGAAGCTAGGTATTTGACCGGCGAAATCTCGCACAGGCTGCCTGCTCGAGGGCAGGTCATTCCCGCTCCTGAACCTGGCGAGAGTGTCGTATTCGTCTCCCACTTCCTCCGAGGGCTAGGTTTTAGTCTAGATCCCTTTGTCAGAGGGCTCGTGTTCTACTACGGGCTCGATTTCCATGATCTGGCTCCGGATTCCATCCTTCACATCTCGTCATTTATCGTCGTGTGCGAAGCCTTCCTCCGCATTACCCCACACTTCGGCTTATGGCTCAAGACCTTCAATGTGGTGCCGAAGATGATTGAGGGGCGACACGCAGAGTGCGGAGGTGCCGTAATAAGCAAAGGCGCCGATGCTCCATGGACAAAGGGTTCCTTCCCGGAGGTGTCCAGCTTGTGGCAACGGGAGTGGTTTTATATCACAGCTCCCCGAGGTACCAAGTGGGTAGCTGCCCCTGCCTTCCGCTCGCCCCCCCGCCTCAATTGGCGTCCTGGGTCAACAAGGGGCTGGACTGGGACCAGTAAATGATGTGGCGATATTGCAGAGTTGCATCCGAGATCTCCTAGAGAGAGATGTCAGCCTCGTTAAGGTAATGCAAGTCATGCTAGTTCATCGAGTCCTGTCTTGCAAACGTCGACCTCTCCGTATGTGGGAGTTCAACCCGGAAGGACCGCGAACTATCCAGCACTTCTTCGGCATGACGCTCGAAGAGATGTACAAATTGTTCTTCGGATCACGAATAAAGTGTCCGGACATCACCGAGGATGCGGGTCTGAGCTGCAATCGTCCAGATACCCAAGTAAGTGATTCCGCGGCCGAACATGTTGTCTTTTATTTGTCACAACATTGTTCTGAAAAGTCGCCTTTTGACCAGGACTGGATAAAGAAGGCGAAGATGATCAGGTGTTCGGCCCCCCTTCCCGAAGGCTCACCGGATCCCGTACTAGCCAGGATGCTTGAGCTTGTGCCTTATCAAGCGCCATCAGGGGAAGATAAAGGGAGGAACAAAGAAGCCGAAAGCGAGCCTCACTCATTATTCATCCAAACCGGGGGAATTAGTGCCTCCGCGAAGGAGGATAACCGGGGAGAAGAATCTAAAATTCCCTCTCCCCAGGGAAGGAAGAGGACCGCCTCTGAAGACTTGGAAACAATGGTCTCCAAGCGAGGGAAGAAACCTTTGTCAGGGGGCCCTACCCCGGAGGGCATACTTACCGCACAGTGCCCGCTAGGGGACCAGCCCTCCACCGAGCTGTAAGTAAAAAAAAGTACTTTATAGTAAATATACCCTGCTTCATTTCTGAGAATAATAACCGAGACGTATGTTTTGTAGTTCGGATCGTAGCCCTTCTCAATAGAGTTCGTCTTCGGGGGATCTTCTTCCGGAGATGATGGAAAGCGAAACGCCTCCCCGCGCCTCCCCGCCTCGTGAGGCGGGCGACCCTGAGGTGTCGTCACGGAGGATTTTTCCTGATCCGCCAAGGCCAGAAGGTAACCCTTCGGCCACCCGAAGTCCGGGGTATTCGGCTCCTAAGGAGAGCAACAGAAAGAGTCCGGAACTGTCCGGTGCGCGACCAGACGCACTGATGAATCTTCTGGAGCAAGCGGCTATCTCAGAAACGCATCGTACGCTAATGGGTATGGTGGTTGAGAGGATTTCATCCGCCGAAAGCGGGTTGCATGAAGCTTTTATGAGTCAGCTGAAAGGCTTTGAGGTACGCAAAGTAATATATATTTTTTGACGATACCGCACACGCTAGGTGTGGCCTATGCAGATAGTAGCCCCTGAGACTCAGGTTGCTGTCGAAAAAGACGGCAAATAGAGGATCATAGTCCCAGGTAATAACCGTGCTGCTTTCACGAGCACGTGGCTGAGGGTCCGGTGGCTAGCCAGACTGGTGAGTTTGCCGAACTGAAGCGGCAACTTGATGCGGCAGATGCCGACATCGTGCTTCTAAACAAGCGGCTTGACGAGGCACAGGGTATGTATTCTCCTAGGATCAACCCATATTAAGAGGAGCATGATGCTAGTATCTGTAATATGCTGTGACTGCAGATGGAGCTGTCGCCGTGGAGACCCTTCGGGCGGAACTTGCCGAGCCAAGGAACAAGCCAGGAAGAGTGATGCGGCCGCCCTAAAGGCGGTCGAAGAGCTAAGAGCCGAACAGGCTGCCCATTGCCAGAGCAAAGAGAAAATAGCCAAGATGGCTGTTGAGCTGAAAGATGCCGCCGGCCGGTATGAGCTTCTTGAAAAGGAAAGCCAAACGAAGGCGGCGGACCTGAAGGAGGCCATGGAAGCGGCCAAGGAAACCCGCTCGCAAATCAGAGCGGCGAAGGAGGAACTCCGTCAAGCCGGAGATATCGCGGCTGGGAAGCCCTTTTTGTTGCGGACGAGGTTTGGAGACCCGAAGTATGCCCCTCTGGATAACTTATGGAGTTCTGCAGACGCGTACTTGGATTTAGCAGCGAGTGCCGCTGATGCGACCAAGTTTTTCAAAGATCAGAAAGATCATGTAGTGGAAAGGTTGTTCTGGTCACAGTTCAGCACTCCAACGCGTCCGCTGCTGTTAAATGAACAAATGTCCGAGTGGGCCGAGCTCCATAGGTTGTCCGGACTTGCTATGAGGTCAATCGTGGATCACCTTTGGCCAGAGGGACCGAGGCCGAATAGTTATTTTTGTCTAGTGCAACGATTCCTTGGCGCTGTGCCGCAAATTGACGATATAAAGAAGTCGGCGTGCATAGAGGGTGCGCGGATGGCTCTTGCCCGTGTTAAGACATACTGGGCGGAGATGGAGGCCACCGCTATTGCAACCCAAGGCCCGGCCATAGGCCAGGTCCCGGCCGAGCACTATTTTGAAGAAGTCCTAGAAGGCACTCGTGTAATAGAGGCTCAGTGCTCGAAGAGTATCATGTTCAAGTGACATGTATCCCGATTGTAAAAACAATGCTATTAAATTATAAAGGCTGTGTTTATACTTTTGCCTGAAAGTATTATGATGCCTCCTGTGCGGCCGTTTATGTATATATGTATATAACCTGAAAGTTTGCAGTCGTCGGCTTCAGCCCCCACGCATATAATGCGGGGGTGTTCGCAAAAACGCGTATTCACACTTGATCCAACGTCTTGGTCCATTAAGGAGGTGATAACGCAGCGAACGAGGCAATCAGACTATATTGCTTTAACACTTTCACTTAGCCATAGGAGTTTGACGGTGGGACTACTATATAGCCCCTGGTACTTCCGCGCTCATCCGAATACGGGGCGCGTACATACATGACCGGGAAACGGCCCTTCGTTAATGCGGAGGAATCCCGAAGATTCCGCTAAGTCATTGAGTGGTTGACCAGTCTCGCGCTTTATCATGACAGTCAGTTTTTGGCTTTCTCTACTGAGGTGCTCGTCCGGATGAACCAGGGCACAATCGCAGTAGTTCTCCCGGTGCCACCTTAGCCGATAGAGCGGAACGTAAGGTAGCAAAACGCGGGAGCCGGGCAAACCCAACATTTGACCAAAGACATGATTCGGAGCTGATGCATATAAGGCCAAACTTGCGACGCCGAACACTCCCTAAGGTATTCGGTCTTTACAACATATACCGGGCTGAATAACGCCCTTGATAATGATCCCTGAGTGTCCAGGTACGTGCATCATTCTGACGTGGCGAAATGCCAATAACGTCAGCATCCCTCTCGGTTATGCTGAGTATCTGTAGGATGTAAACAACAAGAGACAGTAAAAAAGGTTTACGCAGGGTCTTAATCTAAAAAGAAACCTTTGAGCGGGGCCCTGCTGCACGTCTGCGCCTGTGTCTCCGTTGTGCCGTATCCTGGAAGGGTGTAGCACAATTATAATCTGTAAAAGAGAAAAACTTAGGTGAAAGTTGTCGTGCGAAAAATTGGTTATTCTCAATAAACCACTAAAATTCAAGATAAGTAAGGTCGAGCCGAACTGTAGTCTTTTTACACGCGGGAAGCCCCTGGTACCGCCTATAGGGGTATATCCATCAAACCAATCTCAGGTTTATCTACGCTGTTACAGCTAGTGATGTGCCGGACTCGTCTAGCCGTGTCCGCGGTCTTGACGACCGATCATTTATTCTGGTTGGAGAGGCCGTTTAGTGTTCGGCTGTTAAAGCCGCCATACGTTCTTCCGCATGTAAGGAACGCTCAACATTTCCGCTAACTGTGATGATGCCACGTGGACCGGACATCTTAAGCTTGAGAGAAGCATAGTGCGGTACTGCATTAAAACGAGCGAAAGCTGTTCTTCCGAGTAGTGCTTGGTAGCCGCTTCGGAATGGAGCGATGTCGAAGGTTAACATTTCACTTCAGAAGTTGTCGGGAGAACCGAACACAACCTCTAATATTAGAGAGCCCGTACAGCGGGCCTCTGGGCATGGTATTACTCCATTAAAGGTAGTATTGCTTTGGCTAATTCTCATTGGGTCTATCCCCATTTTGCGGACTGTGTCCTGATATATCAGATTAAGACTACTGCCGCCGTCCATGAGGACTCGGGTGAGATGGTATCCGTTGATTATTGGGTCTAGCACCAAGGCAGCCAATCCTCCGTGCCGGATACTTGTCATGTGATCCCTGCGATCAAAAGTGATCGGGCAGGTCGACCAAGGGTTGAACTTAGGGGTGACGGGCTCTACGGCGCATGTGTCTCGGAGTGCATGCTTGCTTCTCCTCTTCGTCACGTGAATTGTGTTCATTGTTTTGACCTCTGGTGGGAACTTTTTCTGTCCCCCAGTGTTTTGCTGACGAGGCTCATCCTCGTCTTCACTTGGTGTCTCCCTCCCCTTGTGTTCGGCGTTTAGCTTACCGGCCTGCTTGAAGACCCAGCATTCTCTGTGGGTGTGATTTGCAGGTTTATCGGAGGTGCCATGAATCTGACATAATTTCTCTAGAACCTTGTTTAGGCTGGACGGTCCATCTCTGTTGCCTTTGAAAGGCTTTTTCCGCTAACCGGGTCGAGAGCCCCTGAATCCGGTGTTTACCGCCGTGTTGTCTGGGCTGTCTTCGTTATTTCGACGCTTGCTTTTACTGCGTCATGGTTTTCCATTACCATCCCTGACTTCAGATGTGCCTGGGTCGTTGGTTCTACTACGGGCCAGCCAGCTATCTTCGCCCGTGCAGAAGCGGGTCATAAGGCTTGTTAGGGCTGCCATTGTCCTTGGCTTTTCTTGGCCGAGGTGTCTGGCAAGCCATTCGTCTCGGACGCTGTGTTTGAAAGCTGCTAGGGCTTCGGTGTCCGGGCAGTCAACGATTTGATTCTTCTTAGTGAGAAATCTGTTCCAAAGCTTTCGGGCTGACTCTCCGGGCTGTTGAATTATATGACTTAAATCGTCTGCATCTGGAGGTCAGACATAGGTCCCTTGAAAATTAGCCCTAAAGGCATCCTCAAGCTCCTCCCAACTTCCAATTGAGTTTTCGGGGAGGCTCTTCAGCCAGTGTCGAGGTGGTCCTTTCAGCTTGAGGGGCAAGTACTTGATGGCGTGGAGACCGTCTCCGCGAGCCATATGGATATGGAGGAAGAAGTCCTCAATCCAGACCCCAGGGTCTGTCATTCCGTCGTACACCTCTATGTTCACGGGTTTGAATCCCTCTGGAAATTCATGATCCAGCACCTCATCGGTGAAACATAGGGGGTGTGTGGCACCCCTGTATTTGAATGTATCATGGCGTTCTGACGGTTGTAGTGTTCAGTTTTGATTATGCGCTGGAGCGCGCTTCCTAGATCCGTAGATGGATCTGGTTACGCCGGCCTTTTGATGCAAGCCCTCGCGTGGATCGTGTGCCGACTTGTGTGCGGCCTCGTTAGCCGCTCTATCACAGCCACGAGGTGGTCGATCCGACCGGTCAGCCATTTTACTTTTCGGCTTTGTGGGCTCTAAGGCCTCATCATCGAATTCGGGCAGCAGCTTACGCTTTGGATAGCTCTTTGTGTGGCGACTACCACCATGCTTTTTCTTCAGTGTCGAGCACTTTGTTCCATCTACTGTTGAGCGTATCCTGCGCGGCCTTAAGCCTTTGCTTCTGCTTCTTCAGACTCCTCGCGGTGGCAATAAGCCTTCTACGGAGGTTCTCTTGTTCCAAGTGCCTTTCCGGGATGATGTGTGCGTCGTCGTCCGGACTGTTTTCCTCTCCGGAGAGAGGTTGATGATCTTTATCTTCGGCGTCGCCATGGTCGGACAACGGCTCTGTACTATGTTTGCCGTCCGCTGGTTCATCCTGCTCTGTCGCTGGATCCGTGTGGTCATCATTTCCTCTGGAGTCGACCGGGGTATTATTTTTTCTTGCGCTGTTATCGCTGTTCTTGCCGAGGCGGGATTTGGAGCGACGCCTACGCCGTCGCTTTGGATGCTTCTCAAGGGAGCTATCCTTCGCTGCATCCTTCTGTTCCTCGTCATTGTTTTCTTTGGGTGTATCCACCATATATATATCGTGTGATGAAGTGGCAGTCCAGTGCCCTGTGGGCAGTGGTTCCTGTTCGTCTCCTGCATCGTCGTCCATACCGTCAATGTTTCCGGAGCCTAAATCGAGCATGTCGGTTAAATCGTCGACAGTGGCTACTAAGTGGGTGGTGGGTGGGGAGCGAATTTCTTCGTCGTCCGCATCCCATTCTAGCCGGACATAGTTCGACCAAGAGTCTCCTGACAAGGAGAGAGACCTCAACGAGTTTAACACGTCGCCAAAGGGCGAGTGCTGAAAGATATCCGCGGAGGTAAACTCCATGATCGGTGCCCAATCGGATTCGATAGGCACGGACGCGGGTGGCTCGGATCCCACGGCCGGGGATGAATCCAACGGTTCGGCAACATGGGTCTCGTAGGAGGTGAAGTCAGTATTCGGCTCTATCGCCACTAAGTGTGCGGCCTCCGTGGCGGGGTCCATCCACCCGTCCACACATGGCGCGATTTGTTCCGAACTGAGGGCCGGAGTAATTGCAGGTGTGATCTCCCGAACGCTGTCCGACGATAGAGCTAAGTCATGCTCTTCGTGATTGTGCGGCGCACCTGATATGGGCTCGAATCCGTCGAAGATCAAGTCTCCGCGGATGTCGGCAGTATAGTTCAAGTTTCCAAACCTGACCTGATGGCCAGGGGCGTAGCTCTCGATCTGCTCTAGATGGCCAAGCGAGTTGGCCCGCAATATGAAGCCGCCGAATATGAAGATCTGTCCGGGGAGGAAAACCTCACCCTGGATCACATCGTTGGCGATGATCGAAGGAGCCATCTAGCCTTATGGTGACGGCACAGTGGAACTCTCAATGAAAGCACCAATGTCGGTGTCAAAACCGGCGGATCTCGGGTAGGGGGTCCCGAACTGTGCGTCTAAGGCGGATGGTAACAGGAGACGGGGGACACGATGTTTACCCAGGTTCGGGCCCTCTCGATGGAGGTAATACCCTACTTCCTGCTTGATTGATCTTGATGATATGAGTATTACAAGAAAAATGTGGAACTGGATCATAAAAGTCCAGTGCATTTTTAGGCACTGCCACAATTATTTTTGGGAGAGGTTTAGATTCATTTGGAATTTTCATAAATGAATTTGCATTTTAAATTGCTGGAATGGCACTGTTATAAATGTTAGTGTCCATTTTAGCATAAGAGTGATGTTGATTTTCTTTACATCAAATTGTATTGGAATATTTGCTAAATGATGAACATTTTTCCAGCAACTTTTGTGCAACTTCAAATTTCACTTATGATTTGAATTTGAATTCAGATCGGAGTTGAAAAGAGATATCAAACAAAGGTGATTAAGCATTCTTTAGCCAAATGATTAGGCTTAATCACAGAGGGTTACTGTAGCATGACACTGGGGGTGTTACACAGGTCGTGGCCGACTCCCTCGCCAGGCTTCCGCTTGAAGGTTGCCGAGATACACGACGTGTACATGGTGGTAAGTGGCAAGAGCGTGTGTGAAGAAGTACAACCCTGCAGGGTTAACATGATCTATTCGAATAGTCGTGCCCGCGGTAAAGGACTTCTGGGTTGCTTGTACAGTTCATAGACAAGTGAAAGTGGATACTCTAAAATGCGCAAGATAAGCGTGAGTGCTATGGATGGCCTTCTCGTAGGGAGACGGGAGCGGATCCATAGTGGTGTATTGATATGGTGAATACGCGGACTCGTGTGCGCCACCTCAAAAGAGTTACTTGCAGTCGTAGTTCAGGATATCCACCGAGTCAAAGCTGTCTTGCTGCAGTTAAACTCCACCACCCCTTTGTTGATACCGATGCATATGTAGATAGTTCTGATGTAAGTCTTGCTGGGTACATTTGTACTCATGTTTGCTTATTTTATGTTTGGCAGAGAGACTTCAGTCTCGCTAGTAGTTCTGCGTGGACTTCGATGTTTAGCTTGTTACCTCAGCTACGATCTTGTACCTTTGGGAGGGTCTTGTAGATAGTCAGGCTTCTCAGCCTTCTTCATTTGTAGTTGTCTGCACTCAGACAAGTTAAGCTTCCGCATGTTCTTGTTGCTTGTATGCTCTGTATGTAGGGTCATGAGACCCATGTTTGTAATACTTGGCTCCTCGGAGCCTAATGAATAAATACTCTGAGTTGTAGAGTTTTGTTGTGATGCCATGTTGTATTTGCACATATCGAGCATATTGTGTGTATGTTTGAAATGCTTGGTATGTGTGGGATATGACTATCTAGTTGTTTATCCTTGGTAGCCTCTCTTACCGGGAAATGTCTCCTAGTGCTTCCACTGAGCCATGGTAGCCTGCTACAGCCCGGATTACCAGAGACCTGCTAGCCCAGTTGCTACTGCTCCGGAACACTTAGGCTGGCTGGCATGTGTCCTTCTTCGTTCTTGTGTCTGTCCCTTCGGGGAAATGTCACGCGGTGATCCTTTAAGTCCTTGTAGCTTGCTACGACTTGGGATTCACTCGCTGTTGATCGACACATTCGTTGCTTGGTCATGTATGCCTGTCCCTGTAAGTTAGTGCCACTTTGGGTTCACGACTAGCCATGTCAGCCCGGGTTCTCCGTCATATGGATGCTAGCGACGCTATCATATACGTGAGCCAAAAGGCGCAAACGGTCCCGGGCCAGGTAAGGTGGCACCCGTGGGAATACCGTGCGTGAGGCCGCAAAGTGATATGATGTGTTACATGCTAGATCGGTGTGACTTAGGATCGGGGTCCTAACAGCTTTGGTATCAGAGCCTAACTGCGTGTAGGATTACCAAGCCAAACTGGTAGAAGTTGAGTCTAGAAATGCTTTAGTTATATAAGGGAATTGATTGTGGATGGGAACGTAAGGCTCTTTTTACTTCTTTACCTTATGCCCTTCTGATCTGAGTCAACCTCTTCTTTTCTACGAGGATTAAGAACTAGGCCTTCTCATCTTTCTATCAGGATCACGTGTTACTAATCCGTAGACCTATAAGATTGATGGATTCAAGTATGAGTTCAGTTCCTACTACTTCCGTATGTTCATAGTTGGTCTCGGAACCTTGATATTGTGATGTTGAGTGGTCATGCCACCACTTTTGCAGGATGTCTCAAATCTTTTGAGCATGTACAGCCGTTATGCTATCCGAGTCATCCCAGGTTTCTAAACTATCTAATGCATTTGAAAATTCTTCCTTCCTGTTCCCGGTGTCCTTTTGGTCAGGATAAGCACACTAATCGTCTGTTGAGGTACTCCTTGCCTTGACATATATGTTGGAACTAGTATTATGACCCTAGGCATCTTAGAGGATCACGTGGTAATATGGACATGTTTTGTGTTCCCAGTATGATGATTCTGGCCGTCATTCTCGAAAGCATCCCGTGAAGCCATTTAGTTAGTAGGCCTTCTATCTCTGGGTTCTTAAGCCCAAGATTCACTCTACTTACCTCCTGTTGATAGTGTTGCTAGTTCCTTTAAGATATTAGTAACCTTTGCGATAATCCTCGAGGTCCGTGGTATTCCCTTCTTCCAAATACCATGAACTGCTTATGGCAGAAGTTCTTGAACCTAAAAATCACAACAAGAGTGCTCTCGATGAGTCCCACATTCTATATTGTGACTCTGCCAGTTCTACCTTTCTGCATGGGTTATCCGGAAGAAATATGTTGAACTCGTTCGACATACTAATCTATGCATCAAGAACTCAGAAAGTTATATGCTATTTTGAGTTGCCCCCCTTCAGTTATATTCCGACCTTCATCTATCAATTGATAGTCAAGGGTATGTGTGCGATCGTGTTCATCGATGCCTACTATTCTTGTGGTCCGTCAAGCCGTTCTATTTCAGAATGAATAGGAGAAACAAACTCCAGAACCTCATCCATATCTAGGATTGGGTTAAAGCAATTGTATTCCGCGGATCAAAATGCCAATCCAGCTTTTGCTCTACTGTACCTTGGAGTGTTACCATGTTTATGTTAAGAGTGTCATGAGAATTGCACCACCTCTTATGAATTCTTGACGCAGTAATACTTCTCGCCATCATTGTTCATTCCTCGGTTCCCGTGTTATTGTAACCGGAATACCGACAAGTGTACTGTGATGTGCGAAATCAATACTCCTAGCAACTCCGTTGCTTGGTAGTTAATGGACAATACTCTCATTCTTAGCGTGCTAGTTATTGAATTATCATTCTAAGACTGATCGTGCTACCTAGTCCATTTTTCCTGGTGCACCCTTCGATCAAGAGTTAGGATTGTATCAATTCCTTTCTTGTTTGGTCACATCGTCTTGCCCTGAAAAGCAAGATTGTTCTCGAGCTTAGTAACATATCTGTGGTTCGTGATTTTCCGAATATCTTCTCGGAAGTGTTACCAGGTTGTCACCTGATGCTATGTTGAGTTCGTGATCAAGTTGGTTTCTTGTAGCCACCCCTTTCTCCAAGAATCTGTGTTGGATACCCCTGAGCTAGTTGGTTGAGCCAAGCAACAACCTGGAGAGTTGGAAGATAAAAGCTTGCCTAACTTAGTTCGTTCCAAAGGGATATCCTTGCGTTGTGTGTTAATTGAAGAAAGATGATATCTTCATCGATTGGTCCCTGTGATCAGTTGTTGGACATATTGTCTTATCAAAACTTTGATTTGAGTATGGGCTATCGTCAAATCAAGTTAGAACCAACGATATTCGTAATGTTGTCTTACTCGTGGTTGATTCATCGAGCATACACCATTACATCTTTTGGCCTGACCAATACTATCACATTGTTCACATAATGGTGGAACTCCAGTGATATGGAAATTCCGATGAGTTGCTGTTGAGCCCATCAGCAGCAACTTGTCTCCTCCATGATTCATGTTGAACATTGAGCTAGTCTTGGAAACTTTGTAAGCATTGCCTTCGTGTTCCGCTCATGAGGTATATGTTTGGGTGAAAGAAGTGACTTTCTCCAAGTTCACGTGCATTAGCTGTAAGTTGCCGCCATGAATTTGAGAAAGGTTTGTTTTGTTTCCTCTGGAATCATCCCAAATCATTCATGCATACGTGCGAAGTATTCTATGGTTTGGTAGATTAATTACCTCCACTCCATATGTATTCCCTAGCACACCAAGCCACTGATTGAGTTGTTCAAGGAGAAGAAGTTCCTTCTTAAGAGCAAGCCTTATGCAAGGACTTCGATATCCTCGATGATGGTTCCCAACCAGAACTCGGTAGTGTTTTGTGGTAAGGGTTCTTTGTGCTCACGTTTGTCTTGTACAGTGTGTTCACATGTATCCTGCAACCTAGCTCATGTTTTGGAGTTTGTTGCCGTAGTTCATTTCCCGAGACTCTCGCAACGTCATCTCGTCGGTTGTGTTGCAAACTTTCTTTTACAGACATGCTGTCTGCAATATCCTGTTACCAACCAGATCTGAATCTCAGGCAGATATGACGGTTGGAACTTTTCCAAGATCTATGACGTAGGTTCTGGCAAGGTTGATGTTTTGGCCGACACACCTAGTTGGAAGACCTATTATTGTAGTATCTTGGTTGAGCAAGTTGACCATCTTCTCCATGAAGATTTCGAGTGACTTATTATAGAAGTTGTTCCTTATGGATCCTTTGTATTCCGAAGTCCGACCTTTACTTGATGGCCATGTCGATGCTTTTAAGCATGATCGTGGTACCTAGAACATCAAGGAGAACATTAGAAGCGGAGTGCTAAATGTCTCTCGGTCGATCCTTCAGATTTTGTTTCCTTGGCATCGTCAAGGTAAAATCTGAGAAAGTGCCGTCTTCCTTTGTATCTGCATCCTCCATCACTATTCATCGTGGTAGTAGGAACTGTTGCCAAGATCTTTGGCATAGATGCTGGTAAAACCCTGATGAATATGGAAATGCTCAAGTTCTTGAGAGCAAGCTCAGAGACTAGGTTATATCTTCGGTATCAGTCAGATTGTGCCTTCCATTTGCCGATTGTTCTGTAACCATAGTTCCATTCCAAAACTGAGTATGCCATTTCTTTGAATTCCTTCAAACGATCGTTTGTGAATTGCCATTAGCCTGGTATGAAGAGCTTCAATGATCCTTTCCGATAGAGTTTCTTTCTGTCGTCATCGTGTTGGATGAAGATCTCGAAAGCAAAGACGTAAAGATCAATTTAAAGCAATGGATCAACATCTTCGAGAAGGGCAGTTGGATCATGAAGATCATGTTAGCTTTGTGTCCCCTCTGTCTACTTACCTCACGTCTTGAATCTCGGGACGAGATTCTTGTTTAGTGGGGGTGAGTTGTCACAGCCCTAGAATTTGTGCCTGCAAATAGTTGCATCTGCATCCATGCATCATGTTAATTTTCAAATTAATTTGAATTGGGGATGTTGAAACCCTAGCACCAAAAGAACTCAACTAGGTTCGAATTAAAAACATTTTCAATGAACCCAAAGTGCCTTATGAAAAGTTCACGATTTTTGGTTAAGGTAGAAACCTCTACCAAAATGATGAATATATTTCTAGGACATTTTTGGATTTTTGAATTAACTCATATTGTATTTGAGTTGGAGCAAATAAATCCTATAATTATTTTTATTGCTCCAATTATTCTAAAACATTTTGTGGAGTTTTGGAATAATCCATATTGCATCCACAAATAATTTCAGAAGCAACAAAAATGGTTTAGTATTAGTACTAAAGCAAAACAGAGCAAAACAAATAGAAAACAGAAAGAAAAATAGGAAAGGACAGAAAACCTACCTAACTTACCTCCAGCCCAGTCGAAGGCCCAGCCCACTAGGCGTTGCCAGTCGTTCCCTACCTCTACCAGTAGGCAGAGGCAGGACAGCGAGCGCACGCGCCAAGCGGCCACCTCCTGCTTCGTGCTGTCGACGCCTCCTGCGTCCTCGCCTTGCGTCGGGGAGGCGTATGGATCGATCCCACCCCTCGTTCACTCTCCCCCTCGCCTCCCTCTCTCGTTCCTCCCCATGGCCGAGCAGGTCATGAGCGCGCCGCCGCCGTTTCCGTAGCCACCGCTGGCCCCGCGCCCCCTTTTCTCTCTCTAGAAGCTCCGCCATGACCTGCTCTTCATCTTCGCCGAGACAAACGACACCGGAACACACCACAGCGCCCGCATCGCCCTCTTCTTCAAGCTCGGACGACCGAGATCGCCGCCGCCATTCCGTCGTCACCAAGCCGCCCCCGAGCCACTCGAGCTTCCCTCCAGGATCACCGTGAGCTCCTACACCTCCTCCCGTGCTCGCCCCCTCTGTTCTTGTCCGCTGACCGCAGCCCCGCCATGGCCGAGCACTCGAAGCCGCCGCCTCCAAGCTCGCTGTTGCTAGTCACCCCTGCTGACTAAGCCAAGCACCTGGACGAGCTCCTGACATCCCGTAGATATTGCCCAGCGCTCCTGTTCGCTCGCTTGCAAGCCACAGCACCTCGCCCGAGCACAGCCGAGCTCCGGTCGCCGCCGAGGTCGACGCCGTGGCCAACTCCGGCCACCTCGCGCCCTCCCCCCGCCACCGTTGGATGCGCACGAGCCCCATCTCCTCGTAGATGGGCTCGGCCATCGATTTGGTCACCGGAGCCGCCGTCCCGATCATCACCGCCGCGTTTCTAGGTCGCCGGCGTTGAGCTCCGGTGATGCTGACGTGGCTCTGGCTTAATTAGGCCTAACCACTAATTAGCACTGACCTAATTGACCTATGGGTCAATGACATGTGGGGCCCGGCCCATGATTAACCTATTAGTTTATGTTTAATTAAACTGGTTTAGTCACTGTGAGACTGACATGTCGGACCGACTAGTCAGTTTGACCTGGACCGCGCATGTTGACTTGCTAACGTCACACCAACGTCATGCTGACGCAATAAGTCATTTTCTGGATTTAGTTTAAATTAGAATAACCAGGAAATTCCAGAAAATAGTTAAAACTTCTAAAATTCATAGTAAATAATCTGTAACTCAGATTGAAAAGATTTATATATGAACAATGTTCAGAAAAATCCAAAGAATATGAATATGGCATTTTCATGCATGTTTTAACAAGTTAACCTCACTGAATAGGACAATTCATGATTATGAATAAAGGGTAATTAGTTTTGGAGTTGGTTTTCGCTATAGGTTTGAATTCCACTTCTATGGATATGACTAACTGTTGCACTAGGTCAATTCAGTACTTTAATATGACATATCATTCATATGAATGTGCATTGCATTGATTGTGGTTCCTTTTGTGTTTGCCGGTGGTTGTTCCCTCTTAGTAGACGATGTTTCCGACGACGTGATCGATGACACCGATGAAGAGCTATACTATCTCTAGAAGTGCCAGGCAAGCAAACCCCCTTGTTCATTCCGATACAAACCCACTCTCTCGCTCCTGCTCTCTTTTACTGCATTAGGACAACACCGTTTCAACTGTTACATGCTGCGGTAGCTGAACCCCTTTCGTCTGCATGACCTGTCATTGCCACAGTAAATAGATGAAACCCACTAGCATGAGTAGGAGTTGTTTGAGCCCTAATGTGCCTACTCATTCATGCTTCTTTGTCATGCCTGCTACTACCTAGAGTTGAGTCAGGTCTGATTCATCGGGGATGAATTAGAGGTGTGTGAACATGTCCTACTGTTGAGAGCTAAGTGTGTGAACACGATTTGGTAAAGGTAGCGGTGAGAGGCCATGGTGGAGTACATGGTGGGTTGTCTCATTGAAACCGTCCTCAGGAACTGAGTTCTGTATTTGTGATCCATGAACAGTTACTACCAAGCATTGGAATGCTTAAGTGCCCCTCTCGTCTTATTAATCAACCTGATCTCTATCCAGGAGTTGCAAGTAGTTTCTGGTGTTTGTAGGTACTGTTAGTAGTCTACCAAGTGGCACCCGGTACAGGTGGGCTTGGGACAGACTAGGCACCGTGGCCGGGTATGCCAAGCGCCGCCCGTTTGGTGGGCTTGGAACCCTGTACACATCGTTTGGGGCCGTGAGCGACACCCCGGCCGGATCTCCTTGCGGATGGAACCCGAATAGGCGATAAACCTGGACGAGAGACTTGTGTGGTTAGTCAGGTCGTGGCCGACTCCCTCGCCAGGCTTCCGCTTGAAGGTTGCCGAGATACACGACGTGTACATGGTGGTAGGTGGCGAGAGCGTGTATGAAGAAGTACACCCCTGCAGGGTTAACATGATCTATTCGAATAGCCGTGTCCACGGTAAAGGACTTCTGGGTTGCCTGTACAGTTCATAAACAAGTGAAAGTGGATACTCTAAAATGCGCAAGATTAGCGTGAGTGCTATGGATGGCCTTCTCATAGGGAGACGGGAGCGGATCCATAGTGGTGTATTGATATGGTGAATATGCGGACTCGTGTGCGCCACCTCAAAAGAGTTACTTGCAGTCGTAGTTCAGGATAGCCACCGAGTCAAAGCTGGCTTGCTGCAGTTAAACTCCACCACCCCTTTGTTGATACCGATGCATATGTAGATAGTTCTGGTGTAAGTCTTGCTGGGTACATTTGTACTCACGTTTGCTTATTTTATGTTTTGCAGAGAGACTTCAGTCTCGCTAGTAGTTCCGCATGGACTTCGACGTTTAGCTTGTTACCTCAGCTACGATCTTGTACCCTTGGGAGGGTCTTGTAGATAGTCAGGCTTCTCAGCCTTCTTCATTTGTAGTTGTCTGTACTCAGACAAGTTAAGCTTCCGCATGTGCTTCTTGCTTGTATGCTCTGTATGTTGGGTCATGAGACCCATGTTTGTAATACTTGGCTCCTCGGAGCCTAATGAATAAATACTCTGAGTCATAGAGTTTTGTTGTGATGCCATGTTGTATTTGCACATATCGAGCATATTGTGTGTATGTTTGAAATGCTTGGTATGTGTGGGATCTGACTATCTAGTTGTTTATCCTTGGTAGCCTCTCTTACCGGGAAATGTCTCCTAGTGCTTCCACTGAGCCATGGTAGCCTGCTATAGCCCGGATTACCGGAGTCCTGCTAGCCCAGTTGCTACTCCTCCGGAACACTTAGGCTGGCCGGCATGTGTCCTTCTTTGTTCCTGTGTCTGTCCCTTCGGGGAAATGTCACGCGGTGATCCTTTAAGTCCTTGTAGCTTGCTACGACTTGGGATTCACTCACTGTTGATCGACACGTTCGTTGCTGGGTCATGTATGCCTGTCCCTGTAAGTTAGTGCCACTTTGGGTTCATGACTAGCCATGTCAGCCCGGGTTCTCCGTCATATGGATGCTAGCGACGCTATCATATACGTGAGCCCAAAGGCAAACGGTCCCGGACCAGGTAAGGCGGCACCCGTGGGAATACCGTGCATGAGGCTGCAAAGTGATATGATGTGTTACATGCTAGATCGGTGTGACTTAGGATCGGGGTCCTAACAGCTTTGGTATCAGAGCCTGACTTCCTGTAGGGTTACCTAGCCAAACTGGTCGAAGTTGAGTCTAGAAATGCTTTAGTTATATAAGAGAATTGATTGTGGATGGGAACGTAAGGCTCTTTTTACTTCTTTACCTTATGCCCTTCTGATCTGAGTCAACCTCTTCTTTTCTACGAGGATTAAGAACTAGGCCTTCTCATCTTTCTATCAGGATCACGTGTTACTAATCCGTAGACCTATAAGATTGATGGATTCAAGTATGAGTTCAGTTCCTACTACTTCCGTATGTTCATAGTTGGTCTCGGAACCTTGATATTGTGATGTTGAGTGGTCATGCCACCATTTTTGCAGGATGTCTCAAATCTTTTGAGCATTTACAGCCGTTATGCTGTCCGAGTCATCCCTGGTTTCTAAACTATCTGATGCATTTGCAAATTCTTCCTTCCTGTTCCCGGTGTCCTTTTGGTCAGGATAAGCACACTAATCGTCTGTTGAGGTACTCCTTGCCTTGACATATATGTTGGAACTAGTATTATGACCCTAGGCATCTTAGAGGATCACCTGGTAATATGGCCATGTTTTGTGTTCCCAGTGTCATGATTCTGGCCGTCATTCTCGAAATCATCCCGTGAAGCCATTTAGTTAGTAGGCCTTCTATCTCTGGGTTCTTAAGCCCAAGATTCACTCTACTTACCTCCTGTTGATAGCGTTGCTAGTTCCTTTAAGATATTAGTAACCTTTGCGATAATCCTCGAGGTCCATGGTATTTCCTTCTTCCAAATACCATGAACTGCTTATGGCAGAAGTTCTTGAACCTAAAAATCACAACAAGAGTGCTCTCGATGAGTCCCACATTCTATATTGTGACTCTGCCAGTTCTACCTTTCTGCATGGGTTATCCGGAAGAAATATGTTGAACTCGTTCGACATACTAATCTATGCATCCAGAACTCAGAAAGTTATATGCTATTTTGAGTTGCCCCCTTCAGTTATATTCCGACCTTCATCTATCAATTGATAGTCAAGGGCATATGTGCGATCGTGTTCATCGATGCCTACTATTCTTGTGGTCCGTCAAGCCGTTCTATTTCAGAATGAATAGGAGAAACAAACTCCAGAACCTCATCCATATCTAGGATTGGGTCAAAGCAATTGTATTCCGCGGATCAAAATGCCAATGCAGCTTTTGCTCTGCTGTACCTTGGAGTGTTACCATTTTTATGTTAAGAGTGTCATGAGAATTGCACCACCTCTTATGAATTGTTGACGCAGTAATACTTCTCGCCATCATTGTTCATTTCTCGGTTCCTGTGTTATTGTAACCAGAATGCCGACAAGTGTACTGTGATGTGCGAAATCAATACTCCTAGCAACTCCGTTGCTTGGTAGTTAATGGACAATACTCTCATTCTTAGCGTGCTAGTTATTGAATTATCATTCTAAGACTGATCGTGCTACCTAGTCCATTTTTCCTGGTGCACCCTTCGATCAAGAGTTAGGATTGTATCAATTCCTTTCTTGTTTGGTCACATCGTCTTGCCCTGAAAAGCAAGATTGTTCTCGAGCTTAGTAACATATCGGTGGTTCGTGATTTTCCGAATATCTTCTCGGAAGTGTTACCAGGTTGTCACCTGACCGCTATGTTGAGTTTGTGATCAAGTTGGTTTCTTGTAGCCACCCCTTTCTCCAATAATTTGTGTTGGATACCACTGAGCTAGTTGGTTGAGCCAAGCAACAACTTGGAGAGTTGGAAGATAAAAACTTGCCTAACTTAGTTCGTTCCAAAGGGATATCCTTGCGTTGTGTGTTAACTGAAGAAAGATGATATCTTCATCGATTGGTCCCTGTGATCAGTTGTTGGACCTATTGTCTCATCAAAACTTTGATTTGAGTATGGGCTATCGTCAAATCAAGTTAGAACCAACGATATTCGTAATGTTGTCTTACTCGTGGTTGATTCCTCGAGCATACACCATTACATCTTTTGGCCTGACCAATACTATCACATTGTTCACATAATGGTGGAAGTCTAGTGATATGGAAATTCCGATGAGTTGCTGTTGAGCCCATCAGCAGCATCTTGTCTCCTCCATGATTCATGTTGAACATTGAGCTAGTGTTGGAAACTTTGTAAGCATTGCCTTCATGTTCCGCTCATGAGGTATATGTTTGGG
The DNA here is from genome assembly GCF_002575655.3 of Aegilops tauschii subsp. strangulata. Classification (NCBI taxonomy): domain Eukaryota; kingdom Viridiplantae; phylum Streptophyta; class Magnoliopsida; order Poales; family Poaceae; genus Aegilops; species Aegilops tauschii. The sequence goes on from NC_053037.3 coordinate 138,702,222, forward strand.
TGAAAGAAGTGACTTTCTCCAAGTTCACGTGCATTAGCTGTAAGTTGCCGCCATGAATTTGAGAAAGGTTTGTTTTGTTTCCTCTGGAATCATCCCAAATCATTCATGCATACGTGCGAAGTATTCTATGGTTTGGTAGATTAATTACCTCCACTCCATATGTATTCCCTAGCACACCAAGCCATTGATTGAATTGTTCAAGGAGAAGAAGTTCCTTCTTAAGAGCATGCCTTATGCAAGGACTTCGATATCCTCGATGATGGTTCCCAACCAGAACTCGGTAGTGTTTTGTGGTTAGGGTTCTTTGTGCTCACGTTTGTCTTGTATAGTGTGTTCACATGTATCCTGCAACCTAGCTCATGTTTTGGAGTTTGTTGCCGTAGTTCATTTCCCGAGACTCTCGCAACGTAATCTCATCGATTGTGTTGCAAACTTTCTTTTACAGACATGCTGTCTGCAATATCCTGTTACCAACCAGATCTGAATCTCAGGCAGATATGATGGTTGGAACTTTTCCAAGATCTATGACGTAGGTTCTGGCTAGGTTGATGTTTTGGACGACACACCTGGTTGGAAGACCTATAATTGTAGTATCTTGGTTGAGCAAGTTGACCATCTTCTCCATGAGGATTTCGAGTGACTTATTATAGAAGTTGTTCCTTATGGATCCTTTGTATTCCGAAGTCCGACCTTTACTTGATGGCCATGTCGATGCTTTTAAGCATGATCGTGGTACCTAGAACGTCAAGGAGAACATTAGAAGCGGAGTGCTAAATGTCTCTCGGTCGATCCTTCAGATTTTGTTTCCTTGGCGTCGTCAAGGTAAAATCTGAGAAAGTGTTGTCTTCCTTTGTATCTGCATCCTCCATCACTATTAATCGTGGTAGTAGGAACTGTTGCCAAGATCTTTGGCATAGATGCTGGTAAAACCCTGATGAATATGGAAATGCTCAAGTTCTTGAGAGCAAGCTCAGACACTAGGTTATATCTTCGGTATCAGTCGGATTGTGCCTTCCATTTGCCGATTGTTCTATAACATTGTTCCATTCCAAAACTGAGTATGCCATTTCTTTGAATTCCTTCAAACGATCGTTTGTGAATTGCCATTAGCCTGGTATGAAGAGCTTCAATGATCCTTTCCGATAGAGTTTCTTTCTGTCGTCATCGTGTTTGATGAAGATCTCGAAAGCAAAGACGTAAAGATCAATTTAAAGCAATGGATCAACATCTTCGAGAAGGGCAGTTGGATCATGAAGATCGTGTTAGCTTTGTGTCCCCTCTGTCTACTTACCTCACGTCTTGAATCTCGGGATGAGATTCTTGTTTAGTGGGGGTGAGTTGTCACAGCCCTAGAATTTGTGCCTGCAAATAGTTGCATCTGCATCCATGCATCATGTTAATTTTCAAATTAATTTGAATTGGGGATGTTGAAACCCTAGCACCAAAAGAACTCACCTAGTTTCAAATTAAAAACATTTTCAATGAACCCAAAGTGCCTTAAGAAAAGTTCATGATTTTTGGTTAAGGTAGAAACCTCTGCCAAAAATGATGAATATATTTCTAGGACATTTTTGGATTTTTAATTAACTCATATTGTATTTGAGTTGGAGCAAATAAATCCTATAATTATTTTTATTGCTCCAATTATTCTCAAACATTTTGTGGAGTTTTGGAATAATCCATATTGCATCCACAAATAATTTCAGAAGCAACAAAAATGGTTTAGTATTAGTACTAAAGCAAAACAGAGCAAAACAAATAGAAAACAGAAAGAAAAATAGGAAAGGACAGAAAACCTACCTAACTTACCTGCAGCCCGGTCGAAGGCCCAGCCCGCTAGGCGTTGCCAGTCGTCCCCTACCTCTGCCAGTAGGCAGAGGCAGGACAGCGAGCGCACATGCCAAGCGGCCACCTCCTGCTTCGTGCTGTCGACGCCTCCTGCGTCCTCGCCTTGCGTCGGGGAGGCGTATGGATCGATCCCACCCCTCGTTCACTCTCCCCCTCGCCTCCCTCTCTCGTTCCTCCCCATGGCCGAGCAGGTCATGAGCGCGCCGCCGCCGTTTCCGTAGCCACCGCTGGCCCCGCGCCCCCTTTTCTCTCTCTAGAAGCTCCGCCATGACCTGCTCTTCATCTTCGCCGAGACAAACGACACCGGAACACACCACAGCGCCCGCATCGCCCTCTTCTTCAAGCTCGGACGACCGAGATCGCCGCCGCCATTCCGTCGTCACCAAGCCGCCCCCGAGCCACTCGAGCTTCCCTCCAGGATCACCGTGAGCTCCTACACCTCCTCCCGTGCTCGCCCCCTCTGTTCCCGTCCGCTGACCGCAGCCCCGCCATGGCCGAGCACTCGCAGCCGCCGCCGCCAAGCTCGCCGTTGCTAGTCACCCCTGCTAACTCAGCCATGCACCTGCGAGCTCCTGACGTCCCGTAGATATTGCCCAGTGCTCCAGTTCGCTCGCTCGCAAGCCGCAACACCTCGCCCGAGCACAGCCGAGCTCCGGCCGCCGCCGAGGTCGACGTCGTGGCCAACTCCAGCCACCTCGCGCCCTCCCCCTGCCACTGTTGGATGCGCATGAGCCCCAGCTCCTCGTAGATGGGCTCGACCATCGATTTGGTCATCGGAGCCGCCGTCCCGATCATCACCGCCGCGTTTCCAGGTCGTCAGCGTTGAGCTCCGGCGATGCTGACGTGGCTCTGGCTTAATTAGGCCTAACCACTAATTAGCACTGACCTAATTGACCTATGGGTCAATGACATGTGGGGCCCGGCCCGTGATTAACCTATTAGTTTATGTTTAATTAAACTGGTTTAGTCACTGTGAGACTAACATGTCGGACCCACTAGTCAGTTTGACCTGGACCATGCATGTTGACTTGCTGACGTCACACCGACGTCATGCTGACGCAATAAGTCATTTTCTGGATTTAGTTTAAATTAGAATAACCAGGAAATTCCAGAAAATAGTTAAAACTTCTAAAATTCATAGTAAATAATCTGTAACTCAGATTGAAAAGATTTATATATGAAAAATGATCAGAAAAATACAAAGAATATGAATATGGCATTTTCATGCATGTTTGAACAAGTTAACCTCACTGAATAGGACAATTCATGATTATGGAATAAATGGTAATTAGTTTTGGAGTTGGTTTTCGCTATAGGTTTGAATTCCACTTCTATGGATATGACTAACTGTTGCACTAGGTCAATTCAGTACTTTAATATGACATATCATTCATATGAAAGTGCATTGCATTGATTGTGGTTCCTTTTGTGTTTGCCGGTGGTTGTTCCCTCTTAGTAGACGATGTTTCCGACGACGTGATCGATGGCACCGATGAAGAGCTATACTATCTTCAGAAGTGCCAGGCAAGCAAACCCCCTTGTTCATTCCGATACAAACCCACTCTCTCGCTCCTGCTCTCTTTTACTGCATTAGGATAACACCATTTCAACTGTTACATGCTGCGGTAGCTGAACCCCTTTCCTCTGCATGACCTGTCATTGCCACAGTAAATTGATGAAACCCACTAGCATGAGTAGGAGTTGTTTGAGCCCTGATGTGCCTACTCATTCATGCTTCTTTGTCATGCCTGCTACTGCCTAGAGTTGAGTCAGGTCTGATTCATCGGGGATGAATTAGAGGTGTGTGAACATGTTACTGTTGAGAGCTAAGTCACTACAAGAAATATGTCAACTTGTGACCCTCACTATTGGCCGCTGAAAGGTCATTGTTTTTCATTTGCTACCTTTTTTCGACCAAAAACAGAAGGTCAAAAGTTGGCAGTCGTAAACTGAAATTAACGACCTTTTGTAAAAGGTCGTTGGTCCTTCGACCAAAATTTTGGTCACTAGTGTCGGGGTAAATGACCACGGGTAGCCTAACCGACTACCCCTGGCTCTTCAGAAAAATTATCAGGCCTTTGGGCCTTCAAGCACTCCAAGCATTTGGGCCGCCTTCCCCGGTCAGCTAGCACTGAAGCCGACTCCCGGAAGGCGACCCAGCCTCGCCGACTCCAAGAAGCCGGCCAAGAAGGATGCCGACTCCTAGAAGCCGGCCAAGATCACAACCACTCCTACATAACGACGACTTGACGGGGCATGGCCACAGTGCGGCCCACGACCCCCTAAGCCCGAGGCGGGCATGGCTACAGGAGGCCGTACAGGGGGGATGTCTCCCGTGCGGCCCGGCACTGTAGCCACGCCAGCTACGACGTCATCGACGACCCACTCCTGTACGGCCCAAGGACTGCGGGCCCCTTCAGCCAGAGAGAGGCGTGAAGGCGGCCCGGTTCTTCCTAGTCGGCCAAGAGTATAGCCGGCCTCCAGAAGCCGGCCACTCCCTTCCTCGAAGCAGGAGCCCCATTAAGGAGACAAGACGAGGTGAGGCTACAGTGATGGCCCCCGACGCGGATCACTGTAGCCACGCTTACCTCGACAAAGCCCTCATCATCAGAGGCGCGGCTATAGTAAGCAGCCGCCGACAAGACCCTAGGCGGTGGGGCCGGCCTGTCGACCAGGTAGCCGGCAGCCGGCGGGACCCACCAGCCAGCGGGACCCAGCAGCCGGCGGAGAAGCCGGCGAGCGTAGACACTGACGGCTGGGACCAGATCCCAGTCGGATTACCATTGTACCCCCGGGGGGTAGGCCTATATAAACCCCCCGGAGCACCCATGCAAAGGGGGGCACCTCTGCATGTTTGGCTTCCAAGCATAGCACACACACAGACACCATAGATAGAGAGAAGCAAGAGCTAGCCTTGTTCTTCTTCTCCCTTGATCCCAACAGCTCTAGGAGCGATTGTAGCTACCCTTTATCGATCTAGTGATCATGCCGAGACCCCGCAGAGCAGGACTAGGGGTGTTATCTCCTCGGAGAGCCCCGAACCTGGGTAAGATTCGCCGGTGTGCATGTCTTCGCCTCATCCCGTTTCCAGGCACCGGCGACGTTTTATTGGCTCCCACAATGATAAGCCATCCCTTGGCATATGTCGCACCAACCACCCGACAACTAGCAGCCTCCCCAGACCACGTAGGATCCAGCGTGGCAAGCTGACGTGGATAAGAATCAGCTCGGTCCAGTTCGGTGTTTTACATGGGCCGAGCCCAACAATTCAGTCGGTGCTTTACTTGGGCCAAGCCCAACAATTCGGTCTTCCTATTATTATTTTCCTACGAATTTTGTTCGGCTATATGGGTCAAGCCCAATAATTCAGCCTTTTGAATTTTTGGACCGTGGCCTTCCTGGCTCAATAGTTTCAGTTTTTTTCTCATAAGACGGGTCCTAATTGTCAGTTTCTAGTAATGGGTCCCAAGGTCAGTTCATATTTCAATTTGACAGTAAATAAGTAACCAATATTTAAATCAGCACCGACAAAAAACAATGTTTGAAATATAACTAGAATGGCAATCACAGTATTACAACGCGGATACATTTTTTTATAGGTAAACACAGATACATCATACAACAGAAATACAATGGCAGTCACAATAATACATATACATGTATTACAAGCTCTACTGCTCCTGTCCATGGACCTCCTTTCAATCTGCTTTTGCATGGAGCTTCTTTTGCATAGAGCTCCTATCAGAGGAAATCCACATTGTTAGTACTACTAACAATAAAAACAATTAAGAACAAAATACAGAACAAGTATACAAGCAAGCAGTTGGGTACATATCACTTTGGAAAGCACAAAATACCATTTTGCTGGACATGAAAATCATAGTACTAACCACATCAACAGTCTTTTATTGCAGGGTCAACAATGAAATAGAAGCATAATTAATAGCTCTAAATCTATAAGAATCATAATTAATAACTAATAAAAGGTACATGTAATTGACAGGAAGCGCATAACTCGACACTCGTTATTAACATGTAAACTGTTTAGAGCATTTAAGTTGGCACATGACAAAATAAACATTCGGTGAACATTGAATATCCAGGAGTGAATGATTTAGCATGTAGTGAACATGGAAGACTTCACAAACACAAAAACTCAAGCTGCTAGTGTACACGGGGTGCTTGAGCTCCTGCTGCTTAGTACATATACATGGTAGAATCCTGCTACTAGTGTTCTAAACCAACAGAGCATGTTATAGGAGTAGAAAAGAGGGAGCTAGGGGTAGGAGATGGAGCCAACTCACCGGAGAACTTCTGGTCGCCACCGTACACAGCCGCCATAACACCGGTCACCTTGTTGATCTTGTCCTTGAAGTTCTCTAACTCCAGGGTGTTCCACTACAGCTCGGTATTTGCTGAACCGTGTGTGTACATGCATAAGGGCATACATAAAATATTCAAGTCAATATTCTCAGCTAACTGTGATGTAATGAAAATAATTACTCAAGGACTTTGCAGCGCTCATTTCAGCTATGTTCAGATAAACTTGGGGTAAATTAGCAGTAAGGATATTAGTTGCAAGCTAGGTGAAACACAAACGAAGTCCTATTGTATTTATGGATCCCAACTTGTTTAAGCTAGAGCAGATCGTTCAACTTGTACAATCTAGCAGTCTAAAAAGAGAGAAATATGTTCATTCTCAGTTACACATTAATTAGGACAAAAATGAAAGACACTAATGTAAGCAAGAACTTACAACAAAGTATACATTAAATATTTTGCAGCATCTCTGGCACTTTTGTTGATTGCATATTAAAACCAATGGTTGACAACTATGGATCATCACTGATAAATTTGCATCTTATGCTACCACTTAATTTCAGCACATGACAAGACCAAAAGAGAAATCGAGCGGACTAGAAGGGGATGTCGTGCGGGGTGCGGGCAATGTGACTGAACTGCCCCAGAACATAAATCGTAAAACACAACAATCATTTAGGTAATTGCAGAGAATCAGTGAATCAAGAATCAAGAAAACAATAATATACGAGTGTCACAGCAACATTAATAAAGTGTTATAATGTTCACACAATCAGGAATCAACAATCATCTAACTTGTTTCTGTTAACTCTGTAGCAACATTAATAGGCAAGCTTAGCATGTTTTGTTGACAATGTATCACCGAAAAGGCTTGTACTGCCAGAGTGATTACCAGCAGCAGCGAGGAACGGAAGCAGAGTAGCAAAGCAATGCTTGTGCAGAACTCGGCATGCATGCAGAGTGACACAAACTCATCATCACACAATATGAATACTGTAAACTCCAAACTTACTCGGACACTAGTGACACAAGTTTCTGAGTAATGCAATGCATGTATCAAACCCTACGCAGACCGATGAAAACTCATGGGACAAATGAGTAGCATGCAAAATCACTTGGACTAACAATGGTGGCCGCTATCAGGTTCAGCAGTATACACTTGAACACACTTAATCTGTTGTAACCACCAGATAGAATCAGACACAAACAGCAGCTGTAACCACCAGACAGCTGTTGTAACAGGAGAATTAAGTTGTTGTAACCACCAGCGGCAGTATATCTCCAAGCCCAAACCCTGTGCTAATCTCAGATTTGCGGAACGCACAGCACAAACCTAACCTAAATCTGTCCAACCATAGAACCAGAGGCTCCTAATCCTAGAACCACGGAAGCACCAACCAACACACACTGACGCTACCAAATCTCACTGATCGCACGATACCACAGAGGAAGGAAGGGGGATCGGGCGCGTTACCATACCTTGAGGATGCCGATCTTGATGGAGCCGTAGATGACGCCGACGCCGACGGCAGAGACCCTGGCCACCTACAGAGCAACATCCATCCCGGGGTGAACGGCGTGGCTGCGTCGGCTGCTGGGTCTGGGCGATGAGGGTTCGGCGCTCCGACGGCAGGGCCGAGGACTTCGGGCTTCTCTTCTCTCTGCGTCGGCCAGTCGAGGTGGAGGAGGAACAACGCCGGCGACGCGGTGGCCCAAAATCTGCCTGCCTGCGTTGTTGAGGAAGAAGAGCAGAGAGGAAGTCAGATCGCGACCTTGACTTGGCGTGCGTGCGGGAGGGGGACGAACCTTGAAGAGCAGCTCCATGGCGGGCGTCGAGGGTGCCTGCCTGTCTCATCTCCTCCTCACGAGCCTGGTGCTGGATCTGTCCGCTGCTGGATCTCGCCATGGCTGTGCGGTGCAGCTACGTTTATGGCGCGAGCGAGGAGGGTCCGACCGTGGCCGTGGGAGAGGAGGGGAGGGGAGTGGTTGCCGGTGGCCGGGGGTGGCGGAGAGGATGGAGGTCGACGCGGCGGGTTGGGTGTGTGGGCTGGGAATCGAGAGAGACGGAGGAGGAGCGGCGCTCGCCTCTCCTCTGGTGGGTTTCTAGCCACTTGAGGGCGGGGAGGCGTGGGGACTTGGGCTCATCGCCGTCGACGCAGGGGTGGAGGCCGGCCATGGTGCGGGCGCGGGGGCGGCTAGGGTTTTGGCCAAAGGGAGCGGCGGCGGCTAAGGGTGGGGGAGAGAAGGTGGGGAAGTGGGTGCGTGGGGAAGTGGGGTTGTGTTAGGGCTAGGTGGGTGAGAGGGTGAGGGGGCGAGGGCTACCGTTGGATCCAGGAGCATCCAACGGTGCTTGATGCATGATCCGCGTGAGATGGCTATGGCCCAATCAGAACGTAGTACGCGTGTATGACGTTATGACCATCTAGTATTGGACGTTATGACCATTCAAAATTGGTCGTGGTCAAATAAAAATAAAGTGTAAAATCATGTCAGCATTTTATTTTTTATTTTTGAGTGTCCAAAATGAATTTTTTTGTGAAGAAGCTACCAAATATTTGTACAAGGGTGCATTTTGGGATGGCAAACAATGTTGCCTAAGGAAGTTTTCATTTTCTTTGGCCGAAAAATTCATTTTCTATTTTTCGAGTGCCCAAAATGAGTTTTTTTGTGAAGGACCTACCATATATTTGTTGCAATATTGGACCAAATCATTTTTATAAAATACTAGGCCATATATAATGCACAATTGATCAAATGGTTGGGTGTCAAAAGCTTTGATCCACCTCTCGTGAAAAAGACAACTTTCCGCGGATTCAGTAGGAAGCGGGTTAAATTGAACTGCAGCTGCCTCATAGTTTGCTATTTATTTTTTCCAAAAATCATTTCTAGGTACATAAGTATCTATTTAATCAGAGAAACACCAAAAAAATTCCAAGATTCAACCACTAGCTAGGAACGGTCATTCCCGCCGTTTTGACCGCATTTTGAAACGGGCATAAAAAACTCAAAAAGAAATCAAAAAATTGGGAAACCTTCTCATTGTGTCATTATATGTGGCCAAGTTCCCAAGAAAAATAATAAACTTGTAATACGGCAATTATTTTAAAAAAGTGTTCTCAGAAACGAGCTATCACGTGTGGAGATCAATGGCTTTCGAGCCAAATGATCAATCTTATGGCCACATTCATGGCATAGTTTGTTCAAATGATCTCATATTGTGCACAAGGGTGCATATTGGAATGGCAAACAATATTGCCTAAGGAAGTTTTCATTTTCTTTGGACGAAAAAACCATTTTCCATTTTTCGAGTGCCCAAAAGGAGGTTTGTTTGTGAAGGACCTCCCAAATAATTGTTGCAAAATTGGACCAAATCATTTTTCTAAAATACGAGGACATATTTAATGCACAATTGACCAAATGGTTGGGTGTAAAAATTTTTGATCCACCTCTCGTGAAAAAGACAAATTTCCGCCGATTCAGTTGGAAGCGGGTCAAATTTGAACTGTAGCTGCCTCATAGTTTGCTCTTTATTTTTTCCAAAAATTATTTCTAGGTACATAAGTATCTATTTAATCAGAGAAACACCAAAAAAATTCCAAGATTCAACCACTAGCTAGGAACGGTCATTCCCGCCGTTTTGACCGCATTTTGAAACGGGCATAAAAATTCAAAAAAATAAAAAAATAATTGGGAAACCTTTGCATTGTGTCATTATATGTGGCCAAGTTCCCAGGAAAAATAACAAACTTGTAATACGGCAATTATTTTAAAAAAAGTGTTATCAGAAACGAGCTATCACGTGTGGAGATCAATAGCTTTCAAGCCAAATGATCAATCTTATGGCCACGTTCATGGCATAGTTTGTTCAAATGATCTCATATTGTGCAGAAGGGTGCATATTGGAATGGCAAACAATGTTGCCTAAGGAAGTTTTCATTTTCTTTGGACGAAAAAACCATTTTCCATTTTTCGATTGCCCAAAAGGAGGATTTTTTGTGAAGGACCTCCCAAATAATTGTTGCAAAATTGGACCAAATCATTTTTCTAAAATACTAGGACATATTTAATGCACAATTGACCAAATGGTTGGGTGTAAAAAGTTTTGATCCACCTCTCGTGAAAAAGGAAAATTTCCACCGGTTCAGTTGGAAGCGAGTCAAATTTGAACTGTAGCTGCCTTGTAGTTTGCTCTTTATTTTTTCCAAAAATCATTTCTAGGTACATAAGTATCTATTTAATCAGAGAAACACCAAAAAAATCCAAGATTCAACCACTAGCTAGGAACGGTCATTCCCGCCGTTTTGATCGCATTTTGAAACGGGCATAAAAATTAAAAAAAAAATCAAATAATTGGGAAACCTTCGCATTGTGTCATTTTATGTGGCCAAGTTCCCAGGAAACATAACAAACTTGTAATACGGCAATTATTTTTTTTAAAATGTTCTCAGAAACGAGCTATGACGTGTGGAGATCAATGGCTTTCAAGCCAAATGATCAATCTTATGGCCACATTCATGGCATAGTTTGTTCAAATGATCTCATATTGTGCACAAGGGTGCATATTGGAATGGCAAACAATGTTGCCTAAGGAAGTTTTCATTTTCTTTGGACGAAAAAACCATTTTCCATTTTTCGAGTGCCCAAAAGGAGGTTTTTTTGTGAAGGACCTCCCAAATAATTGTTGCAAAATTGGACCAAATCAATTTTCTAAAATACTAGGACATATTTAATGCACAATTGACAAAATGATTGGGTGTAAAAAGTTTTGATCCACCTCTCGTGAAAAAGACAAATTTCCGTCGATTCAGGTGGAAGCGGGTCAAATTTAAACTGCAGCTGCCTCATAGTTTGCTATTTATTTTTTCCAAAAATCATTTCTAGTTACATAAGTACCTATTTAATCATAAAAACATGGTTTGGTGGCGATACGTCGAGGTTTGGGCGGTGGCCGAGGGCCCCAACTCTAGAGCGCGTAAACTCGCATGCCCGCCGCGTGGTCACCGCATGACCGTGGCGTTGCCATGTGTTCTGGGCGGCCTTGGCATGTCTAGTGGGTTGGGCACTCCCCAGGTAGGTGCTAGGAAGAAAATTATAACATAAGATTCTCACGAGGAGACCGATCGATGCTCAAACATGAATTAGCAGCCAAGTGTTTGATTAGCGGTACGGAATGTACATGGCTATTGGGCGTGAGTTTTGGCTGAGGATGATCAGTTACTAAGAAGACCGTCTTCACAAATTTTCATCTCAGAAGGAGGAGCCTAGGTGGTACTTGCTTTGCAAAGTACCACACTGGACATAAATACGAATGTTGAAGCTGGGCTCAAAATAATGAATGGATTGAGCTGGCATTTGGTGGAGGATGGTTATTTGGGCATAGGAAAGCACCGTAGAAAATGGATACTATTTGGACATGCCAAAGTGGTACTTCCTTCACAAAGTGTTGTTCTGAACAAAATAGGAAAATGAATATTGTTGAATTATTTTTGAAATAAGCAAGGAAGGGTTTTTTACATATTTGACGAAGATATGACCTAAAGAATTTATGAGATTTTTTTGGGGAATTTTGGGAATGACAGAAATATAGGTTGCTTCACAACCTGGGGCAAAAATTGCCACATGGACATGACACATAGGCAAAATTGATGAGGTGGCGCCTAGTCATAGCAACCCACCACAATTTACAAGGTTATGACCATCTATATTGGTCGTGGTCAGCTAGAAATAAGGCAGCGGACCAGTGCTATCTGCTTTATGACTATTTTGTGTAAGGAAATTACGACCTTTCTGACCAAAATGGTCGTTATAGTTTAGGGTTTGGAGCCCCCCGAACAGCTTTTGACCAATTGGTATGAAATGGTCATAGATCTATGACCAATTCTTCCAGGGTCACTGACAGAAGGTCACTAGTTGACATATTTCTTGTAGTGAGTGTGTGAACACGATTTGGTAAAGGTAGCGGTGAGAGGCCATGTAGGAGTACATGGTGGGTTGTCTCATTGAAACCGTCCTCAGGGACTGAGTTCTGTGTTTGTGATCCATGAACAGTTACTACCACGCATTGGAATGCTTAAGTGCCCCTCTCGACTTATTAATCAACCTGATCTCTCTCCAGGAGTAGCAACTAGTTTCTGGTGTTTGTAGGTAGTGTTAGTAGTCTACCAAGTGGCACCCGGTACAGGTGGGCTTGGGACAGACTAGGCACCGTGGCCGGGTATGCCAAGCGCCGCCCATTTGGTGGGCTTGGAACCCTGTACACATTGTTTGGCGCCGTGAGCGACACCCAGGCCGGATCTCCTTGTGGATGGAACCCGAATAGGCGATAAACCTGGACGAGAGACTTGTGTGGTTAGTTAGGTCGTGGCCGACTCCCTCGCCAGGCTTCCGCTTGAAGGTTGCCGAGATACACGACGTGTACATGGTGGTAAGTGGCGAGAGCGTGTGTGAAGTACACCCCTGCAGGGTTAACATGATCTATTCGAATAGCCGTGTCCGCGATAAAGGACTTCTGGGTTGCCTGTACAGTTCATAGACAAGTGAAAGTGGATACTCTAAAATGCGCAAGATTCGCGTGAGTGCTATGGATGGCCTTCTCGTAGGGAGACGGGAGCGGATCCATAGTGGTGTATTGATATGGTGAATATGCGGACTCGTGTGCGCCACCTCAAAAGAGTTACTTGCAGTCGTAGTTCAGGATAGCCACCGAGTCAAAGCTGGCTTGCTGCAGTTAAACTACATCACCCCTTTGTTGATACCGATGCATATGTTTATAGTTCTGATGTAAGTCTTGCTGGGTACATTTGTACTCACGTTTGCTTATTTTATGTTTGGCAGAGAGACTTCAGTCTTGCTAGTAGTTCCGCGTGGACTTCGACGTTTAGCTTGTTACCTCAGCTACGATCTTGTACCCTTGGGAGGGTCTTGTAGATAGTCAGGCTTCTCAGCCTTCTTCATTTGTAGTTGTCTGTACTCAGACAAGTTACGCTTCCGCATGTGCTTGTTGCTTGTATGCTCTGTATGTTGGGTCATGAGACCCATATTTGTAATACTTGGCTCCTCGGAGCCTAATGAATAAATACTCCGAGTCGTAGAGTTTTGTTGTGATGCCATGTTGTATTTGCACATATCGAGCATATTGTGTGTATGTTTGAAATGCTTGGTATGTGTGGGATCTGACTATTTAGTTGTTTATTCTTGGTAGCCTCTCTTACCTGGAAATGTCTCCTAGTGCTTGCACTGAGCCATGGTAGCCTGCTACAGCCCGGATTACCGGAGTCCTGCTAGCCCAGTTGCTACTGCTCCGGAACACTTAGGCTGGCCGGCATGTGTCCTTTTTCGTTCCTGTGTCTGTCCCTTCGAGAAAATGTCACGCGGTGATCCTTTAAGTCCTTGTAGCTTGCTACGATTTGGGATTCACTCGCTGTTGATCGACACGTTCGTTGCTGGGTCATGTATGCCTGTCCCTGTAAGTTAGTGCCACTTTGGGTTTACGACTAGCCATGTCAGCCCGGGTTCTCCGTCATATGGATGCTAGCGACGCTATCATATACGTGAGACAAAAGGCGCAAACGGTCCCGGGCCAGATAAGGTGGCACCCGTAGGAATACCGTGCGTGAGGCCGCAAAGTGATATGATGTGTTACATGCTAGATCGGTGTGACTTAAGATCAGGTCCTGACATTCAAAGTCATGTAATACCTTGTGGACGATATCCTATTAGCCAAATCCCACCTGATTCTGTTAGCTCTTCTGCTGTATTCTTGAACCACAGTCTGCTATATGTGGAGGTCAAATATGGCTGGTAAGTTATGGCTGGTGATTCGTGCATTTTCTTCTATTTTTCCGCAATCTCCTTTTTCCTTTCATGATTGCACGCGCCTATTGTGTCTATCCTCTCCTGAATCGAGAAAGGACTAGTTTTACTCCACTTGGGAGTTGGGGCGCCCCAAAGTTGAGCGTTTTGTCCAGCCAAGTGCTGCCTCCACTGCCAGCACTTCTATGCTTTGTTACACGAACGGCAATGATGCAACATCTGCTTTATGGAATCTGCCATTTTTAATATGCAGAAAAGAAGAAGAGGAAGAGGAGCACGCACTTTTTGTCAGGTGTATGCATCACCGCTACATAATCAGGTGAAGAGGTCTGAAGTGACGTGCTCACGTGTTATCATACCAAAGCGTACTAAATTCACATGAAGCGGCATGTATCTCGCTCATTCAAATACATACTGAAATGAGTAAACAGACCCGCTAAAACGTGTCTACATATATTCAATTCACGTCAAAATGAGTGTCGCCAATCCGTACGTGGTAATATTCCGTGTTGCATTGCCAACTCGATGGCAAACACGACAGGTTTTTGCCTTACGCCACTCGATGTCACAGAGCACTGAATGAGCTGGGCTTGGCGTCATAATTTGCTGATCACCACGACATAAAAGAATGGGCACCTCCGTGTCGTTTGTTTGGAGCTTTGAAGGGGCTTTAGCTTGGGCGAGAACAATTAGCCTGTCCCTGCACGGCCAGATTAGGCAATGATGGAAAGCAAATTAAGCACAGCATTCCATAGTGGATCGCATCATGGCGGAGCAAAGACGTCGTGCGCCTTTCTTTTTCGAAGAACCTGGAAGCACTTCCCATTTACAGACAGGCAGTACTTCTGCCAAGTCAGGAGGAGTAAAGAAGTGAAAGAGTTGGCATCTCTTCGTGAAATGATTCGTTGCTTTATATTGTACTCCCTTTGTAAACAGTGACCTAAACTTTATCCAAACGCTCCTATATTTTTTTACGGAGGGAGGGAGTACTAAAATTTCCTCCTTTTGTTGTATTTTCAAAGCTATTTTTAGTTAATTATATTTTCGGGTTTATGCAAGCATCATTTCCTAGAGATATAAACCAGGCATATAACATGATAAACTATGAAACTAGCGTGTTTTTGTTACTTCCTGCATATGTTGGACCTTCACCTTGCCTCATGCCCATGTTATTGTTGCCCTTGTGTGCACGCGCGTGCGTGCTCCAATTTCTAGTTAAGCCATGTGTTATTCTCCCCGCAAAGGAAAAAATAACATATGTTATTCAGTATAGAAATCTGACCCTTACTTGTTCAAATTATACGTTAGCATAGTCACAGTAAACACTGGTTTGAACCTTCAACTTGGACGCAAAACCGGCTTTATCTAGAAAGGATTCCACTTCCACAGTTGGTTCTCTCCATTCGAGGAGCAGAATGCTTTCGCACGGACGGCGGAAAACCCGGGCTGCAGGTGGAATCATTTTCTCTGACCAGCAAAGGTCTTTTTCTTAAGCACCCAATCATGAACCTCCTCTCATCAATTATTTCCTGGGAGCATTAAGAAAGGATCCCCAAATATGCAGGCAGGAGGTAAAGCTCCAACTCTCGCATGTTTGCTGAAAAGCTACAGGTGCTGTTCAGTTAAAGTTTGTAGTAAATCTAATGCTAGCATGGGTTCTACTGTAGTTGAAACGTGCAATGCCAAACCCAAACATTTCTGTTCCTCAAGTTGCAGACACTCCTAGTCTCCTATGATCTACCGACTACTTGCCTCGATATCATGGAGACTAGCCGAACTCTGTTCTCTCTCTGTTGTCGTTAATGGTTTTCGATAATACACATGTAAAGATGGATATGATCACCCGATTATAAATCCTTCTGAAGAGGTACACTACGTCGATGATTAATTTCCTTCTCGTTTAACCTCACCTCGTTTCTTTTGTATGCAATATAGCATGATCAGTGCAAATTTTCAGACAAAACCTCACCTCTGTATGTAGGCGGTGTTCCTGATTGGCCACTACCAGTGGGCATCAGAGTTTAGAGAAAAGCAGATTGGGCATGTAGCATGGAGTTTGCTGTTAATCCCAGTCCCTGGAGAGAGGTTCAGGTGGCAGATCATGATAACATAACTTATCATCAAGATCAGAGACGCTCTTCCCGCCACGTTTCTCATCAAAATGTTGGGAGTTAGACCCTCTCAAAGAGTATCTCTCATATATTTTCATACCTACGAAACAAATAGATGGCCATATAACCAACAACCCCCAAATCCTCTTTCATCGCTCAGGCAAATAAGATGTGGCTTTTACACAAATTACTAGAAGGTCATGGGGCCGGCGTATCCACTTTCTAAAACTAGCAACATATTTCTAAGTTAATGAAAAATCATCAGTCTTCAATGTATTTTGTGTATGTGTCTAAGTCATACCCCGATATTTTTCAAGGAAAAAAACTTATAATATGAAATGCAGCATATCAGGTGTTCTGTCAACTAAGTGACCACTCGCACACCTAGCTAAGCTGGCTATCTTGCTCAAACATTAATCTGAAATGTGAGATCAAAACAACACTTGTGCTCTCATTCCAAATATCAAGAGACACCAGGGGCTCCACAAGAGAGCAGATTGCCAAAAGATACTCTACTCAGCCGCAGTGCTGCCAAAAGCAACATTTTGAGCACTTTTATGGAGGCTTTAGTTAGCACCCACTATCAGCATGAGCCCCTCTAAGCACTGTTAATTAACAGCACTTCATGCTTTGTCTTTTCCTGGCTCCCATATATAGGACAAGCCTGACAGTGTCATCCCTGTGTACTTGACTGAACTCTCAGTTGCTTATGTCAGATAGTGAGCACTCTGCCGGTCAAGCTCACTCTCAGCTCTAAGTTGTGTATCGCAGTTGCTTATGTCAGATAGTTAATACTCCAAGTTGTGTGTCTAGTTGATGCTGATTGAGCTTTGTCCTAGCATCAAGCTCACTCTCAGCTCTACTCTCGTGTGTACGTGCCCAAAATTCATGTGATTCTCAGCTGCAATCATGAGATACTAACTGCTGACATTTTTAAGCTGTAGAATGTTCGAATGTTTGACTTTGTGTAGTTTTGTTCAATACGAGTAACATTTACCTCCTGACTCTGTCAGGCAATGGAGGAATGCCTTGATCAGCAGCAGCAGCAGAAGAAGAACAGCAATGGCCAGCTCCAGAGGCTCGAGGGCATCGAGGAGGAAGGCGGCCCGGCCCCGGCGGAGAAGTGGCCTCCGACGACGGTGCGGGCGCCGGAGACCCCGACGGAGACGATGGAGTTCCTCGCAAGGTCCTGGAGCCTTTCGGCCGCGGAGATATCCAAGGCGCTCAAGGTCCTGAGCAGCAAGGGCGTCTGCGACATCCCCGACGTGGGCGTCGTCGCGGGCGCAGGTAAAGAGCAGAGGTCGCCACCGCCGCCACTTGACGCGACAATGGCGGCGGCGCAGGCAGGAGGAGGAGTGGCGAGCCCGCCGTTCTCTCCCAGGGCGGGCACCATGGACGCGCAGCTCCTTCGAGCCGCGGCCGCCGCGGGGAGGGCAGGGGGCAAGACGACGATGGGCGCGTGGATCAAGGAGCAGAAGGAGAAGAAGCGCGCCGAGGCCCGGTCCCGCAACGCGCAGGCCTACGCGGCGACGTCCGTGGCCGGGGTCGCGGCGGCGGTGGCCGCGCTGGTCGCCGGCGCGGTGTTCTCGTCCTCGCCTCCTGCCCCCGCCGCGGCGCCGGAGCGCGGCCCGAGGGGCGACGGCGGGGCGAAGACGGCGGCGGCCATCGCGTCGGCGGCGGCGCTGGTGGCGTCGCACTGCGTGGAGATGGCGCAGGCGATGGGCGCGAGCCACGACCAGATCCTGGGGTCGATCCAGTCGGCCGTGAACGCGCAGGCGAGCGGCGACATCATGGCGCTGACAGCCGGCGCGGCGACGGCGCTGCGCGGGGCCGCCATGCTGCGTGCCAGGCTCCACAAGGAGATCCAGGCCACCGCCCTGCCCGGGGACGCCGGCAGGGCGGCCTCGGAGCGGGACATCTCGCCGCTCATCTTCGTGTCCAGAGGCGGCGAGCTCCTCAAGCGCACGAGGCAGGGTACGTCGTGCCACTCCGATCGTATCCGTCCGTGGATGATCGACCACCGGCCAAGAATCCATTACCGTACTCTGACACGAGTGCATGCATGTTTTGATCACAGGTATACTCCATTGGAAGCTTGTGACGGCTTACATAGACCCCAACTTCCAGGTGATCATCAAGATGAAGAGCGCGCACATGGCGGGCACGTTCATCAAGACCAAGAAGTGTAAGCAAATTACTAGTACTTCTGAATCCACTAGCGTGGTGGTACGTACGTGGACAGGCTCTGTAACTGTGACGTGTTTTGCTCATTCAGGTGTTGTGGCGGACGTCCGGGCGGAGGTGGCGGCGTGGGCGGGCAGGGAGGTGGAGGAGGGGGCCCGGCGGAGGGGCTACTTCGGGGTGCGGACGGAGGAGCGGATGATCGAGTTCGAGTGCCGGAGCAGGCAGGAGCAGCACAAGTGGGTGCAGGGCATCACCGAGATGCTCAACCGCCGCGACAACATGAACATGAACATCACCCACCTTGTAAACTAAATCAGTCAGATGCCATGGAAATGCAGCACTCAGTCGGTGCTATTCTGGTTTCGTGTGGTCGATCACATCTGCATGTATATATGTTACTCCTTGTGATTCAGCACCAGCTTTGGTTGAATCGAACGAACTTTGGATGCGAGTACTACTGTTCTGTGAACGCCACGAGTCCCCACTCTGCTCGTAGTTGAGTTGTAGCTAGGGGCGGGGCGCTCTCCTCTGTTTTCCCAAGTCCCAGGCTCCCAGAAACCGCCGCCGTCGCAGCGCCTCATCCTGTAGCCGCCTCCGCGTGTCATGTTCGCGCACGGCTCTCTCGCGAGGTAGGAGCAGTACTACTCCATGCCATTGAATCGCTGTTATACTACAGTACTTTTTTGCGCACCAGACGGCAGAAAGGAAATCCCTGAACTTTTCCTCTCCGAATCGAAACACGAGAGGGCACCGGAATCCTTCCGGTCTCCGGCGGCGGCTCGCCCTAAAATTTACTCGCGCGGCGATCTCCTGCATCCTAACGCCACGCCGCCCCCCTCTTTTCTTGCTTGCTAGGTTTAGCCGGCTTGCTCGAACCCGAAGGCCCCCGCTCGTCGCGGCCTCCCCGCTCCGCTACCTCCAGGTTACAATTCCTACTATGATGTTAAGCTTCTGTGATTTGCCCCTCATGAATTTCGGTCCCCTTTATATTGTCAAAAAGAATCAAGTCATTTGTATGTTTCTACCTGTTCTTCCCCCCTGCTTGTGGCTTGTGCCCTTCAGCATTAACATAAGTTGTAGCTGCCTCGTACGTACTACAGTACGATGTTTATATGCCGGTGCTTTGGCTTGCAGGGATCAGTCGGTCCAAATAATTTGCCCTCCTCTGTCATGGAACGGGCGCAGGGAGCTTCAAATAATGCGGCGAAACACAGGAAAACTAATCCACCTCTGCAGACATGGAGGCCAGTCTCGACACAAGCATCTCCCCGGGAAGGTATTTGCTACCTGATTCCGTACCTTCAACTAAAACGGTTAAAACAAATAAATATGTACAAAAAAGATTGCATCTGTGGTAACTGGTATTCTTGAAAAATATCGTGATACTGCATATTGCTAGCCAGATGAGTGACTTATTATCATTGTCAGTTTAGGAGCTCAACCCTTGGGTACACATGGTACAAGTTCTCTTGGATTTGTCTGATTGCCCTGTCATTGTGTAGTAATTACTACTACTTCTTTGGTAACTGCAAGCCCATCAATAAATTGTGAGCTGATGTTCAAAAGCTCAGAAAGTAATTCAGAATCAGGCTGCCGTAGATTCTTTGTCCCTTGATGACTTGTCTCTTTCTTTCTTTCTTTTTTAATTCGACCCCTTTCGCATTTTACTTTCGTGTGTGCGTAGTTGTGCTGACATTTTAGAACGACCTTATATCTCCATTGATGCAGCTCACCTTGATGAGATATCCAATTCCAGAAGGAAGCAAATGGCAGGGACTTCCATCACTGATAGTGAGAATTCGGTGTTGGATGAAACAACGAATGTTGGCATTGAAGTAACCACCAATAATACTTTCTTGTCAGAAAGTAGTTCCACCTTTAGTTCCAGTGCAACTAAAGTAGCTGCAGAAAACACTATGGAGGTAATCAGAGAAAAATATTCCTCTTCTGTTGAGGTATGCTACACAGATCGATTCACTCATTTTGTTTTCAACCAAGCTATCCCCCCCCCCCCCCCCCCCCCCCCTCAAGCTTGATATGTGTGTGATCTCTACAAGCAGTCTCGAAACACTGTTCACAAATTCAATTTTTTCCAGGTAGATGTTCCTCTAATGCATTTTCTGAAAGGAAAAGGGTAATGACCTCATACTTACAATAATTTGTTCATTAAAAAAAAACTTCTTGGCCTTTATTTGTTAGTGTAATATGGATTCTTTGGTTTGTAGTGGGTCTGTGCAGAAGCAGATTGAACAGGAGACTGGAGTTAAAATCATTTTTCCATCTGGAAAGGAGGAAACACTAGTTGGTAAAAATATTCCCATCTTTCTTTCTGAAATTAAGTTCAATATAAGGTAATATATTAGTTGTTTTCAGAGCTAAAGAAGTAACTTTGTGAAAATACAGTCCTCGAAGGTAAAAGTGCTGAAAGTATTGGAAAAGTATCAGAGAGAATTGCAAAGATCCTTGAAGAGGTAAATATTCAACACACTGCTTCAATGGATGATTACTGGATGTTTAGGTTGTTTACTGCATCGCTGTATGTGTTTATCTTTGCTGTCATACTGTTGGCATACCATAATCGATTATAGTTTGTTTTGGCTTACTTAACAAATATATAACCTCAATGAATTAAAGTTTAAGTAGTTATTTATTATTGTTCCTGTTGTCTCCAGCCTTGGCGCAGTGGTAAAGCTGCTGCCTTGTGACCATGAGGTCACGGGTTCAAGTCCTGGAAACAGCCTCTTACAGAAATGTAGGGAAAGGCTGCGTACAATAGACCCAAAGTGGTCGGACCCTTCGCCAGACCCTGCGCAAGTGGGGGCTACATGCTCCGGGCTGCCTGTTGTCTCCAGTCTTACATAGAGTTCGCAATCAACATCATAGGAAATTAGGGACTAGTTTTGTGATCATCTGCTCATTTATTTTCGTGTTCTTTCGGAAGTAGTACCATCACCGAAGTAATTGAAGTGTCCATCACGATTGCATTTTTTTTTAACAAATTTCATGTTCCTTCTTTATTTCATACTGTTGGGTTGGTGATGAGGCCCTCACTTCAACTTTAGTGGCAGATTTGTTAATCCCTCTGGCTGAGTGCAGCCCTATAATGAATTTATGTCCATATGTTTGTTATTTTGTATAGTTGTAATAGTCACTCTGAACAATTGAACATTGTACATGTTTCAGGCTGTTCAAAGTCCAATGCTAGATTACTCGCATTTCATATCACTTCCATTGGCCATCCACCCCGATCTTGTCGAGAAGCTCAATAACTTCCAGAGGTCGATCCTTGGGGTGTCTGCATCTAATGTAGATAGTGATAAGGATGAAATCCTAAGCGAAAGTTCTGTGGATGAAATTGATGAAGCAGCGAGCCCTAGTGTTCCGGTCAAGCAGCCAGTCCAAGAAGAAAAGCCTGTCATAGTGAAAATGGATAATAAGGGCTCCCAACCAGGTCTAAAGCTTTGCTGATTTTTTTAAGTGTCTCATGTTCCTTCTATGAGTTTTCTACAGTGAACACTACCAACTTATGTTCTTGATAAGTAGGAATGGTCAATGGAACATACGTAACTTCGCTGCAGTTTGAAGGAAAATGACTTAAATGGCCTATGTATAATATGCAATTCTACGAATCACTTCATGTTTGGGGTATGAAATTGTGGAACAGAGCAAATGAACAAACAAAGATAGATAGCCATGTTTTTTCCAAGTTATACGATGTAAGCAATTAATATATAGAGGGGAATTGTGTTTATGAAAAAAGCAAGATGTGAATATGTGATGTTATTTTAGCTTAATTTTGGTCTGAAGTATACTTTATGTCCGAAGTTGTTTTGTTTATATTAGCCGGCATGCCATACTTTTTATCTTGATCCTGATAGCTCAGTAGCTCCATAGGGTCATGCTGATATCAGGAAACCAAGCAGCTCGCTGGTTAATAGTGAGATACTGGAGAAGCTATATGCAAATTGAAAAGAAAAGGAAGTCTAGTAGAAATATAATGTGTTTAAAGTTAAGAGATCTGGAATTCTGAAAAAATTACAGCTAGTAGAAATATCTAGAAACTGCGCTATTTTGTAGTCTGATTGTATGCTAGACTGCTAGTGCTGTATTGGAGACGCTAGATATTATTAATATTGTTCTATGCATTTCGAAATTACAATGTTTTTGCTCCATTCTGGCATTGAACTGCTCTTATTAATTTCCTACAGAGTTCGACATTGACAAGTCAATATTCATAAAACCCAAAACGTTCCACCTAACAGTTCTTATGTTGAAGTTGTGGAATAAGGATCGTATAGCCCAGGCTTCTGATATCCTCCAGGTATTGTCGTTTCATGTAAGATATGATTTTATTGGATGACAATAGGAAGAAATTTAATTCACTGTCTTGTCAATGCAGTCAGTATCTTCCCAGGTAAATGATGCTTTGGAAAACCGACCTATCTCCATACAACTTAGGGGTCTGGTAAGTTTCCTTTAGAGCTGGAAATATTTTATCATCGAACAGTTGCCTTTTGTATCCCCACGGGAAGCTGATTTATAGATGGCTAGTTAGTGGGTTGGAAGTTCGAGCCAAAGAACAAGGCATTTCATTCTACTTTCTAGAGCACTCCTTCAAAATGCTCCTTTGTATGGCTTTACTGAATGGGAAAACTGACGTTTGAAACAGTATTATTTATATCTGGATATTTTTGTACGGCTTTTCTGGTGATTCACATCGCATGAATGTTACAATTTCAGACATGCATGAAAGGCTCACCAGCTAGGGCCAGGGTTGTATATGCTCCAGTACTGGAAGTTGGTGGAGAAGGACGCCTTGTCCGTGCTTGCAGTATCCTTGCAATATTGTCAGACCTTTATAATTTCCTTCGTGGCAGTTTGCGCATGCCACACCATTCTCAGTAATTCAGCATTCGTTATTACTATCACGTAGAATTGAACTATCTTTCTGGGATGTTGCTTCTTTACTTCCACTTCCTCAGAGGTAATAACTGAAGCCTTCGTCAAGTCAGGCCTAGTTCTTGAAAGGGATGCCAAACAAGAATTGAGGGTGAGTACAGCTGTATAACTGGAAGTAGTTCTCTATCGCTCTGCCAATTAACTCGGCATTTAACAGCATATGTAATTAAGCTGATGATCAGTTATTTTGATTTCAGTCATAAGTTTCGTCTACCAAAACATGCTGAAATTGCAGATCGTGTCATGCAAACTCTAGCCATACATTTGTGTCATTGTGTGATATCACATCAAACATTCTTTTGTCTTTTCCCCCTAATATTTTCTATCCTGATCAATTTAGGCTGTCAGTTGGTCACTTCTATGGTGTGAGTCAGTTTGGCTGTTCTGGGATAAATGTTATGCATATTGCAGTTAACTTCTGTTGCATATCTGTTTGCTTAAAGAATTGTTGATCTTCATGTACCCATTATTTAAATCCAATACTCCTTAAAATGTGATTCTTGGTGCTAAAATTGCCTTTTGTTTTCAAACCGCAGTTACATGCAACCATAATGAATGTGCGCCACCGGAAGAGGTGAGAGCAACAAACCGTTTGTCCCACATCTATCTATGTAATGTGCTGTACATGTACAGTTGTCTCACCTTACCTACATTCTTTGGCTGCAGCAAGAAATCGAACCGAAGAAACGATTCGTTCGATGCTCGGGCTATATTCAGACAATACGGGGAACAGGATTGGGGCGAGTATCCTGTACCGGCGGTGCACCTATCGCAGAGGTTCAAGTTCGACGAGGGTGGATACTACCACTGCTGTTGCTCGATCCCCTTGCCCGAGGTGGCTCAGTCGGAGTGAGCTCCGTGTGTTTCAACATAATGCAGTATTCAGTCTTGACGCAGTATCTTATGCCCTCGGGATCAGTACGTGGTCTTGTTTGCCCTCATGGAATTTGTAGTTTTGGCCGTATGTCTTTGCTCGTGTTGCTGTGGACATTGTGCACGGTAATGAGTGGTAGCATCCCTAGCCACGGCTTGTATTGGCTTAGTGCCCCTGTTGATTTCTGAATCTGAACTGTTGCTTGCCACTTTCCTTCATCTTCTCTCTATCCGTTTTGTTCCCTTGTGACGGTCTTGTGCTTTCTGCCTCGCAAATGGCCAAACGAAACGACGAAAGAGCTCGCGAAAAGCTGCTTTGTTTCTGTACAAAGTCAGTGTCCAAAACCTCTTGAGTGTAAGTGCACCGATGCAGCTCTGCCGATCCTGCTTGGGGAGATAAAACTGTTGACATTGAAATACG
Organism: Aegilops tauschii subsp. strangulata; assembly: GCF_002575655.3. Taxonomy (NCBI): domain Eukaryota; kingdom Viridiplantae; phylum Streptophyta; class Magnoliopsida; order Poales; family Poaceae; genus Aegilops; species Aegilops tauschii. The sequence goes on from NC_053037.3 coordinate 138,726,750, forward strand.
AAGTGTAGAGCGAGTCAGATAAGATTGATCATCCTACACCTAGACCTAGAGCTCGATTGCTGATGATGCCTGCCGTCTGATCGATCGAGACCACACCGAGTGTGGTTCTCAGATCAGTTGTCATGTGAGGTGCTGTGGTGGAGACGGAGTTTAGTTTGCATGCTACTGCGCCGGAGCGAAATGTTCCTCTTGCTCGATGTCCACTTTATTATCGAACAGAACCACTGAATAGCCACAGTGCTGTAGGGTAGTTTTTCCAGTATAATCTTGATGTGCGAGCAAAGAACTTGATACCGGAGAACACTGGTCGTGCCATTGTTGTTTCAACTACACGTGTTGACATGCAACTTTAACAAGACAGGGTGAATAAATTGGGCCATTGGCTTCCGCCGATGACTCGAGAGCGGACCATGTGACACGAAACTGGTGCATAAAAAAGTGCAAACATCTAGACGTACAAGGCCAATATGGACTCCAGCAATAAAGGAGCAACCCGAGTACAAAATGGTACACATCTCTATGGTCAGATATGCCACCAGGTAAGATAATGGGATCATATAGCAGTGAATTTTCGTATAAATCTGGGTGAAATGATACTACGAAAGATATGATTTACAAGTATTGATGAAAGTATGAGTAACAATGACAAGCCTTGCAAATATTGACTCTTTACCCTTCTTAGTTGATTTTTACACATGGTTTAACAACAATTCACCTAACAGCACTGGAACGAAACCGGGCCTGAACTTTGAACACTCTTATTACCACATCAAACAGAGGGACACGGATGTTTGCGTAACTCATTTTGTGTCCTTTGCGTCTGTCTTCTCCTCTTGGTCTGCTTGGTGTCTGCCCGCGTCAGTGTGCGTCACTTCGGCGGGCAGGGGAGCTCCCGCCATGGAAAGCAATTGCATTGCCTGATCTACAATCACCTTCCGCGTCACCTCGAGCAGCACCTCTTCCAACTCATTGTCGAGCGTAAAGCTTTCACGACGGCCGGGGAACTTAGCGCCGCGGAAGATGCTCGCCGGAGATATGAGCGTCGGTTGGTAATCCCAAAGTTCCACCGAAGCGGGAACAAAGATACCTTTTAGTGGCTTTGGAGTTTCATACTCGATCTTCATGGAGCTCATAGGCACCAACCTGCCGTCTTCTCCCCGCTCATCTGGCCTGCAGAGGTTGTACAGGTATGCACAGGTGTTCCTGAACTTGGCGAATAAGAGACCACCTCCGCAGCCCCAGGTGCCCACCAAGTCGTCGCCCCATTGGGAGCCCTGATGGACGTGAAAGCGCATGCGCTCCCACCGGTGATCCGGAGTGAGCAGCCAAACCACGGTCTCTTGGTCGTCCTTCCTGTAGATGCACGGACGGCCATTCATGTCCAACATCATTGAGAACGAGATGTCCTCTTCTGGCGGCAAATTTGACAATTTTGACCTGGGATGAAATGAATTCACAGAATGAACTGCCCATAAAACTATTTCACGTTTCTGATCTTTTTGTATAGCGCCCGCCACGCAGGCGCCACACCCTACGGTGCAACGCCTAGCTCGGGGGCGTTGCACGCCAGTCCACCGTGGCAGCCCTGGGCCCCGCACCTAGCAGTGCAGCGCCTCTGAGCTAGGCACCACACATGTAATGTGCAGCGCCTAGCCGTCAGGCGCTGCACTGTGACTTAGATCCAGCCGCGGCGGCCCTCTCCTCCCCCACCCACCCCAATGCACCAGTTACAGAACCAGAACAGAAGAAGCCGCGGTGGCGGCCCTCTCCACTCCCCCTCTCAACCCCCTCTCCCAAATCCATCAGATCCGACGATTTGGTCCGTGGATTCCTTCACCAATCCATCCTAGAAGGTACCCTCCTCCGATCCCCTTCTTTCTATCCATATAATGTATGCTATTTTGAAGATTTTGTGGAACCCTTGTTTGATTTGATTAGATTTGAATGTTGCATGTATTATAATCTTGCATGTACCTAATTTTGCAACCCTAGTTTAGTATATTTTATTGAAAAGATATGGTTTGGATACATAGGTTGACATGTTATTTTATATGGAAAAGAGATTTGTATTTAATCTTGCATGAAGTAGGCCTAGTTTAGTTTATTTGTGTTGAAATTATATTTGTATTGACAAGAATGCTTTGGATACGTATGCTTTGAATTTTGCATCTAGTAGGCGTATTTTAGTTTATTTATATTCAAAAGATAATTGTGTTGACAAGAAAGCTTTTTTTCAAATTGTTAGGATGGTTTGGCTTCTCGATGATCACTGGGACAAACAATACCGGTCGTACGCTATGTCGGTGGAGCAGCGGGTAATAATGAAAGTTGCCGGTGTTATGAATTTCGTGTTTATTTCAAACACAAATGCCCCATATGTAATTTTGTGATTTGTTTGTTTGTAGGAGCTTGCACCTCTGAAGTTTCAGTCTCACGGGGTCATCCTTGGGTGGATGCGCTATGATGAGCGGTACACACCGTATGTAAGGGAGACATGACTTCTCCCTTTCATTCAGTTGGTCAGCCGGTCGACGCCACCCAACAATGCTGCAACACTCACCGCGCTTATTGATCATTGGAGGCCGGAGACACATAGTTTCCATCTTCGGAACGGGAAGATGACCGTGACGCTCCAGGATATTGCTATGATCACCGGTCTTCCTATTGATGGGAATCCTCTATGTATGAACACCGATTCTGATGGGTGGCGCGCGCAGATGCATGCCCTTATCGGTATGGTTCCTCCGGAGCCTCGGGAACCAGAAGCAGAAGACAAGAAGAAGGAAAGAGTCGCAGCCGGTGCTCCTTTCACGTGGATTACATTGCACTTTGGTACTTGCCCTGAGGAAGCTAATAAGGACACGGTCAAGACATATGCTCGTGTCTACATGTGGTACGTGATATCCATGACTATGTTTGTTGATGGCACATGCAAGAATGCTCCATGGATGTGGCTGAAGGCGTTGACCGTCTTCGGTAGCAAATGGAGTTGGGGTTCGGTGACACTGGCTTACTTGTATCGACAGGTATGAAGTTGTTTCCTTTTCACTTCATTGATACATTATCAATGTGATCTTGCTGTTAATTCAACCATATTCTCTTTTATGTGCAGTTGGACGAAGCCTATTGTAGGCAATCTGGAGGTATTGGTGGTTGTGTGCTCGCACTTTTCATATGGAGCTGGGAGCGTTTGCCGGTTGGACGACCGAAGACCGTGAAGTACGAGGATTGGGATGACAAAGACGACCCACTACGGCTCCCCACTTGGGCTTACAAGTGGGATGTGTTAAATGAGACGACGGATGATCCCTGGGTCATGTACAAGTTGTACAAGAGCGAGCTGGACGCGATCACGCCTGAGCAGGTGAATCGACATTGCATAAGTGATTATCATGCTTCTATCGTAACTCGATATCAATTTTGCATTCTATCCCATTTTGCAGGTGGAATGGGAGCCGTATGGAAAAGGAGAGAGTTTTGGTAACCCTATAGAGTTCAGGCTGAATCCGATGTGCACTAGGGATAGGGATCTCTGGCATATGCGGTGCCCATTGATATGCAATTGGGCGGTTGAGCTTCACCTGCCACATCGGGTGTTCCGCTAGTTTGGTTTGTTCCAGCCACATCCACCGGAGTGGGAGGACACGGACAAGTTGCTACACGCGTAAGATATAATTAACCTTGAGCACTTAGCGGCTTCTCGGCGGTTTCGATGGTGCTAATATTCTGTTTCTAACTTGCAGGTTGGATAGGAAAAAGCAGCGGAAGATCAAGGATTGGGCCAAGCATCACAGGAAGTATGTCGTACTGTTCGCGCTTAGTGTGGAGCAAGCTAGGGCTGGAAAACGAGCCCAGCTTCGTGAGCACTGCCCGATCGCGTTCAACAACTATCTCACATGGTTTCTTGCAAGTACCCGTGTGGAGGTATGCAAGCCGGCGTATGCTGAGGAGATTTTGGAAGATCCCATCGTTTTTGATGAGGTAGCCCAGCAACAGTACAACGCATTAGTCAGGAAAGGCAACTCAGTGATCCCTTCAGCTCCAATGATGAACTTTGTGGTATTTTCCCTTTTTTCTTTTCCATTCACACTATTCACATATTTGCTTGCCTAACACGTTAATACCGTTTCTGTTCATAGCGTGCCCAGATCAAGAAAGCAGCTGATGAGACCGAGACTATTCTGGAAACAACCCCGACTGGCAAAAGCGATGGGGAAGGTGCACTTCGAGCATTCATTAAGGTTCACATCTCCTTCAAACTAGCACTTAACATGTGTTGCTACGTTCGATGTCTCATTCACTTGTACATGTTGCAGCGCCAGGGCCAAAAGTTAAGGCGGCTATCAAACCTTTTCGGTTGTCGTGACCCCGAGTATGTATCACCAGAACGGTCTAGGTCGGCGACACCATCAGATCCCACTTCGGGCCAGGGCCATAGTGATCCTTTGGAGGATGAGGATGTGGGTGTGGTCACCCAAGAGGTATGGCATGAACATATATCCAATTGTTGATGCATTGCTAACTATATCCTCACACACGGTCTTTCCATATCTTTTGTTGATGCATAGGTTGCTGATGATATGACCTTGGGGACGTACCAGGTTCGGTCTGCATACGAGTTAAAGCCTAGGAAGGGAATCAACAAATACACACCTGAAGACTTCACCCAAAGAGGCAAAAGGACGGTCGGCACCTCGCGGATGGCGGCTTTGGATGACTATTTGGATGACGATGTGGATGACGTGGAGGAACCGGAGCCGGAGCCGGAGCGGGTTGCTCTTCCTAGGAAGGTGAAGAAGATAGCTCTTAGTTAAACTTGAAGTTGTGATAGCTCTTAGTAATGTGGAACTTGTTATGTCGTTGAACTTGGAGTGGTGCTAGTAATGTCGAACTTGTTGTGATGGTCATTCTAGGAAATGTTGTCTTTGTTGAACACTTTTTGATCCTTACTGTTTATTGTACGAAATGTTGAACTGTGCCTGAAAATGACCTAGTCTAAATGACAAAAAAACACTAAGTGTTTGTGTGGCGCCTAGCAGGGAGGCGCCGCACTGTACAGTGTGGCGCCTCCCAGCTAGGCGCCACACAAACACTTAGCGAATTTGTGGCCTGGGAGGAGCTGTCCAGAGAGCAACAGAAGGTTTGCTAGTTACAGACCAGTGCAACGCCTAGCCTGGAGGCGCCACACTGAGCAGTGCAAAGCTCTGAGGCGTTGCACGCCTGGGAGGAGCTGTCCAGAGAGCAAACCTTCTGTGCTCTCTGGATAGGTCTTCCCAGGCGTGCAACGCCTAGCCTGGAGGCGCCACACTGTACAGTGCAACGCCTCTGTGCTAGGCGTTGCACTTGGACTTAGAGAAATTTTTGGCATATGCACACATAGTACGATGATGTGAAGTAGGATTGATACCTAGCAAGCAAACAACTGTGAAGACAACATATGCACAAAGTACTTCACGACACATACTAGTTCATAACACATAGTACTTCAACTTGAGGAGTAGTTCATACAACCAAATTTAGGAGGAAATACATAGTACTTCACGACACATAGTAGTTCACAACCAAATCGAGGAGGAGGCATAGTAGTTCATGACACATAGTAGTTCACAACCAAATCGAAGAGCATAGTTTAGAGGATAACACGCATCGCATTTGACGCTCTCTCTATTTCCTTCCTCTTCTCCTCAAGCTCCTCTTCTTTCTTCTTCTTTAGTGCGGCTGCATCCTCCTCTCTAAGCTTCTTCGCAGCCTTCTCCCACCATCCCGCCATCTCATCTTCGCCATCCTCCTTCATTGTTGGCACTCGTTGGCTACCACTTGGTTGGCTCCCTTGTGTAGCTCCTTGTTGGCTTGTGCTTGCATCATTTTTCTTGGACCTTTTCCTTGGTTTCGTACATTTTCCTTTGTTGTGGCCATGACCTTTGCACTCCCCACAATGGGAGCTCTCACAAGGCTCTTGGAATTGGTCGTTGCCCACTTCGCAGCGGCCACCATGGCCCCATCCGTCCATGTCGCCTCTAATACGCTTTGTCTTACGTCTACCCCGTTTAACAACCTTCAACTCCGGATCCGGCCATAGTTGAACTCCATGATACTCCGGCCATTGTGATTGGTCAAAGTATGGGTAAAAGCGGGGAGCCCATGTTTTCTTGACCGTCATGATTGAGAACTCTGACTCCCTTACGGTGCGTGGGTGATTGATGTCCACATTCCTAACGCGACCGGCGGTATACAAGTGTGAGCATGGGAGATGAAGCAACAATGGCCTCCCGCAAGTGCAATCACATTGTGTTAACGACACCTTGAAAGCCCGACCTCCATGTTGCCGGCCATCGTTTGTGGTTCCTCCTGGCTCTTTCACTTCGTACTTCCACTCTTCGTTGTCATATAATATAGCTTCTTCTGAGTCCGCCTTCCGTGATTGAAATACCAACCATTCATCAACCTTGGGTGGGAACTTGTACTTGTACTTGCGCGGGTTCTCACCCACTATCTGTGCATCCATTTCCATCGAGTACTTTACAAAGCACGCATTCATCTTGTCAAATGTGTATTGAACTATTGCCGTCACGGGTAATCCACGTGCACCTTTGAGCACCCTATTGAAGCATTCGGCCATATTGCTTGTCATTTGACCATATCTCCGTCCATCTTCATCAAAAGCACGTGCCCACTTGTTCCGGTATTGAATGTGCCTATTGAGAAAGTCTTGACCCCCGGGATCAAGTTTTTTGTGTGCGAGCAATTTGTTGTACAAAGTGGCGAACCACTTGTCGGAGAAAGCGAGACAACAATCTTGAAGATCATCGGCGAACTCCTTAAGGCCACATGCCCTATAGAAGTTCGAAAAAAGTGCCTCATGCACCATCGATGGTGCAATGGAGCATGCCCGGTGAAAGGATCGATATAGTTGACTAGAGGGGGGGGGGTGAATAGGCAACTAACAATTTTTAGCTTTTCTTTACCAAATTAAACTTTGCATCAAAATAGGTTGTCTAGATATGCAACTAAGTGAGCAACCTATATGATGCAACGACAACAAGCACGCAAGTAAGTAAGAGAAACAACACAAGTAAACTAGCGAAAGTAAAGGAACAAGATAACCAAGAGTGGAGCCGGTGGAGACGAGGATGTGTTACCGAAGTTCCTTCCTTTTGAAGGCAAGTACGTCTCCGTTGGAGCGGTGTGGAGGCACAATGCTCCCCAAGAAGCCACTAGGGCCACCGTATTCTCCTCACGCCCTCACACAATGCGAGATGCCGTGATTCCACTATTGGTGCCCTTGAAGGCGGCGACCGAACCTTTACAAACAAGGTTGGGGCAATCTCCACAACTTAATTGGAGGCTCCCAACGACACCAAAAAGCTTCACCACAATGGACTATGGCTTCGCGGTGACCTCAACCGTCTAGGGTGCTCAAACACCCAAGAGTAACAAGATCCGCTAGGGATAAGTGGGGGAATCAAATTTCTCTTGGTGGAAGTGTAGATCGTGGCCTTCTCAACCAATCCCGAGCAAATCAACAAGTTTGATTGGCTAGGGAGAGAGATCGGGCGAAAATGGAGCTTGCAGCAACAATGGAGCTTTTGGGGGAAGAGGTGAGTCAACTTTGGGGAAGAAGACCCCTTTATATAGTGGGGGGAACAAACCAACCGTTACCCCCCCTCTGCCCCGAAGAGAGCGGTAGTACCGCTGTGCCAGCGGTACTACCGCTTGCAACACTAAGCGGTACTACCGCCCAAAAGCGCGGTACTACCGCTTGGTCCACAGCGGTACTACCGCGGAGGGAGGACGGTACTACCGCACAGGAGCGGTACTACGGCCCCCCACAGCCGCGGCCAGTACCGTAAAACCCGACACGAAAAATGAGCCCTCGAATCGAGGCGGTACTAGCACGAGACCAGAGCGGTACTACGGCTTGGGGCCACCAGCGGTACTCATGCTCTGGAGCGGTACTACCGCGCCCAGAGCGGTACTACCGCTTGTGGCACCCAAGCGGTACTACCGCTCCGTCCCGCGGTACTACCGCTGGGACCAGAGATAGCACACACACGGAGCTACTAGCGGTACTACTGCTCTGGGCGGTACTACCGCTCCGGAGCGGTACTACCGCTTGTACCACCCAAGCGGTACTACCGCTCTGGCCCGCGGTACTACCGCTGGGACCAGAGAGGGCACAAAGAAAGGAGAATCCAAGCCCATCAACGAAACGGAGAGGCTCGGAGGGAGGGGCAAAGGAAGTGATGTGATGATTCCGCCCTAGCCTTTCCAAAGCGGACCCCCTCTTGATAGTACGGTGATCCCTATGAAACTAGTCCACCAAACTAATCCGAAAGGACTACACCGTCTTCGCTTTAAGTTCCGAGGGGAGGATATCGTCTCGAGCCCAAAAGAATGAATCTCTGAAAAACACTCAACGCACACGATTAGTCCGCAAAAGCATTGTCATCAATCACCAAAACACCTTAGGGATAAATATGCCCTTACAATCTCCCCCTTTTTGGTGGATTGATGACAATACGGGATTTGCACAACTGGGAAAAATCAAATGGCATAAGCAAACCCCAAGTCTCTAAAATATAGACGGGCTCCCCCTAGATGTGTGCCATCAAGATAGGTGCTTTGAGCTGCACGACACACATACTAGGATCAACACTCCCCCTGTATTTTAGAGACCAACAACCTAAGCGAGAAACAAGATAGTAGGATATATAACATAATTAAGCATATAACTCAAGAGATATCAAATGACTAGAGACAAAGATAAAGATATAATAATGATAGGGTAGCATATGTCTCACACCATATGACGCGAACTAAAGTCTTACGGAACACAAAACCAAGCAAACGCAAGTTCCAAGCAAAACACAAGGTATCACATAACGAAAGCACAAAGGCAAAGACACACTCGCAGACGCAAATCCCTAAACTCTCTCCCCCTTTGGCATCGAGACACCAAAAGGGGCAAAGAGCGAACCTACGGCTCCAGGTGAGAGCATCAGGACTCTGCGTGATCATCTGCACTGCCGTCCACGCCCGGAAACTGCTCGGCATCGGAGTCGGTCCACGGACAGTGCTGCTGGATCCACTCCTCCTCCTCAGTAATCTGACCCTCTGAGCCGCTAGTGACTGTCGCACCCATCTGACGCATCAGTTCCTTGTGTCGTCCTCTTGCCTTCTTCTCAGCCACATGAGTCATGTACTGACCATGAGACTCCATGCAGAACAGCTTCTTCATCTTGTGTTTCAGCTTCTTTGCCCAAGAGGGCTCTGCTACAGAAGGCTCTGTCCCAGGTGGCACATACTCCTCATCATCATCCCCGATACCAGCCTCGTCCTCGGTCTCCATGGCAGCAGCAGAAGATGGAGCTCCAGATCTACCCCAGTTATCCTTCTTCCTCAGACGCTTGATCTCATGAGAGACCAACTATCCAGTCTCCAGCTGCTCATCAGGATAGGTACGTCTCCAGGCCCTCTCAATAAGCAACATGATGAACGGACCATAAATTGGGCACTTGCGCTCAGAGACAGCCGCCAAAAGCTCAGACCACATGACATGAGAGATGTCCAGAGACTCGCCGGTGTTTACGTCCTTCTCACGCTGGCAGAAGAGAAGCATGTCCACAAGGTAAGAGTGCACCATGTCCAGATTCCCAATGCGAGGGAAGAGAGTCTCGCGGAAGATGCGGTGAAGGATGTCCAAATAGGTGGACAACTCATAGGTTTCCTTCCTGGTCTCAGGGTGGACCTTCCGAGTACAGTAGGGCCAGAGAGCTTGCTTGTGAGTGGAGGTGGTATTCTGTTGAGGACGAAAACCAACTGGAGTCTCAAGCCCTTGATCTTCCACCTCAAGCAGCCCCATGAAGGCCTGCCACTTGACAGCTAGCACCTTTCCATTTGTCATCCAAGTTAGAGTCCTGTCTGCGTCAGTCCCTAGGTGAACAGTGGCAAAGAACTGTGCCAGCAAATCTGCATCAAAGTCTTTGTTGAACTGCATGATCCTGAGAATGTTCAACTGAGAGCACATCTGTAGAGCATCACCAAAGTACTCAGGGTCCTTCTCCATGGCATCCGTGTTGATGGAATGAACATTGACATAGAGATTCTTCTTGGCTTTGATCACATCAAAGTATGTGGAATACTGAAACCGGTTCCAGAACGGGCGGTTGACAAGATTGGGTTCTTGTTCTTCCTCATAGGGGTTGCGCCTTCGCTTGTCCCAGAATTCCCTGCTAGACATCTCAGTCACTTTCCTGCCACTTGGCTTTGGTCGGCTGGCAATCTTCTTCGTGCGAGGAGGATTAGCACTTGAGGAAGCACCCCCTGCCGGCTGTGGAGCACTGGAAGAACCACCTGCAGGCTCAGATGAGCGGTACCGCTTCGACGTTGAACGCCCAGGGTTGACACGACGGACTTGCTGCTCAGGATGTTCATCACCTGGAACCAAACACACGGACACAAGAAACAACCAGTAGAAACGATCAAAACCAAATAAACACAACAAAGATGGATCAACATGTGGTAGGAAACAATGGAACTGGGCATCCAGCGGTAGTACCTTGCCTGCTCAGCGGTAGTACCGCTTATCCTCATAAGCGGTAGTACCGCTCCTTGGAGCGGTAGTACCGCTCCAGCGGTAGTACCGCGCCATATGGGCGGTAGTACCGCTCGAGACGGGGCACGGCGGATCCCTACTTCCGTGGTCAGATCCAGCACTACCGGGGATGCCAAATTCAAAAATAAACCTACCAAACATCAATCCAAAGAGTCTAGTTGCCTTCTCCAACCTACTCAAGACTAGATTTGGCCAAAAATCTAGAGATGCAACTACTATTGCCCCTAAAACGCAAGATCTGAAAACTAGACACGAAGAGAAGAGGAACGGGGGCAATACCGGCATCCATGGCAAGAGAACAAGGTGGGGATCGACTCCACCGAAGGAAATGGAGAGGAATGGTCCGGAGACGGAGGGCCGCCGGAGCCTTCCCGCGGCGAGATGGCGCTGGAGAGAGGAAGAGGAACCAGGGGACGAAGCAAATGGGTATGGGGTGGAGGAAACCACCCTTGCCCACGACTTAACCCCCTGGCCCCGCCCCTCAGCGGTAGTACCGTGGTGAGGGGCGGTAGTACCGCTTAGCCGAATAGGCGGTAGTACCGCCCTGTTGAGCGGTAGTACCGCTCCAGCGGTGGTACCGCTCCTTCACAACGGTAGTACCGCCCAGCGCAACACAGACTAGACTCTACACACATGGTGCAAAACGAAGGACGGGAAACAATGGCAAGAAGACCAACAAGAGCACTAGCAAGAGAACAAGAATCACACACCTCTATACGAGAGGGCGGTGGCCGAGGCCACCTATGTTTGAGTCACTTGGTATGGCACCGCGAAGAATTATCCTTAGGCCCATGACCAAAGCTCGCCTATGAAGCACTAGTACCATCAAAAATGGCTAATGTGGAAGAGTGAGATTAGTTTATGCATTGTGGGGGGAGGGAAAGTTCATTGAGAGAACAACACTCCCCCTACGTCCATGCCTACACCTAGACAAGAAAGCACAATGAATGTGAGGGGTGTGCAAAGGTTCAAACCACATTGCTCGAATCAATGATATTTAGCTCATGCCTTAACTCGCGAAATCTTGCTTCATCCAATGGCTTCGTGAAAATATCTGCAAGATTATCATGAGTGTTGACATAATTGAGCTCGATCTCCCCTCGCCTAATATGATCCCGGATGAAGTGATACCGAATCTCAATATGCTTTGTCTTGAAGTGTTGCACCGGGTTGAGAGAAATCTTGATAGCACTTTCATTGTCACACCAAAGAGGCACTTTGTCACAAATGACACCGTAATCCTTTAAAGTTTGCCTCATCCATAAGAGTTGTGCACAACAACTTCCGGCCGCCACATACTCCGCTTCAGTGGACGAGAGAGACACACAACTTTGCTTTTTGGAAGACCAACTTACCAAAGAGCAACCAAGAAATTGGCACCCTCCGGAAGTGGACTTCCTATCCACTTTGTCTCCCGCCCAATCGGAGTCCGAAAAACCTACAAGCTTGAAGTTTGCTCCTCTTGGGTACCATAGGACAAAGTTTGGGGTATGAGCCAAATATCGAAAGATTCGCTTGACCGCCACAAAGTGGCTTTCCTTAGGTGCGGCTTGAAACCGTGCACATATTCCCACACTCAACATGATATCCGGTCTAGATGCACAAAGGTAAAGCAAGGATCCAATCATAGAGCGATATACCTTTTGATCCACCGCTTTATCATTGGGATCAATGTCAAGTTGGCACTTGGTGGGCATTGGAGTGGAAGCCGGCTTGACATCACTTAGCTTGAATCTCTTTAGCATGTCTTGAGTGTATTTGGCTTGGTTGATGAAGGTTCCTTCTCTTCTTTGTTTGATTTCGAATCCGAGAAAGAACTTCAACTCTCCCATCATAGACATCTTGAACTTTGAGGTCATGAGAGCGGCAAATTCTTCATTGAATGCTTTGTTAGGGGAACCAAAAATAATATCATCAACATATAGTTGGCACACAAACAACTCCCCTTTGATCTTCTTAGTAAAAAGAGTGGGGTCGATTTTCCCGATTTCGAATCCACGATCTTGTAACAACTCCGTAAGATGCTCATACCACGCACGTGGGGCTTGTTTAAGGCCATAGAGCGCCTTGTGGAGTTGATACACATGATCGGGGAAATAGGGATCTTCGAACCCGGGGGGTTGTTTGACATATACCAACTCATTTATGGGACCATTAAGAAAGGCACTCTTCACATCCATTTGTTGCAAAGTGAAATTATGATGAGAAGCATAAGCAATCAACAAACGAATAGATTCAAGACGAGCAACGGGGGCAAAGGTTTCACCGTAGTCGATACCCTCGACTTGGGAGTAGCCTTGTGCCACTAGACGAGCCTTGTTGCGAACAATGATTCCATGAGCGTCTTGCTTGTTCTTGAATATCCACTTGGTTCCAATGACATTATGATTCCCGGTTGGCCTTGGCACTAACTTCCACACTTGGTTATGTTCGAAGTTGTTGAGTTCTTCATGCATGGCGTTGAGCCAATCCGGGTCCTCAAGCGCTTCATAAACCTTTTGGGGTTCGACACAAGAAACAAACGCATGATGTTCACAATAGTTTGCTAATTGTCTACGAGTGCTTACCCCCTTTCTTAGGCTTCCAACCACATTCTCCATGAGATGACCTTTGGTGGTGAGCTTGGAAGCGATCTTAGCGGCACGACGCTCCAATTCCTCCTCGTAAGTGAAGTGAGGAGGGGTAACTTGATCATCTCGAGCATCGTCTTGAGCTTGTTCTTGATCTTGAACTAGCTCGAAGGGAAGAACTTGACCTTGGGCATCATTCGGTGGATCACCACCATCTTGAGGTTGATCTTGCCCTTGATCTTGTTCATGAGGTTGAGGGCCTTCACTTTGTTCTTCGGAAGCGTGTGGGTCTTGGGTTGGTGATGGCTCCACTTGATTGGAGCATTGTCCTTCTCCTTCGGCCACAAGGGGTTCCTCAACGGGTAGGATATAACCAATACCCATTCTTCTTATGGCTTGGGGAGGAATTTCATCACCTACATCACAAGTACCACTTTGCTCCACTTGGGAGCCGTTATTTTCATCAAACTCCACGTTACACGTCTCCTCAATAAGTCCCGTGGACTTATTGAGAACACGGTAAGCATGGGAGTTTGTAGCATAACCAACAAATATGCCCTCATGAGCTCTAGTCTCAAATTTAGACAAACGAACACCTTTCTTGAGAATGAAACACTTACACCCGAACACCCGAAAGTACTTGAGGTTGGGCTTGTTCCCGGTGAGGATCTCATATGGAGTCTTGTTCAAGCCTTTGCGAAGATAGAGCCGATTTGAAGCATGACACACGGTGTTGATGGCTTCGGCCCAAAAGTTGTATGGAGACTTGAACTCCGCCATCATGGTCCTTGCCGCATCCATCAACGTCCGATTCTTCCTCTCCGCAACACCATTTTGTTGAGGGGTGTAAGGTGCGGAATATTGATGCTTGATCCCCTCATCACTGAGAAACTCATCCAAGGTGTAGTTCTTGAACTCGGTGCCGTTGTCACTTCTTATTGTCAAGATCTTTGTATTGTGTTGACGTTGGGCTTCATTTGCAAAGTCAATGACTGTTTGTTGGGTCTCACTCTTCCTCTTGAAGAAATACACCCACGTGTATCTAGAGTAGTCATCCACAATTACCAAGCAGTACTTTCTACCCCCAAGACTATCAAAGGATGGAGGCCCAAAGAGATCCAAATGAAGGAGCTCCAACGGCCTCTTCGAGTAAATAAGAGTCGTGGGAGGGTGAACCTTCTCATGAAGCTTTCCTTCGATACAAGCACTGCAAGCACGATCTTTGGCAAAACTAACGTTCGTTAGTCCACGGACATGGTCCCCCTTGAGAAGACTTTGCAAAGATCTCATATTGACATGGGCTAAACGGCGATGCCACAGCCACCCCACGTCAACTTTAGCCATTAGGCATGTCGCGGTCTTAGTGGGTTGCTCCGAAAAGTTAATCACATAGAGACCGTTCTCGACATGCCCAACAAAGGCTACTTTAAGAGTCTTGCTCCACAAGAGGGCCACGGTATCAATATCAAAGAAGGTGGCAAAGCCCATGATAGCAAGTTGACGAACGGAAAGTAAATTGTATGCAAGGGACTCAACTAGCATGACCTTCTCGATCGTGAGATCATGAGAAATGGCAACTTTGCCGAGTCCCAGTACCTTAGAAGACGAGGCATCACCCCACTCGACATTGGTGGGCATAGATGGATTCTTCTGCACGTCCACCACCAAGTCCTTGCTTCCGGTCATATGATTTGTAGCTCCACTATCGAGCAACCATGATCCCCCACCAGAAGCAAACACCTACAAGAGATCAATGCTTGGTTTTAGGTACCCATTTTGTAATGGGTCCTTTGATGTTAGCAACAAGGGTCTTAGGAACCCAAATAGACCATTCAATGTACTCATGAGGAGAACCAACGAATTTGGCATAAACATGCCCATCACTAGCACGGCATAACACATAAGAAGGATTAAAGTCGCCGGCTTTGTTGGAAGGAGTGGCATTGCTCTTCTTGACACCTCCACCCTTCGCATTGTTCTTCTTCTCCTTGGAAGTACCCTCTCCCTCCTTCACAAAAGTTTGCATGAGAGGAGGAGGTCGCTTGGTCTTGTCATTCTTCTTCTTGTTCTTGGGATTGGGTGCGAACCCAATCCCCTCCTTGGCCACAACTTCCTTTTGATTGCTCAAGAGGTCGTTGAGGTTCTTCTCACCTTGTATGCATGACATGAGGCCTTTCTCAAGTTGCTCCTTTAGCTTAGCATTCTCCTCAACAAGATGCACATGCTCACAACACGGGTTAGTAGCATTTGCATTATCAATTAACACCATATGAGGAAAGGTGGCTTTCTCCTTTGTTAGCTTCACTTGGAGTTGATCATGAGACTCCTTGAGGCTAGCATGAACGCCCTTCAAGACTTTGTGAGCCTTGTCGAGGATGCCAAACTCCTCTTTGAGTCTAGCAAGATCAACCCCAAGTATAGCCTTCTCGGAGTTTAGGACACGAGACACAACAAGAGCATGATCAAGATCCTTCTTTAACTTAGCATGATCATCGTTGTATGACTCCTCAAGAGCCAAACGAAGACCACGCTCTTCGTCAAGAGCATTGGAAAGATCCGAAATCTCATCGGCATAGTCACGACTATGCCCCTCCATCTTAGAGATGGTATCTTCGTGAGCCTCGATCATGTCATTGGCTTCACCAAGTTGTTCCAAGAGAGCAACGAAGTGCTTCTTGGATTTTCCCTTGAGTTTACTCATAAAGATCTCAAACTCATTTTCCTCCACATTTGTTCCCTCATGTTCATCAATACTATCCGTCGAAGAAGGATGATTAATGATGGTAGTTTTGATGTTGGAGGTTACCTTATTGGTGGCTTTAGCCATGAGGCACTTGGCGGTGATGTTCTCATTGGGTGAGTCGAAGAGAGACACCCGTGGAGTCTTGGCAACGGCAACGGAGGCCATGGCAACCGACTCACTATCTTCATCATCGTCATCATCCTCATTGTACTCTTCTTGAACCACCAACGCCTTGAAGGGAGTCTTCTTGGTGAAGTTGCTCTTGTTGGGGAATGACTTGGCCTTGTCTTTTCTAATGAGCTTGCCACCATTGTCTTCCCTCTTCTCGTAAGGGCATTCCGCAACAAAGTGGCTCACATTGCCACAATTGAAGCAAGTCCTCATCCGTTGCTTGCCCTTTGCGCCACTTGAGTTGCTTTTGTTGAAGTTTGGCCTCGTGTTCTTCTTGCTCCAAAATTGCCTTGACGCAAGAGCCATGTGTTCATGATAGGCATACTTCGTATCTTCGAGGTTGCCCTCCTCTTCTTCCTCTTCATCCTCTTCCTCCATACTAGCCTTGGCCTTTAGAGCAAGGTTGGGCTTCTTTACTCTTTGAGAGCGAAGGACCGCATTGTCGGCGGTCTTGTCCAAGATGCTCATAGCAACAAACTCATCCAACACTTCACTTGATGACAAAGTGTGGAAGTCCGGCCTTTGACGAATTACAGAGGACATGGCTTTGTGGTAGGGCATCATTGCCTTGAGGAATTTGCGCTTGATCCAATTGTCATCCGTGTCCTTACTTCCATGATCTCGGAGAGAGACCGCAAGTTTGGTTACTCTCCGAAAAAGCTCACGAGGTTCTTCATCTTCTTTCATTGCAAACTCGTCGGCTTCATCTTGCACCACTTCATAGTTGGAGCGTTGAATGCTTGCGCTTCCCCGATAGAGGGAAACAACTTGGAGCCAAGCATCTTTGGCCACGGTGTAAGGCCGGAGATGAGGAAGATCTTCGGGCGGGATTGCTTCTTGGATGATGAAGAGAGCATTCTCATTGAATTGATGATCCACCACTTCTCTAGGAGTGAAGTTGCTTCGGTCATGCGGATAAAAACCTTCTTCAATGATTCTCCAAAGGTTAGTGTTCACATGATTTAAATGACGCTTAAAACGATAGACCCAAGAATCAAAATCTACATTCTTCTCAATCTTAGGGGCCGGGCCGGCATGATTCAAATGAGTGGAAGGAAGCGGTCCACCATAGACGGGTGGAGGTTCCACATGGGCAAAGATGCCGGTGCCATTTTTATCACTAGAACAAGGAGCCTTCTCACTCGAAGCTTCCCCCTTGTCGGAGGTAGCATCCGTCACTTTGTTAGCGGGATCACCCACTTTCAACGGTGCGGTTGTAAGTTTAAGCCCTTCTAAGAATTTATTCAACATGCTTTCGACCTTGGTCGTCATGGAGGTTTTCAATGTGTCCAACGCCACATTGAATTCCTCACGAGAGACCGCGGTTCCCCCATCTCCCGTAGACGAGACAGGATTTTCACCGGAGTGCTCCTCCGCACCGTCTACGACGTCAACCATACTCTTTGGACGGTAAAGTCCTTAATAAAGAGACGAGGCTCTGATACCAATTGAAAGGATCGATATAGTTGACTAGAGGGGGGGGGGGTGAATAGGCAACTAACAATTTTTAGCTTTTCTTTACCAAATTAAACTTTGCATCAAAATAGGTTGTCTAGATATGCAACTAAGTGAGCAACCTATATGATGCAACGACAACAAGCACGCAAGTAAGTAAGAGAAACAACACAAGTAAACTAGCGAAAGTAAAGGAACAAGATAACCAAGAGTGGAGCCGGTGGAGACGAGGATGTGTTACCGAAGTTCCTTCCTTTTGAAGGCAAGTACGTCTCCGTTGGAGCGGTGTGGAGGCACAATGCTCCCCAAGAAGCCACTAGGGCCACCGTATTCTCCTCACGCCCTCACACAATGCGAGATGCCGTGATTCCACTATTGGTGCCCTTGAAGGCGGCGACCGAACCTTTACAAACAAGGTTGGGGCAATCTCCACAACTTAATTGGAGGCTCCCAACGACACCACAAAGCTTCACCACAATGGACTATGGCTTCGCGGTGACCTCAACCGTCTAGGGTGCTCAAACACCCAAGAGTAACAAGATCCGCTAGGGATAAGTGGGGGAATCAAATTTCTCTTGGTGGAAGTGTAGATCGTGGCCTTCTCAACCAATCCCGAGCAAATCAACAAGTTTGATTGGCTAGGGAGAGAGATCGGGCGAAAATGGAGCTTGGAGCAACAATGGAGCTTTTGGGGGAAGAGGTGAGTCAACTTTGGGAAGAAGACCCCTTTATATAGTGGGGGGAACAAACCAACCGTTACCCCCCCTCTGCCCCGAAGAGAGCGGTAGTACCGCTGTGCCAGCGGTACTACCGCTTGCAACACTAAGCGGTACTACCGCCCAAAAGCGCGGTACTACCGCTTGGTCCACAGCGATACTACCGCGGAGAGAGGACGGTACTACCGCACAGGAGCGGTACTACGGCCCCCCACAGTCGCGGCCAGTACCGTAAAACCCGACACGAAAAATGAGCCCTCGAATCGAGGCGGTACTAGCACGAGACCAGAGCGGTACTACGGCTTGGGGCCACCAGCGGTACTCATGCTCTGGAGCGGTACTACCGCGCCCAGAGCGGTACTACCGCTTGTGGCACCCAAGCGGTACTACCGCTCCGTCCCGCGGTACTACCGCTGGGACCAGAGATAGCACACACACGGAGCTACTAGCGGTACTACTGCTCTGGGCGGTACTACCGCTTGTACCACCCAAGCGGTACTACCGCTCTGGCCCGCGGTACTACCGCTGGGACCAGAGAGGGCACAAAGAAAGGAGAATCCAAGCCCATCAACGAAACGGAGAGGCTCGGAGGGAGGGGCAAAGGAAGTGACGTGATGATTCCGCCCTAGCCTTTCCAAAGCGGACCCCCTCTTGATAGTACGGTGATCCCTATGAAACTAGTCCACCAAACTAATCCGAAAGGACTACACCGTCTTCGCTTTAAGTTCCGAGGGGAGGATATCGTCTCGAGCCCAAAAGAATGAATCTCTGAAAAACACTCAACGCACACGATTAGTCCGCAAAAGCATTGTCATCAATCACCAAAACACCTTAGGGATAAATATGCCCTTACACCCGGGAATGTCAATCTCCACCGCGTTAAGAATTCCTGGATGCCGATCCGATATGACACAAATTTCCCTTTGAGCGGGTAACACCTTCGTCCTCAAAAGACGCAAAAACCACTCCCAGTTGTCATTGTTCTCCACCTCAACCAAAGCAAATGCCAATGGCAACACCCGGTTATTGGCATCACTTGCTATCGCAACCAACAAGGTGCCCTTGTATTGTCCGGTCAAGAACGTGCCATCAATGGCGATGACCGGCCTACAGTGTTCGAAAGCCCTCACACATTGCTCGAACGCCCAAAATGCACGGCCAAATACTCAGACTTCCCTTCCTTCCTGAACCGTTGTTTGGTGCCCATGAGGCTCGACCACATGAACCATGCCCGGGTTTGTCGCGGCCATGGCTAACAACAACCTAGGGATTCGGTTGTATGCTTCCTCCCAAGTACCATACAACATCTTAAATGCGGATTGCTTCACCTTCCATGCCTTGCCGTACTTCACCTTGTAATGAAAGATGGCTTTCACAAGGTCAATGACATGTTGGACGCTCATTGTTGGAAGTGTGGATATTGAGTTGGAGAGCCTGTAAGCGATGAACTCGGACATGAGTTGTTTGTGGTCTTGGGACACAACTTGCCATCCACCCTTTTGCCTTGGCACATGTGAGTTGGCACACAACTCACTACGTGCCAAGTGGGACCTCCTTTCCATGGTCTTGCACGCACAATCCACGGACATATTTCATCTTCACATGCACATGCAACCGTGTAGCGCACATTGACGTCCGAGTTCACCACCTTGTGTGGACGATAATGCGTAACCGAGTAGTTGTCGAGCCA
This sequence comes from Aegilops tauschii subsp. strangulata, assembly GCF_002575655.3. Lineage (NCBI taxonomy): Eukaryota > Viridiplantae > Streptophyta > Magnoliopsida > Poales > Poaceae > Aegilops > Aegilops tauschii. The sequence goes on from NC_053037.3 coordinate 138,746,710, forward strand.
CATCTTCAATTCCAACAAGGTTTCGAACTTAGACCCTTTAGCAATCCGGTTCTTGTCGTCTCCCAAATCACGGTGAGAGCTTGGCCTAACCCCAAGAGATATACATTGGCCACCATCTACCACAGCTTCATCCGCGAGACTAACATCCTTGAACAATGTAGTCCGATGATCCCGACCGAATACCTTCTCAAAAGCTTCGGCCTCCTTCATCGTGAACCCCTCCGCATCAACTTGTTCATCGGGACCATCGTCATACGAGTCTGATGCATATGCACGGGAAAAAGGGATGGAATGGTCCATTGTCTGTTGCAAATGATATTTGTCGAGATCACCCACATTGTTGTCATGGAGATCAACTTCATTGTCATCGTCCGCATACTCATCATTGTCCTCTTGCAAAGCTTCATCTTGGTTGTTTGTAAATGGGCTCAATGTTGGCCTCACTTCTTGGGTCAAAAGAGGTTCAACAAGTTCATCTCACTTCAGGGGTGGGGGGCTACTAGCAACCAAAGGGGAGGGGTTCCGGTTCAAGTCCAAATGCAAACTTGAATCAACCTTCTTCGTTGCAAATAACTCAAGAGCCTTGTCTAGTGATTCGGCCACCGTCTCCTTGTATGCAACCTAACGTTGCTCCGAGTTGACACGCATTATCTTCCAACGGATGTGCATTCCAAAACCAACATTATGCCTTCCCTCTGAAGGAAATATGCCCTAGAGGCAATAATAAAGTTATTACTTATTTCCTTATATCATGATAAATGTTTATTATTCATGCTAGAATTGTATTAACCGGAAACATAATACTTGTGTGAATACATAGACAAACATAGTGTCACTAGTACGCCTCTACTTGACTAGCTCGTTGATCAAAGATGGTTATGTTTCCTAGCCATAGACATGAGTTGTCATTTGATTAACGGGGTCATATAATTAGGAGAATGATGTGATTGACTTGACCCATTCCGTTAGCTTAGCACTTGATCGTTTAGTATGTTGCTATTGCTTTCTTTATGACTTATACATGTTCCTATGACTATGAGATTATGCAACTCCCGTTTACCGGAGGAACACTTTGTGTGCTACCAAACGTCACAACGTAACTGGGTGATTATAAAGGTGCTCTACAGGTGTCTCCGAAGGTACTTGTTGGGTTGGCGTGTTTCGAGATTAGGATTTGTCACTCCGATTGTCGGAGAGGTATCTCTGGGCCCACTCGGTAATGCACATCACTTAAGCCTTGCAAGCATCGCAACTAATGAGTTAGTTGCGGGATGATGTATTACGGAACGAGTAAAGAGACTTGCCGGTAACGAGATTGAACTAGGTATTGAGATACCGACGATCGAATCTCGGGTAAGTAACATACCGATGACAAAGAGAACAACGTATGTTGTTATGCGGTCTGACCGATAAAGATCTTCGTAGAATATGTGGGAGCCAATATGAGCATCCAGGTTCCGCTATTGGTTATTGACCGGAGACGTGTCTCGGTCATGTCTACATAGTTCTCGAACCCGTAGGGTCCGCACGCTTAAAGTTCGATGACGGTTATATTATGAGTTTATGTGTTTTGATGTACTGAAGGTAGTTCGGAGTCCCAGATGAGATCGGGGACATGACGAGGAGTCTCGAAATGGTCGAGACGTAAAGATCGATATATTGGACGACTATATTCGGACATCGGAAAGGTTCAGAGTGATTCGGGTATTTTTCGTAGTACCGGAGAGTTACGGGAATTCGCCAGGGAGTATATGGGCCTTACTGGGCTTTAGGGGAAAGAGAGAGGAGAGGCTGGGCGCCCCCCAAGGCCTAGTCCGAATTGGACTAGGGGGAGGGGCTGCGCCCCCTCCTTCCTTCTCTTCTCTCTCCCCTTTCCTTGACTCCTACTCCTACTACTTGGAAGGGGGGAATCCTACTCCCGGTGGGAGTAGGACTCCTCCTAGGGCGCGCCATAGAGAGGGCCGGCCCTCCCCCTCCTCCACTCCTTTATATACGGGAAGGGGGGCACCCCTTGAAGACACAACAATTGATCGTTTGATCTTTTAGCCGTGTGCGGTGCCCCCTTCCACCATAGTCCTCCTCGATAATACTGTAGTGGTGCTTAGGCGAAGCCCTGCGTCGGTAGAACATCATCATCGTCACCACGCCGTCATGCTGATGAAACTCTCCCAAAACATCAAGTGTTGATGGTTGACAAGACCACTAGTTTCAAGAAAAGGGGCAAAGGGAAGAAGGGGAACTTCAAGAAGAACGACAAGCAAGTTGCTGCTCAAGTGAAGAAGCCCAAGTCTGGACCTAAGCCTGAGACTAAGTGCTTATGCTGCAAAGGAACTGGTCACTGGAAGCAGAACTACCCAAAGTATTTGGCAGATAAGAAAGATGACAAAGTGAACAAAGGTATATTTGATATACAGATTATTGATGTGTATTTTACTAGTGTTCGTAGCAACCCTTCGGTATTTGATACTGGTTCAGTTGCTAAGAGTAGTAACTCGAAACGGGAGTTGCAGAATGAACAGAAACTAGTTAAGGGTGAAGTGACGATGTGTGTTGGAAGTAGTTCCAAGATTGATATGATCATCATCGCACACTCCCTATACTTTCGGGATTAGTGTTGAACCTAAATAAGTGTTATCTGGTGTTTGCATTGAGCATGAATATGATTTGATCATGTTTATTGCAATACGGTTATTCATTTAAGTTAGAGAATAATTGTTGTTCTGTTTACATGAATAAAACCTTATATGGTTACACACCCATTGAAAATGGTTCGTTGGATCTCGATCGTAGTGATACAAATATTCATAATATTGAAGCCAAAAGATGCAAAGTTAATAATGATAGTGCAACTTATTTGTGGCACTGCCTTTTAGGTCATATTGGTGTAAAGCGCATGAAGAAACTCCATGCTGATGGGCTTTTAGAATCACTTGATTATGAATCACTTGATGCTTGCGAACCATGCCTCTTGGGCAAGATGACTAAAACGCCGTTCTCCGGAACAATGGAGCGAGCAACAGATTTGTTGGAAATCATACATACTGATGTATGTGGTCCGATGAATATTGAGGCTCGCGGCAGGTATCGTTATTTTCAGACCTTCACAGATGATTTGAACAGATATGGGTATATCTACTTGATGAAACATAAAGTCTGAAACATTTGAAAAGTTCATATAATTTCAGAGTGAAGTAGAAAATCATCGTAACAAGAAAATAAAGTTTCTACGATCTGATCGTGGAGGAGAATATTTGAGTTACGAGTTTGGTCTTCATTTGAAACAATGCGGAATAGTTTCGCAACTCACGCCACCTGGAACACCACAGCGTAATGGTGTGTCCGGACGTCATAACCGTACTTTATTAGATATGGTGCGATCTATGATGTCTTACCAATCTACCACTATCGTTTTGGGGTTATGCATTAGACACAACTGCATTCACGTTAAAAAGGGCACCATCTAAATCCGTTGAGATGACACCTTATGAACTGTGGTTTGGCAAGAAACCAAAGTTGTCGTTTCTTAAAGTTTGGGGTTGCGATGCTTATAAGAAAAAGTTTCATCCTGATAAGCTCAAACCCAAATCGGAGAAATGTGTCTTCATAGGATACCCAAAGGAGACAGTTGGGTACACCTTCTATCACAGATCCGAAGGCAAGACATTCGTTGCTAAGAATGGATCCTTTCTAGAGAAGGAGTTTCTCTTGAAAGAAGTGAGTGGGAGGAAAGTAGAACTTGATGAGGTAACTGTACCTGCTCCCTTATTGGAAAGTAGTTCATCACAGAAATCTGTTCCTGTGACTACTATACCAATTAGTGAGGAAGCTAATGATGATGATCATGTAACTTCAGATCAAGTTACTCCCAAACCTCGTAGGTAAACCAGAGTGAGATCCGCACCAGAGTGGTACGGTAATCCTGTTCTGGAGGTCATGTTACTTGACCATGACAAACCTACGAACTATGAGGAAGCGATGATGAGCACAGATTCCGCGAAATGGCTTGAGGCCATCAAATCTGAGATGAGATCCATGTATGAGAACAAAGTATGGACTTTGATTGACTTGCCCAATGATCGGTGAGCCATTGAGATTAAATGGATCTTCAAGAGGAAGATGGACACTGATAGTAGTGTTACTATCTACAAAGCTCGAATTGTTGCAAAAGGTTTTCGACAAGTTCAAGGTGTTGACTACGATAAGATTTTCTCACTCGTAGCGATGCTTAAGTCTGTCCGAATCATGTTAGCAATTGTCGCATTTTATGAAATCTGGCAAATGGATAACAAAACTGCATTCCTTAATGGATTTATTAAAGAAGAGTCGTATATGATACAACCAAGAAGGTTTTGTCAACCCTAAAGGTGCTAACAAAATATCCAAGCTCCAGCGATCCATCTATGGATTGGTGCAAGCATCTCGGAGTTGGAATATACGCTTTGATAAGTTGATCAAAGCATATAGTTTTATACAGACTTGCGGTGAAGCCTGTATTTACAAGAAAGTGAGTGGGAGCACTACAACATTTCTGATAAGTATATGTGAATGACATATTGTTGATCGGAAATAATGTAGAATTATTCTGCAAAGCATAAAGGAGTGTTTGAAAGGAGTTTTTCAAAGAAAGACCTCGGTGAAGCTGCTTACATATTGAGCATCAAGATCTATAGAGATAGATCAAGACGCTTGATAAGTTTTTTCAGTGAGTACATACCTTGACAAGATTTTGAAGTAGTTCAAAATGGAACAGTCAAAGAAAGAGTTCTTGCCTGTGTTACAAGGTGTGAAATTGAGTAAGACTCAAAGCCCGACCACGGCAGAAGATAGAAAGAGAATGAAAGTCATTCCCTATGCTTCAGCCATAGGTTCTATAAAGTACTAGTACAATGCCCGTGCGTTGCCACAGGCCTTTAATTTTTTTTCATGTTGGTGTATAAAACTTGATGATATTTTTGTGCCTTTCAATGACATCGCATGGGGACCCTTGTCGATGTTTTTAAACGTCGACATAATCCATCTTTATCTCTCTCATCCCCTACAATAATAAACATATATGTAGAAATATACCTTTTGTGTTATCATGTGCTAAATATATACAAAAAATAACAATTATTTGTATGCACCTCTTCTGATTGTGTAAAACTCGACGAGGTCTCAGTCCAATCCATCAAAGCATCATCCGAAGCCATCAGTTTTAAACTCTGACCCGAAAAAGTAAAGATATATTCATCGATTAGCTGCTAGATAATAGCATGTGACATTTTTAGTCGAAGTGAGTGGCATCGTGCCTTCTATTAGAGCGGGTCACATCCAATTTCGATATGGCTCACCTTTGAATCACTTGTTGGTAATTATTCCATAGAAATGACTTATTAGGATACGTGATATTATTCACTATATAAAAGATGTGTGACATTTCTTTCAAAGCAAACAGTGGCTTTTCCCTTAAAAAAGCAATCAACAACTCATTTTCTTCTTATCTAAAAAAGGCGATTCACTCTCTCAGCCCACAACACATTGCTCACACTCATATCTCATTCCCCCAACCTACTCACCCCGCGCCGTCGCCATCTCTCCCCACCATGGAAAATCATATCCAAATAAATGCCAGCTCTATCAAAAAAATGAAAAAAAAATCTAAAGATACTTTAACATTGTTATCTATCTTGGTACTGCTGCTCATCTCACTTGAAAAGAATATTTACAAATGATAATACTTTTGCTCATATCTCTTCTAAGCAACCTGATGAACATTGTAGTCAATGATACGTCCTTGGTGCTCAAATGGTGAAGCTTCTACTTCACTCCTTGCTTTCTTTAAGAATTGGCACATATTACAATCAAGGACTCCTAATCTCTTGGGCATATATCACATCAAACGATAGGGCATTCTACACAATTTTTTCCCTCCCACTGAACCTGAAGTTATTAGCCCTACACAAAGGAGTTATTCATGTTGATTTTAACCTTGATGGTATACCTGGTGGATCTACCATTGAATATATCAGACTGCATATGAGGATATATGTGCCTGAATGTGATAGGGACCTGCATCCTTGATCCCAGGCTTATTAATCTTGGTGGACTCGATGAGGTCAATGTTGGCAATACTGCCATCACGAAGCCACATTTTATAATGGAAGCAACATGGTGAGACTCAAATATTGTATTAGGATTTGCGAGCAGCATGTTGAACCCCAAACTAGAGTCATTCTTGTCCTTGAGGCTGAGGTACAGCTTGGTAGCAATCTCTTCAAAGCAGAAGTGGCGGAACTTGATCTTGTCTTCGCCGGTCTTTTATTGGATCAGCATGCTACCACACTTGTCAGAACGACCCTCTATGAAAATATATATTTTAAGAGACATTGGAACAATGCTTTGACAGTACAGGGTTTGTTAGCATGCACTAATCCACTAATCTTTAAAATGAATAAATGTTAGTAATTATATCAAAACCAGAAGATGAACAACACTACTGCTCTCTCCACGACATAAACCAACGAATTCTAGACTCTAACAATCCTGAATATGTATGAATAAAACAACCAGGCTCAGCTATTTTGCATAAACCATGAAAATCTATAGGAACTTCAATGTGTTCAATTGAAAAAATAGCACATGACTATAGAAAGAACAGCAGGCTTGATAATAACTAATCCATGAACAGAACTTGTTTAACACATGACTAATCCATGACTATAAAAAGTTCATTATACTCGGTCACTCGTCTGTTGCGTGCCATGATTTTTCCGTCTTTATTGACCATCATTACTATGATCCGTCTAACTTGTTTAGCATGTAGCATGTATTCCCATATTGTATGGCTCAATCATTCAAACCTCTATATCGATCATTTACTTGCTTGTGTGGTCTGGGATGCCTTGTGTCCTGTCTATTTGTAATATGATTTTGCTGGCAGGATTTGCTTGTCTTTCTGGAAGGACTGGTTTATTGAGCGATTCTGATCAAGGTGGCCCTTGTCAGCTATTCACGTCCATAGCGATGAATGACTCAATCACTTGGCGCTCCTGTCTAGAAAAAAAATCATTATAAAGTTGGCCCTATGCGTTTCTAGTGATTTTACAAGAAGAATCAATATAAAGTCTTATAGCCTTCCTATAGTTTTCATTCTCACGTTTGAAATTTTCAATCTTCTTCCGGACTTAGTCTGGTCCACTTAACCATGTACGCGAGGTTGTGCTTCAGGGATGGACATTCCTTATGTGAAATCCAATATGAGATACATAGTAACATCAACATGTCAGGCAAAGAGTCACATCGAAGAAAAACACAAGAAAACTATGAACAGGTTTGTTTCTGTTGAAGACAATCAACAATAGATCATCATTTTTCTGTTTATCTGTTTTTATTTCATTTTAACAACAGGTCATCATTTTTCCATAGGCTATTCACTTAATTGGTCTCATTGAAATCATTTTGACAACACCCTAAAGGTAAAACAGAACTTGCCATGGTTTTCCATTGAGCTGAAGAATAAAATAAACCACATGCCTGGGAAGTAGATTGATACTATTGAGTCCAAGAAGATCCATTAGAAACAGCTGATTTAGTGGCCCAAGCTTCTATAGTATATGGTGCAGTATTGCCAATGAATGTAGCAGAAATGCTTTCCTCCAATTTAGCCATTTTTAAATCAAAATCAACAATATTTTCACTGCATTTCACCACATTCAGTTATATTAAAATTTCAGGAATACAAAGTAATAATTTGACAATGGTGCTAAATAAATAAATTATTTCACTCGTAGAGTGCTAGTTCTGGTATCCTAGCAAAGTAAGCTAAATCAAAGTGTCATAGCTAAGAAAGCATACTCAAAACCTCTCTCGATTTTTTTTACACCATTACCATACGTGTTTCCAGACTTGATTTTGCTGTTAGGAGCCAGCAACAGCAGCCAGAAGCATTGGCATTATTGATGATATAACTGAACCTTTATGTAGCAAGTGTTTCAGAGATTTATATTCGACACAACAACTTGCTGAATACTACTTTGAACTTAAAAGGTGAGGGAGAAATCAAAACTTGAGTCACACAGTCACATCAATGATACGATGAGAATGAAAAAATCAATGGAAAAGTACCGCTTAATATTTCACAGTTTCATCATGGTCATCAACACCGTTAAGTTGGAATTCGAGAGTTTTAGGAAATGTGACTGTGATTCAGTAGATTTCCCTTCTGCCATAAATAATGATGTATGGATAGCTGCAACTTTTCTTCATACTATCCCAACGCACGGACACATGTAGGACAAAAAAATGACAGCAATCATGGGAAAACATACCATTACCAAAATCAAAGGTATAACATAATATATTGTCAGCATGATAAAAATGAGATCATGTTAATTTCCCTATAAAACTGAGATCAAAGGTATATATTTCACAGGAATTTGACAACCACGATCATAAGTTCTGAATGGCGCTTCAAGGATTAAAAAAACATATTGCCCTACAAAAATAAATAAATATTCAAGGAAGACAACTGATGGTTGAATCCTGAAAGTCTAAAATCTCTAGATCACATATCTAGCATCTGATACTTACATCCCTAGTAAAATATAACTTTAAAATTTCCTAGAATACGAAAAGAGCCCTATATAGCTACAAGAGATATGTATGAGGTGACAAGCTCTTACACATGTATATATGTATGAGGTGGTCAGGAGTGAATCCCTTTTCTGATCTCTTTCTTTCATCCATTGTTCTCTGTCTCGCTTGATCCAGTCATGTTCCAGCACTCCTCACAAAAGTATCACTTCCAGACTCCTAGTATGGGCCGAAAGGAGGAGTTTTATTTTTTCTGATTATACATGCAACAGGGAATAGTTAAAAAACAATAACAAATTAAATGATCATGTGGTGAACCGGCTTCTTCTCCACTGCATTTGCTGATGACATAGGAAGTCACTGCAATATGGTATTATGAAATTATTTTTCATGAAAAAATGATGATACACTTTCATCTAACCAACTTGAATACTCACTTTCCTCAAGAAAACAATCTGAATAGTCTTGTGCATGGCATGATCCAAATTCAGATGACACACTTCCTTATATGCTATCTATTAATGAACGAACGGGTACTTACATGTATATGAGGCCAGAACCAGGCGTCGCGGACAGGGTATCTGTCTTCCACATCATCAGGATGGAGGAGCTCCTCCTCGGCTGCTCACTGAAGGACGACAACGATGTATCCATTTCCCATCTCTATTGTGGAAATGCATTCTGGAAACAATAAAAATACAGAGAGTTATACTAAAGAAGAAAAATCCTTGCATGCCAATCGTATGAAATAGCTAATGCAATTATCCCATATATAAATGCATCCCTAACACCAGCAACCGCTCCGAAATATATTCCACGTAAAAAATGCACCGATCATAGATTTATGAGATAAAAGTAATAGAGTCAAGTTAGACTACCCAAAACGATGCATGTGGTTCTACTTGTCACTTTTGACCTTAAGTGGTTTCTGTGGACATATAGTATGATGAATTTACTACATAGTGACCTTAAATTGTTTCAGTACACATATAGAAGGATAGAAATTCTACATGTACTGGGAACTACCACCAAAGCCATGTTCTATTGGATCCAGCTTGAACAAAAAAATTATATTGATTCATCAATCATAGACATAACGTTTGGCTCAAAGAAGGAGGACTACATACAACTTCCAAAATTTTATGTGTGCCAACCAGTGGTTTCGGGCTGACATTCAAATAGACGATGCAGCTTGGAAGTAATTCTAAATGACAGTCATTTTCCATATTATATCTGCAGGTGCATGCTAGTGCAAAGTAGTGCTACATCATGAAGTTGTTGTAAGGTACATCGGGAAATAAATAAAAATTCAGTGCAAGCATGGTTGCAAATTATTTGGCAAGAGCGTAGCGTGCAGGCCACTTACCAGGTCCGGCACCCATACGCCCCTAGTAATTAGCAATGGTGAAAAGTCTAAACCAATTGGATGGAACAATCAACAGAAGCAAAAAAAATCCTTGGGCGCCTCTCCACGATCCGTTGCTCGGTCCACCTCGGAGATTGGCCTGCTTCGAGCCCCGTTTGTGTTCAGCAACGGCGGCGGCCCTGCAACTGCAATCATTTATCCTAGTCTCCATAGTAGAACAATGGATGATCACAACTTCAAATTCTAGTATATACTGAATTAGTAAGGACCAGCGGGATAGCAAAAATTCAGAAAATTTCATTCTAAAATAGAAACCTCTAATTAATCAGACAATAAACTTGCCGTTTGATCTGATGATGAAAGGCACAAATGAATGGTTGTCGTGCATGCACATAAAAAATCCACACGAGAGTATGCAATCATCAATTCAATTTTTACAGCCTGGGAGTTAACACTGATAGGCCTTGCCTTGAATCAGGTCAAAACGAATGACCACAAGATTTTATTAGTACAGACTGCAGACCAAAAATTCCTCTTAAACACTTTTTACTGACTTCTGTATTGTTTTGTTCAGTACTTCAGTTCTTCAGTTTAGCATTCTAAACAAGCCAATGATGTTGAAAACAAGGTATGCTATTACAGATAGTTTTAAGGCTTGGCAACCAATGAATTTAGTAGCACACAATTAAACAACATCAGGTGACAAATTCAGCTTCCATGCTGATCCTAAATACTGCAACAAAATGTTTGACAGAATATGCAGGTCAGTTTGGCACTATAAGTTCCCAATCATTAGCTCGCCTCAGGGGTAAAACAAGCTACCATATAGTAAAGTACCAAATCACATGAGCAGTGTTGTAATCAGTCATGTAGATATTATAGAACATCACTAATTTTAACCAGTCCTGTAGTAGCTGTATAACTTTAGTGATTTTGGAAGCTTTGTAAGACTAATTCCCAAATTCCATCTGGTAGTAATTAAAAAATTCCATACAATGAAAATACTCGTATATATTTCCATCATGAACTCAATATACGTGTGAATAAATCGATAAGTAAATCAATATGGTGCATACTCTAAAATCTCAGAGATCTTTGATGTCGTAGAAGTTATTAGTCTTCTACTCGTTTCGGAAATCCCTACAGAAAAAGGGAGTACATTTCAAACTCTAGAACATGATGGTGCAAATGGTGAACTGAATAAAGCTATAATGGGCCAGTATACTACATGGAGCATAAATCTGCAACATGAATTTTGTAGTTATAGTATTATTACTTTCTTCGAAAATGAAAATCTATTTGCAGCATGGGTGTGAAGCATGCATACGCGTGCACAATCAAGGATTGAAATCCAAATCTCAGCATGTTCCACGTCACCAGAACATCATCGTATTCCCAAGTAACCAAAAATATTGTTACTCCTGGTTGCCGTGAAATTTCTGCAACAAAGAGGGGACAATTCAGTACAGAGATAATAGAGAGAAGGGAGACGTAGTGTTGTTGTCATTGTGCTCCCTCACCTCCGGCCCTGCAACTTGAAACCACCGGTGCCTCTGCATTGCAACCCCGTATGCACATCGTCCCTCTCCCTCGCCCGACACAAGACACACAAGCTAGCACCGGCCAAAAATCAATCAATCAATCAATCAGTCAGTCAGGGGAAGCTTGTTGATTGACATCCAAAAATTCAATGAGTTAGAGAGCAGAATGAACTCATTAACAGCACACATAAACAACCAACCATCCCCTGGTTCAAACTGGTACTGGTACATATTTACAGATTCGACGGTTCGGTTTAGGCACCAGAAAGCAGAAAGCAGAGATATAAGATGACATATAACATAGAACCAGAAAGCAGGACGACGACACAGAGAAAAACGTTCAGATTGCAATTCGTGTATACCAAGCTATGCTATGCATTTTGGCATAAGTTGTGGAATCACGCACATATTTTCTTTCAAATAAAAGTAGTACTCAAAGTCTGAATTCAGTTTCAAAGAACAAAGCACGCATACTGAAGTTCGATGACAGGTCAACGGAGGTTGTCCCTGCAGGACACCTTGTCGGACAGCGCTGAACTTGTTGCCGGTGATGCTAGGCACTGGGGGGACGGCATGAACAGCAGCATCGGCGGGAACAGCCTGACGAAGCATTTTAAAAGCATTCATACAGAATATAATATTCTAGATGATAACAATAAAAAATACAAGTGCAATAATCCACCAAATGTAGGAAAGCATTGTTACAGAATATATATTCTAATCCGTGATAAATAGAGATCTGAAACCATTGATCACATGCAAGAAAACAGGAGGAGGAGGTGCACAACTACATGTAGGGCGTGCAGACGCCGCTGAACTCATGAGTCGTGGGCTGCTGTTGCTTCCGTCGATCTCGTCATCCCCAAAGTCAAGTATAGTGCCATAACATCAATCATATATGTGTTGGCATTTTACTGTACCTGTTATGACAGGGATGGCCTTGCTTTAAATAGAGCATGTTCAAAGTGTGAGAGTTCAATCAAACTCGACGAACTCATTGATGGTGTCCAATTTACCAGGAATTGGGTTCTCTCATCCAAAGCGGCCACAACTACTTAGTTTTACCTAAACAAGGAAGGCATGGTCAAACAATTTAATTCCACGCGTTGCACATTCATAAATCACATGACAGATGTACCACGCATTCATAATTGTACAAAGTAACTACCAAGTGTTCCCGAAAGAATAAATCCACACACGCAATCAGCTAAACATAAAAATTTACCTCAAAAAAATAGGATGTATGGTGAGTTAGTGCTTGCACGGGTTCATATTTTCCTTACTTCTGATTCGCTCTCCCCAATATACTTGTTCAATTGATCAGGCCCCTAAAGTTCCAGAAAAGGAAACATTGTACAGTTTATACAGAACACAAATTAGGTAGAAAGAATATGGCAATCTCAAAATAAATTGTCATTAGTGTTTTCCCACAACCTGGAGATCCAAGCAGAAAAAGACCAGCTCGCATGACTGGCACCAAAAAGGGAAGATGAAACCATAATTAGGTATTTAAAGCAGTAACATGAAACACTAAAACTTATAAAATGCAAATAAAAACCGCAGATCTTGGTGAACTACCTTCGATATGAATTCAGAGGTGGCTAACGGTTTTAATCTACCAATCACTATGATGACCAGATGACACATAGTTAACTGCAATACCACACGCCCTGCCCTGTTCATCGCTTAGGGCAGCAATGTGGTCACTGGATAAAGATTAAAAAAATTCAGGCGCCTGGTTTGAACAATAACACACGCCCTCCCCTGTTCCCAAAAAATACCATCAACATGGCCACTGGCTAAAGTTTCAGGAGTACCCATTCTTGGAGTCGCCCACTCGAGTCCTAAATGTTTTAGCAAAGTATAAAGTACAAAGGTTAATCATGTGTCGCTGCATGTTTCAGCAATTATATGGTAAGGAATCAAGCTATGAACTCAGGCATACCTTGGTATCTTGGCCTTCTAGTTCATCAAAGATCAGGTTCAGCCTTTCAGGTACCTAATAAGAAATAAGAACAGATTTGTCAGGTGGCAACTTAGATACCAACGATGACCGTGTATTCCTGAGACCAACAAGCAGCTCATCAGGGAGGTGGGTTAAGACAAGAAGCAGCTCATCAGGGAGGTGGTGAATCTAAGGATGCCCATCTGCACCGGGGAGCAGAACAAGATGTGGTGTGGTGAGACTGCAATAACAGGCTCATTGCCCATAACCGTGTGGCGGACATACGAAATTCAGTTTGTTCCTAGCTACTCCCTCCGTTCCTAAATATAAGCCCTTTTAGATATTCTAATGTGGACTACATACAAAGCAAAATGAGTGAAACTACACTCTAAAATACGTCTATATACATCCGAATGTAGTCCGTATTGAAATCTCTAAAAAAAGGTTTATATTTTGAAACAAAGGGAGTAGATTTTATGTCCTGTATATAAATGGACCCGAGAGATGAAATTTAGTCCTCTCCCCAACCAGACATACCAGCCCCGGCTTCTTCCCAGCGGTTGTCGGATCATGCTCCAGGACAAGTTTTTTTACGAGGATTGAAATGCAAACCCTTGTGTTGCTATGCTGCCACCCAAGATAGTATTCTTGGATGAAAGTTATCAAATACCAGAATGTAACAGAACTAAACATTACATTTGTGAGATTTGAAATCACTCACCACAGAACAAGCCTATCGTCACAAGAAAGTGCTAATGAAACACAAGTTTTATAGCAACCACGGTTTAATCATCATTTGGGACACGGTAAAGACCAACCACAAACCTAGTCACGGAAGCAGCTTCCCGGCCATGAAGCACGCGAACTTATTGCTCCGGGAGTACTCATACGGCACCCCAGCCACGGTGAGCAGCCGCTCCAGGACCTCCTTGGCCTGGTCGGGCTCCGCGGTCTCGCACTCCAGCTCGTAGTTTGTGCCGAAATCGAAGTGTGTCTCGTCGAGCTCTAGCACGAGCCCCTGCCCCTCGCCCTCCTCGAGCTCATACACACCGCGGGTGTTCCGGAAGCCGCCGAGGCAGACGAACGGCGCTTTGTCCCCGCCGACGCCGTACTCGTCGGAGACGAGCCGGACGATGGGGGAGTCGACCGCGCCGAGACGGGCGGGGTTGTCGACGCAGGTGAGGGCGAGGGCGGGGTCGAGGGGCTCCATGACCTCCTCAACGCGGCTGACGCCGGCGTCGATGCGCGGGCGGTGCTTGAGCATGAGGACGGCGCAGGAGGGGTCGCGGTCGTCGGTGCCGTAGAGGCGGACGTCCCGCTGGGCGGCGGTGGCGGCGGCGAGGGGCCGCGCTGGGGCGTCGGTGCGGAGCAGGCGGGGCGCGAGGAAGGAGGAGAGGCGCCGGTGTGCAGCCGCGTCGGGGAGACGGAGCTTGATCTCGACCTCCATGGGGTTGGGGTTGCGGCTAGGGCTGGGGGGGCGAGGCCTGGAAGGGGCGGGCGGCGGCGGCGTCTACTCTGGGAGTTCTAGGGATCGAGAGGAGCGGACGAAAAAACCTACGAAAAAAAACCAGTGGAAGGTGGGACGAAAAAAAACCGGACGAAAATGGTGGGACGAAAATAAACCCGGAACGAAGACTACCAACTGAGACATTAGGAGTAGAGATGCCATGCTGTGTACCAGATCTATTGTATACCCTACACTGATTTTGGCAAGGGAGTACAATAGTGATCTAGGAGTAGATCACTGGACAACGGCCAAAATTATCCTTAGTAGAATAAGGATATGTTTCTCGATTATGGAGGTGACAAAAAGGGTTCGTCGTAAAGAGTTACGTCGATGCAAGTTTTGACACTGATCCAGATGACTCTAAGTCTCAATCTGGATACATATTAAAAGTGGGAGCAATTAGCTAGAGTAGCTCCGTGCAGAGCATTGTTGACATAGAAATTTGCAAAATACATACGGATCTGAATGTGGCAGACCCGTTGACTAAACTTCTCTCACAAGCAAAACATGATCACACCTTAGTACTCTTTGGGTGTTAATCACATAGCGATGTGAACTAGATTATTGACTCTAGTAAATCCTTTGGGTGTTGGTCACATGACGATGTGAACTATGGGTGTTAATCACATGGTGATGTGAACTATTGGTGTTAAATCACATGATGATGTGAACTAGATTATTGACTCTAGTGGAAATGGGAGACTGAAGTAAATATGCCCCAGAGGCAATAATAAAGTTATTATTTATCTCCTTATATCATGATAAATGTTTATTATTCATGCTAGAATTGTATTAACCAGAAACATAATACTTGTGTGAATACATAGACAAACATAGTGTCACTAGTACGCCTCTACTTGACTAGCTCGTTGATCAAAGATGGTTATGTTTCCTAGCCATAGACATGAGTTGTCATTTGATTAACGGGGTCACATCATTAGGAGAATGATGTGATTGACTTGACCCGTTCCGTTAGCTTAGCACTTGATCGTTTAGTATGTTGCTATTGCTTTCTTCATGACTTATACATGTTCATATGACTCTGAGATTATGCAACTCCCGTTTACCGGAGGAACACTTTGTGTGCTACCAAACGCCACAACGTAACTGGGTGATTATAAAGGTGCTCTACAGGTGTCTCCGAAGGTACTTGTTGGGTTGGGGTATTTCGAGATTAGGATTTGTCACTCCGATTGTCGGAGAGGTATCTCTGGGCCCACTCGGTAATGCACATCAGTTAAGCCTTGCAAGCATTGCAACTAATGAGTTAGTTGCGGGATGATGTATTACGGAACGAGTAAAGAGACTTGCCGGTAACGAGATTGAACTAGGTATTGAGATACCGACGATCGAATCTCGGGCAAGTAACATACCGATGACAAAGAGAACAACGTATGTTGTTATGCGGTCTGACCGATAAAGATCTTCGTAGAATATGTGGGAGCCAATATGAGCATCCAGGTTCCGCTATTGGTTATTGACCAGAGACGTGTCTCGGTCATGTCTACATAGTTCTCGAACCCGTAGGGTCCGCACGCTTAAAGTTCGATGACGGTTATATTATGAGTTTATGTGTTTTGATGTACCGAAGGTAGTTCGGAGTCCTGGATGAGATCGGGGACATGACGAGGAGTCTCGAAATGGTCGAGACGTAAAGATCGATATATTGGGCGACTATATTCGGACATCAGAAAGGTTCCGAGTGATTCGGGTATTTTTCGGAGTACCGGAGAGTTACGGGAATTCGCCGGGGAGTATATGGGCCTTATTGGGCTTTAGGGGAAAGAGAGAGGAGAGGCTGGGCGCCCCCCAAGGCCTAGTACGAATTGGACTAGGGGGAGGGGCTGCGCCCCCTCCTTCCTTCTCTTCTCTCTCCCCTTTCCTTGACTCCTACTCCTATTACTTGGAAGGGGGGAATCCTACTCCCGGTGGGAGTAGGACTCCTCCTAGGGCGCGCCATAGAGAGGGCCGGCCCTCCCCCTCCTCCACTCCTTTATATACGGGGAGGGGGGCACCCCTTAAAGACACAACAATTGATCGTTTGATCTTTTAGCCGTGTGCGGTGCCCCCTCCTTCATAGTCCACCTCGATAATACTGTAGCGGTGCTTAGGCGAAGCCCTGCGTCGGTAGAACATCATCATCGTCACCACACCGTCGTGCTGACGAAACTCTCCCTCAACACTCGGCTGGATCGGAGTTCGAGGGACGTCATCGGGCTGAACGTGTGCTGAACTCGGAGGTGTCGTGCGTTCAGTACTTGATCGGTCGGATCGTGAAGACGTACGACTACATCAACCGCGTTGTGCTAACGCTTCCGCTTTCGGTCTACGAGGGTACGTGGACAACACTCTCCCCTCTCGTTGCTATGCATCACCATGATCTTGCGTGTGCGTAGGAATTTTTGAAAATACTACATTCCCCAACACCCTCCAACTCAACGATATCAGTAGGGTCCATCCAATTCAAAATTTTCCTCACTTGTTGCAAGAGCTCCGCATAGCTAGGACTACTATCAAACACCATGTCAAGCTCATCCGGGTCCGGTTCAATATTGCCTTTCAAGAAGGCGTCTTTGTCCCCATGATGAACAAACACACATGTTCTTCCCATCCCTATAAGCATTCAAACAACACAACGTAACATTGCTTCCATGAGTACTAATCCAAGGATTAACACGGAATACAAACACTAAAATATATATCAAACAACAACCCTAACCCTAGCCCTAAACCTAACCCTAGCACCAACATAAGAACACCCATAAGAATAACCCTAACATACTAACAAAGCCTAATCATAGGAAATTGGCAAACAAACATCTCACATCTCCTTGCAAATCTCTTGATCCAAACAAAACTAGGGTTTCCCCAAACTAGCAACAAATGAGCAATTTGATAACATTACTTGGATCAAAACAAGGAGATCAGAGAAGATTACCTTGAGGGAGGGTTTGACTTCGAAATCCGCAGACAAATTCTTCAAATTTGCAAGATTTGGGAGAGGATTTGAGAGGGGGAGAGAGTGGGAGAGGGGGCAAAGCTCGGGTTGGGGTATGTGGGGTGGGGGAGGGGGGGAGGGGGGCCAGCCAAGTGGTTGGATAAGTCACAGTGCAGCGCCTGAGGGCTAGGTGCTGCACATTACATGTGTGGCGCCTAGCTCGGAGGCGCTGCACTGCTGGGTGCGGGCCCAGGGGCTGCCACGGTGGACAGGCATGTAACGCCCCAGAGGTAGGCGCTGCACCGTAGGGTGTGGCGCCTGCGTGGCGGGCGCTGCTACCTCTTGAGCACTGCATTGGTTTACCCTTGAAGAGGAAAGGGTGATGCAGCAAAGTAGCGTAAGTATTTCCCTCAGTTTTTGAGAACCAAGGTATCAATCCAGTAGGAGGCTACGCGCGAGTCCCTCGCACCTACACAAAACAAATAAATCCTCGCAACCAACGCGATAAGGGGTTGTCAATCCCTACACGGTCACTTACGAGAGTGAGATATGATAGATATGATAGGATAATATTTTTGGTATTTTTATGATAAAGATGCAAAGTAAAATAAAAGCAAAGTAAAAAGCAACAGAAATAACTAAGTGTTGGAAGATTAATATGATGAAGATAGACCTGGGGGCCATAGGTTTCACTAGTGGCTTCTCTCAAGAGCATAAGTATTTTACGGTGGGTGAACAAATTACTGTTGAGCAATTGACAGAATTGAGCATAGTTATGAGAATATCTAGGTTTGATCATGTATATAGGCATCACGTCCAAGACAAGTAGACCGACTCCTGCCTGCATCTACTACTATTACTCCACACATCGACCGCTATCCAGCATGCATCTAGAGTATTAAGTTCATAAGAACAGAGTAACGGCTTAAGCAAGATGACATGATGTAGAGGGATAAATTCATGCAATATGATAAAAAACCCATCTTGTTATCCTCGATGGCAACAATACAATACGTGCCTTGCTGCCCCTACTGTCACTGGGAAAGGACACCGCAAGATTGAACCCAAAGCTAAGCACTTCTCCCACTGCAAGAAAGATCAATCTAGTAGGCCAAACCAAACTGATAATTCGAAGAGACTTGCAAAGATAACCAATCATACATAAAAGAATTCAGAGAAGATTCAAATATTGTTCATAGATAAACTTGATCATAAACCCACAATTCATCGATCTCAACAAACACACCGCAAAAGAAGATTACATCGAATAGATCTCCACGAGAGAGGGGGAGAACATTGTATTGACATCCAAAAAGAGAGAGAATGCCATCTAGCTAATAACTATGGACCCGAAGGTCTGAGGTAAGCTACTCACACTTCATCGGAGGGACTATGGTGTTGATGTAGAAGCCCTCCGTGATCGATGCCCCTTCCAGCGGAGCTCCGGAACAGGCCCGAAGATGGGATCTCGTGGGTACAGAAGGTTGCGTCGGTGGAATTAGGGTTTTGGCTCCTTCTCTGATCATTTGGGGGTACGTAGGTATATATAGGAGAAAGAAGTACGTCGGTGGAGCAACAGGGAGCCCACGAGGGTGGAGGGCGCGCCTTGGGGGGGGGGGTAGGCGCGCCCCTACCTCGTGGCTTCCCTGTTGGTTGCTTGACATAGGGTCCAAGTCTCCTGGATCTTGTTCGTTCCAAAAATCACGTTCCCGAAGGTTTCATTCCGTTTGGACTCCGTTTGATATTCTTTTTCTGCGAAACTCTAAAATAGGCAAAAAAACAGCAATTCTGGGCTGGGCCTCCGGTTAATAGGTTAGTCCCAAAAATAATATAAAAGTGAATAATAAAGCCCTATAATGTCCAAAACAGAAGATAATATAGCATGGAGAAATCAAAAATTATAGATACGTTGGAGACGTATCAAGCATCCCCAAGCTTAATTCCTGTTTGTCCTCGAGTAGGTAAATGATAAAAACAGAATTTTTGATGCGGAGTGCTACTAGGCATAATTTCAATGTAATTCTTCTTAATTGTGGTATGAATATTCAGATCCGAAAGATTCAAGATAAAAGTTCATATTGACATAAAAATAATAATACTTCAAGCATACTAACTAAGCAATTATGTCCTCTCAAAATAACATGGCCAAAGAAAGTTCATCCCTACAAAATCATATAGTTTAGTCATGCTCCATTTTCGTCACACAAGAATGCTCTCATCATGCACAACCCCGATGACAAGCCAAGCAATTGTTTCATACTTTAGTAATCTCAAACCTATAAACTTTCAAGCAATACATGAGCGCGAGCCATTGACATAGCACTATGGGTGGAATAGAGTATAATGATGGGGGTTATGTGGAGAAGACAAAAAAGGAGAAAGTCTCACATCAACGAGGCTAATCAATGAGCTATGGAGATGCTCATCGATTGATGTTAATGCAAGGAGTAGGGATTGCCATGCAACGGATGCACTAGAGCTATAAATGTATGAAAGCTCAAAGAAACTAAGTGGGTGTGCATCCAACTTGCTTGCTCACGAAGACCTAAGGCACTTGAGGAGGCCCATTGTTGGAATATACAAGCCAAGTTCTATAATGAAAAATTCTCACTAGTATATGAAAGTGACAAAATAAGAGACTCTCTATCATGAAGATTATGGTGCTACTTTGAAGCACAAGTGTGGTAAAGGATAGTAACATTGTCCCTTCTCTCCTTTTCTCTCTCTTTTTTTGGGCCTTCTCTTTTTTTATGGCCTTTCTCTCTTTTTTTATTCCTCACTTGGGACAATGCTCTAGAAAATGATGATCATCACACTTCTATTTATTTACAACTCAATGATTACAACTCGATACTAGAACAAAGTATGACTCTATACGAATGCCTCCGGCGGTGTACCAGGATATGCAATGAACCAAGAGTGACATGTATGAAAGAATTATGAATGGTGGCTTTGCCACAAATACTATTACAACTACATGATTATGCTAAGCAATATGACAATGATGACCGTGTCATGATAAACGGAATGGTGGAAAGTTGCATGGCAATATATCTCGGAATGGCTATGGAAATGCCATAATAGGTAGGTGTGGTGGCTGTTTTGAGGAAGATATAAGGAGGTTTATGTGTGAAAGAGTGTATCATATCACGGGGTTTGGATGCACCGACGAAGTTTGCACTAACTCTCAACGTGAGAAAGGGCAATGCACGGTACCGAAGAGGCTAGCAATGATGGAAGGGTGAGAGTGGGTATAATCCATGGACTCAACATTAGTCATAAAGAACTCACATACTTATTGCAAAAATCTACAAGTCATCAAAAACCAAGCACTACGCGCATGCTCCTAGGGGGATAGATTGGTAGGAAAAGACCATCGCTCGTCCCCGACCGCCACTCATAAGGAGGACAATCAAAGAACACCTCATGTTTCAAATTTGTTACATAACGTTTACCATACGTGCATGCTACGGGACTTGCAACCTTCAACACAAGCATTTCTCAAATTCACAACTACTCAACTAGCACGACTTTGATATTATTACCTCCATGTCTCAAAACAATCATCAAGCATCAAACTTCTCTTAGTATTCAACACACTCATAAGAAAGTTTTTATTATTCTTGAATACCTAGAATATTAGGATTATTTAAGAAAATTACCATGCTATTTAAGACTCTCAAAATAATCTAAGTGAAGCATGAGAGATCAATAGTTTCTATAAAACAAATTCACCACCGTGCTCTAAAAGATATAAGTGAAGTACTAGAGCAAAACTATATAACTCAAAAGATATAAGTGAAGCACATAGAGTATTCTAATAATTTTCGAATCATGTGTGTCTATCTCAAAAGGTATGTACAGCAAGGATGATTGTGGTAAACTAAAAAGCAAAGACTCAAATCATACAAGACGATCCAAGCAAAACACATATCATGTGGTGAATAAAAATATAGCTCCAAGTAAAGTTACCGATGGAAGTAGACGAAAGAGGGGATGCCTTCCGGGGCATCCCCAAGCTTTGGCTTTTTGGTGTCCTTAGATTATCTTGGGGGTGCCATGGGCATCCCCAAGCTTAGGCTCTTGCCACTCCTTGTTCCATAATCCATCAAATCTTTCACCCAAAACTTGAAAACTTCACAACACAAAACTTAACAGAAAATCTCGTGAGCTCCGTTAGCGAAAGAAAACAAAAGACCACTTCAAGGTACTGTAATGAACTCATTCTTTATTTATATTGGTTTTAAACCTACTTTATTCCAACTTCTCTATGGTTTATAAATTATTTTACTAGCCATAGATTCATCAAAATAAGCAAACAACACACGAAAAACAGAATCTGTCAAAAACAGAACAGTCTGTAGTAATCTGTAACTAACACAAACTTCTGGAATTCCAAAAAATCAGCCAAAATAGGAAGACCTAGACAATTTGTTTATTGATCAGCAGAAATTGGAATCAATATTTTATCACGTTCTGGTGATTTTCAACAATTATTTTCGTGAACAGAAAGTTTCTGGAAATTTCTGCAAGATCAAATAACTATCATCCAAGAAGATCCTATAGGTTTAACTTGGAACAAACACTAATTAAAACATAAAAACACATCTAACCAGAGGCTAGAACAAACATTTATTCCTAAACAGAAGCAAAAAGCAAAAAACTAAAAATAAAATTGGGTTGCCTCCCAACAAGCGCTATCGTTTAACGCCCCTAGCTAGGCATAAAAGCAAGGATAGATCTAGGTATTGCCATCTTTGGTTTTCAACTTTTTAGCGGAATCAAGCTCGAATCCGGGAGGTTCTTTACGTTTCCCTTCATATTCTGAATTTTTTAGATCTAAAGAATCCAACCGCTTATTGCAAAGAGTAATCAACATATTCATGCGGTGAATATTTCCGCTAATGTTCTTAAGAGGTTCAAGAGACTTTTGTAAAATCTTAGTTACTTCGCAATTTTTTTCAAAAACTTGCATCTCTTCCTGGGTAGGATGAGGCCCCTTTTGTTGAGGTAGTGTTCCCACTATACCTTCTATAACTTCATGCGCAATATGGGAATCAATTTCAATAAAATTGCCTTTGGCAACGCAATCCAAGAGTTGTCTATGAGACAAATTTAATCCAACATAAAAATTGCGAAGCAAAATTCTCAGGTTCACTTCAAAGGTACAATTACGGTAAGACTCCATTATTCTCAACCAGGCATCTTTTAAGTTTTCTCCTTGTCTTTGTTTGAAGTGAAAGACTTCAAACTCAAGGGACAACGGAGCAGATAAAGGACTAGCCATAACGACAAGCAAACGGAAAAGAGGCGAACGAAAAAGAGAGGGCGAATAAAACGGCAAGGGTGAAGTGGGGGAGAGGAAAACGAGAGGCAAATGGCAAATAATGTAATGCGGGAGATAAGGGTTTGTGATGGGTACTTGGTATGTTGACTTTTGCGTAGACCTCCCCGGCAACGGCACCAGAAATCCTTCTTGCTACCTCTTGAGCACTGCATTGGTTTTTCCCTTGAAGAGGAAAGGGTGATGCAACAAAGTAGCGTAAGTATTTCCCTCAGTTTTTGAGAACCAAGGTATCAATCCAGTAGGAGGCTACGCGCGAGTCCCTCGCACCTACACAAAACAAATAAATCCTCGCAACCAACGCGATAAGGGGTTGTCAATCCCTACACGGTCACTTACGAGAGTGAGATCTGATAGATATGATAGGATAATATTTTTGGTATTTTTATGATAAAGATGCAAAGTAAAATAAAAGCAAAGTAAAAAGCAACGGAAATAACTAAGTGTTGGAAGATTAATATGATGAAGATAGACCCGGGGGCCATAGGTTTCACTAGTGGCTTCTCTCAAGAGCATAAGTATTTTACGGTGGGTGAACAAATTACTGTTGAGAAATTGACAGAATTGAGCATAGTTATGAGAATATCTAGGTATGATCATGTATATAGGCATCACGTCCAAGACAAGTAGACCGACTCCTACCTGCATCTACTACTATTACTCCACACATCGACCGCTATCCAGCATGCATCTAGAGTATTAAGTTCATAAGAACATAATAACGCCTTAAGCAAGATGACATTATGTAGAGGGATAAATTCATGCAATATGATAAAAACCCCATCTTGTTATCCTCGATGGCAACAATACAATACGTGCCTTGCTGCCCCTACTGTCACTGGGAAAGGACACCGCAAGATTGAACCCAAAGCTAAGCACTTCTCCCATTGCAAGAAAGATCAATCTAGTAGGCCAAACCAAACTGATAATTCGAAGAGACTTGCAAAGATAACCAATCATACATAAAAGAATTCAGAGAAGATTCAAATATTGTTCATAGATAAACTTGATCATAAACCCACAATTCATCGGTCTCAACAAACACACCGCAAAAGAAGATTACATCGAATAGATCTCCACGAGAGAGGGGGAGAACATTGTATTGAGATCCAAAAAGAGAGAGAAAGCCATCTAGCTAATAACTATGGACCCGAAGGTCTGAGGTAAACTACTCACACTTCATCGGAGGGGCTATGGTGTTGATAATCCCTCCGTGATCGATGCCCCTTCCGGCGGAGCTCCGGAACAGGCCCCAAGATGGGATCTCGTGGGTACAGAAGGTTGCGGCGGTGGAATTAGGGTTTTGGCTCCTTCTCTGATCGTTTGGGGGTACGTAGGTATATATAGGAGGGAGAAGTACGTCGGTGGAGCAACAGGGGGCCCATGAGGGTGGAGGGCGCGCCTGGGGGGGGGGGGTAGGCGCGCCCCCTACCCCATGGATTCACTGTTGGTTGCTTGACGTAGGGTCCAAGTCTCCTGGATCTTGTTCGTTCCAAAAATCACGTTCCCGAAGGTTTCATTCTGTTTAGACTCCGTTTGATATTCTTTTTCTGCGAAACTCTGAAATGGGCAAAAAACAGCAATTCTGGGCTGGGCCTCCGGTTAATAGGTTAGTCCCAAAAATAATATAAAAGTGAATAATAAAGCCCAATAATGTCCAAAACAGAAGATAATATAGCATGGAGCAATAAAAAATTATAGATACGTTGGAGACGTATCAGGCGCTACACAAAAAGGTTATCGGCGTGAAATAGCTTCACGGGCAATTCATTCTGTGAATTGATTTCGTCCAGAGGTCAAAATTGTCAAATTTGCCTCTTCTGGCACCGCAACGCTGGTGATGGCCTTAGTATCGACGTCGAAAATCAGCACGGACGTGACGTCGCAGTGTTCCTCTTCAATATCCTCGACGTAGTCGAAGTACCATCTGTACATAAGGAAGTACACTTTGCCATCGCCCATGTGCAGGCTGTGGTCACAAAGCAGCTCATGGTCCGACGAAAACACCATCCTCGGTTCGCGGCAGCCAGCGGCGGCGCCGTCCAGCGGCACCACCATGAGTTTGGCTTGGGCGTGACTAAAGCCATGCTGACGGAGCCCTGCTCCGGTGCTCCCCCCTAACCTAATTTCCGAGGGGTATTTTAGTCCCCGCGAGTTTGTTTTTTTCCTGGCCCACCGTAGCCCAGATCCAAGCCCTATATAGCCCTGTATAACCCAAACCGTATACGTACAGTACCCTGGTCCAAAAAAAAACATCACACGACCCCACGACCACGTAAGACCTGCCGAATCCAATCATTCGCAGCTCCATCAATCTCGCGAGCCAGCTCCATAATTCACGTAGTAGATCTCCAGCGGCGGCTATCTCGTCGCTGGCGATCTCGTCGGACAGCGGGCGCTGCAACGTCGTGAACCAACGAGCATGCACAGGTACCGCATCCCGTGTCCCCCCTCTAGTCTCTCTCGCGGCAACATCGAACGAACTGCCGCCGTCAGTGGTAGTGGTTAACCTAGCGGGGCGGGTAACCTAGCTACCCGGCGGCACAGGCGATCGTGGATCTGGTTTCGGTAGTGCCGCTCCTCGTGATCTGGGTTTCTTCAGTCTAGGGTTCACGTAGCGACGGTTGCCGTCGGCTGTGCGCACCACCACTATCGTTACTTGATGTGGCGGCTAACCTAGGTATCCGGCGGCAGAGGTAATCACAGATCTAGCTAGGTTTTGTAGAGATGCTCCTCGCGATTGAAAGTGATCACGACGGGTGCCGTGACCATCTTCCTTACTAGGTTTGGCAGACCTGAACGGCCTCGGTAGGGGTTGTTTACATAACATCCATGATCATGTGCTATGTGTTGTATATTTCATCATTGATATTGTTTGCACATGTGACGATACATATTATTTGTTGTAGGAAATGGAGGACGAGGAGTTAACTGATATCATGGTAGACATGAGTTTGGAGAACTGATGAAAGATTGGATAGAAGATTGGTCAGATGATGAAAATTCAGATCGTGGAGATCGGTCAGCGAATGGGAACGAATGGGACGATCTTAATGTGAGTGGCATTATCATGTTGTAATTTTTTGGTGGCATCCTACAACATTAAATTTTTGTGTTGAGAATTTATAGATGGATGAGCTTCATGATGGTCAGGAAAACAACCCGGAGCTCTCGAATGAAGATTACATTAGTCAGGTACGCAAGTGAAATTTTTTGTTGGCATGCAAATTGAATTTCTCCTGGAATATTATATGATAAGTAATTATGTATTTGTGTTGTATTTTTCAGCTCATTTCCGAATGTCATAATGCGTATGACTATTACGGTGAATCCGATGCGGAGACATGCCTTAACGACGAATCATTAGATGCACCTGATTCTTGGGAGTCACAGTCGTCGGTCATCATGAGTGAGGTATGTATGTAATCAATGTTCTATGGAAGTAATGTTAAACCGTAGAAAACTATTTTCATAGCTATGTTTTGATTGTGTAGGTGACACAAGATGATGGGGCACAGAACGTCCAAGATACTGCCAGTGCAGATGATAAGAGGGATATGTTCATGAAGATAATTGTAACACCCTGAGAATCATGCTACAGTAACTCCCTGTGATTAAGCTAATCATGTTGCTAAACAGGGCTTGATCACATTTGAATCACCTTCCTTTTCAAACTCCTAGTTCAAACTTCAAATATAATTAAAGTGAAAAATAAATGTTTTCAAAAATTTAGACAAAAATGTTCGGTGGGTGCCAAATAATACACTGGTAATTATGGTGGAGAAAACACATTTTTATAAAATACCTAAATACTTTTAAATGAGCTAAAACAGAAAAGAAAATAAACAAGTAAAAAGAAAACAGAAAACAGAACAGACAAAAAAAGAAAAAAGAGAGAAGGCCCTTTCCCCCCCCACTGGACCCGTGGCCCAAACTAGGCCTTCCCCCCCCCCCACTGACCCCCGGCCCAAACTGGGCCGCGACCCCCGACCCCCGGCCCAGCCCACTCTCCCCCTCGCCCCTTTCCCTGTTCCCCCGACCGGGGTCGGAACAGGGGCACGCTCCCGCCCGACCACCTCGCCGGCACCGACGCCGGAGAGGATAAGGGCGCCAGCTCCCCCGCCTCCTCGGGCCTCTCTCCCACTCGTCCCCGCTCGTCCCTCGGCCTCTGCGCCTTCCTCCCCCGCCAGATCCACCTCCCTCTCCCCTTCGATCCCCTCTGCCTGAGCGCGCTCGCCGCCGTTCACCGTCGTTCCCGCGGCCACCGTGCCCCGATTGCCCCGACGACGTGCCCGAATGACTCCCCGCCGTCGACTACGTCGACTACGCCATCGGGAACGAGCCGAGCGCCACTGCACCGACCTCCCCGAGCTCGTCTTCCCCGCACGGCCGCCGTCGATCGTCGCCGACTCCGGCTACCCCGCGCCCTCCCCGAGCTCACTGCCACTCCCTACGGCTCCGCTGTGAGCTCCCGCTTCTCCTCCCCCTCTCCGTTAGCTCGCCCGCGTTCCGTAGCTGCTCCCCCACGCGCGCCCGAACGCCGCGCCGCGGAGCTCGCCGCCGGCGGGTCTCCGGTGACCAAATGGTCACGGGGTCAAGCCCGTTGCACTCCCCGCCGTACGTAGATGCCCCCCAGCCCCTCCGCTTGCTCGTTAGCCGCCGTAGCCGCGTTTCCGTCGGGCACCCGTAGCACCTCGCCGCCGGCGAGCTCGTAGCGGTCGTCCCCGGCCGTTCCAGCCCCTCCGACCACCGCCGTTGGACGCGCGACGCCGAGCCGCGTCGAACGCGCCCAGCCACGCCCCCGCAAACCCACCGTAGCGCAAACCCGCACCCCCTCCCGAGCCGCGCCGCCGCGTTTGGCTCGCCGGAGCCGCTCCGGCGCCGGCCGCCGACGTGGCTGGCCTGGGGCCACCCCAGTGCCCCTGCCAGTGGCCCCCACGGGCCCCAGTTGACTGGGTTGACCCAGTCAACTGCTGACTGGGCAGGCCCAGTCACTGACATGCGGGCCCCGCCGCAAAAATATAAAAAAGAAAAGAAAAAGAAAATGTTTTATAAATAAAAATAATTAAATTAACTAATCACTCACTGACATATGGGGCCCACCCCTCTAATTATACTGTTAGATTAGTTTAACTAAATATTAGACTAACAAAGGCTGACATGTGGGTCCCACTGGACCCACCTGTCTGGTTTGACTGGTCAGCCGACCTGTTGACCTGCTGACGTCAGCATTGCCTCATGCTGACGTCATAATTCATTTTTGCTGAATATAAATAATTCCAGAAATTCAAATAAACTTTGAAAATTCATATCTTTTAAACCGTAACTCGGATGAAAATGTTTTCTATATGAAAGTTGCTCAGAACGACGAGACGAATCCAAATACGCAGTCCGTTCATCCACCACACCTCCCTAACCTATCGAACTAGCAACTTTCCCCCTCCGGTCCGACTGTCCGAAAATGCGAAACATCGGGAATACCTCCCGGATTTTCCCCCCTTCACCGGTACCCCCTACTGTCGCGTTAGGACACACCTAGCACCGCTCATTGTCATGTCACGCATCGTCATGCTTATGTTTGCATTGTATTTACTGTTTCTTCCCCCCTCTTCTCTCCGGTAGACTACGAGACCGACACTGCTGCTGCCCAGTTCGACTACGGAGTCGACGACCCCTCCTACTTGCCAGAGCAACCAGGCAAGCCCCCCCCCCCTTGATCACCAGATATCGCCTATTCTTCTCTATACTGCTTGCATTAGAGTAGTGTAGCATGTTACTATTTTCCGATATCCTATCCTGATGCATAGCCTATCCTTGCTACTACTGTTGTTACCTTTGCCTGCAATCCTACATGCTTAGTATAGGATGCTAGATTTCCATCAGTGGCCCTACATTCTTGTCCGTCTGCTGTGCTATACTATCGGGCCGTGATCACCTGGGCGGTGATCACGGGTATATACTTATATACTACATACATGACACATGTGATGACTAAAGTCGGGTCGGCTCGTAGGAGTACCCGCAAGTGGATCTTTGTGGCGGAGCGACAGGGCAGGTTGAGACCGCCTAGGTGAGAGGTGGGCCTGGCCCTGGTCGGCGTTCGCGGTTACTTAACACGCTTAACGAGATCTTGGTATTTGATCTGAGTCTGGCCATTTGGTCTATACGCACTAACCATCTACGCGGGAGTAGTTATGGGTATCCCGGCGTCATGGTATCAGCCGAAGCCTTCTTGACGTCAGCGACTGAGTGGCGCGCGCCGAATTGGACTGGAACGCCACTAGGCTAGGTCTGCTTCCGGCCGCGTACACAACGTGCAGGTGTGCATAGGGCGATGGGCCCAGACCCCTGCGCGCATAGGGTTAGACCGGCGTGCTGACCGCTCTGTTGTGCTTAGGTGGGGCTGCGACGTGTTGATCTTACGAGGCCGGGCATGACCCAGAAAAGTGTGTCCGGCCAAATGGGATCGAGCGTGTTGGGTTATGTGGTGCACCCCTGCAGGGAAGTTTATCTATTCGAATAGCCGTGTCCCTCGGTAAAAGGACGACCCGGAGTTGTACCTTGACCTTATGACAACTAGAACCGGATACTGAATAAAATACACCCTTCCAAGTGCCAGATACAACCCGGTGATCGCTCTCTAACAGGGCGACGAGGAGGGGATCGCCGGGTAGGATTAAGCTATGCGATGCTACTTGGAGGACTTCAATCTACTCTCTTCTACCTGCTGCAAGATGGAGATGGCCAGAAGCGTAGTCTTCGACAGGACTAGCTATCCCCCTTTTTATTCTGGCATTCTGCAGTTCAGTCCACTGATATGGCCCTTTACACATATACCCATGCATTTGTAGTGTAGCTCCTTGCTTGCGAGTACTTTGGATGAGTACTCACGGTTGCTTTTCTCCCTCTTTTCCCCCTTCCTATCTATCTGATTGTCGCAACCAGATATTGGGGTCCAGGAGCCAGACGCCACCGTCGACGACGACACCTACGACACTGGAGGTGCCTACTACTACGTGCAGGCCGCTGACGACGACCAGGAGTAGTTAGGAGGATCCCAGGCAGGAGGCCTGCGCCTCGTTCGATCTGTATCCCTGTTTGTGCTAGCCTTCTTAAGGCAAACTTGTTTAACTTATGTCTGTACTCAGATATTGTTGCTTCCGCTGACTCGTCTATGATCGAGCACTTGTATTCGAGCCCTCGAGGCCCCTGGCTTGTATTATGATGCTTGTATGACTTATTTATGTTTTAGAGTTGTGTTGTGATATCTTCCCGTGAGTCCCTGATCTTGATCGTACACATTTGCGTGCATGATTAGTGTACGGTCAAATCGGGGGCGTCACAATAATGGAAATGACTTTTATGTCTCACGATGCTGCGTATGATTTCTACAACAGCTATGCTAGAGATAATGGTTTCAGCATTAGAAAGAATAAGGTCAGGTATAGCAAAACCGAGTCACATCATATGCTTTATAGGCGGTTTGTTTGTTCCAGACAAGGGAAACGTGACAACAAGTTGCTAACCGAGGAAGGACACATCCATAGGTTCAGAGCCGAGACACGCTGCTTTTGCGAAGCGCACCTGACCGTCAAGCTTGACCAAAAGCGTGGGGTTTGGTATGTTGAAAGTTTTGAGGACAAGCGTAGCCATATGTTGGCAGGACCTGACGAGGTACCTTTTCTTTGGTCCCACAGAAAAATCAAAGAGTACCAGAAGCATGAAATAATGTCCATGGGAGCTGCAGGGATTAGAATTCACGACATGATGGATTCCTTCATCAGCAAACATGTATGGTATGGCGGTGTTGGTCTTACCAGGCGTGAAATATACAACCTTTGCGCCAGGGTGAAGAGGAAGCTGCTTTCAAAAGGTGATGCTGCCACAGCCATAGGCATCATGGCCAGTAGGAAACAGAGGGATCCTAGCTTCTTTTTCAAGTACAAGCTAGATAAGGAAGGACATTTCAATAGGATGTTCTGGTGCGACTCCCAGTCTCGTCATGACTATGAGGACTTCAGCGACGTGCTTGTATTTGATAGCACGTACAAGATGAACCGCTATGGTATGCCATTCATACCTTTTGTTGGTCTTAACAATCACCGGAAGACCACTATTTTTGGTTGTGCCATAGTTTCGGACGAGACCGAAGAGATATACGTGTGGTTGCTGCAGACTTTTTTGAAGTCCATGTGTCAAAAGATGCCGAAGAGTGTAATCACGGACGCCGACGCTGCGATGATCAAGCAATTCGCGAAGTCTTGCCAGAAGTGTGGCACCGTATATGTACGTGGCATATAGAAAAAATATGAAGATTCACCTCAGTCACAAGTCCTTGAAGGAGTTCCGAACTCTTCTGTACTACATCACGTCCACGTCCATGTTTGAGGAGAGATGGCACACGTTTTCCAAAAGATGGCAGTCGGAAAAAACTGTAACATGGTTGAGACGGATGTATAAGAAGAGGAGACTGTGGGCCGCGGCTTATCTGACAGAGGGTTTGGCTTGGCATGAAGAGCAACCAGCGGAGTGAAAGCCTGAACTCATGCCTTCACCTCCACCTAGACGGTGGAATGACCCTGGTGGATATGATTTTGCACTATGAGAACGCCGTTGTACGTATCCATGAAAACGAGGCACGAGATGACTGCACGGCCTCACAGAGTTTACCGGTGCCAGTTACTAGCTCGAGGGAACTTGAGATAGCTGCTTCTCAAGTCTCCACTCCAGCAAACTTCTATATGTTGCAAGATGATCTTAGAAAAATTGGCGGCATGGAGATTGTAGAAATTAAGCTGGGAGACGGATCACAGCAGTACGTCGTGGCCTGGAAGAATAACCGGAAGAGCCGTTTTTGGGTGGAGTATGCACCAGGAAATTCCGCAGAAACTATAAGGTGCAACTTCAGAAGAATGATTCGAAAGGGTCTACCTTGCAAGCACATATTCCATGTACTGAAGTACTTGAACATATATGAAATACCAAAGTGTTTAGTTCTTGTTCGGTTCATGAAAGAAGCAAGGTTGGGACTGCCCGCGAGGCGCACAAGTGATTTGTTGGGATTTGGTTGGACTGGGGCAGGGGAAAGAATGAAATATAGCCAGGTCAGTGTGTTAGCGTCAGAAGCTATGCATGCGGCATGCAAACACCCAGCTTTGTGGGATCAGTTACAGGAGAGTTTGAAGGCTGTGATAGCTAAGAGTCATGAGTATGATCTGCTACAGGAAAATTTGAGCAAGCAAACAAATGACCTCAGTAAGTGTGCAGTTGAATATGTGGACGATGGTGAAGGCAACATGATTGCAGTTAAAGATCCTATTAAAGTGTCAAGCAAAGGTGCAACAAAGGTAGATGAGAGCCGCTCTGTCTCGAAAAATGGTAGACCACTCTCTTTTGATGAGTTGAAAACCCGGTGCGGCGCTTGCAAATTGCTAGGACACACTAGACGTAGCAAGAAATGCAAACTAAATCAGAAGTAAGTGTTTGTATGCATTGCGGATTATTAAATTTTTTATCATTCATTAACTTATCTTGTCTTTTATCATGTGCGGAAAAGTGGAGAAGGAAGAAGAGTAGAACACTTGCTTCAATTATTTACGGATGAATCGAGTGAACTGGACAGTATATCCTTCACATTATGGCATCAAATTTACTTCAACGTTTCGCATGGTTGGTTCCTATATATTGTAGCAACTGCAATGGCACTTTGTTTAGTGGGAGTGTCAACCTTTTACATCTCTAAATAAGCAACACAATCCGACCTAATAAATTAGTTTTGCATGGTTGGGAATAGTAGATTGCAATGCCACTGTGTTATGACCGGGGCGGGAGGTAGAAAGAATATTGTACATTTTCCCTCCCCACGTCCTAACTGCCATTAAATAAGTAACTGTACCACTCTCCTCCCCACCACGCACTCACCCACCTCCCACGCGCGCCGGTTCGAACTCCCCTCTTATCCCACCTACAGTAGATCGAGAAACACTCGCCGGCGACTGCTGCAGCCGCCTCCATGGAGAGAAGCCTCCGCTGGCAGCAAGCGATGATCGAGCTCGCCGGCGATGACGAGGCATGGCGTGCGCAGTTGATGGAGGTGTGCGGCTGGTTCCCCAGCACGGAGATGTTGGTCAACCACGCGCGTGGCCTCCTCAAAGTCCTCACCGACGGCGAGAAGAAGCGCGCCTTCCCCGATGGCCGTGGCGTCCCGCCGGTTGTTCTCCTCGTCTGGGCAATGCGAGAGGCCACGCTGAGTGACTCCCCTGTTCAGCGTGCAAGGTGGTGGATGTACTGCTCCACCACCATGCCGCAGCGGCCAGATCCAGCACGCATCGCGTCGAGGGTGGAGCGCATCGACGTCGAGCTCGCTCTCCCAACGCCAGTCCAGCCGTTGGGCTCTGACGTCATGGAGGACAACGTTGACGAGGTATTGGTCATCCCTGATGACAATGAAGAGGGCGAGGAGGACGCCGTGCAGATGGTAGCGTCGTTCGCCGTCGAGGGTGGTGAGGGAGTCCTGGACTAAGGGGTCCTCGGGCGTCCGGCCTGTTAGTCATGGGCCGGACTGATGGGCTGTGAAGATACGAAGACCGAAGACTGCACCCGTGTCCGGATGGGACTCTCCTTGGCGTGGAAGGCAAGCTTGGCGACCGAATATGTAGATTCTTTTCCTTTGTAACCAACCTTGTGTAACCCTAGACCCTCCCGGTGCCTATATAAACCGGAGGACTTAGTCCGGAAAGGACAGATACTCATTACCATAGTCATACAGGCTAGACTTCTAGGGTTTAGCCATTACGGTCTCGTGGTAGATCAACTCTTGTAATACTCATATTCATCAAGATCAATCAAGCGGGAAGTAGGGTATTACCTCCATAGAGAGGGCCCGAACCTGGGTAAACATCGTGTCCCCTGTCTCTTGTTACCATCGACCTTAGACGCACAGTTCGGGACCCCCTACCCGAGATCTGCCGGTTTTGACACCGACATTAGTGCTTTCACTGAGAGTTCCACTGTGCCGTCCCTAAAAGGTTTGATGGCCCCTTCAATTGTCAACAACAATGCTGTCCAAGGGGAAACTTTCCTCCCCGGACAGATCTTCGTGTTCAGCGGCTTCGCACTGCGGGCCAACTCGCTTGGCCACCTGGAGCAGATCAACAGCTACGCCCTTGGCCATCAGGTCTGATTCGGGAGCTTGAATTACGTCGCGGACATCCGTGGAGATTTGATCTTTGCCGGATTCGAGACCGCGGCGACCGCTCCTAGTCATCCCGATGAACATGACCTAAATCTGTCATCGGGCCGCATCCAGGAGATTGCTCCTGTAACTGCTCTAGCCGTAGATCCGTAGCATATTGCGCCGCTCAAGGACGGGAGGCTCAGCCCCACCGCGGAGGCCGCAGATTCCACGGCGTTGGAGCCGAACATAGACCTAAAGTCACACGACGTCCTTGTCACCGGAACTCCGGACTCGTCTCTGGTCATCCGCGGACGCCGAACTGGATCGCTTATCGATCTTTGAGTTTAGCGTCGCAGACATCTTCCAGCATTCGCCCTTGGGCGATGTGCTAAATTCATTAAGAAATCTGTCCTTGGCGGGGGACTCACAGCCAAATTATGTCCGGTTCGAGCTGGAGGTTGATGATGGGGGAGAATTTCGCCTCCCACCCACCACCCACTTCATAGCCACTGTCGAAGACTTAACCGACATGCTTGACTATGACTCTGAAGACATCGACGGTATGGACGACGATGCCGGAGACGAGGAGGCCCAAAACCCGCCGTTCACCGGACGATGGACGGCCACTTCCTCATATGACGTCTACATGGTAGATACGCCGAAAAATAATAGCGGCGATGACAAGGAAAACCCAGCAAAGGAGGACCCTCCTAAAACACAACCAAAGCGCTGGCATCAGCGGCGCCACTCTAAATCCCGCCGCAGCAGGGATAGCAACACCGACACAGGAGACGACAACACTTTGGATGGTGTTGAAGACACAGAAGAACCCGATGAACAAACTGCCGAACGAGACAATCGGGAATCAGGGCATGCCAGCCCTGACGAACAGGCCATAGAAGAAGACTCGGAGGAAGGTAGTTACCGTCCGCCCTCCGAGGAGGAGGTGAGCCTCGGCAACGAAGACTTCATCGTGCCTGAGGAACCCCTGGAGTAGGAGCGCTTTAAGCTTTAGCTAATAGCCACTGCGAGGAGCCTGAAAAAGAAGTAGTAGTAGCTTCAAGCTTGTCAAGACCTGCTCAAGGACAGATGGAACGATGTCCTGGCAGCGGAGGAATACGGCCTTAAACGCCCAACCAAAAGTTACCCGAAGCGTAGATTACTACCTTAGTTCGACGATGAGGCGCCAGATCCTGCACTAGCATCATGCAACGCGGCTGATCAGCCACCGCGCGGTCGGGATAAAACTGCAACCCGAGCTGAAAACCAGACTGTCCCACCCCGCCGTAAAGGCAGGGATAAGACAGCTCGGGGCCATACATATGACCTCCGCCAAGACCTGGACAGTAGAGCGGAACATACAAGATCGATCTACGGATCGCGAGGACGTGCCTTAACGCGCGGGGACAGCTATCTATTCGGGCGAGACAAACCTAGTCACGCCCGAGCCGAAAACCGCAGACGGACTCCATCAGAGCTACGTCGCGATGCGGCCCGATATAGAGGTGCTGCACACCCACTTTGCTTCACTGACGAAGTAATGGACCACGAATTCCCAGAAGGGTTTAAACCCGTAAACATCGAATCATACGATGGAACAACCGATCCCGCGGTATGGATCGAGGATTTTATTCTCCACATCCACATGGCCTGCGGGGATGATCTTCACGCCATCAAATACCTCCCACTAAAACTTAAAGGGCCAGCCCGGCACTGGCTAAACAGCCTGCCCGAGAATTCTATTGGCAGCTGGGAGGACCTGGAAGAAGCTTTTCTCGACAACTTCCAAGGTACATATGTTCGGCCGCTAGACGCCGATGACTTAAGTCACATAGTTCAACAGCCTGGGGAGTCAGCCAGGAAGTTCTGGACTAGGTTCCTAACTAAAAAGAACCAGATCATCGACTGTCCGGATGCCAAAGCCTTAGCGGCCTTTAAACATAGCATCCGCGATGAATGGCTCGCCCGCCACCTCGGCCAAGAAAAGCCAAAATCTATGGCAGCCCTCATGGCACTCATGACCCGGTTTTGCGCGGGTGAGGATAGTTGGTTGGCTCGCAGCAAAAACACAGCTAGCGAGGTAGGACCCTCCGAGGTTAAGAACAACAACGGCAAGCTCCGACGTAACAAACACAAACGCCGAAGCAATGGTGATAATACCGACGACACTACAGTCAACGCTGGATTCAGTGGCTCCAAGTCCAACTAGCGGAAGAAACCATACAAGAGAAACAATCAGGGACCATCCAGCCTGGACCGCATACTCGATCGCCCGTGCCAGATACATGGCACCCTGGAAAAACCAGCCAACCATACCAACAGAGACTGTTGGGTTTTTAAACAGGCCGGCAAATTAAACGCCGAGAACAGGGAAAAGGGATCACAAAGCAAGAACGACGACGAGGAGCCCCGACAACCGAACACAGGGGGACAGAAGAAGTTTCCCCCTCAAGTGAAAACAGTAAACATGATATACATTACACACATCCCCAAAAGGGAGCGCAAACGCGCACTAAGGGACGTCTATGCGATAGAGCCAGTCGCCCCAAAATTCAATCCATGGTCGTCATTTCCGATCACCTTTGATCGTTGGGACCACCCGACCAGTATCCGTCATGGCGGTTCAGCCGCACTAGTCCTCAACCCAATCATCGATGGATTTCACCTGACACGTGTCCTTATGGATGGAGGTAGCAGCCTCAACCTGCTTTATCAGGATACAATGCAAAAAATGGGCATCAATCCATCACGGATCAAGCCCACGAAGACTACCTTCAAAGGA
The DNA here is from genome assembly GCF_002575655.3 of Aegilops tauschii subsp. strangulata. Classification (NCBI taxonomy): domain Eukaryota; kingdom Viridiplantae; phylum Streptophyta; class Magnoliopsida; order Poales; family Poaceae; genus Aegilops; species Aegilops tauschii. The sequence continues at coordinate 138,783,880 of NC_053037.3, forward strand.
GTCATACCAGGTGTCGAGGCCCACTGCACGGGCGCAATCACGCTAGAAGTTGTCTTCGGGTCTCCGGACAATTTCCGAAGCAAGGAATTAATCTTCGACATCGTCCCCTTTCGCAGCGGCTGTCACGCACTGCTCGGACGAACTGCGTTCGCTCGATTCAATGCAGTGCCACACTATGCCTATCTTAAGCTCAAGATGCCCGGTCCACGCGGCATCATCACGGTCAACGGAAATACGGAACGCTCCCTCCATACAGAGGAGCACACCGCCGCCCTAGCAGCAGAAGTACAGAATGGCCTTCTCAAGCAGAACCGTAATCCGGCTGCCGAGCCCCGGGACACCGTTAAGAAGGTCCGTACTATGCTGCAACAGGACAGCTCGGCTCGTCAAGAGCTCGATTAGCAATTTGGCCTCCGTCCCAGCCCCGATCAAGCAGTGGCATTTGTACCACGTGTACATAATTACGCACTAGAAATCCCATGGGCATCGACGGAGGCACAGCTAGCTTGTGGTCCATAGTTCGGCTCGACCGATCCCGGACACACATATACTGTCAATATTTCCTTTTTCCTTTTCCAGGTTTATTTTACATAGGCCTTCTTCGACGGCTTGACCACCGATCCTGTCAAAGGATAAAAACACCAGGATGGCAAGAAGCACAGGCGTATAGGGGAAGCCCTAGAGGTCAATTCAACGACCACTCTACCTGTTGCCAGGACCCACGCGCAGCTCACCCTTGGTCATGGCATGTTAAATAGCCGGAGTGCCTATCGCACTATGTGTATTGATGCGCTTTGATGCATTAACCCAATTATAATGGAAACAGTTCGTGGCTCAAGTTTAAGGGCCCAAGATATCACCTCTGCTTTCTTTCTGTTTTCCTTTAATAACTTATGTTCTAGCACCCGTACACTTAGGTACGCTTCATATTTGCCAGGGGCTCCCAGGCGCCCTACAATACGGCAACAAAGTCCGAACACTTTTTGTAGTATAGTTCGGCACCCCGAATTTAGCATTATATGCATTGGCTCCGAATCATGTCTTTGGTCAATAGTTGGGTTGCCCGGCTCCTGTGCTTGCTACCTTAAGTTCCGCTATATCGGCTAAGGTAGTAAAGGGAGAACTACTGCGATTGTGCCCTGGTTTATCCAAAGGAGCACCTCAGTAGAGAAAGCCGAAAACTGACTGTCAGGATGCAGCGAGAGCCGGTCAGCTATTCGGAGGTTACAAATCGTTGGAGATTTCTTCCGCGTCGCGTGAAGGATCGACACTTCCCGATCAGACACTTATAGCACTCTAGTTCGGAAACTAGGGGCTGCGTCCATGTTTTTATTGTCGAACTCCTATGGCTAAGTGAGGGCGTTATAGCCGAATAGTCTGATTGCCTGGTTCGTTGCGCTAAACAACTCCTTCAAGGACCATATAATTGGATCAAGATTGTTTAGATTCCACCCCGAACACCTCCGTACTACCTACGTGGGGGCAGAAGCCGACGACTGGCCAACCCTCAGATTTCATATAAACACGGCCGCACAGGAGGTAAAATTAAAAACATAACAATCATTATATTACAAACCCACTTTGTTTCACCATACAAGGCAAAGACAACACGAATGTATTCATTCAAAAATAATGTCCTGCCCACACTGCGCTGCTACAATGTGAGACCCCTCCAAGACATCCGCGGCATAGCGCTCGGGTGTGCGGTGCTCCTTGCCCTCGGGTGGCCCCTGGGCCAGATCGACGACGTTCATCTTCGCCCATCACATCTTGCAACGGGCAAAGGCCATACAAGCACCCTCAATACAGGCCGATCGCTTGACGATATCCAGCCGAGGACAGGCGTCCACCATCCACCTCACGAGTCTGAAGTAGCTGCCGGGCATAGCTTCGGCTGGCCATAGCCGGATTATCAAATCCTTCATGGCTAGTTCGGCCACCCTATGCAGCTCCACCAGCTGTTTCAGCTGATCGGTGAAGGGCACGGGATGCTCTGGCGCAAGATATTGCGATCAGAATAGCTTCTCCGTGGAGCTACCTTCTTCGGCTCGGAAGAACTCCGCGGCGTTGGACACACTTCGCGGCAAATCAGCAAAAGCCCCTGGAGAACTCTGAATCCGGGTTAGTAAAAGATACTTCCTCCTCGCATATTTGCTTTGCATACTGAATACCTTACCCGCAGCAATCTTCCTTGCCTCCTGGACCTCTTGGAGGGCGCCCTGGGCCTCGTTCCGGGCCGTCTCCGCGCTCTGATGAGCCTTGGAGAGTTCGGCCTCTTTAGCCGACACGTCACGCTCCAAGGTCTCACACTTCTTCACCGCGTCGTGGAGCTCTTGTTGGACCTCGTTGACCCGGGCCTTGAGCTTCTTACGGGCAGCCTGCTCCTTGACGGCCTTCTCCTCGGCTTCGGCCAGGGCCTCTTTCAGGGCCTCGACCTCGGTCGTCGCTCCTATATATACATCTTGACACTTCAGTCAATGCATATCATTTTACCTTCTTAATATAAAATGGGTTATCACATACCTTGTTTTTCTTGGAGCTGCCTCCTCACCTGACCGAGCTCCTCCTCGGTCTGCTCCAGTCTCTGCTTTAGTCCGGAGACTTCGGCAGTATGTGAGGCTGCAGCCAACAGCGATTGATCCTCTGTCCGGTTTTTCTTTCCGAACACTGGACAGTGTCTCAGGGGCTACTGTCTATATCGGGATTTTCTCCTTTTGCGTCGCTTACCTCAAAACCTGTCAGCAGGCTGCTGCAGGCTTCGGTCAGTCCGCTCTTGGCGGACTGAACCCTTTCAATCACCGTGCCCATAAGAACACGGTTGTAACACCCCGCATGTAACTTGCCATATTTGTAACTCCGACTCTTGCCATTTCCGGCTATGTGATATGTTTTTCCCTCCGTTGTCGGGTTTTGTCTTTCGTTTTGTATTTTGTCATGTCATGCATTTTTATATCATGTCATCATGCGCATTACATTTGCATATGTGTTCGTCTCATGCATCCGAGCATTTTCCCCGTTGTCCGTTTTCCAATCCGGCGCTCCTATCTCCTCCGGTGCACCCCTCTAGTTTTCTTTCGTGTGCGTGTGTCAAACTTTCTCGGAATGGACCGAGGCTTGTCAAGTGGCTTTATTATATCACCCGGAGTCTACCGGTCAAGTTTCGTTCCATTCGGAGGTCGTTTGGTACTCCGTCGGTTAACCGGGCATCCGCAAAGTCCATTTGAGTGTCCAGCTAAAACCCCCTCCAAAACCAGCCCAAAGCCCACCAAACTCTCTTCCATGCTCTAGGTCGTTCGATCACGATCGTGTGGGCGAAAACCGCACCTCATTTGGAGTCTCCTAGCTCCCTCTACCTATAAATGAGTGGGCATCCCGAAAAACGGAATCGCAGTCTAACCCTAGCAAAAATCCCTCGCGCCGCCGGACAGCGTCCGCCCGCGCCGGACACGTCCGCCCGCGCCGGCGGACGAATCCGCCGCCGCCACGTCATCGTCTCTCTCTCTCTCCTCCCGCGGCCCGCCGGAGCCCGCTCCCGGCCCGCCGGCTCATCCCGCCGCCGCGCGCCCGCGCGTGCCGCCGCCGCCGCCAGTCGCCCGGCCCCGCCGACCCGCCGCCGGCCGAGCTCGCCTCCGCCGTCCGCCGCTCCGGGCGCCGCCGCCCGCCGCCGCCACCGCCTCCGGCGCCGCCTCCCTCCCCGTCGGCCCCGCCGCCCTCGCCGGCGCCGGGCCCCGCCATCCGCTTCCTCGCCGGCGTCGACCTCCCTCGCCGGAGCCGAGCCCGAGCTCCTGTAGTCCGGCCAGATCTGGATCGGTAACTCCCCCGTTGACTTTCCTCGAACCCCCCTCTTTTTCTCTAAGTCCCAGAAATCTTTAGCATATGCTCCTGTTCCCGATGCGATAACTTTGTGCATGTAGCTTCGATTCGTGCGTATAATATGTCAAATTGTTCGCCTCGTGATGCTCTTCATTTTGTTCAATTGCACCATTTTCATTAGAGGTCATCTTGATGCCCAAATCCTCGTTGGAAGAGGGCTAGTTGCTGTTAAGCTCTGGTTCTTATCAGAACTTGGAGATTTGTCATTTTTGTATCATTTATTCTGTGCATCTTTTGAGCATGAGCTCTATATGTGTTTTGAATTAGGCCATGCCATCTTTCCAGTGGTATAGTCCATGTATTTTTGTGATCTTTGTGGTGACTAGCACAAGCATGCAAAGTAGGTCCCGTAATATTTCTGATTACAGGGACTTAGTGATTTCTCTAAGTCCTTGTCTGCTGTAATTTTGTTGCCATGTAAACTTGATGCTAGAGAGAGATCCATGCATATTTTGGAGATATTCAGTAAGGATATTTTGTATATATAGTTGTAATTGATCCATTCCTGCAATTATTTGAAATTTTAGAGTAACATAGCATGACTCAATCTTGCTCTACTTTTGCTATAAAATATTTCTGGCAGATTCTTAACATGACATGCATTTTTGCCAAGCTTATTGTAGTTGATCCACACATGCTATGCATTTGTTCTTGCCATGGATAGCTTCATAAACATGCCATCTTGCTGTAGGTATGCTTGGTTGTTCATGAATTGCTCTGTAGTGAGTGCATCAAGCTCACAAAGAGGCCTACATATTAATATTTCTGCCATGCTCTGTTTTCTGCTAAGTCTGAAACCTGATAACGAAACTTGCTATGTTTACATGCTTGCCATCATTTCTTCTGGTCCTTTTTGGCTTATGGTCAGTAAGGGATTTTTGTCATGTGCATTTTGTGGAACACTACCATACCTTGTCTTTCTATTTTAAGTTTCTGTAGCATGTTGATTTCGTGCTCTGAACATTGCTACCTGATGCTGATTTCTGCCATGTCCAGTTTTTCACCAAGTCTGTGAACCTGTAATCTTTTGCACTTTTGCCATGCTTGTTTGAGCTTGATATGTTGTGAACTAGCAGTAGCTCAGTGTTCATCTTTTGTCAAGCATCTCCTGTAGATTATTTCCATGTGCTTTGTTGCTATGTTGGGGTGCTGTAGCATTGTTACTTGTTGTATTTTAAGTGCTATCTTGCTGTTTATCGCAGATTAGTGTCATTCTTGTTTTGCTTGCCATTTGCAAACCGTGCATCCGATTCCGGTGATCTTTATATCGATTTCGACCGAAATCATCTCATCTTTCCAGTGGCATGCTTGGTTTGCCAAGTTACTGCCATGTTCGTCATTTTCCTTCCGGAGCACGCATATGCATCGCATATCATAACTTGCATATCATACATGTCTTGCATCATGTTGCTTGCACATTTCTCGTTGTTGATTGTGGTTCCATTTGTTTGTGTTCTTGTCTTGGGTAGAGCTGGGAGACGAGTTCGTGAACGAGGAACCTGTCGAGTACGCTTACGAGGATCAAGCTTTCGACAACTCTGAGAACCTTGCAGGCAAGATGACCACCCCTCGAAATCACTTCTATCTTTGCTATGCTAGTTGTTCGCTCTATTGCCATGCTCCGCTACCTATCACTTGCTATATCATGTCTCCTATTTTAGCCATGTCAGCCCCTAACCATCCTTTCCTAGCAAACCGTTGTTTGGCTATGTTACCGCTTTTGCTCAGCCCCTCTTATAGCGTTGCTAGTTGCAGGTGAAGTTGAAGTTTGTTCTATGTCGGAACATGGATATGTTGGGATATCACTATATCTCTTATTTAATTAATGCATCTATATATTTGGTAAAGGGTGGAAGGCTCGGCCTTATGCCTGGTGTTTTGTTCCACTCTTGCCGCCCTAGTTACTGTTATACCGGGATTATGTTCCTTGAGTTTGCGTTCCTTACACGGTCGGGTGATTTATGGGACCCCCTTGACAGTTCGCCTTGAATAAAACTCCTCCAGCATGGCCCAACCTTGGTTTTACCAGTTGCTACCTAAGCCTTTTCCCCCGGGTTTTCGCGAGCCCGAGGGTCATCTTATTTTAACCCCCCCGGGCCAGTGCTCCTTCGAGTGTTGGTCCAAACTGAGCAGACTGCGGGGCCACCTCCTGGAAACTTGAGGTCTGGTTTTACTCGTAGGATGTCTCATCCGGTGTGCCCTGGGAACGAGATATGTGCAGCTCCTATCGGGATTTGTCGGCACATTCGGGTGGCTTTGCTGGTCTTGTTTTACCATTGTCGAGATGTCTTGTAAACCGGGATTCCGAGACTGATCGGGTCTTTCCGGGAGAAGGTTTATCCTTCGTTGACCGTGAGAGCTTATGATGGGCTAAGTTGGGACACCCCTGCAGGGTATTATCTTTCGAAAGCCATGCCCGCGGTTATGAGGCAGATGGGAATTTGTTAATGTCCGGTTGTAGATAACTTGTCACTTGACCCAATTAAAATACACCAAGTGCGTGTGTAGCCGTGATGGTCTCTTCTCGGCGGGGTCCGGGAAGTGAACACGATCTGTGTTATGTTTGACGTAAGTAGGTGTTCAGGACCTCTTCTTGGTCATTGCTAGATGACGACCGCTCCTTTGCTTCTCTTCTCGCTCTCATTTGCGCATTTAGCCACCATACATGCTCTTGCCGCTGCAGCTCCACCTCTTTGCACCTCCTTGTCCTATAAGCTTAAATAGTCTTGATCTCGCGGGCGTGAGATTGCTGAGTCCTCGTGACTCACAGATACTTCCAAAACAGTTGCAGGTGCCGACGATGCCAGTGCAGATGATGGCGTCGATCTCAAGTGGGAGTTCGACGAGGAACGGGGTCGTTACTATGTGTCTTTTCCTGATGATCAGTAGTGGAGCCCAGTTGGGACGATCTGGGATCTAGCATTTGGGGTTGTCTTATTTTCATCTGGATTTTGACCGTAGTCGGTCTATATGATTGTATTTTGGATGATGTATGATGATAATTATGTATTGTGTGAAGTGGCGATTGTAAGCCAACTCTTTATCCCATTCTTGTTCATTACATGGGATTGTGTGAAGATGACCCTTCTTGCGACAAAACCACCATGCGGTTATGCCTCTAAGTCGTGCCTCGACACGTGGGAGATATAGCCGCATCGTGGGCATTACAACGGTGCTCGTCCATAATGGAAGCGCATCGCAGCGCTTCCAGTAGATTATCTGATGCCCCTGGTTGGACAGGGGTCACCGGTGGAACAGGCACACCCCATTCTTTCAAAGGAGGCTGCGTGCCGGATCCCGGAGCCGTACCGGTCTCCGGAATCGAGTCCGGTCGAGGGCCAAATTGAATACAGCCCTCACCCCCAGTCTCCATGGGAATTGACTCCCCCGGGTGTTCGGCAATGGGGGCTTCGCCTTCTGGCACCTCTCACCGGCCTGGGAAGGTCCGCTGGGAGAGCACCTCGTCGTCTCCCTTGGCCTTGGGAGAGTAAGCGGCCGGCGGTGTCTCGCTGGCCATCTCCTTCGAGTCCAACGAACCCTCTGATGAGGATCACTGGGAGCTGTCGTGGGCCGGACTGTAATAGCATGATTGACCATGTCAATACGACAAGGAGGGGAGGTTAGATCTATGGGCATGTACGAGTCTTAACACTTACGATGCGGCCCGGGGCTTAGTGCGGGGGCGTCGCTCCGGACTGCTATCGACGTCCCATGCGGAGCTACCCACAAGCTGGCCTTTCCCCTTCTTGGGCGCCTCAGTCTCCAAAATTGTAGAGGCCGCCCTCTTCTTCCTTCAGGGGGAGGGTTGTTCTCCTCCTCCTCCTCATCGTCGTCATCTTCGACGGCGGAGGAGCGGGTCTTGTCTTCGGACGTCGCGTCCGAAGCACTCTTGCGATGGGGGCCACTCCGGACCCCTTTGGCCTTCTTCGCCGGCGCTGTATAGGGCGCCGACACCAGCATCTTTGCTAAACGCGGAATGACTGGTTCTTCAGGTAGCGGATTCGGACACTGGATCCGCTTCGCCCTCTCCATCCATTCCTGAAGAGGCAATGATAGTAAAAGTTCAGATATCCTCCTTGAAGCAAATAATTAGAGGATGCGATAGAAACTTACCTCGCTGGCAGGATGGTTAATGTCGTGCCCACGATCCGAATCCGTGGCTGGCGGTATCTCGTCGCCCTTGAAGAGTAACTTCCAGGCATCTTCGTGAGTCGTTCCGAAGAGCCTCTCCAGGGTTTGGTGCCTCCTCGGATTAAACTCCCAAAGGGGGCATTTTCGGCTTTGGCAAGGGAGGATCCGGCGAACCAGCATCACTTGGATTACATCGACAAGTTTGACATTCTTGTCCACCATGCTTTGAACACGCGTCTGCAGCGCTATCAGCTCGTCTGGCGAACACCAGTTCGGGCTCTTCTCGACCCAAGAGGTGAGTCGCATGGGAGCGCCGGAGTTAAATTCGGCAGCCGTGGCCCAGTTTGTGTCGCGGGGTTCTGTGATGTAGAACCATTGTTTTTGCCATTCTTTGACAGTCTCCACGAAAGTGCCTTTTGGCCAGGAGACATTGGCCAGCTTACTCACCATGGCTCCTCCGCACTCCGCATGCTGGCCGTCCACTACCTTCGGCTTCACGTTGAAGACTTTGAGCCACAGCCCGAAGTGGGGTTGGATGCGGAGGAAGGCCTCACACACGACCATAAACGCCGAGATGTTGAGGAAAGAGTTCGGGGATAGATCATGGAAGTCTATCCCGTAATAATACATCAGCCCGCGAACAAAAGGGTGGAGTGGAAACCCTAGCCCGCGGAGGAAACGAGGGATGAATACCACCCTCTCGTTGGGCTTCGGCGTGGGGACGACTTGCCCCTGGGCTGGAAGACGGTGGGCGATTTCCTTCGCAAAATACCCGGCCGCCCGAAGCTCGGCAATGTCTTTCTCCTTGATGGAGGAGACCATCCATTTGCCTTGACCTCCGGATCCGGACATGGTCGGATGCTTTTCGGAGATGGAGAATGATGGGGACTTGGGCGGTGGAGCTCAAGGATGGAAGGGAAGAGGAAGGGGAAGGCGTGAGTAGATAAGGGCGAATTCTTATCCCCTTATAAAGGGTCGCGAATATCAAGCGCCTCCTCGCTGGCCTTAAAACTCGCCTATTCCCAAGTGTTGTGTAAACAGCACGGTTCGGTTACCCATACCCGTATTGATGAGAATCCTACAATAAGGGGACACATCTCTGCTTCGACAAGATGTGCCAATGGCAACCGTGTCTCGAAACGTGGAACGGCAGAACAAAACGGTCCGAAATTATGACCGGGCAGACGTGATGTCACGTTGTAAAAAGTTGTCAGCGGATTGGACTCGCGGAGTATTATATTCTCTCTACGGTTGTGTGTGGTGTGTGACAGGTCCGGATACAATCATCGCGTCGGGAGACTACCTTGGAGTTCGTAAAGAAGGGAACCCGCCTTGCAATGCCGAAGAAAAATCTGCACGCCGGACTCCTCATCATTGAAGCCAGGACTAAGGGGTCCTCGGGCGTCCGGCCTGTTAGCCATGGGCCGGACTGATGGGCTGTGAAGATACGAAGACCAAAGACTGCACCCGTGTCCGGATGGGACTCTCCTTGGCGTGGAAGGCAAGCTTTGCGACCGAATATGTAGATTCTTTTCCTTTGTAACCAACCTTGTGTAACCCTAGATCCTCCCGGTGCCTATATAAACCGGAGGACTTAGTCCGGAAAGGACAGATACTCATTACCATAGTCATACAGGCTAGACTTCTAGGGTTTAGCCATTACGATCTCGTGGTAGATCAACTCTTGTAATACTCATATTCATCAAGATCAATCAAGCAGGAAGTAGGGTATTACCTCCATAGAGAGGGCCCGAACCTGGGTAAACATCGTGTCCCCTGTCTCCTGTTACCATCGACCTTAGACGCACAGTTCGGGACCCCCTACCCGAGATCCGCCGGTTTTGACACCGACAGGTGGCAAGACAATGCCCATCGACGTCGAGCTCCTTCCCCTCCTCCCTGACATAGTGAAGGTCGAAGAAGAGGAGGTGGCTCAGGATCAGGTGGCGCAGCTGTCGAAGAGGACGGCGGTCAAGAAGAAGACTTATATGTGTGTGGTGCGCCGCTCACGCCGCCTCAAATTTCTGAAGAAGTGAAGATGGGCACAGTTGCTGAAGGAGGAGGAAGCTGCTGGTTATCTTTGGTTAGGTATGCTATTATATGTTTCAGCATATAAGTTAACAATATTTTGGGTTTGATGTTGGTTAGGTATGTTGGTATATGTAAGCATATAAGTTATGCAATCGGTACGATTTGGTCGGGTTGTTTGTGACTGAAGAACTGAATATCTAGTGCTCACCCTATGTGTCAAGTTCAGTAAAATTTTAGAATATTGATTATGTACTGTTGCTTTGCTTCAGTGCTGCATCAAAGGTGTAGGTGCTGCTAGATGTTGCTCCTATGTTGCAACAATACAATGAACTGGGCTGCTGCACAAATCAGTAGTGCTGCTAGGTGATGTGCCCATGTGCATCACTTACCAAATATAGAACATGCCAAATGTGCATTGTCTGCCAAATATAGAACATGCCAAATGTGCATCACTTACCAGATATAGATCATGATGGCCACATGTTATTTCTGCTGCAATCTCTGTTACACTGTGCCCATAAACTGAATAGCACATAATTCATCATCATTTCATCATGTCAATAACAATGATGTCAATAATTTTATGAACGATCTACTTGCTAACTATGACAGCAATCATAATGGCAAGCAGGCCAAGATACAGCAGACCTCCAAATCCTAAAATCCTATCCCTATAGAGCAATATTTCCTTCTGCATCTTAACCATTGCCCTCTTTTCTTTCTCATTCCTTTTAATTTCAGCTTCATATTCTGTAATCTTAGTCTCCAGTTTCTTGTTCTTCATGGCAAGATACTTAATGACTGACTTTGCTTTGCTGTCCCACTCCCCATCAACCCATTCAACATAACCAGAAGTGATAGCATCCTAAATAAATCATGAGCAATTCAAGTCAATTTATAACTGAACTTGTCACTGTAGGCGGTAAACACTGAACTTTTTTGCAGCTTGACCTACTTTGAAGATCATGCTCAGTAGACTAACCTCAAACCCAAATCCCAAGAATGCGCTGCCAAAATTGTCTGCATCTATGCAGACATGGCCACAAGGAGTTTCCTGATGACCACATAGATGGAGCTTGTCAAGGCCAGAGGTCATGAATTGTGGACGATAATGCTGGGATGTAAAGGACAACGGTAAAGAACTTACCTTTTTGCCACCAAAGTGTAGCACCGAAGAAACCCTAGCCGTCGGTTCTCCCGGCCTGCCGCCGCCCAGGAAACCCCCGTCCCCTGTTCCACTCGATCTGCCGCCGCTGCCTCCTGTGCCACTTAATCCGCCCCACCTGCTTCCAGGACCCAGGGTTCCACCGAACTTGCGGTCGCCACCACTCTTCTCGCCGCAGCCGCCGCCGCCCGACGCCCAGCTCATTGTCATGCTTTCGCCGTCGAGATTTGGAGGGGAAAATGGAGAGAGAGGGCTAGGGATTTGGAAAGGGAGCCGAGAAAAGGGGAAGATCAATGTGAACTTGGCAAAATGGGCTGGTGTAGCCCTGCCGGCACGATAGGCCGCCCGTCGGGCCCCTCACGTGGTTAGATGGGCCGTGCTTGGCATCATGGCGAGTACAGAAAAAGTTATTTATACATACAATAAAAAACGACGGGTTTGTCAAACAAAATAGAAAAATATTAAGCCAGATAACACGCCATAGAGCCAACGAGCTGACATGACTAATTTTCATCTGTGTAATATTACGTTTTGGCTCGATATATTTACTTAGCTAACATGACTTCTTTTCATAATCATGTGATGAGGGGGAATTACAAGGAGATTGTGCCTGATGATGACATGCAGATAGCTCAAGCACAAGACTAAGCTTGATAGAGTTTTTTAAAAAAGTATAGAATGTGAAAAATTAATATGAAACTTAGGAGATCACTTGAAGAGAAAAATAGAATGCAAATACTATTAATGTGAAAAATAACATTATAAAAATTTGGAGAACGAGAAAAATATTAAGCAAGAACAATTGATAAGTGAAGCAAACAATTTATTGGTATGACCGAATTGTCTTGTACGAGCGAATTGTCTGACAGACACATACACATGTATGTGTCACAATATTCAAGATGCCCTGTTTATTACATAAAAATTATAGAAACCCTAAGATAATCATGCCGTCGAAACCTTCATCCGAACTAAATCCAAACCACTAAAACTTGAATCTTGCATGCCGCATAAATTCTTCAGGCGCGCCTTTTCTTTGCGATTTCGCGAATTTTGTTCTTCACACACTCCATTGAGTTCGAAGGTGACATAATCAACTCGGCGACGAAACGTCTCTCCTAGCGTCAACGCTGGCCTGCAAAAATCGACATAAAGGTTACATGAACCGAAGTTGCAACACGACCATAGTAGCTAGTCTACAAACGTAAATAATAGCATACCTGTGTAAAATCGCGGGTCATTCGGTCCCCATGCCAATGTTCTAGATATTCTATGACAAAAAGGCCACAAGAGTTCCTGGTATATATGCAAACATTAGCGATGGGCAATACGATATGTGTGTTGTTGTTTGAATATGCATGATGTACTATTAACTCACCCATCCTCTTGCTGGGGCATGTCATACTCATTGATAGGCCACTTACTTACGTCCGGATATTTCTCTAGTGTAATAAGATTTGCCTGATGCATATCGTGTGCTATAGCCATTCGCTATAAAGAGGATCGTGTTAAAGAACAATCATAAACAATATGTAAGACCGATGGTACAAATGTTGGTTACGTTACCAATGCTTTAACAATCCTCTCAGTCAGGTCTAGAGGATAGAGCGAATTGAGAACTTGGAATTCTTGCTTGATCATGTGCATTACCACGGTCATCCACTGGGTATTGTCGATATTCAACGCGATATACGTCTACAGTGCAAAACACCATTATGGATCAAAAGAAATACTTGATGAAATGTCCTGTAGTGATGAATTACAAACATAACGTACCTTATCACGCACAGTATACTCTTTCGTGACTCTATTAACTGCTCCAGCTTTGGACAGAGCACTATCCATGTTGCAGCTCGACGGTAATGGGTCGTCTCGTGCGATAGCATGATCTACAAGGAATTTGGACCTCCACGCTGGACAGAGGTAACGATCATGACCAACGCGCAGCTCCAAATGTCCCATATAAGCATCAATAACCTTCATAGAATATCAGGGCATTACATGTTGAAAGTTGAGACATAGATTATTGAGCATTTTAAAACCAGGACATGCAAGTAGTACTTACATCGTCCGATAGCCATCTATGAGCTAGTACCGGTCGAATCCTTTCGGAAGTCAGAGATATGCCACGCCCTTCACTGTAGTAAACTTTTTTTCCCTTATTCTTCTCGGTGCTAGCAGCTAACTCGACAAATGAAACAGCTGCATCAATTATTTCTGGCGTCAACTCATCTGCCACAACCTCCGGCACATGATTGTCAGAAAATAGAGCTGCATGAAATAATATGAACGTCAACAATGGTGATCATATGCATTCGTAGTAAATAACAAATTAAGAAAGTTAGTTACGATACCTCTACTAGCAGTAGTAGTACCGGAGGGTCTCTGACCACGGTTGGTATGCCTGCTGGGCTTGTCAAGTGCGTAGGTGGATTCAAATTTCTTTGGAACGGTCCGCTTCCACTTACCGGACATAACTTCCTCATCCTTATCGATTGTTGCACCTTTTTTTCCATTCGCCTTAGCCATGAACTTGCTGACAGAAGATGGACAAATGTCTATGTCCAATGAAGGTGCTTGAGTAGAAGTACCAACCACCCAAGGGTTTTCCGGTGTAGCCCCACATTCATCATTACGCTTAACAGGTGAAGCTCCCTTGTGTCCATTCATCTTCGGTGGGGTTTTCTATTTGGCAAACTAAATCATGTGAACATTTCAGCACGTAAAAAAATTAAACGAGAAAATTATAGACAGAAAGATAAATACATAGTACCTCGGGTACGGTTTTATGGTTGGGAACCACTTCATCAGGCTGCGTCATGTCAATGACCGGCTCTCCATCACTGTCTATGTCTTCCTTGTACACGAATTCCTTCTTTTCATATGGACCATTCTCGAACGAATCCACTTTGTCCGCATCAGTCTCCGCGGATGGCACGGCAGCAGCCGGCTTGTACATGACACTTGCTTTGTTCAACTTCTCCAGCAATCACTGCAATAGAAATATAAAGTTAGTAATGCCTGCATGGTTTTTAAAACAGTAAATATACTATAAACTATAAAGTTAGGGTGTGACACCTCAGCAATTAGATCAGGGATTTGCCTCATCTGGGTGTGTATGAAGTCCATAAACCGCTTCATTAGAAGCTCCATCACCTCATTCATGTTTGGGGCTGTCTTCGCCTTCTTTGCGGTTCCATTGGCGGGCTTGGTTTTTGGCTTCTATGTAGGCGCATTATTTGGGATGTTGGGCTCCTGCGCCGTATATTCTTGGGTTATATTATTTTCAATCTGCATGCGATATTGAAGTACATGTGATGAATTAAAAATAAATATTATTTACTTACAAAACATTTAAGAAAGACAGAACACAATGACTTACCTTGACGTTACCATGGACGCGCCCATTGTCATAGTCAAACCGATCTCTCCTAGTGGCTGCACCTTCGGTACAATTCCTCATCAGAGGTAGTATGGACAAGTTGGGATTGAAAGCGCAATCACCTTCCAAAGGTTGCACCTTCTTCCAGTACAAGTACTGCAACAAAGATATAGAGTTAGTACAATACATCACATAAAATTGCAATGATATAATAATTGACATTATACAACAGGTCTCATATGTGTACCTGCAAGAGAGCCAAATTGCCTTCCGGCCATTGGCAGAGGTGTTTGCCTTTCTTGACTATGCGAAGGCAATCGAGGAGAACACGGAGGGTGAACGCATTCCAGTTAATCTTTGAAATACGTTTCACATCATCGACCAAAGCGTAGTATTGTTTAGGCACAATCTGCTCGACATGGGAGCAATAATTGTTCCTAACAGGCAGGGCCGGCCCTGGGGGGGGGCCAGGGGGGCGGCCGCCCCGGGCCCCAAAAACCAGCCCCCCCCCCCCCCCGAGGTATGCATATGTAGTGTAGGCCGAGCGCCAGGAGTAGGAGGCCCGATCAGCAAAAAAGAAAAAAGAAACCAAGCCCGATCGGCAACTGGCAACAGCGATCAGGAAAGATATCCCAGCGGCCAGTGATCGATTAGATCATTCTCAGGAAACATTGCAACAATTTCTCAAATAAAAAAGGAAACATTGCAAGAGATCCTCTGGAAAAAAAGGAAAGATGGCAAATTAGCGAGCGATCAGCGGCTGGACGCGGTTCCCTTCCTGTTATGTTCGACGCCTTTCTTCCATCACGAAGAGTTTCCAGGTCCCAGCCCTACCCGCTGGCCGCCGACGCCGTGCACGCACAGACGCACTCTGACCTCGCCGTCCCCTGGTAATTTCCTTCCTAATTCGATTATGTTGGTCGCCGTTTTCAGTTCTGGGGCCCCATCTTCACCCTCCTTTGGCCTTTGCTCATTTGCTCTCCTTTTGCTCATCTACAGACTCTAGACACATACAGACTACTGAAGTTTGATCATCAGTGTTCAGGACATCAGGTATTGAGGTATATTATTCACACACCAAATTCTTTGGACATTGGTTTAGAGCTAGCACCGTTCAACAGTTGATTCAATATTTTTTCAGTATTCTGTTTGTTCTCATGGCGCCCAGCAAGAGGAACTATCCCTCGGGTAGCCACAAAAGGAAAAAAGGAGAAAGAGAATAAATTGATGAAGTCACAGCGTGGAGGTATTCGCAAATTTCTCAAGCCAAGTAATATTGGTGATTCCACTACTTTGCCAGACCCAGCTGATGCGTTGGCGATTGTTCCCTTTGTGGAAGAGCAACAAACTAATGAAAACTCAGACTCTGATAAGCAAGAAGGAAATATCAACTCCAACATCGGCGATGACAATGTAAGTGGCTCCGAGAATGTAGATGCACATGCCCAATCTGCTAGTGTTGATGAACAACCAGTTTATACCGCCGATATTTATGATCCAAAATATTGGGATAATCTTGATAATAAAGCAAGAGATGTCTTAGTTGAGAAAGGGCCTATCCGAGAGGAAAAAATGGAATACCATGTAGATGGAGAAGGAAGACATTTTTCGTACGCTCATTATCATAGAAAATTAAGCAATGGAGAGGAACATGATAGGAAATGGCTAGTTTATTCAAAAAATGTCAATAATGTTTTTTGCTTCTGTTGTAAGATCTTCAAGTCTAGCACCAACAGGAGTCAGAGTTCCTTAGCACATGATGGACTAGGACATTGGAGGCATATTAGTGAGAAGCTTAAAGAACATGAAAATAGTATTGAGCATATTAATAACATGAACAAGTGGAATGAACTGAGAGTTAGACTGAGAAAATAGGAAACTATTGACAAGGAATGGCAACATAAAACAACAAAGGAGAAAGAATGTGTCAGGCAAGTTCTGTTAAGAATAATAGCAGTTGTGAAATATCTTGGTAAACGCAACTTGGCTTTTCGTGGAAGTAGTGAGCAGCTTTACAAGGATGATAATGGTAATTTCTTAGCTTGCATTGAGATGATTGCAGAATTTGACATGGTAATGCAAGGTCACCTTAGACGTGTTGAGAACAAGGAAATCCATTATCACTATCTCATTCATAAAATACAGAATGAGTTGATATCTCTTTTGGCTTCTGACATCACATGTTCTATCATAAAGGTTGTTAAAGCGGCCAAGTATTTCTCTGTTATCCTAGATTGTACCCCTGATGTTAGTCATCAAGAACAAATGACCTTTTTAGTTCGATGTGTTAATCTGTCTGATGGCAAAATAAAAATTGAGGAGTACTTTCTGGGGTTCTTGAAAGTGGATGACACTTCTGGCTTAGGGATTTTCAAAGTACTGCTTGAATCTGTTGAGTCTTTTGGCCTAAATATTCAAGATATAAGGGGTCAAGGATATGATAACGAATCTAATATGAAAGGAAAATACCGAGGGGTACAATCTAGGTTACTTGATATGAATCCAAGAGCATTATATATGCCATGTGCTTGTCATAGTCTAAATCTCACTCTTTGTGATATGGCAAAATCATGTGAGAAAGCTGTTTCATTTTTTGGAATTGTTCAACACATATATGTATTATTTGCTGGCTCTACAAAAAGGTGAAATGTTTTGCTTAAACATGTTCCTAGTTTGACCGTGAAATCATTGTCCAATACTCGTTGGGAGAGTAGAATCAAAAGTGTTACAGCGATAAGATATCAAGCCGCTGAGTTAAGGTCAGCTTTGTTTGAGTTACGTCATGCTTCTCACACTGATCCTCAAGATAAATGTGATGCCAAAAATTTACTTGATGCACTTGGTCGCTTTGAGTTTCCAGTTGGTATGATTATCTGACATGATATTCTATTTGCTGTAAATAAAGTTAGCAAGATGTTGCAATCGTCAACCATGTGCATTGACTCCACTTTGAAGCAAATAAAAGGTATAACAAAATATTTTGAGAAGTATAGAGATGAGGGGTTTTCTTCAAGTTTGACCATCGCTAAAGGTATTGCAACTGAAATGGGAATAGAGCCATTGTTTCCAGTGAAACGTCGTGCTGCGAGGAAGAAACATTATGATGAAAGTGATTGTCAAGAAGAAATCCTGGAAGCTGAGAAGGCTTTCCAAGTTAAATATTTTAATGTTTTGGTTGATATGGCGATCACTTCTTTGAATGATAGATTTAAAGAACTCATGGTGTTTAAAGATATATTCGGATTCTTATTGAGCTCGGGCACTCTCAAGTCATTAAGTGACAATGAACTTGAAGAATGTTGCATAAAATTTGCAGAAACTTTCTCTCTTAATGGTTCATCTGATGTTGAGGTATACGATCTTATTTCTGAATTGAAGATTATGAGATGCACTTTGCCAGATGGCGCAATGTCTGCTATGGAGATTTTTGGGCATGTCAGAGAAGTTGATTGTTACCCCAATATCTCCATTGCCTATCGCATCTTATTTATTGTGCCTGTGACGGTCGCATCGGCCGAGAGAAGCTTTTTGAAGTTGAAATTATTGAAGAATTATTTGAGATCAACCATGACTCAAGATAGGTTAAATGGTTTGGCCACATTATGCATCGAGAAAAAATTATTGGATGAGATTGACATCGACCCCATCATAAGTGACTTTGCATCGAGGAATGTTAGAAGAAAATTTTAAGGTATTATGTATAATTTTTTGATACGCATACAGATTTTGGATTTAAGTGTTACTGGTAATAGTATATATATATATATATATATTTGTTTTTATATATACGTATATTACAATGGCTTGTATATTAAGGGCCCCCAATTTTTAGTTTGCCCCGGGCCCCTGAAATCTCAGGACCGGCCCTGCTAACAGGACAAGGACTAATTTCCGAAGGAAATCGTAGTCGGTGGATTTATTTTTAATTATGTCCCCAATGAGATCATCTATCACTATGTTTCCTGTTGTCTTACTGAGAAACTGTGGCGGCACCCGCTCCTTAATGTCCTCGCCTTCTTCAATCAGAATGTCCGAAGCGGACAGTCCTTGGTCCTCTAGGTTAAAGATGCACTCGACATCGACCGCACCGAGAGTCACCTCCCAACCTGCTCTTGTATAATGAATCTGGCCGTGGTGGCCTCAAAATTCTCAACCATATACCTAATCAGTAGGGTACGCATTTTAATAGATGGTATTTGAAGCATGCTGCGCAATGTTGTATCGGCGACTCTTGCGCGTTGACCGCTTGATAGAAGATTAACAAGCTTGCACCATTTTTCAATGGCACATACAATTTCTCCATTCAGCTCGTCCATCCTATTGAAAAAAAATATAAAACTTCGTGACATGAGCGAACACTAATGCAAAAATAACAATAGACATGCAAATATAAAAAAAATTGACAGTAGCTAACACTAATGCAAATATTAATCTAGCACCATGTATACCGCAACATGCAGCCAAGTGTGTGCTGATATGAGGCTATAAAAAATAACTACAATTGGTAATTGAATTTACTTGCATCTGATCAAGTTCTTTGAGTATCAGATAAATTATATAATCAATTAATTTAATATTGTAAACTGTTAGAAATTCGCCCGATTGTCTTATTAACACGGTGACAAATTGATCAGCTATAAATAACTACAGTTATAGCAATGGTACCTATTTGAGGTTCATCAACATCTAATGCATAACTCTTTAATGTTCTATGTGCACAAGAATATAATTGGATCGTGTGACAAAATATAATTGGATCATGTGACAAATAATCTATTGCATCATGCTTCTTGGGAAACAACATCTTATTCTACCATGCTATGAAAGAACTAAAGATTGAGTTCATCTACGCCATCTGGTAAAAACGCATCTAGTTGAGTTGATACTATTTGAAAAAATATGCTAAACCTAACTCCATCAAAGCAATGACACGGAGGAACTAGCTTGCTATGAAGGCGGTAAGGAGGACAACTTACTTGATCGGTCGATGAAGATGAAAGAAGTCGGCGATGCGGTGTCGACGTAGTTCGTCGAGGGCGACCACCACGTGCGGACGACCTTGATCTTCTCGGGGTTTTTGTGGCGTGTGGGATGCGGCGGACGGAGCTATCGACGACTCGCCAGCAGGAGGCGATCTAGTCGACGACATCTGCGAGCAGGTGGAGATTATATACGAGGTCGACTCCTAGGTCGTTGTAACTTCCCTGAGGCGAATCGCGGGATCTATAGTTTCCTCGGTTGAAGCGAGGCTGAACGTGCTCCTCAATCGTGGGGATAAGGAAAATATGGATTAGCACGATCCCGGAATTGTGTAACAGAATGGCAACTACTCCCATGATCGACGTGCATGTGATCGATGTGCATGGAAAGCGCACCGTTGTGGGCCCCCACAAAATGGATCCGAGAGGTATTTGCGGTCTGGGCCGGCCCACCAACCTACATCCGTAACCATATAATGTTTGTTTCTGTTGCTCAAAATAAATATCATTGTTTCTTCCCTCAAAAAACAATATATAATCTTTGTTTTCACCTATTAGTTATTGTATACTTGTATATGTTTAACAATATTTATAGTATCTCTCTCATATCTGCAATATTATAAATTCAAATGTAATTTTCCTCTTTCCTTTTTTGGTTTTCCTGTTATTTTATGTTTTCTTCGTCTTATTCCTAATTGTTTTTGCATGTTTCATAATTCCATATCATTTCTTCTCATATTTTTCAATTTCAAATATGTATGATTAAATGTCCTATTTATGACTTCCTAATTGGTGGGACCGGCAAGGAAAACCACTTTCTGACCTGCCCTCCGGCAGTCCCGAATGGTCGTGCTTGTACATGGTGCATGTGGAGGCATGCATGAGATGACCCCAACTTTTGGGACCATGTGGGCATGGCCAATGTGGTCCCGCAGGCAAGGTCTGCACGAATTCGGACACGAAAACACACGTTGCGTCACGTCCGGGCAGTGTTCAAGGGTTTTTTCGCTAGAAAAACCCTAGAAAATGCATCGAGTGTCCGAAATGAACGATACTTGTCAAGCATACTTGCCATGGTCATCCTAGGGTCTGCATAAAGTTTGGGATCAATTGGTGGGACCGGGAAGGAAACCCTCTTTTAGACTTGCCCTCCGGCAGACCCGAATGGTCCGGCTTGTACATGGTTCATGTGGAGGCATGCATGAGATGACCCCAACTTTTGGGACCATGTGGGCATGGCCAATGTGGTCCCCTAGGCAAGGTGTGCACGAATTCGGACACAATACGCACGTTGCGTCACGTCGGGGCACTGTTCTTGGGTTTTATCGCTGGAAAGCCCCTACAAAATGCATCAAGTGTCGAAAATGAACGATACTTGCCATGCATGCTTGCCATGGTCATCGTAGGGTGTGCATAAAGTTTGGTCTCAATTGGTTAGACCGAGAAGAAAAACCTGCTTCTAGTACATGGTGCATGTGGAGGCATGCATGCGATTGTCCCAACTATATTTGATTTAATAATATTTCAAGTATCAAACAGAATAAAAAAATTTATAATTAGGAAGGACAATCATGAAAAGTGAAATAAAGACAACATTATATCATACATTATTTAAATTTATAACTGTCTGAACAAAGAAAAGAGGAGAATATAGAAAACAGAAGAAAAATTTGAATGAATAAGTGCAATAAAAGACAACATATTATCTTACATTTAAAAAATAATTCAAATATAAAAAAGATAAGATCTATTAAATGGAGAAGTGAAATAAAAGATAACATATTATCTTACATTTTGAAAATATTTCAAATATAAAGAAGAGAACAAATATTAGAATGAAGAAGTGAAGTAAAACAGAACATTTTATCTTAAAAAGTAAAAATATTTCAAATATAATAAAGATAAGAAATATTAGAATGAAGAATTGAAATAAAACACACCATTTTAGTTTATATTTCGTAAATATTATCAATATAAAAAAGAGAACGAACAAATGAAATAAAACACAACCGAATTTGGCATATTTTTTTAATATTTGTAAACACTGTTAGAAATAATATAGAAAAAAAAGATTTGATTTTAAATATTAGAAATATAAAAAAGAAAAGAAATTTTGGAGTTAAGAAGTGAAATAAAAGAGAATATAAAACAGAAACAAATTTAAGAGTTTATAAAAGCTAATTATTTCAGCGCGCGGGTAAGGCTCCCTGGGCCAGCCCGCCCGAGTCGGGCCCAAGGTAGAGCCGCGCAGGGCACAACCGTGGGGTGGTGGGAGTTTAGTCCCACCTCGCCAAGCGAGAGAGCGCCGCACCGGTTTATATAGCCGGTTGCGACTCCCCTCTCAAGCTCCTATCATATGCAGGCAGTACATTGCCTAACTCTCATCCCCTCTGCCCCGTGGGGCCTACTAGCAGCAGAGACATTCTACACCACGGGCCTGCATCCTGGCCAATGAACGGCTGGGTTCCTGGTCGTATGCAGACCGTGGTGTATGAATTCTCCTGCTCTGGTAGGTGGGCATTTTTTTGGCACATTGCCATGTGTTTTGATCTTCAAATCACGTACTAAATTATACACATGCTCACTTGCATGCAATACACATTTTTTGCATATATGACAAGTTAATGTTTTGATCTTCAAATCACCTAATAAATTTTACACATGTAATACACATGGCTATTAATGGGATTTCAACAAAAATGAGGCCGTGGTGTATGAATGCTCCTTCCACATGCATGCCATGGTCATGGTAGGGTGTGCATAAAGTTTGGGATCATTTGGTGGGACCGGCAAGGAAAACCTCTTTCAGACTTGCCCTCCGGCAGACCCGAATGGTCCGGCTTGTACATGGTGCATGTGGGGGCATGCATGAGACTTTCCCTTTGAAGTTATCTTATCGGATTGAGTCTTTAAGGATTTGAGAACACTTGATGTATGTCTTGCGTGGGATACCCGTGGTGACAATGGGATATTCCATTGATTCACTTGATGTATGTTTTGGTGATCAACTTGCGGGATCCGTGAATGCATACGAGTTGGCACACGTTTTCTTCTTGACTCTCCGGTAGTAACTTTGGGGCACTCTTTGAAGTTCTTTGGTTGGTTGAATAGATGAATCTAAGATTGTGTGATGCATATCGTATAATCATACCCACGGATACTTGAGGTGACATTGGAGTATCTAGGTGACATTAGGGTTTCGGTTGATTTGTGTCTTAAGGTGTTATTTTACTACGAACATTAGGGTTGTTTGTGACACTTATAGGAATAGCCCAATGGATTGATCGGAAAGAATAACTTTGAGGTGGTTTCGTACCCTACAATAATCTCTTCGTTTGTTCTCCGCTATTAGTGACTTTGGAGGGACTCTTTGTTGCACGTTGAGGGATTGTTATATGATCCAATTATGTTATTATTGTTGAGAGAACTTGCACTAGTGAAAGTATGAACCCTAGACCTTGTTTCGAAGCATTGCTGCAATACCGTTTGTGCTCACTTTTATCATTAGTTACCTTGCTGTTTTCATATTTTCAGATTACAAAAACCTATATCTACCATCCATATTGCACTTGTATCACCATCTCTTCGCCGAACTAGTGCACCTATACAATTTACCATTGTATTGTGTGTGTTGGGGACACAAGAGACTCTTTGTTATTTGGTTGCAGGGTTGTTTGAGAGAGACCATCTTCATCATATGCCTCCCACAGATTGATAAACCTTAGGTCATCCACTTGAGGGAAATTTGCTAATGTCCTACAAACCTCTGCACTTGCAGGCCCAACAACATCTACAAGAAGAAGGTTGTGTAGTAGACATCACGGCGGTAGCATTATAAGATGATCTCTCACTAAATTTCAAGGTACAAGTGTTCCCCCTGAGTATGCACCATTGCGACAGTTCGTCGTGCCGAGACACCACGTGATGATCGGGAGTGATAAGCTCTACGTTCACATACAACGGGTGTAAGCCAGTTTTGCACACGCAGAATACTCGGGTTAAACTTGACGAGCCTAGCATATGCAGATATGGCCTCGGAACACTGAGACCGAAAGGTCGAGCATGAATCATATAGTAGATATGATCAACATAGTGATGTTCACCATTGAAAACTACTCCATCTCACGTGATGATCGGACATGGTTTAGTTGATATGGATCACGTGATCACTTAGATGATTGGAGGGATGTCTATCTAAGTGGGAGTTCTTAAGTAATATGATTAATTGAACTTTAATTTATCATGAACTTAGTACCTGATAGTATTTTGCATGCCTATGTTGTTGTAGATAAATGGTCCGAGCTACTGTTCCGTTGAATTTTAATTCGTTCCTAGAGAAAGCTAAGTTGAAAGATGATGGTAGCAACCACACGGACTGGGTTCATAACTTGAGGATTATCCTCATTGCTGCACAGAAGAATTATGTCCTGGAAGCACCGCTGCAGGAGCAACACCGGACGTTATGAACGCCTGGCAAAGCAAAGCTGATGACTAGTTGATAGTTCAGTGTGCCATGCTTTACAGCTTAGAATCATGACTTCAACAATGTTTTGAACGTCATGGAGCATATGAGATGTTCCAGGAGTTGAAGTTAATATTTCAAGCAAATGCCCGGATTGAGAGATATGAAGCTCCAATAAGTTCTACAGCTGCAAAATGGAGGAGAATAGTTCTATCAGTGAAGATATACTCAAAAGTCTTTGTACCACAATCACTTGACTCGACTGGGAGTTAATCTTCTGGTTGATTGTGTCATTGACAGAGTTCTTCAATCACTGCCACCAAGCTACAAAAGCTTCGTGATGAACTATAATATGCAAGGGATGGATAGGACAATTCCCGAGCTCTTCGCTATGCTAAAAGCTGCGGAGGTAGAAATCAAGAAGGAGCATCAAGTGTTGATGGTTAACAAGACCACTAGTTTCAAGAAGAAGGGCAAAGGGAAGAAGGGGAACTTCAAGAAGAATGGCAAGCAAGTTGCTGCTCAAGTGAAGAAGCCCAAGTCTGGACCTAAGCCTGAGACTGAGTGCTTCTACTTCAAAGGGACTAGTCACTGGAAGCGGAACTGCCCCAAGTATTTGGCGGATAAGAAGGATGGCAAAGTGAAAGGTATATTTGATATACATGTATTGATGTGTACCTTACTAATGCTCGTAGTAGCGCCTGGGTATTTGATACTGGTTCTGTTGCTCATATTTGCAACTCGAAACAGGGGCTACAAATTAAGCGAAGATTGGCTAAGGACGAGGTGACGATGCGCGTGGGAAATGGTTCCAAAGTCGATGTGATCGCCGTCGGCACGCTACCTCTACATCTACCTTCGGGATTAGTTTTAGACCTGAATAATTGTTATTTGGTGCCAGCGTTAAGCATGAACATTATATCTGGATCTTGTTTGATGCGAGACGGTTATTCATTTAAATCAGAGAATAATGGTTGTTCTATTTATATGAGTAATATCTTTTATGGTCATGCACCCTTGATGAGTGGTATATTTTTATTGAATCTCAATAGTAGTGATACACATATTCATAGTATTGAAGCCAAAAGATATAAGTTTAATAATGATAGTGCAACTTATTTGTGGCACTGCCGTTTAGGTCATATTGGTGTAAAGCGCATGAAGAAACTCCATGTTGATGGGCTTTTGGAATCACTTGATTATGAATCACTTGATGCATGGAAACCATGCCTCATGGGCAAGATGACTAAGACTCCGTTCTCCGGAACAATGGAGCGAGCAACAGACTTGTTGGAAATAATACATACTGATGTATGCGGTCCACTGAGTGTTGAGGCTCGCGGCGGGTATCATTATTTTCTGACCTTCACAGATGATTTGAGCAGATATGGGTATATCTACTTGATGAAACATAAGTCTGAAACATTTGAAAAGTTCAAAGAATTTCATAGTGAAGTGGAAAATCATTGTAACAAGAAAATAAAGTTTTTACGATATGATCGTGGAGGTGAATATTTGAGTTACGAGTTTGGTCTTCATTTGAAACAATGCAGAATAGTTTCGCAAATCACGCCACTTGGAACACCACAGCGTAATGGTGTATCCGAACGTCGTAACCGCACTTTATTAGATATGGTGCTATCTATGATGTCTCTTACTGATTTACCGCTATCATTTTGGGGTTATGCTTTAGAGACGGCTGCATTCACGTTAAATAGAGCACCATCTAAATCCGTTGAGACGACACCATATGAACTCTAGTTTGGCAAGAAACCGAAATTGTCATTTCTAAAAGTTTGGGGCTGCGATGCTTATGTGAAAAAGCTTCAACCTGATAAGCTCGAACCCAAATCGGGGAAATGTGTCTTCATAAGATACCCAAAGGAGACTGTTGGGTACACCTTCTATCATAGATCCGAAGGCAAAATATTCCTTGCTAAGAATGGATCCTTTCTAGAGAAGGAGTTTCTCTCGAAAGAAGTGAGTGGGAGGAAAGTACAACTTGGTGAGGTAATTGTACCTGCTCCTTTATTGGAAAGTAGTTCATCACAGAAATCAGTTCAAGTGATTCCTACACCAATTAGTGAGGAAACTAGTGATGATGATCATGAAGCTTTTGATCAAGTTACTACCGAACCTCGTAGGTCAACCAGAGTAAGATCCGCACCAGTGTGGTATGGTAATCCTGTTCTGGACGTCATGTTACTTGACCATAACGAACCTACGAACTATGAGGAAGCGATGATGAGCCCAGATTCCGCGAAATGGCTTGAGGCCATGAAATCTGAGATGGGATCCATGTATGAGAACAAAGTGTGGACTTTGGTTGACTTGCCCGATGATCGGCAAGCCATAGAAAATAAATGGATCTTCAAGAAGAAGACCGACGCTGACGGTAATGTTACTGTCTACAAAGCTCAACTTGTTGCAAAAGGTTTTCGACAAGTTCAAGGAGTTGACTACGATGAGACTTTCTCACCCGTAGCGATGCTTAAGTTTGTCCGAATCATGTTAGCAATTGCCGCATTTTAGGATTATGAAATTTGGCAAATGGACGTCAAAACTGCATTCCTGAATGGATTTCTAGAAGAAGAGTTGTATATGATGCAACCAGAAGGTTATGTCGATCCAAAGTGTGCAAGCTCCAGCGATCCATTTATGGACTGGTGCAAGCCTCTCGGAGTTGGAATAAACATTTTGATAGTGTGATCAAAGCATATGGTTTTATACAGACTTTTGGAGAAGCCTGTATTTACAAGAAAGTGAGTGGGAGCTCTGTAACATTTCTAATATTATATGTGGATGTCATATTGTTGATTGGAAATGATATAGAATTTCTGGATAGCATAAAAGGATACTTGAATAAGAGTTTTTCTATGGAAGACCTCGGTGAAGCTGCTTACATATTGGGCATCAAGATCTATAGAGATAGATCAAGACGCTTAATTGGACTTTCACAAAGCACATACCTTGATAAGATTTTGAAGAAGTTCAAAATGGATCAGTCAAAGAAAGGGTTCTTGTCTGTGTTACAAGGTGTCAAGTTGAGTGAGACTCAATGCCCGACCACTGCAGAAGATAGAGAGAAAATGAAAGTCATTCCCTATGCCTCAGCCATAGGTTCTATCATGTATGCAATGCTGTGTACCAGACCTGATGTGTGCCTTGCTATAAGTATAGTAGGGAAGTACCAAAGTAATCAAGGAGTGGATCACTAGACAGCGGTCAAGAACATCCTGAAATACCTGAAAATGACTAAGGATATGTTTCTCGTTTATGGAGGTGACAAAGAGCTCGTCGTAAATGGTTACGTCGATGCAAGCTTTGACACTGATCCGGATGACTCTAAGTCACAAACCGGATACGTATTTATATTAAATGGAGGAGCTGTAAGTTGGTGCAGTTCCAAACAGAGCGTCGTGGCGGGATCTATGTGTGAAGCGGAGTACATAGCTGCTTCGGAAGCAGCAAATGAAGGAGTCTGGATGAAGGAGTTCATATCCGATCTAGGTGTCATAACTATTGCATCGGGTCCAATGAAAATATTTTGTGACAATACTGGAGAAATTGCCTTGGCAAAGGAATCCAGATTTCACAAGAGAACCAAGCACATCAAGAGACGCTTCAATTCCATCCGCGATCTAGTCAAGGAGGGTGACATAGAAGTTTGCAGAATACATACGGATCTGAATGTTGCAGACCCGTTGACTAAACCTCTCTCATGAGCAAAACATGATCAGCACCAAGACTCCATGGGTGTTAGAATCATTACTATGTAATCTAGATTATTGACTCTAGTGCAAGTGGGAGACTGAAGGAAATATGCCCTAGAGGCAATAATAAAGTTTTTATTTATATTTCCTTATATCATAATAAATGTTTATTATTCATGCTAGAATTGTATTAACCGGAAACTTAGTACATGTGTGAATACATAGACAAACAGAGTGTCCCTAGTATTCCTCTACTTGACTAGCTCGTTAATCAAAGATGGTTAAGTTTCCTAGCCATAGACATATGTTGTCATTTGATGAACGGGATCACATCATTAGAGAATGATGTGATGGACAAGACCCATCCGTTAGCTTACCACTATGATCATTTAGTTTATTGCTATTGCTTTCATCATGACTTATACATGTTCCTATGACTATTAGATTATGCAACTCCCGAATACCAGAGGAACACTTAGTGTGCTACCAAACGTCACAACGTAACTGGGTGATTATAAAGATGCTCTACAGGTGTCTCCGATGGTGTTTGTTGAGTTGGCATAGATCGAGATTAGGATTTGTCACTCCGATTGTCGGAGAGGTATCTCTGGGCCCTCTCGATAATGCACATCACTATAAGCCTTGCAAGCAATGTGACAAATGAGTTAGTTGCGGGATGATGCATTACGGAACGAGTAAAGAGACCTGCCGATGACAAGATTGAACTAGGTATGGTGATACCGACGATTGAATCTCGGGCAAGTAACATACCGATGACAAAGGGAACAACGTATGTTGTTATGCGGTGTGACCGATAAAGATCTTCGTAGAATATGTAGGAGCCAATATGAGCATCCAGGTTCCGCTATTGGTTATTGACCGGAGATGTGTCTCGGTCATGTATACATAGTTCTCGAACCCGTAGGGTCCGCACGCTTAACGTTCAATGAAGATTTGTATTATGAGTTTATGTGATTTGATGTACCGAAGGTTGTTCGGAGTCCCGGATGAGATCACGGAAATGATGAGGAGTCTCGAAATAGTCGAGACATAAAGATTGATATATTTACCATGTTATTCGGACACCGGAAGTGTTCCGGATAGTTTCGGGTAAAATCGGAGTGCCGGAGGGGTTACCGGAATCCCCCGGGGGAACAAATGGGCCACCATGGGCCCTATTGGAGAGAGAGAGGAGGGCAGCCAGGGCAGGGCCCCCCCCTTGGAGTCCGAATTGGACAAGGGAAGGGGGGCGGCGCCCCCCTTTCCTACTCCCTCTCCTTCCTTCCCCCTCTCTCCCTCTTGGTGGAATCCTACTAGGACTTGGAGTCCTAGTAGGACTCCCCTCCTTGGGCGCGCCCCCTACGGCCGGCCGGCCTCCTCCCTCCCTCCTTTATATACGTGGGGAGGGGGGCACTCTAGAACACACAAGTTGATCTTTTAGCCGTGTGCGGTGCCCCCTCCACAGAAACACACCTCGGTCATATCGTCGTAGTGCTTAGGCGAAGCCCTGCGCCGATAACTTCATCATCACCGTCACCACGCCGTCGTGCTAACGAAACTCTCCCTCCGCCTCAACTGGATCAAGAGTTCGAGGGACGTCACTGAGCTGAACATGTGCAAATCGCAGAGGTGCCGTGCGTTCGGTACTTGGATCGGTTGGATCACGACGACGTTCCACTACATCAACCTGGTTACTAAACGCTTCTGCTTTCGGTCTACGAGGGTACGTGGACACACTCTCCCCGCTCGTTGCTATGCTTCTCCTAGATAGATCTTGCGTGATCGTAGGCAAATTTTTTGAAATACTACGTTCCCCCAATAGGTGCGATACCTCCTGGTTCCTAGACATGGGCGCCAGCAACCATATGTTCGGGCGGCGGGAGATCTTCTTCAAGCTGGACACCGGCATGCGCGGCTCCGTCAAGCTGGGCGACGGATCGGCTGCGCGGATCGAGGGAAGGGGAACCATCCTATTCCAATGTCTGAACGGTGAGCACTTGGTACTCTCTGCGGTCTACTGTATCCCTCGATTATGCAGCAACATTGTGAGCATAGGCCAGCTGGACGAGAGCGCCTACGAGACACACATCCGCCAGGGCGTTCTGCAGCTACGAGATCCGGGCGGGCGCCTGCTCGCGCGGGTGCAGCGCAACCATGGGCGCCTGTATGTGCTGAACCTGAGCATGGCGCGCCCGATGTGCCTCGCCATGCACAGAGGCGAGGACGCATGGCTGTGGCATGCGCGCTACGGCCACATCGCTTCCAGGCACTCCATTCACTCGCGCAGGAGGACATGGTGCATGGCCTGCCGCTCCTCGATCAGGTGGATCGGGTCTACGAAGCATGCCTTGCGGGCAAGCACCAGTGAGCTCCCTTCCCTCGTCAAGCTCTAAACCACGCTGAGGACATGCTCAGACTCATGCATGCGAACCTGTGCGGGCCGATCACGCCCGCCACGCCGGGAGGGAAACACTACTTCCTCCTGCTCATCGACGACAAAAGCCGGTTCATGTGGCCGCGCCTGCTCACGACCAAGGATGAGGCGGAGACGGCGCTCAGGCAATTCCAGGCGGCTGTAGAGAGCGAGTCCGGTCATCGCCTCAAGACCCTGTGCACCGATCGCCCAGGGGGAGGAGGATTTCAACTCCACATGCCTCAGCGAGTTCTTCGCCGAACTGGCGTGCACCGGCAGCTCACCGCGCCCTACACGCTGCAGCAGAACAGGATGGTGGAGTGGCGCAACCAGACGACCGTTGGCATGGCGCAAAGCCTCCTCACAGCCAAGGGTGTTCTGACGCGCTTTTGGGGCGAGGCCGTGACCACAGCCGTGTACCTGCTCAACCGAGCAATGACGAAGAGCATCTCCGGCATGACGCCCTACGAGGCATGGTGTGGTAGCCGACCCAACGTACAGCACCTCCACACCTTCGAGTGTGTCGCCCACGTGAAGGTGACGCGCCCGAACCGGAAGAAGCTCGACGACCGCAGCGTGCCCATGGTGTTTCTCGGGTACAAGCCTGGGTCTGCTACCTACCGCATCTTCCACCCTCCGTCGGGGTGTGCCCACTTGTCTCGTGATGTCGTGTTCGACGAGAGCGCGTCGTGGGACTGGAGCACTGTCGCGAAGGTGCAAGATGAGGGGATGGACTCCTTCATGATCGAACTGGAGCCCGCAATTGCGCCGAGCGAGCAAGTGGAGCCAGTGAACGCGTCGGGTGTGCACGACACAGTGACCACGCCCACCCCCGAGCCGGCCTCACCACAGACTGCGGGCGGCATGCCCTCATCTGCGTCCCCAGCGTACGTGATGTCGGGCCCGACAGGCATCGAGTTTGCCTCACCACCCACCAACGCGTCGGAGGCGCCCCCCAGAGAGGAGGCGCCGCACCGGTACCCCACAATGGAGAGCATGTGGGACACGACCGTAGAGGTGGAGGCGAACTACAACGACATCGAGATGTGCCTGTTCACGGGAGAGGAGCCAGCTTCCTTCGCTGAGGCAGAGAGAGAGCAGGGCTGGCGCATGGCGATGGATGAAGAGATGCGGAGCATCGTCGCCAACAAGACTTGGGAGCTGAGCGAGCTCCCGCCCGGACACTGCCCGATCGGCCTGAAGTGGGTATACAACCTCAAGAAGGACCCCCCCCCAAGGTGTGGTGGTGAAGCACAAAGCGCGGCTGGTGGCGAAGGGCTATGTCCAGCAGGCATGGACTTCGAGGAGGTCTTCGCGCCGGTCGCACGCATGGACTCGGTGTGCGTCCTTGTCGCGCTCGCGGCGCACCATGGCTGGCAGGTTCACCATATGGATGTCAAGTCCGTTTTTCTGAATGGTGGCCTGCTCGAGGATGTATACGTGCAGTAGCCGCTGGGGTACGCCGAGGCTGGGCAGGAGGGCAAGGTGTTGCGCCTCTACAAGGCGTTGTAGGGACTCCGCCAGGTGCCGAGGGCCTGGAACGCAAAGTTGGACGAGAGCCTGTGCGCACTGGGCTTCGAGCGCTCTCCGTCGGAGCATGCAGTGTATCGACGTGGCATGGGCAGCTCACTCCAAATCGTCGGAGTCTACGTAGATGATCTCGTCATCACCGGCGCGGCCACAAGGGAGATCGACTCCTTCAAGCAGCAGATGACCAAGCCGTTTCGTATGAGCGACCTGGGCAAGCTCGGCTACTACCTCGGGATCGAGGTGAGCCAGGAGCACGATCGGATCGTGCTCGGGCAGGCAGCCTACGCCAAGAGACTGCTCGAGCGCGCGGGCATGGAGGATTGCAGCACATGCAACACTCCCATGGAGGTGCGGCTCAAGCTGAGCAAGAGAGCTCCCCCGACCGGGTGGACAAGACTCTGTATTGCAGCATCATCGGAGGGTGCGGTACCTCGTACACACAAGACCCGACATCTCGTTCGTAGTCGGGTACTTGAGCAAGTTCATGGAGAAGCCTGCCTCCGACCACTACGCCGCGGTGAAGCACCTCTTGCGGTATGTGGCGGGGACACTAGATCATGGCTGCGCATATGGGCGCGGCGAAGGAGCACTGGAGCTAACCGGCTATAGTGATTCGGATCACGCCGGGGACTCGGACGACAGGAAGAACACGACTGGTGTGATCTTCCTCGGCAGGAGCCCGGTGAGCTGGTAGTCTCAGAAGCAAAGGGTGATGGCGATCTCCTTGTGTGAGGCCGAGTACATGGCGGCCACCACCGCTGCTTGTCAGGGCATCTGGCTGGCACGGCTACATGGAGAGATGATGATCAAGGAACCTGTGCAGCCGAAGCTTCTCGTCGACAACAAATTGGCGATCTCCCTGGCAAAGAACCCTGTCTTCCACGACCGAAGCAAGCACATAGAGATCAGGTATCACTTCATTCACGAGTGTGTGGAGAAGGGACGGATCTTCATCGACTACGTCAGGACCAATGATCAACTCGCTGATACTCAAACGAAAGCACTTGGGCGCCTCGTTTTCTAGGAGCTAAGGAGGAGGATCGGCATGGTTGAAATAATTCGCCAATGACAAAATTAGGGGGGGTGATTTGTTAGCTAATCTAGTCGTTTACATTAGCTGTTTTTTCTGTTCAAATAAACAGATAGGATAGCATGAGCCGTGACGTGTGCGTTCCGTGCATGTAGCTTTGCATGGCTTGTAGATCGACGTACTCGCGTCGTGGCCCGGTAGTCTCGCTGGTGGCCTATGAGACACGATCGGCTCTGGTGGGATGACGCAAGTCCGGCGGATCGTGGCGCATAGTTAGGATCGCCACCAGCCCCTTAATAAAAAAATGGGCGACGCTAGGCGCCGGCAGGCCGTCCTAATAGTTCGGCCGGTCTAGTCCTAGCTGTCCGATCAGTCTCTAAATACCCGTTGGATCTGAGCCAATCGTTCTTCAACCTCGTGACGTAGATAGACAAAAGCACAGGGAAAAAAGAAAGAAGGCAGCGCCTTCGCTTGCGCTTGCCCGCCATCGTCAACGCTGCTCACCAGCGTCCCTGCCGCTTGTTCCCAGCATCGCCCGCCCCCGGTTGCAGCGCCCCCCGTTCGCCCAGGCTCTTGCCGGTTCGCCGCATGCAGCTCCCGCCGGCGAAGGTCGCAACTTTGGTGGACAGCAGCGCCCCATCCAGCTTGTAGCAACGTTCGTCGTCGACGATCGCATCCGCGATGAAGCCGTCTAGTAGTTCGCCGGGTTGTATCAAGCAAAAAGGCCCGTCCCAGCAAAAATATTCATTGTTCCAGCAAAATCAAACTTCGCCGTCGTCGGGTTATAGCAAAAATTGTCACCGGTTCCAGCAAAACAAAATGACGGTGCCAGCAAAAACGAGTCACGATAGTTTGGTTCCAGCAAAATGTTAGTGAGGTTGCAGCTTCCTCGGCGACCGGTTCCAGCAAAAGAAAATATGACGGTGCCAGCAAAACGAGTCGACGGTCATTTGGTTCCAGCAAAATGTCATTGTGGGTGCAGCTTTTCCGGCGACCGGTTCCAGCAGAGTGACACGCAGGTTGCAGCATCAGTGTTGGTTCCAGTAAATTGTCAGTGCGGTCGTAGCTTTTTCGACAACAAGTTCCAGCAAAGTGGGACGCCGGTTGTTGCAAATTGTCAGTGCCCTCGACAGACGCTGGTCGTCGTTGACGTATGCAGCATGGTTGCGGCCATACCATGGCCACCCGTCGCAGAATCCGTGGCCGCCCCACCGATGGTTTGTAGAGCGGCTGGTTGCCTCGCCGGCACCTGTGGACTCTATTGAGGCTGCTAGGGAAAAGAGGACGCCAGCCATGAAGAAGAGCTCCTACGGACAGGCGTACGCGCACTTGAAGCACCGGTGCAAAAGCAAAAATTGAGAACAGAGGGAAAAGGGTGAGGCGTATAGGAAGGATGAGGCGTAAAGGACGACGTCGAGTGGGCTTCCGGCGCATCCGCTAGTTGTCGTTGTCGGCGGCGGTGTCTACGGTATGCGTGTGCGGGAGGATAAAGGACTGAAAAGATAAGGTATGTGTGGAGTGCGATGCTACTGCTATGTGTTGTATGATTTGGATGGATCCAATGGCCCGCGCGAGACCGGCTGAAGTTTCAGCCGGTCCGCCGGGTGGAAACAATTTCCTAAAAAAAAGCAGAGAAGAAAAACGAGAAAAGTCGCAATGTTGCACGCGACGCAAAACCACTGTCCCCCTGTGATTGAGAGATTAGCGAGACTAGTTTCCTAACAACAGCGGCCGTCCCGAGAGCCGCGGCGGTCCTCGTCCTCGCGGCGCACCGGAGCGCGCGACTGGCTGCGGAAGAGGCGATCACGCCAGGAGGAGGAGCGATCCTCGCGACCCCGGCGCCCACGGTCTTCATCATCATCGCGGCGGTCACGGTCCTGCTCATCGTCCCTTCTCTTAGGACCGGGACCGGGTCTTTTTTGCCGTAGTCATGGAATCTATAGTTTTTGCGGTGTGGCTCTGCTTGTGTTGCTGTGGACATTGTGCAATCTGCACGCCAGCGAGTGGTGGCATCCCTGCCTGGCCCTGGCCCCGGCCTGTATTGGCCAGTGTCTCTGTTGATTTCTGAATCTGAACTGTTGCTTGCCACCTTCCCTACGTTGGGTTAAATCACATAAAATCTGGGATCACTGGCCTAGTGACCATAGAGCTTCTTTTCTCTCAATCCGTTGTGCTCCCTTGTGTTGGTCTTGTGCTTTCTGTCTCGCAGATGGCCAAACGGGACGCCGAAAGAGCTCGCGAAAGGCAAAAGCTGCTTTGTTCCTATACAAATCGTGCTGTCTAAAACCTAATGATAGGCTGCGTCAGTCTCTTGAGTGAACAGCGTGCCAATCCTACTTGAAAAAAGCCTATTGACACTGAAATACCAAGTGTAAACTCAGGGTGAGTCGGATTGTTCATTGCATGATGTGCTCCTGCACCTAGAGCTTGCTGGGCGATGCTGCCCGCCGTCTGATCGACCGCGACCACACCAAATGTCGTTGTTGTTTTCAGTTATCTCATATTAGGTGCTGTGATGGAGATCAAGTCCACTTTGCATCGTGATGATGCTGGCGAAATGTCCATCAATCTTGCTTCCTATTGTCCACTTTCTAGCACAGGGGCGCTGAGTACATTCTGAATAAAAATTATGTATTCATCGCGTATTCACGGATCATCGTGTATCCCTGCAAAATAAAAATGATGTACTCCATATTCATCATCTTGTTAGGGCGTTTGCCGTACAAAAGCTTTAATTTTGCGTGTCCTGGAGAAACACATTGCTTCCAGTTTTCAGCTTGGTGCCTAGCATGTATAGTACGTGGAGATTTGCTTTTCCATCCAAGATTTTTCTGAAGTTGAGCGTGTGCAGTGCAGGCGGCGGTGCCTCTGGCGTGAGACCCCGCCGCTAACCGTCCTCCGTTATTACGCACGGATCAGCAATTCCACCATTTCCGGCCTCCTTGTCCTATCCTGCGCACACGCACTGCCTTGTGCTTATATAACTGTCACCTCCTGCACTCCAGCTTCCAGCAGACTACTCATAACTCGGGCCGCTCGCTCGGCGTACGTGTGATCATCTCGCCACGACAGATCAGCGAGGCCACCGAGGTGAGGCGGGGACGTAGCGCACACATGGCAAAGTTTGCTCTCGGGCACCACAGCGAGGCCACCGAGGCCGGCTGCGTCCGCGCCGTGCTCGCCGAGGCCGTGCTCACCTTCCTCTTCGTCTTCTCCGGCGTCGGCTCCGTCATGGCCGCCGGTACGTATGTAGTACGGTGATGATTGGAAACGCGTCCATGCATGCATGTGTACAGAGAGTCTGGATCTACTACATATATACATGTGGTATGTGTATGCAGGGAGGCTGGCCGGCGGCGCCGACACGATCATGGGCCTGACGGCGGTCGCGCTGGCCCACGCGATGGTGGTGGCCGTCATGGTGTCGGCAGGGCTGCACGTCTCCGGCGGCCACATCAACCCGGCCGTCACGCTCTCCCTCGCCGCAGGCGGCCACATCACCCTCTTCCGCTCCGCGCTCTACGTGCTCGCGCAGCTGCTCGGCTCCTCCCTCGCCTGCCTCACCGGCGGCGCGGTGACCATGCCAGTGCACGCGCTGGCCGCCGGGGTCGGCGCACCGCAGGGGGTGCTCTGGGAAGCCGTGCTCACCTTCTCGCTGCTCTTCACGGTGTACGCGACCGTCGTGGATCCGCGTCGGAGCGTTGGCAACCTCGGGCCGCTACTGGTGGGCCTCGTCGTCGGCGCCAACGTGCTCGCCGGAGGGCCGTTCTCCGGCGCGTCTATGAACCCGGCACGTTCATTCGGGCCCGCGCTCGCCTCGGGCAATTGGGCCAGTCAGTGGGTCTATTGGGTTGGGCCGATGATTGGTGGGTCGCTCGCGGGGCTAGCATATGAGGGATTGTTCATGGTCCGGTCCGGCCACCAGCAGCTTCCCAGCGATGGCACCGACTTCTAGTTGTTTCTCAACGCATGGACGGCTTGATGCGCTATATCGTGTGAAAATCGTCCAGAACTCGTCAGCTGTGTAGCAGAGTTCTTTTGTTGTTTGATTTGCCCAAGAACATCTCCCCGCTAGGTGCTTTATTTAGAGAAAATAAGAGTCATGTTGTGTGTCAAGTTTTCAAAATTTCAAAATATCTATTGTACCAAGATCAAGTAATGTAGTACCTCATGAACTAGCTGTGTGTAGCCCTCTGTTAGGGGATGACGGTCGTGAGGTGTGAGTTGACCATCTACCATAGTTTATACTAAACATCTGTGCTAATGATATGTCCAGTACATCAGTTTAATGGAATACATCTATGTTCCTTTAAAAAGAAAAAGAACACCGTGTGATACGACTGGATGCTGCACTCCGCTAGGGCTACTTTTCGACTATTGCCAGAGCTATAATAGACCTACCTCTGATGCAAGGGCCTTGTTCTATTTGAGTGCGCCTGCCAATTAAATGGTTTTAGAAAGGTTCTATAAACTGGTTTGAGCCGATTTTTGAAGTATCTTTCGTCGGGTTTTCTTGTTTTTTTTTTTCTGTTTTTCTTTCTTTTTTTGATTTTTCGTGTCAGTTTTGGATGGTCTTCTGTGTTTGTTTTATTGCTGGGTTTCATATATTTGTGTTTCCTTACTGGTTTTGTTTGGATTTTTTCCAATACATGTATAATTTTTTTAGATACATTGTACGGAGTACTTTTTTAAATAAAAATTAATATTTTTATATATGATTAACATTTTTAAATACATAATATTTTTTCAAATGTATATTTGGATGTCTACATTTCTTTCATACAAATTGTATATTTCTGTATAGATCAATAATATTTTTATACACGTTTTCTCATAAACTAATATAGTTAAAAATATATGCTTTTGAACATTTTTTTAAATATTTTCAACGTTGTTTCAAGTATACGTTGAAGCTTTTTTGGATGATATGACACATTTTTTTCAGCAATGTGAACATTTTTAAATTTTCATAAAAATGCCACGAACACAATTCTTGAAACATATTAACATTTTTTTAATGTCACATAATTTTGAATGCTACGAAACATTTTTTTAGTTACCTGAATGTTTTTAAATTGTAAATTTTTAAATGTCAGTTAAATGTTTTTTAAATGCTAGAACTTTCTTGGATGTCATGGACATTTTATTAATGTTATCATCATTTTTCAAATTTTCAACAAACATTTATTTAACACAGCACTAACATGCTTTTGAGCGCACGGTGAACCTATTTTTAAATATACACACTGTACATTATGTTCGACATCAGGAACAATTTTATACATGTTTTATTATGTTTTTGAATATTCTGTAAATATGTGTTCATTTTTTTTTTCAAATACAAGTTGAACATTCTTTTAATGTTATAACACATTTGTTTCAGCTACATGAACATTTTTTACATTTCCTAAAAATATCACGTGCACATTTTCCAAAACATATGAACATGTTTTTAAAATGTCACACACATTTGGTTTGAATGCTACAAAACATTTTTTTAAGTTATCTTAATTTTTTAACATTGTATATCTTTTGAACGTCAGGTGCATGTTTTTTAAGCATGAGAACTTTTTTACATGTCACGAACATTTTTCTTAATGTTATCATCAATTGTTTTTCAAATTTACACAAACTTTTATATAACAAAGCCCTAAAATAATTTAAACACGCGGTGAACTTATTTTTAAATATAAGTAATTTTTTACCTTTTTCTGAAATATAACTAAAAGTAATAAAAAGGAAATAAAAGGGGGAAACGAGTGCTAGAGACACATCGCTCCTCCTGCGATGAGCCTTGCCGATTTAGGGGGCGCACCTGATGCAGGAAATGCTTCATCACGCTATAAGGGAGACAGAGCCCCTCCCCCTGCACTAGCCTGCAATGTCAAATGGTATAACTTTCAGCCTTATACACATAACAAGGAGCTCCTATTTGCCGCTCGTTGCGGCAAAGAGTCTACCAAGGGATCTCCTATAGGCAATCTTGCGGCAATTTACACAAGGACAGCTGACATGGGATGGCCCATCTCGCCGCGAAAATCAACAAAAACTAGCGCCATAGATGGGAATAGAACATGGTGAATCCTAAACGGTGCCTTAAGCGCCTGTTTTAGGCATTTACGCAATCGGGCGCACACCCTCCCACCGCACTGGGCCGGCCCATATTCATTTTCTTCTGTTTTTAAAACGGAAAAAGAACACTAGCGATTGCGCGGTTGAAACTGGGGACCTCGCTACTATATGCGCGCTGCCCTAACCAGTCGGCTACCTCACATGTTCATGCTTACTTAGTGCTTTGTCACCCTTTTTCTTTTTTCTTGGAAACGGTTTTGTTTGGTTTTTACTTTTTTTTCTTTCTTCTTTTTTGCTAAGTGTGTGAACTTTTTTTTTTTCCAATTTGTGAACTTAGTTCAAATTGATGAACTATTTTCAAAAATGACGAACCTTTTTTCAAATCGTTGAACTTTTTTCCAAATTTATAAACATTTTTTCAAATAAATGTACCTTTTTAAAAAATCAATGAAGTTTTTTTCAAATTTTATGAACCTTTTCAAATTTTATGAAATTTTTATCAAATTCGATTAACTTTTTTCAAGTTCGATGAACATTTTTTTCCAAATTTGATGAACTTTTTCAAAATCAATGAACTTTTTTTAAATTTTCTGAATTTTTCTTCCAAATGATGAACTTATTCAAATTTATCATTTTTCTTAAATAATTCAGAAAATTAAGTGATACAGTACACATGCAATAAATAGCACGGACGCATGTACTTATATAATTGCTGCTTTTTCGATTCACTATTGGTGTGTTGTTTTAGTGGTTAGGCACACTCGTATAGGATGGTTGTGGCTTGAGTTTGAATCCAGGAGGGCCACTTTGTTTTTTGTTGTTTTTTCGCTTTTATAGTTCGCTGCGCAGCGTATCGGCCCTGTTGGGCCAGGCCCTGGTGGGAACCGCATGGGCGCCAGTAAGGATTAGCGGCGGTAAAGGCGTGGCTTAGAGGTCCCATAGAACACACGACCAGCGGCAACTTGCTCGAGTTGCTAGCCACTGCGACAGGCTGACTCTGATATATTTTCAGCTTGATTCTTAAAGAAACTCAGAAAGTAACAACTGCGGCAAAACTTAAATAAATAAATCGCAATATTTAAAGTGCGTGGGAGCTAACAAGACATCCAGCACGGCCATCAACGTCGCTAGCCACTGTAGTACATAAGGATTTGCTGCCTACATTGACAGCGCAGTTTATATGAACATAACCAATGAGATTATATATTTCTAAAATTTCGAATATGATTTTCTTTTTAGCAAAAGTAAACAATTTTTTAAACCGAAATATTTTCAAATTTTATAAAATATGAAC
Organism: Aegilops tauschii subsp. strangulata; assembly: GCF_002575655.3. Taxonomy (NCBI): domain Eukaryota; kingdom Viridiplantae; phylum Streptophyta; class Magnoliopsida; order Poales; family Poaceae; genus Aegilops; species Aegilops tauschii. Next base: position 138,823,955 of record NC_053037.3, read on the forward strand.
AGTTTTTTGAGAAAGTAGGAACAAAATTGAAGATGAGGATTTTTTTCAAAACAACGAACAATTTTTGAAAATGCAAACTTCTGTTAAAAACAGGAACAAAATTGAAAATGCGAACATTTTCCTAAATTACAAACAGATTTTTCCAAAACGAGAACATTTTATTAAATTCCCTTAACATTTTTTTGAATTTGCGAACAATTTTTTTAGACATGAACATTTTTAATTTTTGAGAAAATTTTGAAAACAGGAACATTTTCCAAATTATGAACAATTATTTCAAGACACAAACATTTTAGAGAATTTCTTATTTAACACTGGCTTAAAAAAATGTGCCCTATTTGACACCAGAAAACTTTTTCTTCCTTATCTAGCAACAATGCTAAAGTTTGTTCTCTTTGGGACACTTCCGTCTATTTTGGGTACTAACGGTGTTAAATGACACATGAAAAGACGATTTTACTCCTGATGCAACTTGTGACCAAAACATTCACATGAGAACCAACAACTTTTTACTGTTGTTAATTGCAAAATAGTGCAGAACCTGCCTTGTGAACATGCAAAATTTTCATATCTCCTAAACACAATTATTTCAAAATTTAATTCAAAATTGGGCAGAACCTCCCCTGTCATTTGATACCATATCCTCTTGACACAATTCACATATACATAATTCAACATACAATTTTCAAATTTGCCAATGGCATGAGACATAAACATCTAGACTCACATCTAAGTACACATATATGACTTACAACATATCCATGTTCACATATACGAGTTCAAGTCCACACATACATCGTATTAGCAACCCAAAAGTGCCTCAAATCATATCCAGGTTCACATACATAGTCCAAGTCCATACATACATGTCATGAGTGGCACATAAGTGACTTTAGGTTCACATGCATGAGTCCAAGTCCACACAACATGACATGAGCAGCAACAAAGGTGATTTTAAGTGAAAAAAATTAGATGAAGTTCAAAAGCTGAGCCTTCTTTTGCTTCTTGTGCTCATTGGAGCAGGCTGGGTAAGGTTTTTTTTTTGCTTCTAGTGCCCTTTTTAGCAGGCTCCAGCTTCCTTGTGGACAGTTTGACGCAGAATGCGACAAATAGGGCTTTCTGGCTACCAAACACACAAGCGCGTGTCCAATTGGGCTGGCCCATGCTCGCCATCCGGCTGACCTATTTACTTACATAGTATAGTTGTTTTCTAGCTTGCCTCGAAACGAAAAAGATGTTTTCTAACCACTTTTCCTAAAGAAAGGAAAGGCTGCGGTAGAAAAGTTTTTAAGAAATCATAAAATAGATTTTTTTCTAGAATAGTTTTTATGAATATTTTTTGGAAAAATAAAACAATACTAAAAAACAAAAAATTCTGAAACTTTTTTGAACAGTTTTTTTAAATTTTGAACATATTATAAAAATATGAGCATTTTTTGGAAAACATGAAAATTTGTAAAATCACTTTGAATATTTTTGGAAAAACATGAACATTTTTAAAAACATTTGTGATCAACTTTGATAACACAAGCATTCCTTGAGAAATTTTGATTTTCTTTTAGAATGAATTTATTTTGCAATTCTGCTTTCTTTTAGTTTGTTTTTTAAATACACAGTCAAATTTTGAAAATTCTCGAAGAGTTTTGAAAAATGTGGATGTTTACAAAAACAAGAGTATCTTTCAAAATATAAGAGAAAGAAACAAACCAAAAAATGAAAAAGAAAGAACTAGGGAACCGTGAAGAAATCGACAGAAAAAGGATGAACCAGACCGAAACCTTCTAGAAGGTTCCCAAAGTCGGTAAAACCAAACTAGAACCTTCTAGAATGTTCACAAAACCAAAACCAGCCCATAGTATGGTTAACACTAAATGCGCCGGTCCAGTGTGCTTTCTTGGTTCGCTGACTATTCGAATTGGGACAATTTGACACAATATGCATCGAATAGTATTTGTTGGTTGTACATACCGAAACTTTGAGGGGGCTAAACATCATGGGCCATGTGCGGTTGCACGTGCCCTAGCCTGGGCCTAATTTGCACTAGGGGCTTGCTTAGTCTGCTTGCAGCCTACGAAAGACATGCCTAGTTTGTTGACCTCTGAGTTTTTTTTGAAAGACCCGGTTTGGCCGGCTTCATTGATTTAGGAGAAAGCAGCGGGAAATACAGTGTGGATCAAGTGATCATGGGCACATAAGTTGTGCAAAAAGGAGAGAGAAAAAACGGCAAAACATAGGGCTCAAGAGCCGCCCTAGGCCTGTTATCTCGTAGTATCGACCCCGAACGGGGGCTCTAGGCATGCCGCTCCGGCAACTCTCCACTGGGTGTAGTCCAACATGATAGCTTGGTATACATCGTCCAGGCATGGCAGCTTCCTCTAAAGACGGAGGCGTTCCTCTCCTTCCATAGGTGCCAGGAGACCAAGATCAGCATGGTTCTGAAGCCTTTCCTTGCTCCAGCTGGTGTGCGAGGAATCATCTCTTGGCAGTGCTGCATGGAAGTGTGGAGCGGCGATTTTGTAGTGATCATTGCCGCGCAGCCAGCTCTGGACGAGAATTTTGTCCAAACTTGGCGGGAGAACGGGCACTCCCAGAAGAGGTGCGCCGCGGATTCCAGGCTTTGAAGACAGAGGCTGCAGAAGTATCCGTTTGGCCATCCTCGCCTTTGTAGACGGTCGTTGCACCAGATCCTGTTCTTGTGCAGGAGCCATGAGAACATATTGGCCGTTCCTGGCACCCAGCTTCTCCAGATTACCTTGTTGTCGCTCGTGTTCGGCCTGCTCTGAAAATGCATGCGGTATGCCGCCCTGGCCGAGTAGCGATCACCGCCACCTGCTGTCCACTCAATTCTGTCCGGCACTTGGCTGTCTAGGGTCATCCCAGCGTGTTGTATATGGCGCGAAAGTTGCAGGTACTCAGTGACGATGAGCGTTGTGTTGCCGTGGCGCAGGTCCCTGATCCACTTGTCGTTGGTGAGCGCCGCAGCCACCGTGCGGTTCTTGCACCTGAAGTGATTGTAGAGGCCCGGGAAGGATGAAGACATGGGAGCAGCGCCCAACCAGTGGCTCGTCCAGAAGCTTGCCTGTTGGCCGTTGCCGATCAGGACATGCGTGGCTTCCTGGAACATTGAGTGGTCCATCTTGTCGCAGGGTAGAGGAAAGGCCGTCCAGGGTTGCGACGGCTGTTGCCAGGCCATCCAGAGCCATTGCAACCTTAGGGCGGAGCCGAAGAGATGGAGGTCAGGTAGCCCTGTCCCGCCCTTCTCCGTAGGCGAGCATACGGAGCTCCACGCCACTTTGCACTTGTTGCCTGTCAGCGCTTCATCTTGAGCCCACAAGAAACGTCGCCTCGCTTTGTCTATCTCCTTCAAAAGTTTCTTCGGCGCCTTGAGCACAGAGAGCGCATAGGTGGGCAGGGCGGAGAGGACTGCACGCACCAGGACGCGCCGGCCGGCCAGGGTCATCAACTTTCCCTTCCATCCAGCAAGGCGTGATTTGATCCGGTCGATGAGGAATTGGAAATGCACGATCTGTAGTCTTGTTTGGGAGATTGGCAGCCCCAGGTAAGAGGTGGGGAAGCTGGCGACCGCGCCACCGAAGCCATGCAACACGTCCGCTAGAGTCTGGGCATCGTAGTTCATCGGGATGACAGAGGATTTGGCTTGGTTTAGTGTTAGACTCGCGGCTTCTCCGAAGGAATGCAACACCTCAAGCAAAGTATCCACCTCTTCTCTTATTGGGTTTGCGAAGATTACCGCGTCGTCGGCGTAGAGGCTGACCCGCATGCTTGCTCCTCGACCCGGCAGCGGCGCAATCATGCCCTGACTGGTGGCCGGTTCTAGCAGACGGTACAGGGGGTCGAACGCCAGGATGAACAACATTGGCGAGAGGGGGTCACCCTGGCTAGCCCCCTGTACGCCATTCAGCAAGCATGATGAGGTTGAAGATGATAGCAGCAAGGTGATCCAGTTCCTCCAGCGCTGTGAGAACCCCATTTGTTGCAGCAGCTTGATCAGGTACGCCCAGGACATGGAGTCGAAAGCTCAGGCAAAGTCCAACTTGAAGAGCAAAGCTTGTTTTTCCCTATGCAGCATTCTCACGCAGCCTTGCACGGATTGGAAGCTGTCATGGATGCACTTCCCTTTCTGAAAAGCCGTTTGCGCCGGCAAGATCACTCCATCCAGGGCAGCCGACAGCCTTAATGCGAGCACTTTGGAGATCAACTTTGCAATGGAGTGGATGAGGCTGATGGGTCTGTAGTGGCCGATCTCGGATGCATCATTGCGCTTCGGCAGCAGAGCGATCAACGCGGTGTTGATCTCGCTGAAGTTTCTTCCGTGCATGTGATAGAACTTGTGGAATACTGCCATGACCTCGTCCTTGATGATTGGCCAGTAGGAGCGAAAAAATTGGCCGGTAAAGCCGTCCGGGCCTCGGGCCGTTTCTGCCGGGGATGCAACAATCGCCACCCAGACTTTAGCCATGGTGAACGGACCGTCCAGCTCAGTCGAGGTCACCACGGGGACATGTAGCTGGTCCCAGTTTAGAGTGCAGCTTCGCCTCTCGCACTGGCCCAAGGTTTTAGAGAAGTGGTCATAGATGATCTGCTCTTTCTCGTTGTGGTCCACTGTTGACATTGAATGCATGGATGAAGTTCTTCCGCCTGCGCGACCTCATCTTTGCATGAAACAGCTTCGTGCTTGCGTCCCCCGCTCGTAGCCAGTTGATTCTTGATGCCTGGGGCTTGCGAGCTCTCTCAATGGCGGCCAGTCCGAGCACCTTCAGCTTCAGGTTTCTTCTTAGGTTGAATTCGGCCGCAGAGAGGGATCTGCGCTCTTGCACCAGGTCGAGTTGAAGGATGACCTCATTGGCGATCTGCGGCTAGAATCTGATCTTGCCGAATAGAGCTCGACTCCATATCTTCAGGTCGTCCGCAACTCTCTCCATTCTTCTCTTTATTCTGACAAACGGACAGTCGTGCTGGACTGGGCGCTGCCATGCTCTCAAAACGGTCTCGGTGAAGTGAGGGAATCTTTGCCAAATATTCTCGAATCTGAAACGCGCCTGCCTGAACGGGGAAGCCGCCTTCGCCAGGATGAACGGGCAGTGATCAGAGAAGGATGTGGAGGCGGCTGTGAGAATGTAGTTCTGATGCATCAGACCCCACTAATCGTTGCAGAAAAACTTGTCGATGCTGCAGAGTGTGGGTTCCTCCCTCTCGTTGCTCCAGGTGTACTTTCTGTTTTTGCATTTCAACTCCTTTAGCCCAGCCCAATCGAGCACTCTTCTGAACTTCCCCATCATTCTTCTGTTTAAGTTGTTGTTGCTTTTGTTGCATGCTTGACAGATCATGTTGAAGTCTCCGTTTATCAGCCAGGGCTCGCCGGCTGATGCGTATCCAACGTATCTATAATTTTTGATTGTTCCATGCTATTATATTATCTGTTTTGGATGTTTTATATGCATTAATATGCTATTTTATATGATTTTTGGGACTAACCTATTAACCTAGAGCCCAGTGTCAGTTCCTGTTTTTTCCCTTGTTTTAGAGTTTCGCAGAAAAGGAATACCAAACGGAATGAAACTTTCGCGATGATTTTTCTTGGACCAGAAGACACCCAGGAGACTTGGAGTGCAAGTCAGAAGAGCCACGAGGCGACCACAAGGGTGGAGGGCGCGCCCCCCGACCTTGTGGGCACCTCGGGGACCCCCTGACCTAGATCTTCCTCCTATATATTCTCAAATATCCAAAAACTTTCGGGGGAGCCACGAAACCACTTTTCCACCGCCGCAACCTTTTGTACCCACGAGATCCATCTAGGGGCCTTTTCCGGCGTTTTGTCGGAGGGGGATTCGATCATGGAGGACTTCTACATCAACACCATTGCCTCTCCGATGAAGCGTGAGTAGTTTACCATAGACCTACGGGTCCATAACTAGTAGCTAGATGGCTTCTTCTCTCTCTTTGATTCTCAATACAAAGTTCTCCTCGATGTTCTTGGAGATCTATTCGATGTAATACTCTTTTGCGGTGTGATTGCCGAGATCCGATGAATTGTGGATTTATGATCAGCTTATCTATGAATATTATTTGAATCTTCTCTGAATTCTTATATGCATGTTTTGATATCTTTGCAAGTCCCTTCGAACTATCGATTTGGTTTGGCCAACTAGATTGGTTTTTCTTGCAACGGGAGAAGTGCTTAGCTTTGGGTTCAATCTTGCGGTGCTCGATCCTAGTGAAAGAAGGGGAACCAACACGTATTGTATTGTTGCCATCGAGGATAAAAAGATGGGGTTTTCATCATATTGCTTGAGTTAATTCCTCTACATCAAGTCATCTTGCTTAAGGCGTTACTCCGTTCTTTATGAACTTAATACTCTAGATGCATGCTGGATAGTGATTGATGTGTGGAGTAATAGTAGTAGATGCAGGCAGGAGTCAGTCTACTTGACACAGACGTGATGCCTATGTTCATGATCATTGTCTTAGATATCGTCATAACTTTGCGCTTTTCTATCAATTGCTCGGCAGTAATTTGTTCACCCACCGTAATAATTTCTATCTTGAGAGAAGCCTCTAGTGAAACCTATGGCCCCGGGTCTATTTTCCATCATATAAGTTTCTGATCTACAATTTTAGTTTCCTATTTACTTTCTTTGCAATCTTTTACTTTCCGTTCCATAAACCAAAAATATTACTTTACCGTTTATCCATCTCTACCAGATCTCATGTTGCAAATAACCGTGAAGGGATTGACAACCCCTTTATCGCGTTGGGTGCAAGTTGGTGTTTGTTTGTGCAGGTATTCGGTGGCTTGCACGTTGTCTCCTACTGGATTGATACCTTGGTTCTCAAAAGCTGAGGGAAATACTTACTCTACTTTGCTGCATCACCCTTTCCTCTTCAAGGGAAAAACCAACGCAAGCTCAAGAGGTAGCATAGGCCGGCGGGGCAGCAGCAGCTAGATCGCCAAGGAAGTCGTCCTTTTGTGCGTCGTCCGTGGGCCCGTAGATGGTGGTGAGCCAGAACAGATCACCCACGTGCAGAGGCCTAGGAAGTGTGATGCTACATCGACGACTAATTTGTCCTAGAAAATTGCAGCACCGCCCCTCGTCCCTTGCGCCGGCAGCACCACGCAACCCTGCAGAGCGTCTCCTCTGATGTCGGCTGCTACGCCGGCCGACCAGGTCTCTATCTTGGTCTCCTGCAGGGAAAGAACCGCGACGCGGATTGCCTTCACTACGTCGCAGATGGCCGTTCGCTTTGCCGGGCAGTTTAGGCCACGTACATTCCAGGACATGAAGATCATACTACTGTCACTCATGGAGACACCAAGATTTTCTCCGTCGACTAAACATACTAAGGAAGGAAACACAATACACCTTACAGCATGCCTGGGGGCGACGACGGCCACCGGCAGGCCCAAAACCCCGTCGTCGTCGTGCACACCACCTACCTGAAGCACTACACATGAAGACTAGCCCTAACTCGAGCTGGTAGAAGACCAACCGTCGACGGAGACTAAACAAAGGGACATCTAACATAATCAAACATCGAGCGACTCTTCAGCGCCGACAACTCCTGCCATGCCGGCGGCGATCTTGAGGGCACCCTGGTCCAGCCCGGTGAGCTTAGCAATGGCCGCAATGTCGCCATCAGACAAGGGCTCCTGGAAATGCTTCATGAGAAGTGCTGCCGCCTTCGGGGTCATCTTGTCCTTGGGGCCAAGCGCACCAAGCTCCTGCACCAGGCGAAGGACTGCGCGCTGGGGCACTGACGTAGGGTTTGCCGCCGCGGCTTGACGGGCACTACGGCGCGAGGGGGTCGAGGTGCAGAGAGGTGTGGCCGTGCCGGCTGGTTGTTGATGATCGGCGGGGGTGAGGGAGTTCTGTACTAGGGGGTCCTCAGGCGTCCGGGCTATGTGATGTGGGCCGGATTGATGGGTCGTGAAGATACAAGATCGAGGACCTTCCCCCGTATCCGGATGGGACTCTCCTTTGCGTGGATGGCAAGCTCGACGTCCGGATCTATGGTTTTCTTCCCCTGGAAACTGACCTTGTACAACCCTAGCCCCCTCCGGTGTCTATATAAACTGGAGGGTTTAGTCCATAGAGGCAATCATAATCATACAGGCTAGACATCTAGGGTTTAGCCATTACGATCTCGAGGTAGATCAACTCTTGTAACCCCTATACTCATCAAAGTCAATCAAGCAGGAAGTAGGGTATTACCTCCATTAAGAGGGCCCGAACCTGGGTAAACATCGTGTCCCTTGCCTCCTGTTACCTTCGATCCTTAGACGCACAGTTCGGGACCCGCTACCCGAGATCTGCCGGTTTTGACATCGACATTGGTGCTTTCACTGAGAGTTCCTCTGTGTCGTCGACATAAGGATTGATGGCTCGCCTGGTCATTAAGGACAGTGTCACTTCCGGAGGAACCCTAGTTTCAGGGCAAACCCTCCGGCTCGGCAGCTTCACCATAGGCGCCCGTTCGGCCGTTAAGCCAAAGGCAGCCCCCCAAGTCACCGAAATTCATCTCCGTGTCAGCCCTGAATACTCCGACAAGATGGATCCGACGGATGTATCATCTTTAAATGAACTCCTAGATCGTATCGCCGCCCTGGGGGTCGCCTCTGACTATGATCGAATTGGGCTTAAACCCGATCAGAGAGAAATCAAATCTCCGCCGATCACCCATCAGGTAGCGGTTGTGGAGGAACAAGCCGACAATAACTCTTCTCCTACATTGAGAACAAGCTATGTTCGGATTTCTGAGCTCGGAGGGCCGGATACTCATCTTCGAGGGAACACTCCCTATCCTTCGAACATAGAATCGGGCGTCGAGCCTGAGAACTCACCGGACACTCCAGAGCCCGGGCGGGTGACCTCGGAAATTCCTCATACTACGGGCTCCATAGTGGGTCAGGGTCCGGATTTAACCCCGTCCACCCACCACAATCAATATTCCCCAAGCAATTCCGGTCCTCCGGATATATGCGACCTAATGTATGTGCGGCAGCAGCCTCAGGAAACAGTCCACCACTTTTGGGCCAGATTCCTCCTTGTTAAAAACAAGATCAAAGACTGCTACGACAATGACGCGATCTTAGTATTTTACAACAACTGTACGGATGAGGGAATCCTGAATGCCCTCAACCGCCGTCGTGTACTGCACTTCGCAGATTTGGCACACATAGTACATAAGTACTGCGCAATGGAAAGAGCCTTGAAAACTCAGACAGCCTGATGGGAACCACATGCCTTTAAGCCACCTCCCGGACGGGCGAAAAGAATGCACCCTTGCGGGGCACCTTATCATCATCCCATGGACAAAAAAATTCAAGCCCACTGCGGGACGTAGAACTGTCCTTGAGGAATGGCTCGACAGGCCCTGTCAAATACACATGACGCCAAATACCGAGTCAACACATAGCCTCCGAGCATGTTGGATACTCCGGCAAGTGGCCAAGAGCGTCGAGGGCATCCTCACCAACACTACCCCAGAGAAGTACTCTACGGAGGACGACGATCTCAAGGTATATACGGTCTTTGAGACCTTTTCTTCAAATAATCGGCGTAAAAGGGCGCTCCGCGACCTCGCCGAAGTCTGCCAAGTAGCAGCAATAAAGCCTTTGGAACGATACGGCGATAACTTTCAATGCTGATGACAAACCAAGATCCCGATCAGTCCGAGCACCAGCCGGTTTGGTCCTAAACCCAATCGTGGACGGCTTTCGGCTCACTAAAGTGCTCATGGACGGCGGTAGCGGGCTGAACCACATCTACGAAGACATGCTCAATAAAATGCAAATGGACAGGAGTTGCATTGAGCAAAGTAATACAACCTTTCGAGGAATTATCCCCAGACGGGAAGCAAGATGCCCGGGGAAAATTAAACTCGACGTCGTATTCGGCATGCCGGAGAACTATAGGTCCGAAGAGATACTCTTCCATGTGGAACCTTTCAACAACGGGTATCACGCCCTGCTGGGGCGAGACGCATTCACACGCTTTCAAGCTATACCCCATTATGGGTATATGAAGCACAAAATGCCCGGGCCCACCGGAATTATCACTATCACTAGTGACCCAGACATAGCACTCTGCGCCAAAAACAAAATCGCCTCTCTGGCCCTCGAGGCACTATCTGAGGCCCTTGCAGCCGAAGAATTAACCGTCCTATGTTCCACAGTGGACAGGGACGACGTAATCCTCGACAAGAGACCTAAGTCCACTTCCTTCAAGCCAGCAGACGAGATAGTCAAATTTCAAGTTCACCCGACGGACCCCAAGAAGACAGCTTCCATCGGGGCACAGCTGGATCCAACGGTCGACGCTGCATTGCGCGTGTTCTTGCGTGAGAACTAGGACATCTTCGCCTGGCACCCTTCGGATATGCCAGGAATCCCACGCGCGCTAGCCGAGCATAGTCTCAATTTACTGAAGGGATACAAACCAGTTAAGCAAACGCTGCGGCGATTTTCCGAACCCAAACGACAGGCTATGGGTGAAGAGCTAGCCAAGCTACTCGAAGTCGGGTTTATCAGAGAGATCAAACATCCGGACTGGCTAGCAAACCTGGTCATGGTGCCGAAGAAGGATAAATCCTGGCACCTGTGTGTCGATTTCAAAGACCTTAATAAGGCCTGCCCTAAGGATCCCTTCCCACTACCTCGCATCGACCAGATTATTGATGCAACCGCATACACGATTCACTGTGCTTCCTCGACGCACACTCCGGATACCATCAAATCAAAATGAAGGAATCCGACCAAGCCGCAACAGCATTCATCACCCCATATGGGCCCTTCTGCTTCAACACCATGCCTTTCGGGCTCAAAAACGCCGATGCCACGTACCAACGCATGATTCAAATGTGCCTGGAAAAGAAAATCGGCAAGACAGTTGAGGCATATGTAGACGATGTAGTCATCAAAACTAAGCATATCGAGTCATTGGTGGACGACTTACGCCTTACATTCGACAACCTCCGAAGATACGACATACGACTCAATCCGGAAAAGTGCGTTTTCGGCGTTCCCGTCGGAAAACTGCTTGGATTCATTGTTTCCAATAGAGGAATCGAAGAAAACCCAGCCCAAATCCGAGCCCTGTCACAGTTGGCTACACCAACATACCTCAAGCAGGTCCAAAAACTAGCCGGGTGCGTGGCAGCTTTGAGCTGCTTTATCTCCAGATTAGGAGAAAAAGCATTGCCATTGTATCGCCTGCTCCGACGCACCGACCACTTTGCATGGACAGATGCTGCAACAGCCGGACGGGAAGAAATAAAAGCTTTGTTAGCAAGCAACCCAATCCTGGCCGCACCGAACGTCGCTGAACCCATGTTGCTATACATATCTACAACGCACCAGGTGGTGAGCGTGGTGCTCGTCGTCGAACAAGAAGAAGAGGGACATAAATTTCCACTTCAAAAACCAGTATACTATGTATCGACGGTCCTCACACCCTGCAAATCCCGATACCCACACTATCAAAAGATAGTGTATGCGGTCTTTATGGCATCCCGGAAGCTGCGACACTACTTTCAAGAGTGTTTGATCACACTGGCTACCGAAGTAACACTTAATGATATCATAAACAACCGGTACGCCACCGGCCGGATTGCCAAATGGGCCATTGAGCTCTTACCGTTTGAAATAACATACAAGCTACGACGAGCCATTAAATCTCAGGTGTTGGCTGACTTCGTCGCCGAGTGGACAGAGGCCGAACTCCCTAAAGAGTACGACACATATTGCAACTGGGTGATGCACTTCGACGGCTCTAAAATGCTAGCCGGACTTGGGGCTAGTGTCGTCCTTACATCCCCCATAGGAGACACAGTCCGTTATGTGCTCCCAATACTGTATACAGACTCTAATAATATAGCCGAATATGAGGCCCTATTGCATGGTCTTCGGATGGACGTCTCTATGGGCATACAACGCCTCAAGGTGCGCGGGGATTCAAACCTTGCAATATCCCAAATAGACGGAGAATTCGACGCCAAAGATCCGAAGATGGCGGCTTACCGCAACGTCGTACTTAAAATATCAGCTCGGTTTGAGGGGCTCGAGTTTCATCATGTGGCTCGAGAGAGTAATCAAGAGGCGGACATCCTTGCTCGCACGGGCGCTAAGCGCGACCCCGTCCCACCTAACACCTTTTTGGAGAGGCTCTTCAAGCCATCCGTGGTATGGTAGGATGAGAGCGGCAACACCAGTCCGGAGCCGATCATACCCCCAGATTCCGAACATAATTCCGATATCATCGGGGGCTCGGGCAATGAAATAACACCATCGGCCCACGAAATTATAGCCGTAATTGCCTCGTGGACTGAACCTATCCTTGCCTACCTCACCAGGAAGGAGCTCCCTGATGATCAGACTGAGGCCCGTCGTATTGTTCGATGCTCGAAAGCCTACAAAGTTCATGAAGGAGAACTATACAAGAAAAGTACTACCGGAGTCCTTCAAAGATGCATCTCCGAAGATGAGGGATGGCAGCTCTTGGCCGAAATACACGCTGGTCTTGGTGGCCATCACGCCGCAGCTCGGGCCCTTGTAAGCAAGGCCTTCCGCACGGGTTTCTTTTGGCCCACGGCCCGAGCAGACGCACAGGACCTCGTACAGCGCTGCGTTGGATGTCAGCTTTTCGCCAATGAAAGCCATATGCCGCCCACTGCACTACGAACCATCCCCATTACTTGGCCTTTTGCGGTCTAGGGGATGGACATGGTCGGACCCCTTAAAGGGGGAAGCCATAAGAAGAAATATTTGCTAGTTATGGTCGACAAGTTCACTAAGTGGATAGAAGCCAAACCAGTCAAAACGGCTGAAGCTGGACCAGTGATAGACTTTATATCCGGTGTCGTACACCGTTATGGTGTCCCGCACAACATTATTACAGACAACGGCTCTAACTTTACGGCAGACAAGGTGAAAACTTGGTGCGCAGCTTTGGGCTTCAAGCTCGATTACGCCTCCGTATATCACCCTCAGACAAACGGTCAGGTCGAACGGGCTAACGACCTTATAATGAGCGGTATCAAACCCAGACTAGTGCGATCCCTGCAAGAATCAGACAAGCACTGGGTTGAGGAACTCGACTCCGTACTCTGGGGGCTGCGGACCACGCCCAATCGCATGACCGGATATACACCTTTCTTCAGGGTGTACGGCGCGGAGGCGGTTTTGCCTTGCAACATTATTCATGACTCACCTCGAGTGCGCATGTATGAAGAGATAGAAGCTGAGCTCGATCGGCAGGACGACCTACGCCTGGAGGAGGAGCGCGACGCCGCGAAGCCCCGTTCCACATTCTACCAATAGCAGGCTAGGCGATATCAAAGCAGAGAAGTACGGGCAAAGACTTATAATGTCGGGGAACTCGTTCTACGCCTACCAGAGAAGAAAAAGGACAAGCTCAAGCCCAAATGGGAGGGTCCCTTCATTATAGATGAATTTCTCACTTGAGGAGCCTATCGCCTTTGCAATGCCTCGGATGATCGCTTGGAGCCAAACCCATGGAACGCCGCCCGGCTCCGAAGATTCTACGCCTAAGTCCGCACTACCTTTTTTCTTGTTCCTTCTTCTCTACTTTTCACTTTTTTCCTTTTTCTTGTTTTTTATACGACTTCCATCTCGTGTTCGGTTAAACCGAACACTTAAGGGGCATACATCCTTAAATGTACATACCCCACAATACCTGGGGGCTTCTTTTCACAGAAGCTTGTTATTATTCTTTTTCGAGCATCAAGCTCACCGTATATATGTGTCGTCTTCTCATATATGTCTTTCCTTCACCATTATATGCACCTTTATGACTTAAGTTTTTGCCAAGCTGGGTTGCCTGGCTCTTGTGCTTATGCCCCGCGTTCCCGCTTGTTCGGTTAGGGCATAAAGGGAGCACCTCTGCGATTGTTACAGCCGGGTTATCCGGATGTGTACCTCAGACGGGTGAAGCCGAAAGCTAGCATTCTTAAGGGAATAAAAGGTCGGCGAACAAAAGATGAACTGCCCTCGTCGCCATACAAGCCCCAACATATAATGTGTACTGTGATTTTTAGCATCACAGCTTAGGCAGGCACAACAACGCATGCTGGCCCAGGGAGAGGAACCCTTAACGGAACTATTCTCCCTGGAAGATGTTTCTTATGATCAAATGTAATATAACATAACTCTCCGAATACAACTTGTCTGTTCAAGCAACTATGACCGGGCTGCCTGGTTTCCGAACATACTTCGGTGTTTCCCAACAGTATAGTATTCGGAAACACTCCAAACCTTGGGTTTCGGAGGTTAAAGCCGAAAGTCTGCCATGACAATCATTTTATAATTCAGCTGGAGATACGTTTGCCGATAAAAGTACATTACTACTTGGACTCGATAACTTCCTCCTCCTCTAGACCATCTAATAGGTTCTCTAGTTTACAATCCTGTTGTGAAAACTTGGCGGCTATCTCTACTTGGTCATACACCAAACTAACAGGATTTTCCTATCCATCTGGTCCCTGAGGCCCGACCCGGGCCATATGATTCGGATCAAGTCCGGTGTACCGCGTTTTCACCATGGCCCAGGCCTCTCGTGCGCCTTCTCGGCATGATGATATCTTCCATAGCCCAAAGCAGCGACGAGCTCCCTTGAATAAATTCACGAGTTCCTCCATACTTCCTGGAGGAGAATCGGCCGGCCATAAAGCCTTAGCAATGTTTCTCATTGCCTTCCGTGCTCGCTCATGCAATTTGGACAGCTCTTGTAGCAGATCTCCTTGAAACCCGGACACCTCTCCTTCGGGACGCCCAGTCAGCACACCTACAGAAACAAACTTGTTAAACTTCGCATTAGGGAAATGTACGAAAGTAAGGTTAAAAGGCATACTGAATATGTCACCTTTCAGCTTTCTGTTCTCTTTCAAGGCGTCCGCAAGTTGGGCTCGTACGTCCTTCAGCTCTTTGGCTTGCTTGGTGTTAGCATCCTGTAGCTTGTTCTTCTCATCCCTGGTCCGTGTTAGTATACGTTGACTAATGGCTTCTTGCCTTTCGGCATGTTGTTTATCCGCCTGCGCGGCCCTTAGTTCCTCTTCCAGCTGATCCGATGATCCTGCCGCTGTAAACGCAACGGTGCTTATGTTAAAACATTGCCGGCACAGAATCGTATTTTCCGGACAGTAGTTGACATTACCAGTCGGTGCCTTCTTGGATTTCTCTAGTTCGGCGGTGACAGCAGTTAGCTGGGTCCGACACTTTTCAAGCTCCGGAGATAGCATGTTGTTATTCTCCGTGAGTACCTAAATTATACAACGATCCTTAAATCAGTTGTGCCAACTACTTCAAGTCTCAGGGTTATTGAATCTACACAAAGCCTTACCTGCATGTCCTTCAAAAGCTGAAGTGTAGCTCCGGCAAGTCCATCTCGAGCAGCCCGGATATATGCGTCTGCAGAGCTGAGGGCGTTGAACGCCTCTTCAGTAAAGCTTGGATCACGCATGGCCTCTTTTCGCCGCCGATGGACCATCGCGCTCTCCACTTCGGAGTTGGTGACGGATACATTATCCGAATCCTCATGGAGGTGATGATCTGGCATGGCACCCGTACCAACCCTAGTACTAGTGGCAAGGTCCGAGGCCGGATTGGCCGATGCATGGCTGGCGAGACCCCCGGATACGGTCCGGTGTACGCTCTTCCTGAAATATAACACAGCGGAGCACATTACAATTCGGCCTATTTGCTGAGTGCAGGTTGAAAATTATACCTCTTCGGTGAACGAGGAGGCTCGATGGTATCGCTGCCCGCCTTTCTTTTTAAAGACTTGCCCTGCGTGAGCGTCGCCTTCTTGGAGGGCGCCTTCGACGTGGTTTGGCGGGATGAGCGCCGCCCCTTTGGAGCATGAGATAGTGCGGTGGGTGAGGCGCAACGGGAAGGCTCTTGTTGAAAAGATGTCTCCTGGGCACTTACGTGGGAGGAGGGGAGAAGGCCGGGATAATCGGCTGTGATGGCCACTTCTGTGCCGCCGTAGCTCGCCTGATAAAGGACCCCCCTCCTTGAGCTCTATGAATATATACAAATCCTCTTCAAATCCGGGATCCAGGTCTCGAATATGGTCCTCCGGCTGCGGAGCGGGGCTATAGATCCCCGCGACAACCTTCCTCCATTCCTGTTAAAAATAGTCGGATTAAGTTCAAATAGGTGCGACTATGGAAGAGAATTGAGTAAGGTTACGGAGCGAAAGCTCACCCAGCTAGGAGGGTTGTACATGGAAAGGCCCTCTCGGCACTTAAGGCGAGTAAAATCTTCTTTCTCTCCTTTATAAAGATCAGCCAACATGGCGGCCAAGGCTGTAAAGTTGTCCGGACCCTTGCGCCCACAGCGTGATGTGTCATCTTCCCCGTTGTAGTGCCACATGGGGAGTCCTCTGGATTTGAGTGGCCGAACGCCTCGCGTTATTGAAATCGCCATTACCTCAATCATGGATAGTCCGGATTGGGTGAGTATCTTTATCTTGCTCATTAACTTCTTAATCTCCGCACTGTCCTCCTCTTCGAGGCTACGGGGATAGCTGTGGCGTTTCTTTAAAGGAGTATTACAAAATTTGGGTAGGCCCCGCCGGATGGGGTCTGGGAGAACAACGTCTTCAATATAAAACCACTCTGAGGGCCACTCTTCGGATGCCTTCTTCGGAGTGCCGGACAGGTATCCTGTCCCGGCTATACGCCATACTTCGGCACCGCCCACCTCGAATATAGATCCGTTTTGGGAGCGGGGGACGAGGCAAAAAAGTTTCCTCCATAACTCAAAATGGGCCTCGCAGCCTAGGAACAGCTCACAAAGAGCGACGAAGCCCGCGATGTGCAGAATGGAGCCCGGCGTGAGATTGTGCAGCTAGAGGCCGTAGTACTCCAGGAGACCTCGGAGGAAAGGGTGGATTGGAAATCCAACGCCTCTTAAAAGGAAGGAAACGAAGCACACTCGCTCCCCTTCAGAAGGTTTGGGGAAATTTTCCGCCAAGGCTTTTGTTGAGGATATAGACCTGGGAGTCACCCGCCAGGAGGGCCGGGTTACTCTAAGGGTCATTGCCAGAAGCCCGGAGCTAAGTTTCAAGATAATGGGCCAGAGATGGGCTGAGACCCGGCGATGGCTTAAGGTCCGTAGTACAATCTTTATTGTTATAGTAGACTTGTAGTGTAAGGCAAGTATTGTTTAGAGTCTGAGCCGGACACTCTTATGAGCCGGCCGGGACTCTAAGGGCCACTGGGCGTCAGCCTCCCTATATAAAGGGATGACCCGGCAGCGGTTTAGGGGCGACAACAACCTCATCGAGAACCGGGCATAGCTGTTTAGCTCCCTGGCGATCGTAACCCTAATCAATAACACCCTGAACTGGACGTAGGCTTTTACCTTCATCGTAAGGGGCCGAACCAGTATAAACCCTCGTGTTTCTTGTCCCGCATAACCCCTTCAAGCTTCCTAGTTGCGATGGCTCCACGACTAAGTCCTAGCTCAAGGACATCTGTCGTGACAATTCCACGACAGTTGGCGCCCACCGTGGGGCTGGCGCACGGTGGATTTGAGTTCTTGAAGGGCAGCTTCGAGGGGCTCAAGGGATACGCTGTGGGCCGGATGACCAAGAGTCGTCGCGGCAAGCTCTACATCGACGATGCGGACTGGGGCCCCGACGCCGGCTCAGTGGAGTACGGGTACCGGGTCCCCTTCGGTGGAATTCATGTCTTCATCGGCAAGATTGGAGAGCCGGGCCCCGAGCCGGATCTCCCCGCCGGTCTCATCGAAACAGCTCAGCGCGCACGACCCACCCGGGCCCGGCCTGCCTTAAAGCGCGCTTTTGTGGGATGCATCCACGGAGGGCCCTCTGATCCATCTGGGTCTGGGGATGAGGCGGCCGCCGGCTCTGACGGCGAGTCGGCCGCTGATGAGTCAAACTCGTTGTACCAACTTCAAGATGGCAGGCTCATGAATTATTCCGATGGCAACAGTATTCCGGACCTTTTTGAGCTGCCAAGTCAGGTTGGAGTTTTTATGGCTGGTGCACAGCCTGTTCGGAACCCCGCTGCTGGATCGGGAAACCCGGTGCCTTCTCCGGTTCAGGTGCTGATGGATCTCACGGACAAGATGACGGCCCTGTTGACCGCCACGGTTGACCCGGCGGATCAAGCCCAGCATGATGCGGAGGTGGCACAGTTGAAACTAGATTTGATAAAAGCTAAAGAGGATCTTGCAGCAGAAGGAATCAGGCTGGCTGCGGAGCGGGCGGCTCTCGATGCCCAGACTCAGCTGATTCAGGCGCAGTCCTTCCAATTCACGATGGATCAGAACGCGGCCAATGAGGTCGTGAGAAGGAGGCATCAAAAGGCTAAATCTTGACTTCCGCCAGTCTACGATCCGCGAAACCTCTTCAACACGCCAGGTGCAGGGTCCAGTCACCCGCCTGGGGTCGTAGCACCCGGGTCTGGACCCCTTGTTCAACCACGAATGATGGGGCCTCCCCAGGGGCCCCCCGCCCCGCCTCAGTATGTGCCAATACCCCCGGGCCATTATAATAACCCGCTAGAGAACATGGCCGCCGCAGCGGCACGGCTGGCGGCTCTGCCCGTTGATGGCGACTCTCCGACGGCTATTGAGACCCGCCGGGTCAGAGAACTCCTCCAGACAGCGCTGGCGCAGCAAGAGGCGTACTCCTACAGCCGGGATAGGATCCATTCAACCCCTTGTCCAAGGCAGAGCCCGAGTTACAGCCGGCACATGGTCTCGGCGACCGGCTCAAGTAATGTCCGACGCCATGACCCGCCCCCTGGTCATGGCCCGGCTCATAATGGAGCCTTCTACGTAGCAGACCAAGCACGCCAGGAGGCGCAACTGGTGGCAGCTCTTCATGTCATACCAGACTGGACAATGCCATATCTGGCTTATATAACCCGGGGAGAATTACCTGAAGAGGAAATTCTGGCCAGGCAAATAACCCGGCGGGCTAAGTCGATGATTGTTATCGATGGCGAGTTGTATCATCGCAGTGTTTCAGGGACATTTCAGCGTTGTATCTCCCCTAAGGAAGGTCAAGAAATCTTGCGTGAGATTCATGAAGGGGATTGTGGCCATCATGCCGGTTCAAAATCTCTTGTGGCCAAGGCTTTCCGTCATGGTTTTTACTGGCTGACGGCTCACGCTGATGCAGAGGACTTGGTCAGTAAATGTGATGGCTGCCAAAGGTTCTCACGACGGGCTCATGTGCCGGCTCAGGAGTTGAGGATGATTCCAATCGCCTGGCCCTTTGCGGTCTGGGGGCTTGATATGGTTGGGCCTTTTAAACGGTCCAAGGATAAGAAGACCCACCTCTTGGTGGCAGTGGACAAATTCACGAAGTGGGTGGAAGCTGAGCCAGTTAGCAAGTGTGATGTAGCCACGGCGGTTCAATTTATGAAAAAGGTGATCTTCCGCTTCGGCTTTCCGCACAGCATCATAACAGACAATGGCACTAATCTGTCCAAACGCGCTATGGAGGAGTTTTGTCAACGAGAGCATATCCGGCTCGATGTTTCTTCAGTAGCTCATCC
The DNA here is from genome assembly GCF_002575655.3 of Aegilops tauschii subsp. strangulata. Lineage (NCBI taxonomy): Eukaryota > Viridiplantae > Streptophyta > Magnoliopsida > Poales > Poaceae > Aegilops > Aegilops tauschii. The sequence goes on from NC_053037.3 coordinate 138,843,524, forward strand.
TCAGTCTAATGGTCAAGCTGAGAGAGCTAACCAGGAGATTCTGAAGGGCATCAAACCCCGGCTTTTGGTCCCTTTGCAACGGACGCCGGGTTGTTGGGTGGAGGAATTGCCCTCCGTCTTATGGAGCATCAACACTACTCCCAACAGGTCTACAGGCTTCACGCCTTTCTTCATGGTTTATGGAGCAGAAGCGGTTCTCCCCAGCGACATCCGTCATGATTCACCTCGTGTGGCGGCTTATGTTGAGACGGATAATGGACAGGCGCGCCAAGATGCTCTGGACTTGTTGGACGAACAGCGTGATGTGGCAGCCGCCCGTTCAGCGATTTCCCAACAAGACCTGCGCCGTTATCATAGCCGCCGGGTCAAGTCACGGGTTTTTCAGGAAGGCGACCTGGTGCTCCGGCTCATCCAGGATCAAACAGATGCACACAAGTTATCCCCACCTTGGGAAGGGCCTTTTGTGGTCAGTAAGAACTTGCACAACGGGTCATATTACCTCATTGATATCCGGGAGCATAAAGACTCGCGTAAATCTGAGGAGGAGACCCGTCGGCCGTGGAACATAGCTCAGCTTCGGCCTTACTACACTTGAGCTACCGGCTCTTGTGGTGTATATATTTATCTCAGCCATGTATATATTATGATAAGCAATAAAGCAGGACCTCTGTCCTTTTTTCTCCTCCCAATATACGTGTCATACTAATTTGAAAGGAGGATCCGGCTTATGATCGCATTCGAGTCTAGCCATAAGCAGTAAGATCACTTGGGGGCTTCCTGTTCAAACATGGGTCGTATTCGAACCAAAGAGAACATAGCTGTCGATACCCATTTGATTGGCAAAGTGCCGAGCTCATTGGGAGGTTGCCTTTGGTCATATTTGAATCATAGTGTAACCCCTCTGAGAACCGACATGGATCGTATTCGAATCAGCGTCGTTAAACAATTTTCAGAATCACTTGGGGGCTTCCTGTTCAAACATGGGTCGTATTCGAACCCAAGAGAACATAGCTGTCGGTACCCTCTTGATTGGCATCGCCACACCCACTGGGGGCTATATGATCGTATCCGAATCTTGGCTTAAACCCCTTTCGGGCCGGGTCTCTGGTCGTATTCGAACTGGAAGCCCCTAAGTTCCGATTTATCGCAAAGTCTACTCTGATTATGACAACGTGTGCATGGCCGGGTTTCACTTGCCGGCTTAATTTTGGTTTATCTTGTTAGTTGAACATACTGGATGTTATCAAGACAAGTCCATTAGAGTTAAGATACCAACCATGCTACCGGGTTATTTAATCCGGAGGGTGGTAAGCCGTCTTGAGACTTGTGATTTACCTTTCTATGCAGATGCTTGAAGGTACTTTTTTAAAGGATGAGAAGCATGAAGGATAAATATGACCCGGAGGAGCATCAAAAGAATGACTTCAAAGGTTTTCAGCATTCATTACGTGCACGATGGCACGGCGGAGATAAATTGTTGCACTTATTCTATTACAAAAATCTTTCAAAGTTTCAAGGGTGGAGTGTTGTTTGGTGAGCCGCTAGCCGGTTTATGACGCCTGCTGAGTTGAAGTCCCCGGCTCGTCTTCTGCTCTGACTGATCCCAAGACTTCGAAGGTTGATGACTTCCAGTCGATGCCGCTGAGAGCCTCGAACTGGGCTTCTTCGTCAATTAACCCGGTCGGGTCAATTTCGGGGGCGAAGGTGTGCTGGCGAGCCGGAGGAATCAGACTGAGAGCTTCATAGCGAGGGGTTGGAATTCTCTGATTCTCCGCGTTGTACCCCGGCTGATACTTGGTTAAGTCGGTGTCGTTCCCGATGATGGTGGCCACCGGGCGTACAGCCTTCACGCATGCCGCGAAATCCTTCTGGTCGAAGGCTGAGCCGTCTTCCTTCAGGCTCGGGTAACCCAAGGCGATGTCTGCCGGGTCTAGCTCCGGCAGGAATGCCTTGGCCCGGCTCAGCGCGGCAATTGCTCCGGATCTTGCGGAGGCTCGGCGTAGCTCCTGGATCCGTTGTGGCAGAACAGCAAGCCGGCGCAGGACTTCGGCCAGATGGGTCGGCACCTCATTGGATAGGGCCACCACAGCTAAGGCGCGCTGTGACCCGGTGTAGAGTTGTTCCACCAGGGTGTACACGGCCTTTAACTTGGTGACCACGCTCTGGTTCAGATTGGCACTCCTGGGACCTGTTTAAATAAAGATCAGGTAAGCCGGTGACAAGGATGAATTATAACATATACAGACTTGATGAAAGCCGGCGAGGTGACTTACCAAAGATAGCAGCTACCATCTGGGAAACCTGGCGCTTTAGGCTGGAGAGCTCAGCGGTTTTTTCATTGAGGGCCTTCTCCGCCTGTTCTGCCCGGGTCACCAGTGCGGCTTTCTCCTCAGCCCAGGCCTTCCGCTCAGCGTCGAATTCCGTCTTCAATTTCTCCTGAGCGGCAATGCTGGAGACAAACTTGGCATTCGCTTTCCGGGTCTCCATCTCTTGAGTTTTTAACCAGCTCTTGAGACCCGCAAGGTCCGACTCAAATTTCTTGCCAGTAGCCTGCATATATTTCCGGGTTATTAAACAGTCATTGTATAAGTCCCAAGCACTTTCCAAGCAAAGACACTTGGCACTTGGGGGCTAATGCATATTGAACGTGTTTATCTATGTACTGCCGGTTCAATTAAGTAAGCCGGACTCTAAGTCTATAATATATGCCAATTATAAGTTATAGACTTGGGGGCTAGCAGGATGAGGATCACTATGCGGAAAGTAAGAAGACAACAGAAGGTTACCTCAGATTTCTGTTGGATCTGGTTGACCATGGCGATCTCGGCGTCTTGGCTCTTGTGAACCTGGCTGATGTAGCCTGAGACAAGCTCTTCAATGCTTAAATCGGTGTAGCCCGAGAGATCCAGATTCGCCCGGTGGGGTCGCAGCAGCTCCCCCTTCGCAGAGCATTGGGCCAGTGCGGTCGGCCTCCCCGGCTCAACATACTCCGTCCGGGTAATTACCACGTCCGGGTCGTTAGCCGGTGGGGTTGAGCCGGAGGCCTCCGGATTAGCTGACGCTTCGGTCGTTGTCTTGGTGGTCGGGGCAGGGGCTTCAGGCGCCGTATCCATGGGAATGGTGGCCTCGGAGGCGGCTGGTGGATCTTGAGCCGTCGTCTCCGGCTCAGGCAAGTCCGGCACTCCGGCTGACCTGGTCTTCTTTGTTCTTTTGGTGAGCTTTTCCTGGGCACTGAAAAGACAGAAGTGTTAGGTATACAAAAAGTAAGTACAGACAGATAATGTAAGGAGATTGTTATTACCCGGGTGCAGTCTTGAAGGCCGGCAAATTTGACTGCATGGAGTCACCCGAAGAGGGGGAGGTCTCCTGGTAATTGGAGTCAGAAGAGTTGAGTGGCTGGCGGATGACACCCGCCAACGGATGAAAAGGGTACAGGTGAGAAAAAACCTCAGTGCGGCGTTTCCTTGTCGCGACGGGTAACCTGGCGGAGAGGTCGGTGTCCTTGCGGGCCCGGGTGAGACGCCGGCTTTCGTGAACCTACTGCTTCAAAAGAAATTGAGGGTCTTGATGAGCTAATGGATGAGAAAAGCTTACTTTCCGGGTTACCCTTCGGACTTTCAGCTGTGGCAAAGGCTCCGAGTCGGAGGGGAGTAATGTTACCTCTTCAATCACCGGGTTACTGGCGCCGGTGTCATCCTGTCAATAAGCAAAATGATGGTAAAGTGGACAGCAGCAAACAATAAATACGGCAAGAGTTTAAAGGTTTAAGGGTTACCTCTGACTCGGAGCTATCGCTTAATTGCAGCAGCTCCGGAGCAGTGGGTCTGTTTCCCTTTTTGCGAGGGGCGGCTCTCTTGGCGGCTTTCTTCGCCTTCCTGGCTTTCTTGGCCGCCTCATGGTCATATTTGACCCGCCAGAATTTATCATCAGTCTGAGAAATACAGTAATGAGTTCTTAGAAAGATGACAGGTAAAAAAAATGGAAAGGTTAAAGTCAGCGGCTTACCGCTGGAGCTGGATTGGTCTTGCAGAATGGGGCTAGCCCGCTTTTTCCACAGTCTGCCAGGCTCTCGTTTAATAGAGCCTTGGTCTCTTCTTCGGCAACATCTTCTGGAAGGTCGTTGCGACTGTGCCTCTGCGGGTCATCCTTTCGCCCGGTGTACTCACACATTAAGCCGGGGCGGCGGCTCAATGGGATCACCCGCCATGAGATCCAGACCCGGACCAGGTCTATTCCGTTCAGACCGTTGCCTAGCAGGGCCTTGATCTTATTGATCGTTGGAAGCAGAGGCTGGCGTTCCGCGGCAGTCAGCTTGTCGGATAGCGGATGAGTCGGCTCCAGGCGTGTTGGGCGAAAGCCGGGCAGCGGGCTCTCATCAGCCGGGGACGTGTCTTGGCAGTAGAACCAAGTCATGTTCCAGTCTTTGGGGTGACTTGGCGGTTCTGCGTAAGGAAATAGACAGTCCCTGCGCCGTTGGATAGAGATGCCGCCTAGTTCTAGACTTGGACCGTTTGCGCACTCGGTTTGGCGGTTCAAATAAAACAGCTCTCTGAAGAGCAGCAGACTCGGGTCTTCTCCAAGATATACTTCACAAAAAACTTGGAAGTTGCAGATGTTGGATATGGAATTGGGTCCTATATCCTGAGGCCGAAGGTCAAAGAAGTTGAGCACGTCCCGGAAGAATTTTGAGCTGGGCGGTGCGAAGCCCCGGCTCATATGGTCTGCAAAGATCACTACCTCCCCGTCCCTCGGCTGAGGTCTTTCTTCGGACGGGTCAGGGGCACGGTAGGACATCACTTCCTTCCTGGGCAGATATCCGGACTTAACGAAGTTGGCTAGGGTCTCATCGGTGACGTTGGATCTCATCCAGTTGCAAGTGATGGGAGCTTTGGGAGGCATGGTGACGGTTGGTGATCTATGATAAAGAGGAAAGTGTCCGGGTTAATTATAAGCCGGAGTTTATCATTCAAACTACAATGACGGCTTATGAAGGGGACTAATGGTATGTATTGATATGGTGGGCCATCTAAGCCGTCGGGGTATTCAGGATGAGTTGGTCATCTACGGCTTACTGCGGTTAAGTCGGAAGATACTGCAGAGCATGGTTCTCTTTAAACCGGAAAGTTCTATGGCGCGTGTTTTCTTTAAGTCGGAAATATAAGCCGCCAAGATTCAGGGGCTGCAGTTTTTACTAAGTGTGGTAAAACAGATTTCATATATTACAGTAACTTTTTCGGATCAAAATGGTCGGGCAAGATGAAAATTTTCTAGACCTAAAGAAACAGAAACAGGAGAAGTTCTTAAGGTGGAACAGGGTTTTTAAGCAGTAAAAAGAGGATTTTTTGCAGATGGAATGGGTCTCAAACTTCTACCGCGGTGGTTCTACGCGAGGTTAAAGATCAACTAACTACAGTGGCAACAAGAACTACCGAGTCTGTGGGCAATGGTGATGAACACGAAGAACTGAAAGAACCCTACCGCAGATCTGTTCTAGCAAGGCAGAGAAGACTCACCGGAGTTGAGGAAGAGCGAAGGTCGCCGCCGTTATCTGATCCGGGTCAGGGTGATGCAGCGGCCGGTTCGATGAAGAACAGGGGCGCGACGGCGGCGGCGGCAGAAGCTCGGGCAGAGGAACGACAGCGCGAGGAAGAAGAAGGAGAGTGTGAGAAGAGAGTGCCGGGCCGGCCTATTTATAAGGCAAGTCATAAGTGGGCGCGATATTCAAGGAGACCACGGCGTGGTTATCTCCCCCTCACGGCGCCTCGATTTTCGGAAAGGCAGTAACAGCAGAGATCCGTTGCAGATCTGGCGGCGTAAAAAACGGACTTAATGGAGGATGACGTCACGGCGGATTATCCGGAGTCCGGAGAATGACGTCACACCGGGTTACGGCCTTCACACGAACGGTAAGCCGGAGATTTTTTCTGTCGGCAGAGTTGAAGATTGACACGAGCCGGCTCAAGTCAATCTGGGGCCTAATGTTGAGGATATAGACCTGGGAGTCACCCGCCAGGAGGGCCGGGTTACTCTAAGGGTCATTGCCAGAAGCCCGGAGCTAAGTTTCAAGATAATGGGCCAGAGATGGGCTGAGACCCGGCGATGGCTTAAGGCCCGTAGTACAATCTTTATTGTTATAGTAGACTTGTAGTGTAAGGCAAGTATTGTTTAGAGTCTGAGCCGGACACTCTTATGAGCCGGCCGGGACTCTAAGGGCCACTGGGCGTCAGCCTCCCTATATAAAGGGACGACCCGACAGCGGTTTAGGGGCGACAACAACCTCATCGAGAACCGGGCATAGCTGTTTAGCTCCCTGGCGATCGTAACCCTAATCAATAACACCCCGAACTGGACGTAGGCTTTTACCTTCATCGTAAGGGGCCGAACCAGTATAAACCCTCGTGTTTCTTGTCCCGCATAACCCCTTCAAGCTTCCTAGTTGCGATGGCTCCACGACTAAGTCCTAGCTCAAGGACATCTGCCGTGACAATTCCACGACAGCTTTGCCATTTATGGAAGTTAATCCTGCCCGGACGGGAACCAGGTCCGTGGGAGGAAGATATCCCTGCACCTGGAGCTTGGTTAGTTGGGCGTGGGAGACCGAGCAGCTCTCCCAATCGCCTTTTTGAGGGCCGTGAGGGCGTGAGGAAGAACTGGGAGCGCCAACCATGTTTGCGCGGTTCTCTATGGCCAGCTCCAAGGATTTTTCGCCTGGTTGGGAATGGCATCTGAGATCCAATCTCCTTAACTAGACGCCTTCCATACGCCGTCAGGGTGTTATCTATAAAAACACTTGGACCCTTCGTATTCATCTGATCTGACACGTGGAAGCCGAGGCGAAGGTAGCGCATAAGCCAAAGGATACGATGTTTAATGTGAAGTCGAGGCTGTCCGGAGTATCACGGAGGACCCACCTAACAGAACCGAAGATATAAAAGCCGGATAGTGCGTCATCAGTGAAAATTCGAATACAGTTCTTTTGTTCAAATTGCTTTGGAGTATTCGGAGGAGGAACCCGCCTTGCAATGCCGAAGACGATCTGCACGCCGGACACGTCGTCATTGAAGCATGGTTCGGGGGCTACTGAGGTAGTCCTGGACTAGGGGGTCCATGGGCGTTCGGGCTGTGTGATGTGGTCCGGATTGATGGGTCGTGAAGATACAAGATCGAGGACCTTCTCCTGTGTCCGGATGGGACTCTCCTTTGCGTGGATGGCAAGCTCGGCGTCTGGATGTATGGTTTCCTTCCCCTGTAAACCGACCTTGGACAACCCTAGCCCCCTCCAGTGTCTATATAAACCGGAGGGTTTAGTCCGTAGAGGCAATCATAATCATACATGCTAGACATCTAGGGTTTAGCCATTACGATCTCGGGGTAGATCACTCTTGTAACCTCTATACTCATCAAAGTCAATCAAGCAGGAAGTAGTGTATTACCTCCATTAAGAGGGCCCGAACCTGGGTAAACATCGTGTCCCTTGCCTCCTGTTACCTTTGATCCTTAGACGCACAATTCGGGACCCCCTACCCGAGATCTGCCGGTTTTGACACCGGAAGGGGGGATGGGAGCGAACAGGGCGGCAGTTGCGCCCACCCCATTGCCTTCTTCGATCTGCATGATGCCGACGCGCTCCGTGACCGCTGACAGCTGGAAACCAGCTGTGGCCACGGCAGGGGTGTTGATGCAGGGCAGCAGGCAGGGGATCATCTCAGGGCTTGCAGGGTCGTGAGGCGCGGGGGATTGGGTGGGGTGGTGATCGCCCACCGTTTTTGAAGGCTAACGGATACTGCAGCGCCTCGATCATGGCGTTCTCCATCTCTAGCTGCATGCAGTCCGTGCACGGAGGGGGGGGGGGGGAGAGCGTGCGGCCTGAGTCGGAGAAGCTGAAGAAGTGGGCCACCGGGTCTTCTGTACCAGCATCGGGAGGTGGGGTGGCAGGGCGGAGGGGCAGCAGTGATGTCGCACGCAGAGGAGGCAGAGCATCTTCAGTGGCCACCCTGGCCTGGCCGTGGCCCTGCTTCCCGTGGCCCTCCTTGGCGTGGCACTCGCGGCCAAGCAGGCGGTCTTTCCAGGAGCGCCCCGAGCCGCCGCTGTTGTCGCTGTCTTCGTGGTCGCCCCTTGAGGCCCCGAGGATGGGGCCTCCACAGTCCGCTGTCGGGGCGCGCTGGCTTGAGCGGCGGCCCGGGCCTTGGCCATCTTCGACGCGTGCCACCCACGTACCAGGCTCGATACGTGGCATGGGGCGGTTGTCGTCGTCGTCGGAGGAGGGGAGCCTGCTCTGGCCGGAGTGCGACGATCGGGGCGAGTGCAGGGTCTAGTCCTCCACCAGATCGACGTGCACCAGGAGGTCGTAGCGGTGCACACCTGGTGGCGGGGGGACGCGATGGTCGAGTGGAGCAAAGCCGATCACCTCATCGACGCGGCTGGCGCCGTGCTTGAGCACCCAGAGCGCGCGCCTCGTCAAAATGTGGGCCACGTCCCAGACCAAGAGCTCGCAGGCAAAGTGCTTGGTGTGCCCCCGCTCCAGCGTGCGCGAGTCCAGGTGGTCGATGCGACCGAAGTCGCCGAAAGCCTCCTCTGCCCCCGCCAGGGACTGATGTCTCTTGAAGCTACGTCGGTATTTCCCCAAAGAGGAAGGGATGATGTAGCACAATGGGGGTAGGTATTTCCCTCAGATATGAAACCAAGGTTATCGAACCAGTAGGAGAACCAAGCAACACAACGTAAACAGCCCCGATAACAAATCCTCACAACCCGACGTGTTAAAGGGGTTGTCAATCCCTTCCGGGGTACGGCGCCTCGAGATTGGGAAACGGACGTGAGATAAATTGTAGTAGATTGATAGATCAAACGCCAAATAAAATAAATAAAAATAAAATGCAGCAAGGTATTTTTTTGTATTTTTGGTTTAATAGATCTAAAAATAAATGCAAGAGAAAAGTAGATCGCAAAGGCAAATAATATGAGAAAGAAGACCCGGGGGCCGTAGGTTTCACTAGTGGGTTCTCTCGAGAAAAATAGCAAACGGTGGGTGAACAAATTACTGTTGGGCAATTGATAGAACTTCAAATAATCATGATGATATCCAAGCAATGATCATTATATAGGCATCTCGTCCAAGATTAGTAGACCGACTCCTGCCTGCATCTACTACTATTACTCCACACATCGACCGCTATCCAACATTTATCTAGTGGATTAAGTTCATGGAGAAATGGAGTAATGCAATAAGAACAATAACATGATGTAGACAAGATCTATCTATGTAGAGATAGACCCCCATCGTTTTATCCTTAGTAGCAACGATACATACGTGTTGTTTCCCCTTCTGTCACTGGGATCAGGCACCGTAAGATCGAACCCCTTACAAAGCACCTCTTCCCATTGCAAGATAAATAGATCAAGATGGCCAAAAAAACCCAAATATCGGAGAAGAAATACAAGGCTATAAGCTATCATGCATATAAGAGATCAAAGAAACTCAAATAACTTTCATGGATATAAAAAGATAGATCTGATCATAAACTCAAAGTTCATTGATCCCAAAAAACATACCGCAAAAGAGTTACGCCATATGGATCTCCAAGAGACCATTGTATTGAGAATTCAGTGAGAGAGAGGAAGCCATCTAGCTACTAACTACAGACCCAAAGGTCTACAAAGAACTAACGCATCATCGGAGAGGCACCAATGGAGGTGGTGAACCCCATCAGAGATGGTGTCTAGATTGGATCTGGTGGTTCTGGACTCTACGGCGGCTGGATGAATATTTCGTCGACTCCCCTAGGGTTTTTGGGAATATTGGGGTATTTATAGAGCAAAGAGGTGGTCCGGGGGGCACCCGAGGTGGGCATAACCCACCAGGGCGTGTCTGGGCCTCCTGGCGCGCCCTGGTGGGTTGTGCCCCCCTCGGGGCTCCCCCCAAGCGCAGCCAGGGCCCATTACATTCCTTCTGGTCCATAAAAAATCTCCCTGGAGTTTCGTTGCATTTGGACTCTGTCTGCTATTGATTTCATGCGATGTAAAAAAACATGCAGAAAACAACAACTGACACTTGGCACTATGTTAATAGGTTAGTACCAAAAAATGATATAAAATGACTATAAAATGATTATAAAACATCCAAGATTGATAATATAACAACATTGAACAATCAAAAATTATAGATACGTTGGAGACGTATCAGCATCCCCAAGCTTAACTCCTACTCGTCCTTGAGTAGGTAAGTGATAAAAACAGAATTTTTGATGTGGAATGCTGCCTAACATGTCATATCATATTCTTTTCTTTATAGCATGGAATTGGACTTTTATGTGATTCAAAGCAATAGTCTAGTTTTGACATAATAATTTAGATACTCAAGCATATCAACAAGCAACCATGTCTTTCAAAATATCAACGCTAAAATAAGTTATCCCTAGCCCATCATGCTCAACCATTGATCCATTCATGAAACACACTCGAATATTAGCTACACCCAATACTTAAGTACGATCATATTGCCTCCTAGTTGGTGCTTTTATAAGAGAAGATGGAGACTCAAAATAAAAATTGCATACAGTAAAAGAAAGGCCCTTCGCAGAGGGAAGTAGGGATTTGTAGAGGTGCTAGAGCTCAAAACGAAAAATTAGAGATAAAGCATTTTGGGAGCTGTATCCATCCCACCAACGAAAACGACTTAGAGTTCCCAACACTTTCCATGCTAGATATATCATAAGCGGTTCCCAAACAGAAAATAAAGTTTATTCCTTTTTCCACCATACTTTCACTTTCCATGGCTAGCTGTATCCACGGTTGCCCTCCATACCAACACTTTCCAAGGAATTTATTATTTGACAACATAAATTAAATTCATTTTTGCATTTCGGGAATGGGCATCCCTAAAACCTTTGCCTTACTCTCGTGCAATGACAAGTGAATAAACATTCATCGTGAGAATAACACATCCAACATGGAAAATATTAGCCACCCCTCACCGCTCCGCGAGCAAAACAAACAAACGAAAGAGAAGTTTATTTTGAAAATTAGAGATGGCACATGCAAATTTGCTTAGAACGGCAAAAGAATACTGCATATAGGTAGATATAGTGGACTCATGTGGCAAAACCGGTTTAAAGGATTTTGGATGCACGAGTAGAGATCATACTTGGTGCAAAATGAAGGCTAGCAAAAGATTGAGAAGCGACTGTCAGTGTCAAAACCGGTAGATCTCGGGTAGGGGGTCCCTGTCGGTGTCAAAACTGGCGGATCTCGGGTAGGGGGTCCTGAACTGTGCGTCTAAGGTCGATGGTAACAGGAGACAGGGGACACAATGTTTACCCAGGTTCCAGCCCTCTCTATGGAGGTAATACCCTACTTCCTGCTTGATTGATCTTGATGAATATGAGTATTACAAGAGTTGATCTACCTCGAGATCGTAATGGCTAAACCCTAAAAGTCTAGCCTGCATGACTATGGTAATGAGTCCTTCTCCTCCGGACTAAGTCCTCCGGTTTATATAGACACCGGGAGGATCTAGGGTTACACAAGGTCGGTTACAAAGAAAGGAATCTACACATTTGATCACCAAGCTTGCCTTCCACGCCAAGGAGAGTCCCATCCGGACACGGGTGCAGTCTTCGGTCTTCGTATCTTCGCAGCCCATCAGTCCGGCCCATGGCTAACAGGCCGGACGCCCGAGGACCCCTTAGTCCAGGACTCCCTCAGTAGCCCCTGAACCTAACTTCAATGACAAGGTATCCAACGCATAGATCTGTCTTCGGCATTGCAAGGCGGGTTCCTCCTTCCGAACTCCAAGATAGTCTTCGGACATAATGATCGTGTCCGGACGTAACACACACACCACACACAACCATAGAGAATATAATATTCCATGAGTCCAATCCGCTGACAACTTTTTGCAACATGACATCACGTCCGCCCGGTCATAATTTTGAACCGTTTTTCGTCTGCCGCTACACGTTTCAAGACGCGGTTGCCATTAGCACGTCTTGTCGAAGCAGAGATCGTGTCCCCTCATTGCGGGATTCTCATCAATACGGGCGTGGGTAACCCAACCGTGCCGTTTACACATCCCTTGGGAATAGGCGAGTTTTAAGGCGAGTGGGGAGGCATTCGATATTTACTGCCTTTATAAGGAGATAAAGATTCCCTTTCTTCACCCACGCCTTCTCTTCCTCTCTGTCCTTCCATTCTCGAGCTCCAGCGCCCAAGTTCCCATGTTCTTTTCCATTCCGAGCAAACACCCAACCATGTCCGGATCCGGAGGTCAGGGCAAGTGGATGGCCTCCTCCGTCAAGGAAAAGGACATCGCCGAGCTTCGCGAGGCCGGGTATCTGGCGAAAGAGATAACCCACCGGCTCCCGGCCAAGGGACAAGTCGTCCCCACACCAAAACCCAACGAGAGGGTGGTGTTCCTCCCTCATTTCGTCCGCGGGCTAGGGTTTCCACTCCACCCTTTCGTCCGCGGGCTGATGTTCTATTACGGGCTAGATTTCCGTACTAGCCCCGAACTCCTTCCTCAACATCTCGACATTCATTGTCGTGTGTGAGGCTTTCCTCCGCATCCAGCCCCACTTTGGACTATGGCTCAAAATCTTCAACGTGAAGCCGAAGGTGGTGGATGGTCAACACGCGGATTGCGGGGGAGCCATGGTGAGCAAGATGCCCAATGTCACATGGCCCCAAGGCACGTTCGTGGAGACTGTCAAGGAGTGGCAGAAGCTGTGGTTTTATATCACAGAGCCATGCGGTGCCACTTGGGCCGCCGCTCCCGAATTTAAGTCCAGGGCTCCAATGCAGCTGACCTCCTGGATGGAGAAATGCCCAAATTGGTCTTCATCGGATGAGCTGATGGCGTTGTAGACGCACATTCAAAGCATGGTGAACAAGAACATCAAGCTCGTCGATGTGATCCAGGTTATGCTAGTTCACCAGATCCTCCCTTGCCAACGCTGAACTTCCCCTTTATGGGAATTCGATCTGGAGAAGCACCAGACCTTGTGAGGCTCTTCGGCACCACTCACGAAGATGCCTGGAAGCCGCTCTTCAAAGGCGATGAGAAGCCGCCGGCCATTGACTCGGATCGTGGGCACGATCTTGCCCACCCCGCCAGCGCGGTAAGTCCTCCACATCTCAAGGCGTGCCCTCTACCTGTTTGTCCAAGGAGGGTAACTGAACTTTGCTAATTTATCATTTCAGGAATGGACGGAGAAAGCGGAGCGAATTCATAGTTCGGCTCCGCTGCTCGAAGAGCCAGTCATCCCGCTCCTGGCGAAGATGCTGGTCCCGACGCCCTATCAGCCACCGGAGAAGAAGGCCAAGAAGAAGGCCAAGGGGGGCCGGGGTGGCCTCCGCCCCAAAGGCACTTCAGACATGATGTCCGAAGATAAGACTCACTCCTCTGCCGCCGAAGATGATGACAAGGAGGAGGAGGAAAGCAACCCTCCCCCTGATGGGGGGAGGAAGAAGAGGGCAGCCTCCACAAATCTGGAGGCGGAGGTGCCCAAGAAGGGGAAAGGCTCCCTCGCGGATAAAACCGCGTGGGACATCGACCGCAGTCCGGAGCGACCCTCGCGGAGCAAGCCCCTGGTTGCGTCGTAAGTACTGACAGACTCGTACCCGCCCGTGTATCCGGCCTTTCCTCCTTATTGTATTAACATGGTTAGTTATGCTATTGCAGTCCGGCCCACGACAGCTTCCTGCGAACCTCGTCGGGAGGTTCGCTGGATTGAAAGGCGATGGCCCGCGAGTCACCGCCGGCCGTTCACTCTCCCCCGGCCAGGGGCGACATCGAGGTGTTGTCCCGAAGGACCCTTCCTGGCCGGGGAGAGGTTCCGGAGGTCGTCAGGGCGGCGCCAGAGATCAAGACCTCGGCCGCCGGACACATGGGGGAACAGATCCCCATGGGGACTGATGATGGGGGCCAGGTTCAATTCGACCCCAAACCGAATACGATTTCAGAGACCCACAAGGCTCCGGAATCCGGCAAGTAGCCTCCCTCGAAAGAAGGAGGCGCACCCATCCCGCGGGTGACCTCTGTCCAACCAGACAGACGGGACAATCTGCTGGAAGCGCTACGAGGCGCTTCCATTGTGGATGAACATCGTATCCTTATGGGTATGGTGATTGAGAAGGTTCAGTCCGTCAAAAGCGGACTGACCGAAGCCTGCAGCGGCCTACTGACATGTTTTGAGGTAAGCGACGCAAAAGAGAAAATCCCAATATAGACAGTAACCCCTGAGACACTGTCCGGTGTTCGGAAAGAAAAGCCAGACAGAGGATCAATTAATTTTCGCAGGGAACTAACTAAATGTGTCTTATAAGCAGGTGTCGTTGTTCGCCACGACCTCACATGCTGCCGAAGTCTCCGGACTAAAGCAAAAGCTAGAGCGGGCCGAGGGAGAGCTCAGCCAAGCGAGGAAGCAGCTGGAAGAGCAGCAAGGTATGCAATGACTTGCTATATATTCGGAAAGAATAAATGTTGTGTATTGACTGTGATGCCATGATTTATGTAGGAGCGACGACCGAGGTTGAGGCCCTAAAAAAGGCCCTGGCCGAAGCCGAGGAGAAAGCTGCCAAGGAGCAAGCCGCCCGCAAAAAGCTCAAAGCCATGCTCAACGAGGTCCAGCAAGAGCTCCTGGACGCGGTGAAAAAGTGCGATGCCTTGGAGGGTGATGTTTCGGCTCGAGAGACCGAACTCGCCAAGGCTCGCCAGAGTGCGGAAGAGGCCCGGGTTGAAGCCCAGGGCGCCCTCCAGGAATCCAGGAGGCCAAGAAGATCGCGGCGGGTAAGGCGTTTAGTATGCGAAGCAAGTATGTGAAGAAGAAGTTTTTCTTACTAACCCGAATTCGGAGTTCCCCAGGGGCGTTTGCAGACTTGCCACGCAGCATGTCAGACGCTGCGGAGTTCTTCGGGGCCGAAGAAGGGAGCTCGACGGAGAAGCTGTTCTAGTCGCAATACCTTGCGCCAGAACATCCAGTGCCCTTCACTGATCAGCTGAAACAGCTAGTCGAGCTGCATAGGGTGGCCGAACTGGCCATGGAGGATTTGATAATCCGGCTGTGGCCTGCCGAAGCTATACCCAACAGCTACTTCGGCCTCGTGAAGCGGTTGGTGAATGCATGTCCTCGGCTGGACGTCGTCAAGCAGTCGGTCCGCATCGAGGGCGTGCGCCTGGCCTTCGCCTATGTCAAGGTGTGGTGGGCGAAGATGGACACCGTCAAGCTAGCGACGGAGGGGCCGCCTGAGGGCAAGGAGCACCGCACACCCGAGTGATATTTTGAAGACATCCTGGAGGGGTCCCGCATTGTTGCAGAGCAGTGTGCGAAAGACGTGATCTTTGAATGAATACATTCATATTTTTTCTCGCCCTGTATTATGAAACAAAGACAGTTTATGTAATATTAATGCTTTGTGTTAGATTTTTACCTCATGTGCGGCCGTTTTTATTAAATCTGAGAGTTGGCCAGTCGTCGGCTTCAGCCCCCGTGTAGGTAATACAGGGGTGTTCGGGATGGAATCTAAACACTCTTGATCCAATTATTTGGTCCTTGAAGGAGGTGTTTAGCGCAACGAACAAGGCAATCGGACTATAATGCTTTATCACCCTCACTTAGCCATAGGAGTTCGATAATAAACTTTTAGGCGTAGTTCCTGGTATTCGGAAGTCCGAATTGGGGGATTCTGTAAACACCTGATCGAATAAAAACCGATTCATCGCGTAATGTGGAAAAAACCTCTAGCGATTTGAAACCTCCGAAGAGCTGACCGGCTCTCGCCGCACCATGAAAGTTAGTTTTCGGCTTTCTCTACTGACGTGCTCATCCGGATGAACCAGGGCACAATCACAGTAGTTCTCCCTTTACTACCCTAGCCGATATAGCGGAACGTAAGGTAGTAAGCATAGGAGCCGGGCAACCCAACTATTGACCAAAGACATGATTCGGAGCCAATGCATATAGTGCTAAATTCGGGGTGCCGAACTATACTGTAAAAAGTGTTCGGACTTTGTTGTCGTATTGCGGGGCGCTATAAAGCCCCTGGCGAATATGAAACGTACCAAAGTGTACGGGTGCTATCTGATAAGGTTGCCCATAGGAAAGAAAAAAAGGAAAAGAAAACAGAAAGGGCGCAAAGGTGATAAGCTGGGGCCCTAAAGCTCGGGCCGCGAACTGTTTCCATTGCAATTTTATTAATGCGTCAAAGCGCATTGATACAAATAGTGCGATAAGCAACGGGCTATTTGACATGCCATGACCAAGGGAGAGCTGCGTGTGGGTCCTGAAAACAGGTAGACTGATCATTAAAGAAAACACCTAGAAATTCCCCGGTACGTTTGTACTTCTTGCCAGCTTGGTGTGTTTATCCTTAGACAGGACCGGTGATCAAGCCATCAGGGAAAGCCTGTGGAAAAGAGACCTGAAATGGGGAGAGATAAATAGTGAAAGTATATGTGTCTGGGAGCGGTCGAGCCGTACTATGGATCACAAGGTAGGTATGCCTCCGTCTATGCCCATGGTATTTTGAGTGCGTAGTTATGTACGCGCGGTATGAATTCCGTCACTTGATTGGGGCTGGGACGAAGGCCGAATTGCTAGTCGAGCTCTTGAGGAGCCGAGCTGTCCTGCTGCAGAATGGTCCGGACCCTCTTAATAGTGTCCGGGAGCTTGGCCACCGAATTAAGGTTCTGCTAGAAAAGGCCGCTCTGTGCTTCTGCTGCTAAGGCAGCAATGTGTTCCTCGGTACGGAGGGAACGTTCCGTGTTTCCATTAACTGTTATGACGCCGCGTGGCCCAGGCATCTTGAGCTTGAGCTAAGCATAATGAGGCACCGCATTGAATCGAGCAAATGCGGTTCGTCCGAGCAGTGCGTGATAGCCGCTGCGAAAAGGGACGATATCAAAGATTAACTCTTCGCTTCGGAAGTAGTCGGGAGATCCGAAGACAACCTCTAGCGTAATTGAGCCCGTGCAGTGGGCCTCTACACCTGGTATGGCTCCTTTGAAGGTAGTCTTTGTGGGCTTGATCCATGATGGGTTAATGCCCATTTTGCGCACTGTATCCTGATAGAGCAGGTTCAGACTGCTGCCGCCGTCCATAAGGACTCGCGTTAGGTGGAATCCATCAATTATTGGGTCAAGGACCAATGCGGCTGAACCGCCATGACGGATACTGGTCGGATGATCCCGGCGATCAAATGTGATCGGGCATGACGACCATGGATTGAATTTTGGGGCGACTGGCTCTATCGCATAGACGTCCCTGAGCGCGCGCTTGCGCTCCCTCTTAGGGATGTGTGTGGCATATATCATGCTCACCGTTTTGACCTGAGGGGGAAACTTCTTTTGTCCCCCTGTGTTCGGTTGCCGGGGCTCCTCGTCATCATCCTTGCTTTGTGATCCCTTTTCCTTGTTCTCTGCATTTAACTTGTCGGCCTGTTTAAAAACCCAACAATCTCTGTTGGTATGATTGGAAGGTTTGTCCGGGGTGCCGTGGATTTGGCACGGACGATCGAGTATGCGGTCCAAGCTGGATGGTCCCTGATTGTTTCTTTTATATGGCTTCTTCCGCCGACCGGACTTGGAGCCACTGAATCCGGCTTTGACTGTCGTGTCATCGGTGTTGTCGCCATTGCTTTGGCGTTTGTGTCTGTTGCGTCGGAGCTTGCCGTTGCTATTTTTGCCCTCGGAGGTGCCTATTTCGCTCGCTGTGTTTTTGCTACGGGCCAGCCAACTATCCTCACCCGCACAGAAGCGGGTGATGAGTGCCATGAGGGCTGGCATGGACTTCGGCTTTTCCTGGCCGAGGTGGTAGGCGAGCCATTCGTCACGGATGCTATGTTTAAAGGCCGCTAGGGCTTCGGCATCTGGACAGTCGACGATCTGGTTCTTTTTAGTTAGGAACCTAGTCCAGAATTTCCTGGTTGACTCTCCAGGCTGTTGGACTATGTGACTTAAGTCATCGGCATCTGGTGGAAGTCATCGGCATCTGGTGGCCGGACATATGTACCTTGGAAGTTGTCAAGGAAAGCTTCTTCCAAGTCCTCCCAGCTGCCAATAGAATTTTCAGGCAGACTGTTTAGCCAGTGTCGAGCTGGCCCTTTGAATTTTAGTGGGAGGTATTTGATGGCTTGAAGGTCATCCCCGCGGGCCATGTGGATGTGGAGAATAAAATCCTCGATCCATACTACGGGATCGGTTGTTCCATCGTATGATTCGATGTTTACGGGTTTGAATCCTTCTGGGAATTCATGATCCATTACTTCGTCAGTGAAGCAAAGAGGGTGTGCGGCGCCTCTATATCGGCTGCATCGCAACGTAGCTCTGATGGACTTGGTCTGCGGTTTTCGGCCCGGGTGTGACTAGTTTGTCACGTCCGAATAGATAGCCGTCCTCGCGTGTCAAGGCACGTCCTCGCGATTCGTAGATCGATCTTGTATGTCTTGCTCTACTGTCTAGGTCTTGACGAAGGTCATATGTATAGCCCCGAGCTGTCTTATCCCTGCCTTTACGGCGAGGTGGGACAGTCTAGTTTTCGGCTCGAGTTGCCGTTTTATCCCGACCGCGCGGTATCCGGTCAACCGCATTGCGTGATGGTGGTGCGGGCTCTGGCGCCTCGTCATCAAACTTAGGTAGCAATTTGCGCTTCGGGTAACTTTTGGCTGGGCGTTTAAGGCCATATTCCTCGGCTGCCAGGACATCGGTCCATCTGTCATTGAGCAGGTCTTGATCAGCTTGAAGCTGCTGCTGCTTCTTTTTCAGGCTCCTCGCAGTGGCTATTAGCTGAAGCTTAAAGCGCTCCTGCTCGAGAGGTTCCTCAGGCACGATGAAGTCTTCGTTGCCGAGGCTCACCTCCTCCTCGGAGAGGGGATGATAACTACCGTCCTCCGAGTCTTCTTCTATGGCCTGTTCGTCAGGGCTGACTTGCCCATCTTCCCGACTGTCTTGTTCGGCAGTTTGTTCGTCGGGGTCTTCTGTGTCTTCGGCACCACCCGGTGTGTTATCGTCTCCTGTGCCGGTGTTGCTGTCCTTGCTGTGGCGCAATTTAGAGCAGCGCCGCTGATGACGGCGCTTTGGTTGTGTTTAGGAGGGTCATCCTTTGCTAGGTTCTCCTTGTCGTCGCCGCTATTATCTTTTGGCGCATCTACCATGTATACATCATATAAGGAAGTGGCCGTCCATCGTCCAGTGAATGACGGGTTTTGGGCCTCCTCGTCTCCGGCATCGTCGTCCATACCGTTGATGTCTTCGGAGTCGTAATCGGGCGTGTCGGTTAGGTCTTCGACAATGGCTATGAAGTGGGCGGTGGGTGGGAAACGAAATTCTCCATCATCCGCCTCCAGCTCAAACCGGATAAAATTCGGCTGAGAGTTCTCCGCTAGAGATAGATTCTTTAACGAGTTTAGCACATCGCCTAAAGGTGAGTGCCGGAAGATGTCCGTGGCGCTGAATTCGGCGATCGAATATGCGGACGCACATGACTCGGAGCTTATAGCCGGAAAAGAGTCCGAGGTTCCGATGACACATGCCTCACCCAAGGTTAGGAGTGTGTGCGGCTCCAACGCTGCAGAGTCTGCGGCCTCCGCGGGGGGGTTGAACTTCCCGTCCTTGGATGGCGTGATCTGCTCTGGATCTAAGGCCAGAGCGGTTACAGGTGCGACTTCCTGAGTGTAGTCCGATGACAGATTTAAGTCATGTTCATCATGGCGACGGGGAGCTACTGCTGCGGTCCTGAATCCGTCGAAGATCAAGTCTCCGCGGATGTCCGCGACGTAGTTCAAGCTCCCGAATCTGACCTGATGGCCAGGGGCGTAGCTATCGATCTGCTCCAACTGGCCAAGCGAGTTGGCCCGCAGTGCGAAGCCGCCAAACACGAAGATTTGTCCGGGTAGGAAGGTTTCCTCTTGGACAGCATCGTTGATTGGAGGGGCCATCAAACCTTTTGGGGACGGCACAGCGGAACTCTCAGTGAAAGCACCAATGTCGGTGTCAAAACAGGCGGATCTCGGGTAGGGGGTCCCGAACTGTGCATCTAAGGTCAATGGTAACAGGAGACAGGGGACACAATGTTTACCCAGGTTCGGGCCTTCTCTATGGAGGTAATACCCTACTTCCTGCTTGATTGATCTTGATGAATATGAGTATTACAAGAGTTGATCTACCTCAAAATCTTAATGGCTAAATCCTAAAAGTCTAGACTGTATGACTATGGTAATGAGTCCTTCTCCTTCGGACTAAGTCCTCCAGTTTATATAGACACCGGGAGGATCTAGGGTCACACAAGGTCAGTTACAAAGAAAGGAATCTACACATTTGATCACCAAGCTTGCCTTCCACGCCAAGGAGAGTCCCATCCGGACACGGGTGCAGTCTTCGGTCTTCGTATCTTCGCAACCCATCAGTCCGGCCCATGGCTAACAGGCCGGACGCCCGAGGACCCCTTAGTCCAGGACTCCCTCAGTCCCGAACTGTGCGTCTAAGGATCGAAGGTAACAGGAGGCAGGGGACATGATGTTTACCCAGGTTCGGGCCATCTTAATGGAGGTAATACCCTACTTCCTGCTTGATTGACTTTGATGAGTATAGGGGTTACAAGAGTAGATCTACCTCGAGATCGTGATGGCTAAACCCTAGATGTCTATCCTGTATGATTATGATTGCCTCTACGGACTAAACCCTCCGGTTTATATAGACACCAGAGAGGGCTAGGGTTGTACAGAGTCGGTTTACAGAGAAAGGAATCTTCATATCCATACGCCAAGGTTGCCTTCCACGTCATGGAGAGTCCCATCCGGACTCAGGGGGAAGCCTTCTATTCTGTATCTTCATGGCCCACCAGTCCGGCCCATGTCACATAGCCCGGACGCCCGAGGACACCTTAAACCAAGACTCCCTCAGTAGCCCCTGAACCAGGCTTCAATGACAATGTGTCCGGCATGCAGATTGTCTTCGGCATTGCAAGGCGGGTTCCTCCTCCGAACACTTCAAAGTAGTTTGACCAAAAGAACTATATCCGGCTCTGTACAATAGTTACAACCCTGAACCACAAGGGCAAAATACTTAAACAAAAAATAGGTTATGTCTCCTGACAACTTTTTCGGTGAGGCATTGTGTTCTGGCCTTATTATTATTTCGAACCGTTTTTCAGCCTCCCGCTTCGCGTTTCGAGACGCGGTATTCATTGACACGTCTCGTCAAAGCAGAGATCGTGTCCCCTTATTGTGGGATTTCCATCAATACGGATTTGGGTAATCCAACCGGGCCACTCGCACGACTCCTGGGGAATAGGCAAGTTTTAAGGCTCATGGGTGGACGCTTGATATTCACTACCTTTATAAGAAGATAGAGATCCGCTTTTCACCCCACGCCTTCTTCCTCCCCAGCCCATCTATCCTTGAGCTCAAGCGCCCCAGGTTCAACCCCTTCCGTCCCCAACTAACACTCCGACCATGTCCGGATCTGGAGCACAGGGAAAGTGGATGGCCTCCTCCGTCATGGAGGAGAACATCAAGGAACTCCGGGAAGCGGGGTATTTAGCCAAAGAAATCGCCCATCGGCTCCCTGCCAAAAAGCAGATCATTCCCACACTGGAGCCCAATGAGAGGGTAGTATTCATCCCCCACTTTCTTGGCGGGCTAGGGTTTCCTCTCCACCCTTTGGTCCGTGGACTCATGTTCTTTTACGGGCTAGATTTCCATGATCTAGCCCCAAATTCATTCCTCAACATCTCGGCGTTCATCGTCGTGTGCGAGGCATTCCTCCGCATTCCCCCCACTTTGGCCTATGGCTCAAGATCATCAATGTGAAGCCGAAAGTGGTCGAGGGTCAACACGCGGAGTGCGGGGGCGCCATGGTGAGCAAGCTCCCTAATGTCACCTGGCCCAAGGGGACCTTCGTAGAGACCGTGAAGGGGTGGCAGCAGGAGTGGTTCTACGTTACGGAACCTCATGATGCCACATGGGCCGCCACTGCTGAGTTCAAATCCGGTCCACCAATGTGGCTCACATCATGGCTCAATAAGGGCCTGGATTGGGCGTCATCCGACGAGGTGATGACGCTGCAAAAGCGCATCAAGAGCATGATAGAGAAGAACACCAGCCTTGCCAGTGTGATCCAGGCGATGCTTTTTTGCCGGATTCTCCCCTGCCAACGCCGGACTCTCCATATGTGGGAGTTTGATCCGGCAAGTCCCCGGACCTTCAAGTGGTTCTTCGGCACGAAGCACGAAGATATATGGAAGCTGCTTTTTAAGAGCCAAAAGACGTGGCCACCAACGACCGAAGATCTCGGCCATGACTGCGCTCATCTAGCCACTCGAATAAGTTTTTCAGATTTCTAATCATGTCCTTGATTTGTAGATCCAAGGAGTAAGTTTAAGTCTTCCCCTTGTCCCCCAGGGCTGGACGAAGAAGGCAGAGCGGATCCAGTGTCCGGCTCCCCTGCCCAAAGACCCACCTATTCCTCTTCTAACGAAGATGCTGGTTCTGGCACCGTACCAGGCACCGGAAAAGAAGGCCAAGAAGAAGGGCAAGGAGGTCAGAAGTGGCCTTCGTCGCAAAGGCACTTCGGACATAACATCCGAAGATACCGAAACTCTCTCCTCCCACGAGGGAGATGAAGACGAGGAGGAAGAGGAGGAGAACAATTCTCCCCCTAAGGGGTGAAAGAAGAAAAGGGGGGCTTCCGCGGACCTAGAGGCGGAGGCGTCCAAGAAGGGAAAACTCTCCCTTTCAGACGATTAGGAATCAGACGTTGAAGCCGTCCCCGAGTGGAACCCCAGGCCGAAGCCCTCGGCCGAATCGTAAGTATTTAAAGATAATGTACATATCCGGATTTATGCCTTGTGATTCTAACACACGGAATCACGTATTGTAGTCCGGCTCGTGATCTCCCCCAACGATCATCGTCATCTGGGAATTCACTGGGCTCGAACATGATGGAGAGCGAGTCGCCTCCACCGGCCTCCCCACCCACTGCTACGGACAACACCGAAGTGTTGTCCCGAGGGACCCTTCCAGGCCATGGAGAGGTGCGGGGAGCCGTCAAGGTTTTGCCAGAGGGTAATACCTATGCTGCCAAAAACATGGGGGAACCGACCCCCATGGAGACTGGCGACGGGGGCCATGCCCACTTCGGCCCCCAACCAAATGTCATTCCGGAGACCCACACGGCTCCGGGATCAGGTGAGCGGCCTCCTTTGAAGGGAGCGGGGCGCGTCAACTCCACCGGTGACCTCTGTCAATCCGGAGGCGCCGGATAATCTAGTGGAAGCGCTTCAGAGCGCTTCCATTGTGGAAGAGCATCGTACCCTTATGGGTACGATAGTGGAAAGGGTTCGGTCCACTAAAAATGGATTGAACGAGGCCTATACCAGCCTTTTAACAGGCTTTGAGGTATGGGATGTAATACTTTTTAACTATATAAAAGGGATGCCTGTGTATAGTTAGTAGCCCCTGAGACTCTGTTCGGCGTTCGTGAAGAAAGGTCGAACAGAGGATCGAATAGTTCTCGCAGGAGATGAACATACATGTCTATTCGAGCAAACAGGTTTCGAAGTTAGCGGCAACTGCCCATGCCGCCAAAGTATCCGAGCTAAACCGGAGGTTGGAGCGGGCCGATGAAGAGCTCATCCGCACCAACAAACGATTGGAGGAAAAGCAAGGTATGCGGTACCTATTCACATCTGAAATGATATGACTTGTTGTTTTGTTATCTTGCTGAGTTTTTTAATTATGCTCACAGTTGACGCATCTGAGGTCGGGACCCTCAAGAACGCGTTGGCCGAAGCCAAGAAGGAGGCGGAGGAGGAACGAGCCGCCCGCCAAAAGCATGAATCAAGGGTGGAGGAAGTCCAGCAAGAGCTCAGGGATGCCATAAGAAAATGTAAGTCCTTGGAGTGCAAGATTACGGATCAAGATTCCGAACTTGCTAAGGCCCTCCAAAGCACGGAGGAGGCCCGGGTTGAAGCCGAAGGCGCCTGTCGGGAGATCCAAGAGGCCAAGCAGATCACGGCGGGTAAGGCCTTTAATATGCAGAGCAAATCTGTGAGGAGAAGGTACCTTTTACTGACCCGGGTTTGGAGTTCTCCAGGAGCATTTGCGAATCTGCCCCGGAGTATTGCTGATGCTATGGAGTTCTTCCGAGCCGAAGAGGGGAGCTCGACGGAGAAGCTGTTCTGGTAGCAGTACATTGCGCCAGAGCATCCGGTGCCCCTCAACGATCAGCTGAAATAGTTGACCGAACTGCATAGGGTGGCCGAATTAGCTATGAAGGATATTATAATACGTCTCTGGCCTGCTGAACCCATACCCAGCAGCTACTTCGGGCTCGTGAAGCGGCTAGTCAGTGCCTGCCCCGGCTGGATGCTATAAAGCGGTCGGCCTGTATCGAAGGTGCCCGGATGGCCTTCGCCCGTGTCAAGGTGCAGTGTGCAAGGACCACCGCACGCAGGAGCGGTATTTTGATGAAGTCTTGGAAGGGTCCTGCATTGTAGAGGGCCAGTGTTCGAAGGACATTATTTTTGAATGAATGTATCCGTGCCGCCCGAACGTTGTATTATGAAACAAGGCTTATGTATAATATGTTGCTTGTTTTGCCTAGAATTCTTTTTCTCCTGTGCGGCCGTTTACGGTATCTGAGAGTTGGCCAGTCGTCGACTTCAGCCCCCATGTAGGTAGTACTAGGGTGTTCGGAATAACACCTGGACACACTTGACCCAACGGCTTGGTCCTTGAAGGAGGTGTTAGTGCGGTGAACCAGGCAATCAGACTATGTGGCTTTATCGCTCTCACTTAGCCATAGAAGTTTGACAATGATGGAAACTCTCCCTTTCAGACGATTAGGAATCAGACGTTGAAGCCGTCCCCAAGTGGAACCCCAGGCCGAAGCCCTCGGCCGAATCGTAAGTATTTAAAGATAATGTACATATCCGGATTTATGCCTTGTGATTCTAACACACGGAATCACGTATTGTAGTCCGGCTCGCGATCTCCCCCAACGATCATCGTCATCTGGGAATTCACTGGGCTCGAACATGATGGAGAGCGAGTCGCATCCAAACCGGGGGAATTAGTGTCTCCGCGAAGGAGGATAATCGGGGAGAAGAATCTAGAATCCCCTCTCCCCAAGGAAGGAAAAGGACCGCCTATGAAGACTTGGAAACGAGGGTTTCCAAACGAGGGAAGAAACCTTCGACAGGGGGCCCTGCCCCGGAGGGTATCCTTACCGCACAGTGCCCGCAAGGGGGTCAGCCCTCCACCAAGCTATAAGTGAACAAGAGTATTTTGGCAGATATATCCTGCTTTATCTCCGAGGACAATAACCGAGACATATATCTTGCAGCCCGGCTCGTAGCCCTTCTCGACAGAGTTCGTCTTCGGGGGATCTTCTTCTGGAGATGATGGAGAGCGAAACGCCTCCCCCTACCTCCCCACCTCATGGGGCGGACGACCCTGAGGTGTCGTCACGGAGGATTTCTCCTGGTCCGCCAAGGCCAGAAGGTAACCCTTCGGCCACCCGAAGTCCGGAGTATTTCGGCTCCTAAGGAGAGCAATACAAAGAGTCCGGGGCTGTCTAGTGCCCAACCGGATGCACTGATGGGTCTTCTGGAGCAAGTGGCTATCTCAGAGGCGCATCGTACTTTAGTGGGTACGGTGGTTGAGAGGATTTCATCCGCCAAAAGTGGGTTGCATGAAGCTTTTACGAGCCTGCTAAGAGGCTTTGAGGCACGCAAAATAATATATATATATATTTTGACGGTACCGCACACGCTAGGTGTGCTGTATACAGATAGTAGCCCCTGAGACTTTGGTTGCCGTCCAGAGGCGGTAAATAGAGGATCATAGTCCCAGGTAATAATCCCGCTACTTTCATGTGCAGGCGGCGGAGGGTCCGGTGGCTGGCCGGACTGCTGAGTTTACCGAACTGAGGCGGCAGCTTGACGCGGCAGATGCTGATATCGCGCTTGTGAACAAGCGGCTTGACGAGGCACAGGGTATGTATTTTCGGTTGGTCAATAAATATTAAGAGGAGCATGATGCTAGTATCTATAATATGCTGTGACTGCAGATGGAGCTGCCGCTGTGGAGACCCTTCGGGCGGAACTTGCCCGAGCCAAGGGACAAGCTAGGAGAAGTGATGCGGCCGTCCTAAAGGCGGCCGAAGAGCTAAGAGCCGAACGGGCTGCTCATCGCCAGAGCGAAGATAAAATAGCCAAGATGGCTTTTGAGCTGAAAGATACCGCCGGCCGATATGAGCTTCTTGAAAAGGAAAGCCAAGCGAAAGCGACTGACCTAAAGAAAGCCATGGAAGCAGCCAAGGAAACCCGCTCTAAAATCAGAGCGGCGAAGGAGGAGCCATTTTGTTGCGGATGAAGTTCGGAGATCCGAAGTATGCCCCTCTGGATCAATTATGGAGTGCCACAGATGCGTACTTGGACTTGGCAACGAGTGCTGCTGATGCGACTGAATTCTTCAAAGATCAGAATGATCATGAAGTGGAAAGGTTGTTCTGGTCGCAGTTCAGTGCTCCGACGCGTCCGCTGTTGCTAAATGAACAAATGGCCGAGTGGGCCGAGCTCCATAGGTTGTCCGGACTTGCCATGAGGTCTGTCGTGGATCATCTTTGGCCGAAGGGACCAAGGCCGAACAGTTATTTTGGTTTAGTGCAACTATTCCTTGGTGTTGTGCCGCATATCGACGCTGTAAAGAGTTCAGCGTGCATAGAGGGTGCGCGGATGGCTCTTGCCCGTGTTAAGACATACTGCGCAGAGCTGGAGGCCACCGCTATTGCAACCCGGGTCCGGCCGTAGGCCAGGTCTCAGCCGAGCACTATTTTGAAGAAGTCCTAGAAGGCGCTCGTTTAATAGAGGCTCAGTGCTCGAAGAGTATCATGTTCGAGTGACATGTATCCCAATTGTAAAAATGATGCTATTTGGATTATAAAGGCTGTGTTTATACTTTTGCCTGAAAGTATTATGATGCCTCCTGTGCGGCCATTTATGTATGTATATAACCTAAAAGTTTGCAGTCATCGGCTTCAGCCCCCACGCATATAATGCGGGGGTGTTCATAAAAGTGCGTATTCACACTTGATCCAACGTCTTGGCCCATTAAGGAGGTGATAGCGCGGCGAACAAGGCAATCGGACTATATAGCTTTAACACTTTCACTTAGCCATAGGAGTTTGACGGTGGGGCTACTATATAGCCCCTGGTACTTCCGCGCTCATCCGAATACGGTGCACGTACATACATGATCGGGAAACCGGTCCTTCGTTAATGCAGAGGAATCGCGAGGATTCCGCTGAGTCATCGAGTGGTTGACCAGTCTCGCGCTTAATCATGACAGTCACTTTTCGGCTTTCTCTACTGAGGTGCTCATCCCGATGAACCAGGGCACAATCATAGTAGTTCTCCTGGTGCCACCTTAGCCGATAGAGAGGAACGTAAGGTAGAAAAACACGGGAGCCGGGCAAACCCAACTATTGACCAAAGGCATGATTCAGAGCTGATGCATATAAGGCCAAACTCGCGACGCCGAACACTCCCTAAGGTAATCGGACTTTACAACATATACTAGGCTGAGTAACGCCCTCGATAATGAGCCCTGAATTTCCAGCTACGTGCATTAATCTGACGTGACAAAATGCCAATAACGCCTGCATCCCTCTCGGTTGTGTTGAGTATCCGGGGGGTGTGAAGCAACAAGAGACAGTAAAAAAGGTTTACACAGGGTCTTAATCTAAAAAGAAACCTTTGAGCGGGGCCCTGCTGCACGTCTGCGCCTGTGTCTCCGTTGTGCCGTATCCTGGAAGGGTGTAGCACGATGATCATCTGTAAAAGAGAAAAACCCAGGTGAAAGTCTTCGTGCGAACAATTGGTTATTCTTAATGAACCATTAAAATGCGATCTATTATTGTATTAATAGGGTCAAGCCGAACTGTAGCCCTTTTTACACGCAGGAAGCCCCTAGCACCACCTATGGGGGTATATCCATCGACGCAATCTCAGGTTTATCTGAGCTGTTACAGCTAGTGGTGCGCCGGACTCGTCTAGCCGTGTCCGCGGTCTTGACGACCGATCATTTATTCTGGTTGGAGAGGCCGTTCAGTGTTCGGCTGCTAGAGCCGCCACATATTCCTCCGCGCGTAAGGAACGCTCTATGTTTCCGCTAACTATGATGATGCCCCGTGGACCGGGCATTTTAAGCTTAAGATAAGCGTAATGCGGTACTACATTAAAACGAGCGAAGGCCGTTCTTCCGAGTAGTGCGTGATGGCCGCTTTGGAATGGAGCAATGTCGAAGGTTAATTCTTCGCTTCGGAAGTTGTCGGGAGAACTGAATACAACCTCTAGTACTAGAGAGCCCGTGCAGCGGGCCTCTGGGCCTTGTATTACTCCTTTAAAGGTAGTATTGCTTTGGCTGATTCTTGTCGGGTCTATCCCCATTTTGTGGACGGTGTCCTGATATATCAGATTAAGACTACTGCCGCTGTCCATAAGGACTCTGGTGAGATGGTATCCATCAATTATTGGGTCTAGCACCAAGGCAGCCGATCCTCCGTGCTGGATACTAGTCGGGTGATCCCTGCGATCAAAAGTGATCGGGCAGGCCGACCAAGGGTTGAACTTGGGGGTGACAGGTTCCACCGTGTATACGTCTCGGAGTGCGCGCTTGCGCCTCCTCTTCGGTATGTGAGTTGTGTAAATCATGTTCACTATTTTGACCTCTGGTGGATATTTTTTCTGTCCCCCAGTGTTTGGCTGGCGAGGCTCATCCTCGTCTTCACTTGGTGTCTCCCTCCCCTTGTGTTCGCCGTTTAGCTTGCCGGCCAGCATGAAGACCCAACATTCTCTGTTGGTGTGATTTGCAGGTTTGTCGGAGGTGCCACGAATCTGACATAATCTGTCTAGAATCTTGTTTAGGCTGGATGGTCCATCTTTGCTGCCTCTAAATGGCTTTTTCCGTTGACCGGGTCGAGAGCCCCTGAATCCGGCGTTTACCGCTGTATTGTCTGGGCTGTCTTTATTGTTTTGACGCTTGCTTTTATTGCGTCACGGTTTCCCGTTGCCATCCCTGACTTCGGATGTGCCTGGGTCGCTGGTGCCGCTGCGGGCCAGCCAACTGTCTTCGTCCGTGCAAAAGCGGGTCATAGGGCTTGTTAGGGCTGCCATTGTCCTCGGTTTTTCCTGGCCGAGGTGTCTGGCGAGCCATTCGTCCCAGACACCGTGCTTGAAATCCGCTAAGGCTTCAGCATCCGGGCAGTCGACGATTTGATTCTTCTTCGTGAGAAATCTGTTCCAAAGCTTTCGGGCTGACTCTCCGGGCTGTTGAATTATGTGACTTAAATCGTCTGCATCCGGAGGTCGGACGTAGGTCCCTTGAAAATTAGCCCTAAAAGCATCCTCAAGCTCCTCCCAACTTCCAATTGAGTTTTCGGGGAGACTTTTCAGCCAATGCCGAGCTGGTCCTTTCAACTTGAGGGGCAGGTATTTGATGTCATGGAGATCATCTCCGTGAGCCATGTGAATGTGAAGGATAAAGTCCTCAATCCAAACCCCAGGATCCATCGTTCCGTCGTATGCCTCTATGTTCACGGGTTTGAATCCCTCTGGAAATTCATGATCCAGCACCTCATTGGTGAAGCATAGGGGGTGCGCGGCACCCCTGTATTTGGTTGTGTCATGGCATTCTTCTGACGGTTGTGGTGTTTGGTTTTGATTCCGAGCTGTTATTCGGTCAGTATAGTCGTTTGGGCGGCCATGATTCTGTGCCGGAGCGCGCTTCCTAGATCCGTAGATGGACCTGGCCATACCAACTTTTTTATGCAGGTCCTCACGTAAATCGTGCGCGGACTTGTGTGCGACGTTGTTAGCCACCCTGTCGCGGCCACGGGGTGGTCGATCCGGCTGATCGACCATTTTATTTTTCTGCTGAATGGGCTCTAAAGCCTCGTTGTCGAATTCAGGCAGCAGCTTGCGCTTTGGATAGCTCTTTATGTGGCGACTGCCACCATACTTTTCTTCGGTGTCAAGCACCTTGTTCCATCTGCTGTTAAGCGTATTCTGCGCAGCCTTAAGCCTTTGCTTCTGCTTCTTCAGGCTCCTCGCGGTGGCAATAAGCCTTCTATGGAGGTTCTCTTATTCCAAGTGCCTTTCCGGGATGATGTGTGCATCGTCGTCCGGACTGTTCTCCTCTCCGGAGACCGGTTGATGAGCTTTACCCTCGTCGTCACCGTGATCGGACAGCGGTTCTGTACTATGTCCGCCGGCTGCTTGCTCATCCTGCTCCATCGCTGGGTCCATGTGGTCGTCGTTTCCCTTGGGGTCGACCGGGGTATTATTCTTTCTTGCGTTGTTATCACTGTTTTTGCTGAGGAGGGATTTGGAGCGGCGCCTATGTCGTCACTTTGGTTGCTTTTCGAGGGAATTATCCTTCGCTGCATCCTTTCGTTCCTCGTCGTTGTTTTCTTTGGGGGTATCCACCATGTATATATCATATGATGAAGTGGCTGTCTAGCGCCCTGTGGGGGTGGTTCCGGTTCCTCTCCTGCATCGTCGTCCATACCGTCGATGTCTTCGGAGTTGAAATCAAGCATGTCGGTTAAGTCGTTGACAGTGGCTATTAATTGGGTGGTGGGTGGGGAACGAATTTCTTCGTCATCCGCTTCCCACTCGAGCCGGACATAGTTCGGCCAAGGATCTCCTGACAAGGAGAGGGACCTTAATGAGTTTAGCACGTCTCCCAAGGGCGAGTGCTGAAAGATATCCGCGGAGGTAAACTCCATGATCGGTGCCCAATCAGATTCGATAGGCACGGACGCAAGCGGTTCGGAGCCTGTGGCCGGGGACGAATCCAAGGGTTCGGTGACAC
The DNA here is from genome assembly GCF_002575655.3 of Aegilops tauschii subsp. strangulata. Classification (NCBI taxonomy): domain Eukaryota; kingdom Viridiplantae; phylum Streptophyta; class Magnoliopsida; order Poales; family Poaceae; genus Aegilops; species Aegilops tauschii. The sequence goes on from NC_053037.3 coordinate 138,874,391, forward strand.
AGCTCTCATAGGAGGTGAAGTCAGTATTCGGCTCTATCGCCGCTGAGTGCGTGGCCTCCGTGGCGGGGTCTATCCACCCGTCCTCGGACGACACGATCTGCTCCGGATTGAGGGCCGGAGTAGCCGCAGGTGTGATCTCCCGAACACCGTCCGACGGCTGAGCTAAGTCACGCTCGTCGTGACTGTGCGGCGCACCTGACATGGGTTCGAATCCGTCGAAGATCAAGTCTCCGCGGATGTCGGCAGTATAGTTCAAGCTTCTGAACCTGACCTGATGGCCATGGGCGTAGCTATCGATCTGCTCCAGATGGCCAAGCGAGTTGGCCCGCAGTACGAAGCCGCCGAGTACGAAGATTTGTCCGGGGAGAAAAACCTCACCCTGGATCGCATCGTTACTGATGATCGAAGGAGCCATTAAGCCTTATCATGACAGCACAGTGGAACTCTCAATGAAAGCACCAATGTCGGTGTCAAAACCGGCGGATCTCGGGTAGGGGGTCCCGAACTGTGCGTGTAAGGAGGATGGTAACAGGAGGCGGGTGACACAATGTTTACCCAGGTTCGGGCCCTCTCGATGGAGGTAATACCCTACTTCCTGCTTGATTGATCTTGATGATATGAGTATTACAAGAGTTGATCTACCACGAAATCGTAGAGGCTAAACCCTAGGAGGTACCCTATGATTATGATTGTTGTTTTTCCTACGGACTAAACCCTCCGGTTTATATAGACACCAGAGGGGGCTAGGGTTACACAGAGTCGGTTACAAGGGAGGAGACCTACATATCCGAATTGCCAAGCTTGTTTTCCACGCAAAGGAGAGTCCCACCCGGACACGGGACGAAGTCTTCAATCTTTTATCTTCATAGTCCAACAGTCCGACCAAAGTATATAGTCTGGCTGTCCGAGGACCCCCTAATCCAGGACTCCCTCAATGAGATCAACCAATAATTCAAATACCATATACTCAAAATGTCCATAACCGGGGACATGGCTAATCATGATTAGTTTGTACACTCTGCAGAGGTTTGCGCACTTTTCCCCACAAGACTCGATCTCCTCCGTTGAATTCCTCGCACTGCCTGATGTTTGAGAACCGGATGATCGAGACATAGTCTTTCCAAAGAGGTCCCCTTAACCGACAGATAGGCCGGTACACCTGAAATCCACCACATCTGCTAGCCTATCATGGAAAGGTTTCCCGCAACTTACTCAACTATGCTAGAGCCCATAATGGCTTGTGGCTGCACACGGAAGTTTCTAGCATGAATAATCTTATGAACCCTTTTAGCCTGGGTGGCATTCCATAGGATGATCACACGGGTACCCCGGGATCTCCTAGGACAACACTGGATTCCCCAGGTGCCCGCAACCAATCCACCCAGATGTGTATTAAAGTAGCCACCTTAAGTTTCCCTCAATTATTATTACTCTAGAAAATTTCATGAATCTCACATACCAATCCCCATCTACGAGCATGGCTAAGCAATATGAGCATAACGTATATTTCCCGGGGTGATCAAAAGTAATAGGTTCCTACCTCATCAACTACATAGCAATAACCACATGTTCCCAATCCTAATCTTGCAATATTTGAGGGTTGAAACTAATGCATAAAAACTGGGTAATAAAGGGATTTGATCAAAGTGTAACTTGCCTTGCTGACGATCGGAAAACCCTAGAGATTCGTAGTAGCAAGCGTCGCACTCCGAATTCTCTATCGTAGACAAACAATAGCATACATAAGCACTCCAGCATAAGATGCAAAGGTAAAACCAAATAAAAAAATATAAACAAAAAGTTCAAGTGAAGAGCTTTGATTTGCAAAAAGAATCAATCAAATCGGAATTACGAAACTCAAGTTATGATCGAAACAAACTCAAATTCAAATCTGTTTGAAACCAAATTTTAAACTTTCAAAAACATGTTTAAGTTGATTATCTGAACATAGGGGATCGTAAGGAAGAATTTGGCGTTGGTTTCGTCGGATTTGGATAATCGAGCAAAAAGTTGTGATCGTTTGAACAACAGGGACTAATCTGCAAAGAAAATAATTACGGATGGGTCCCTGGCTGAAAATAAAATAGAAAAAGAAAAATCTATCGGATGAACGTCCGCTACAGAACCTAATCTAACAAATCTGTTCTCTACAGAACCCTAACGAACGAACAATCGCTAAATAGATCGAACTGAAAAAATTAACCGAAAACTAACCGGACCCTAAAGAAAAACCGGTAAACCGGGGCGGTTTTCTTTACCAATTCACGGTGGTTCGACGTCGGCGGCGGCGGCGGCTCTCCGGCGACGGCGATGAGGCAAACGGCGGTGGCGGCACTGCTGCTGCGAGGGGGCGGTGCGGGCTGGTGAGGAGGAAAAGGCGGGGAGTGGCGGCTTATAAAGGCGGGGAGGGGTGCGGCGGCTTGCGCGAGGGGGCAGGGACGGGGCGGAGTCCGGCTCGGCCACGGGTGGCTAGCGGCGACGTCGTGCGGTGGCGGGAGTCTGCCTCGCGGTCGGGGCGACGCGGGCGTGGAGCTGGGCCGCGGCCAGGCTGGGGCTAGGCCGGCCCATTTCGGTCCGAAACTTTTTTTAAAAACTTTTTTTCAGAGAGACGAAAAAGCAAAAAACATAACAAAAATATTTTCAAAAATTCCAGAAAAATTCACATAATTCCCTCCTAATATTTTGACTAATGTGAACATTTTACTGGACCTAAATGCCTAAAATAAAATAAACATTTTTAGTAATAAATAAATAAACACGCAAATAAAATCAAATAAAAACATATTTTTATTCAAAATTAAATTCCCAATATTTCTTTGCTGTTTTTGAAGAAGTCATATTATCTTCTCTCATTATTTTATTTATTTGAAACAATTGGAAAATAATTTCGAATAAAACACTATGATCAAGTTTGCCAATTTTGAAAATTCAAAAATGGATTTTTTGTGAAAACCTCCAATCTTTCAATTGGTCCTTGAGTTGCTTAAGGTTTCTAGGATCAAAATTCAAATAAAGCAAATTAAAAAATGCACGAATTATGGATGCATATGATGATCTAATGAATAACATCCAAATTGAAAGTTGCGATGTTGCAAACCTACCCCCCTTAAGATGAATCTCGCCCTCGAAATTCAGGTTGGCTAGCAAAAAGGTGTGGGTGGTCTTTCCGGAGGTCTTCTTCTCGCTCCCAGGTGGCTTCCTCCTCGGTATGATGGCTCCACTGAATTTTGCAAAACTTGATAGCCTTGCTGCGAGTGACTCGGTTGGCCACTACAAAAAAACACTTCCATGATGATACGTGTTTGTCACAGTAGGTCACGTTTTCTGTCATGCATGTACATCCATGACGATTTTATGACAGAATCAAGATAGTCATACCTGTGCTGTCGTAGAAGTGTTCCATGACATTACCAAAATTATCATCACGGAAGTGTCCACTTCCATGACGATAAATCGCGCGTCATAGTGCTTTCGTCAAGGGTGACCGACATGTGGCATCCACCGTAACAGGTCGCCGTTAAGCTATCGGTCCAGTTTTGTATCCGATAACCCGTTAACAGCCCGGACCAATGGGTATTTTCCACGTGTAAAATTCTCATTGGCTAGAGGAAACACGTGTTGGCTCACCGTTGGGACAGATGTCATCCATTCATTGGAAAGGAGGCGCCTATGATATGTCGACACGTGGCACGGCCCAACAGAGGCCCATTTAGGTGAAAAGGCCGGCCTGTTTGACTTGGTTAAAAGGTAATGGGCCGGCCCACGGAAAGCCTGTTAACGACCTGTTCGTATATAGCCCATTTACGACCCGCTAACTACCGGCCCGTTACGGCCTATCGGAATTAAGCCCAGTAGCTTCATCTGGGCCGTCCAATATGATTCCAGCCCATTGTAACTTCCGGCCCATGTATGGCCCATGATGTCTTTCGGCCCATATGAGGCCCTTTATAACTCTCGGCCCATTAAAGGCCCGAGATGAAACTGGCCCATAATGAACAGTGTATCGCTTTATACCCATTAACGGCCCATTATTCCGTCAGCCGTTTCCAGCCTGCGTTAACTTTTGGCCTTCTAAGGGCCCATTTATTCTTGGGCTCATTTCTAAAATTCGGTTAGATATGGTCCTTTACTGGCCTGTTCCGTTTGTGGGCCAAATACAGCCCGTGGTTACACTCGGTCCGTTTGTGGCCCATTAACCCGTTGGGCTGTTTTCATAGCGTTATCAAATACGGCCCGTTATGGTCCAAGAATAGTATGGCCCATGTTTGGCGAAATGATTATACGCCCCGTAGAAGGCCCATGGGTCCTACGGCCCATGGAAGACCAATGGATCCTACGGCCCGTAGAAGGCCCATGGATCATACGACCCGTAGAAAGTCCATGGATCCTACGGCCCGTAGAAGGCCCGTGGATCCTACGGCCCGTAGAAGGCCCACGGATCCTACGGCCCGCAGGAGGCCCATGGTTATAACAGTCCGTGTGTTGCCATGATTATTGTGGCCTAGTTACCAAAAATAGGTTATTGTGGCCACTAGAAAAACGCGGAAAAAGAACTGCAGTAAATACAAGCAAACAACTAAACAAGACAATAAGGAAATAAATAAGCAAGCAACTAACGCTAGCCTATTACAGCTATTACACATATTACATCCACTGGGCATCAAAGTTCACCACTAGTGAAAATATAGGGAACAAAGCAGCATATTACATACACTGGCCGTCAAAATTGGCCACCAGTGCAAATAAATGCGGCAGCAAAACAAGTCCATAACTGAAACAGCTTCAGAAGTGCTCAAGAAACGTTATCCTGGGCATCCACCATGCTGGCAATAACCTTAGCAAGCTTATTAGCTTTCTTTTATTTGGCGCTAAAATCCTGCAATTGGTGTTGCACGAGAAAATATGCATCTGAATGCTCCAGGGACTTTTGTAGTCCTTCCGCTTCTTGTCGCAGCACAGCTGATCGATGTCTTTCAGCTTGTAGTTGAGACTCAAGAAACCGAACCGATTCAGACAGTGAGTTTGAATAGCTTGTGCAAGCGGTAGTGGCCTGTAACTCGAGCAGTAAACTAAGACAGGACTTTGGGGTTGCCTCACTGTCTTCAAGATAGTTTTCCTTAGTTGTTTTATCAGCTTCGTTGGAGACCAACAAGGATGTCTCACGATCCTAAACCTTATCTGCATTACTTCCTTTATCATTGCTTAAAAAAGCACTCTTCCCCAATATTCTATCAGCATTCTAAAATAAGAAACAAGCAGACACATAACAGGTTTAGCATGTACTAGTATATGAAACTCATTTCGGTGAACCAGTTGATTAGTAAGGTGGACAAGATTAAAATACCAAGTCTTCTATTGCCAAGTAGTACATTATAAAAGCATCAAACAAACATATATCTATGTCCTATGGTCACTGCATTGTCTTGCCAAATCAAAATAGAGACACGGTTCAAATCATATCAGTACAAGAGAAAGCAGCACTGAAAGAATACAAACCGTAGGAAACTAAACGACACAACAAGATTTCAGATGGGTACCATGGGTGTACATGTACAACAACACTATTGGCCCTATTATGATGCTAGTAATGTGCAGGACATGAGAAGTCAACTGTATACACAATTGAAATTGAAATCAACTGAGCTATTTATAAGAGGAAACCTGTTAAAGAAACATGCGTAAACACACCTGTTGTGCCATTGGAGTTACCATTGGATCGTTCAATTTAAAAATAAGTTTGTATGAGTACATATAGTGATACAAGAGCAAAGCAATATGCACGATAGCAATGGAATCTTAAATGAGAACAATTGTTCTTTAGGTTTAAGCACTTGTTCTACATGAACAGAGTACAGTAAGACGCAAGCATATGGTACTTAAAATAAAATGAGCTCATAGAACTTACCACATTCTTGGTTCGGGACCAGTAAAGAACAAGCCTGTCGGGACACCGATTCTATGCCACACCGATCTAGCCTGTGACACCTCATATCACTCTACGGCCTCACGCACGGTATTCCCACGGGTGTCGCCTTACCATGGCCCGGGACCGTTTGCGCCTTTTGGCTCACGTATATGATAGTGTCGCTAGCATCCATATGACAGAGAACCCGGGCCGACATGACTAGTCGTGAACCCAAAGTGGCACTAACTTACGGGGACAGGCATACATGAATCAACATCGAGCATGTCGGTCAGCAGCGTGCGAATCCGGGTTGTAGCACTAGGCTAACAGGACTCCGGGAACCCGGGCTGTAGCAGGCTAGGCAGGACTCCGGGAACCCGGGCTGTAGCAGGCTAGGCAGGACTCCGGATGTCACCGCGTGACATTTCCCCGAAGGGACAGACATAGGAACGAAGTGAAACACATGCCGGCCAGTCAAGTGTTCCGGAGCAGTAGTGCTGGGCTAGCAAGACTCCGGTAATCCGGGCTGTAGCGGACTACTATGGCTCATGGATGCACAAGACTACATTTCCCCATAAGAGAGGCTACCAAGGATAAACAACTAGGTTGTCAGATCCCACACATACCAAGCATTTCAATCATACACACAATATGCTCAATATGTGCAAATACAACATGGCATCACAACAAGACTCTACGACTCAGAGTATTTATTCATTAGGCTCCGAGAATCCAAGATATTACAAACATGGGTCTCATGACCCAACATTCAGAGCATACAAGTCAAAAGCACACACGAAAGCTTAACATGTCTGAGTACAGACATCTACAAATGAAAAAGGCTGAGAAGCCTGACTATCTACCAGATCCTGCCGAGGGCACAAGATCGTAGCTGAGGTAACAAGCTAAACGTCGAAGTCCATGCGAAACTACTAGCGAGACTGAAGTCTCCGCTGCAAAAACATAAATAAAGCAACATGAGTACAAAGGTACTCAACAAGACTTACATCAGATCCTATCATAGATGCACTAGTATCAAGGAGGCAATGCGGGGTTCGGTTGCAGCAAGCCAGCTTTGACTCAGTGGCTAACCTATTCTACGACTACGAGAAACTTCTTTGAGGTAAGAAAGCGCACACGAGTCCACTAATCACCACCTCAATACACCACTATGGATTCATTCCCGTCTCACTACGAGAAGCCATCCATAGCACTCACACTTATCTTGAGCATTTTAGAGTATCCACTTCAAGTTGTCTATGTACCACGTAAGCATCCAAGAAGTCCATAACCGAGGACATGGCTATTCGAATAGATCATGATAACCCTGCAGGGGTGTACTGCTCACACATGCTCTTGCCACTTACCGCCATGTACACGTCATGTATCTCGGCAACCTTCAAGCGGAAGCCTGGCGAGGGTGTCGTCCACGACCTGACTAACCACACAAGACTCTAGTCCAGGTTTATCGCCTATTCGGGTTCCATCCGCAAGGAGATCCGGCCGGGGTGTCGCTCACGGCCCAAACGATGTGTGCAGGGTTCCCAAGCCCACCTCGCCGGATGGATCTACGCTTGGTACACCGTGCCACTTGTGCCTAGTCTGTCCCAAGCCCACTTGGCCGGGTGCCACTTGGTAGACTACTAACACTACCTACAAACACCAGAAACTAATTGCAACTCCTGGACAGAGATCAAGTTGGTTAATAAGTCGAGAGGGGTCGAGTTACCGGAACCCAATGTGTGGTAGTAGCTAGTCATTGGACAACATACATAGAACTCAGTGCTTAAGGACGGTTCCAGTGAGACAACCCACCATGTACTCCTACATGGCCTCTCACCGCTACCTTTACCAAATCGTGTTCATACACTTATCTCTCAGCACCAGAACATATCGTAACACTCCAATTCATTCCCAATGAATCAGACCTGACACAACTCTAAGAAATAGCAGGCATGGCATGGTAGGAACACAGCATGGCTCAATCAACTCCTACACATGCTAGTGGGTTTCAACTATTTACTGTGGCAATGACAGGTCATGCAGAGGAATGGGTTCAACTACCACAGCATAAGGTAGCAGTTGAATCGTTGTTGTCCTCATGCAATAAAAGAGAGCAGGAGCGAGAGTAGGATTGTATCGGAATGAACAAAGGGGGGGTTGCTTGCCTGGTAGATCAACAGAGGAGACACTGCTTCACAGGCAGGTACTCTCGAGCACTCTTCGGAGCAGGACCTATCGAGAATGAACGGTGTCGATAATCAATACACAAGCATATGCAACAATATGATGCATGATCATGGCATGTAGATGTGATGTTGTTTGAGTTAATGCAACTAGCATTCAACTTGGAAGAGGTCCATTTGAACCAAAGGTTCAAATGCAATTCTAAGTTAAGTCCCTTTAAATGCCATAAGTGTGTTTTCATATATACAACATGTATAGGTTGGTTTTTCATGCATGAAAATGGTACAGATGGATAGATTGAATTTTTCTGATAATGTTTCATATATAACTTATTTCAATCTGAGTTACGGTTGAGTTTCTATGAATTTTAGAAGTTTTGGCTATTTTCTGGAATTTCCTGATTTAATTTAAATCCAGGAAATAAATAACTGCATCAGCATTGCGTCATGCTTGCGTCAGCAAGTCAACAGCGCTGACTGGGTCAAACCTGATGTGTGGGATCCACACGTTAGTGACACAGTGTTAAATAGGGGGGGTTTACTAATCTAATTAAAAGATTAGGGCGCACTGGGCCCACATGTCAGTGTCAGGGGGATTAATCAGGCAGTGATTAGCGCTAAGCTAATCACCTGCCAGGCCGGACCCACGTGGCAGGGCTCAGCCGACGGGGCTCGTCGCCGGCGACCACTGGCCACGGCGGAGTCCCCGCTGGAAGCCACGGAAGCGGCGGCTGGGGGCACCAGGAGGTTGCCCGCGCTCCCGCGCATCCAGGGGAGCCAGCGAGTGGCTGCGGGGGCGGTGGAGCTCGCCGGAGCGGAGCTCGCGGCGGCGGCCGGAGTTCGGCCTCAGGCGGGATCGTGGCTGCAACTTGCAAAAGACAAAGGGGAGAGGGGGATTCGAGGTGGGAGCTCACGGGGAGTCCAGCAGAGGCAACGGCGGCTCGGGGGAGGCTCTGCAGGCGACGGACGGGCGGTGGAGATCCACGGCGGCTGGAGTTGAAGATGACGGCGGAGGCAACGATACGGTGCGTCCCCAGTTGCCTGGGTCGTCGAGGACGTAGAAGACGTCGTGGCGGAGCTCTCGGGCACGGAGAGAGGTCGAGGGGGAGGCGGTGGCTGCGGCAGCAGCGAGCGGCGGTGACGGTGGCGTTCGGCCGTGCGCGAGAGAGAGCGAGGGGAAGAGGAAATGGCCACGGGAGAGAGTAAGAGAGGTGCGGGGCGGCGCATGGCGTCGCGCGGGGCATCCAGGCGACGAGGGGGAGGACAGGCAGGCAGGTGGTGTGGCGGCACGGCCGTGCGCGCGCGCCGGCCACACGCCTGGCCGACTGGCGCCAGGAGGACGACGGCGCTGGCGGGCTGGTCCAGCTGGGCCGCAGGTAAGCACAGGTAGGTTTTTTCCCATTTCTGTTTCTTTTCTATTTTTCTGACATTTGTTTGGTTTAATAAAAATAATAAACCATTTTATTTTCTTATGCCAATATTTGTAGGGGCTAGTGGTATTATTCCAGAGCTCCTCAACAAATGGCATAATTTTTGGACAATATTATATATATATAACAATATATATCCAAAGCAAATAATTACAACATTAATTCCAAATGCCCAAAATAAATATTTATGAGCTCCTAAAAATATTGGTTTGATTTTTATCTCTGTCCAATATTTTCAGAGAGCAACATGAACATTTTCTTGGACCCTTTTGGAGCAATTTTTATCTGGGTCATTTCCAGAAATGAATCTGAGGGTTTCCCAAATCCCCACTTCAAATTTAAATGGAATTTAAACATGATGCACACATGACTAGCTAGTCTAGGTCATACCAGTACTAGGGATGTGACAACTCGCCCCCACTTGAAAGAATCTCGCCCCGAGATTCAGGGGTCGATGGAAAGAAGGTGGGGTACTCCAGTCGAAGACGATCTTCTCGCTCCCAAGTAGCTTCTCTCTCGGAATGATGAGACCACTGAACCTTGAGAAATTTGATGTTCTGACGTCGGGTGACACGCTCTGCTTGATCAAGAATGCGAACAGGGTACTCTCGATATGTGAGGTTATCTTGGAGATCAAGCGTTTCATGGTCCACTCCACGGATGGGATCCGAGAAGCAACGCCTGAGTTGGGAGACATGGAAGACATCATGGACTCGGGAAAGATGTGGGGGTAGTTCCAATTGGTAGGCAACCTCTCCTCGTTTAGCGAGAATGAGGAACGGACCAATATAACAAGGAGCCAACTTGCCCTTGATACCGAATCGATGGGTACCCTTTAGAGGAGTAACCCGAAGGTAAGCATTGTCGCCAACTTCATAAGCCACTTCCTTATGACGACGGTCATACTGGCTCTTTTGACGAGACTGGGCTGTTTTCAAATTCTCACGAATGATGCGAACTTGCTCTTCTGCTTCCTGGATCATGTCCGGTCCAAAGAATTGTCTTTCACCGGTTTCTGACCAGTTCAAAGGTGTTCGACATCTTCGTCCATACAGAATCTCGAAAGGAGCTTTCTTAAGACTGGATTGATAGCTATTGTTATAAGCAAACCCGGCGAAAGGTAGGCATTTCTCCCAATCCATACCGAATGAGATAACGCAAGCTCTAAGCATGTCTTCGAGAATTTGGTTGACCCTTTCCACCTGACCACTTGATTGAGGGTGGAAAGCGGTACTGAAGGAAAGATGGGTGCCCATGGCAGTTTGGAAACTCCCCCAGAAATGAGAAGTGAAGAGACTACCACGGTCTGAATTGATCTCTAGTGGAACACCGTGAAGTGACACTATTCGAGAAATATATAAGTCAGCGAGCTGACTAGCAGTGATACTCTCTCGAACAGGTAGGAAGTGAGCCACTTTGGACAGGCGATCAATGACTACGAAGATAGCATTATTCCCTTTCTTGGTCCTGGGAAAGCCAGTGATGAAGTCCATACCAACTTTGTCCCATTTCCACTTAGGAATAGCTAAAGGCTGAAGGGTGCCAGCAGGCCTTTTATGCTCTGCCTTAACGCGACGACAAACGTCACAGTTAGCTATGAACTCAGCAATTTCTCTCTTCATCCTAGTCCACCAGAGCCTCTGGCGTAGGTCCTGATACATCTTAGTACTACCGGGATGAATCGTGAGAGGGGATTCATGCGCCTCCTTAAGGATCAATTGCCGAAGATGTTGCTTCTTGGGAACCACCAGACGGTTCTCGAAGAGAACAACACCTCGATCATCTATAGAGAAACTACCAGCAATACCCTTGGCAATGTTTCTCTTGATCCGGGTAATCCCCGTATCATGCTTCTGGGCTTCTATGATATGATCCACAAGAGTAGGCTTCGCCACCAAGGTAGAAAGGAATCCTTGAGGAGCAATGTGAAGGTTAAGCTTACATAATTCCTCATCGAGAAGTGGTTGGCCCTGCTGCAACATAAGATTGTTGCAATAGGACTTACGACTTAGCGCATCAGCCATGACATTGCCCTTGCCTGGGGTGTAGTTAATCCCTAAGTCGTAATCTGAGATCAACTCCAACCAACGTCTTTGCCTAAGGTTCAAATCTGGTTGGGTGAAAATATACTTGAGACTCTGGTGATCGGTGTAAATCTCGCAACGTTTACCAAGAAGGTAATGTCACCATGTCTTAAGAGCATAGACTACAGCTACGAGCTCTAGATCATGTGTAGGATAATTCTCCTCATGTGGATGCAACTGTCGAGATGCATAGGCAATCACATGACGATCCTGCATAAGAATGCAGCCTAGTCCCTGTCGTGAGGCGTCGCAGTAGATAACAAAGTCTTTAGTGAAATCCGGTGGCACAAGTATGGGGGCAGAAGTCAGGCGTCTTTTCAATTCCTGAAAACTGTATTCACACTGTGGGGACCACTCAAACTTTTTATCCTTCTTGAGAAGTTCCGTGAGGGGTTTGGCTACTTTGGAGAAGTTTTCAACGAAGCGGCGACAATAACTGGCTAGACCAAGGAAACTCCTAACTTGTTTAATTGTTTCAGGTGGAGTCCAATCAAGAACGGCCTGAACTCTCTCAGGATTGACAGCAATGCCCTTACCGGAGATCACGTGGCCTAGGTAGGTCACTTCTGGCAACCAAAATTCGCACTTGGAGAACTTGGCATAAAGGCGGTGCTCTCTGAGTTTTTCTAACACAAGTCTAAGATGTTCGGCATGCTCTTCCTCGTTCTTCGAGTAGATAAGGATATCATCGAGGTAAACCACGACGAACTTGTCTAAGTACTCCATGAAGATCGAGTTCATCAAGCGGGAGAAGGTAGCTGGAGCATTGGTTAGACCAAAGGACATGACGGTGTACTCGTACTGGCCATAACGAGTGACAAAAGCCGTCTTAGGAATGTCCCCGTTTCTAATCTTGATTTGGTGGTAGCCTAACCTCAAATCCATCGTGGAAAAGACTTAGGATCCAGCAAGCTGATCATACAGGTCGTTGATCCTGGGGAGCGGATACTTGTTCTTTATCGTGACCAAATTAACGGGACGATAATCTACAACCATCCGGTCCATACCATCCTTCTTCTTGACGAAGAGAACGGGGCAAGCCCAAGGAGAAGAACTAGGACGGATGAAACCCTTTTGCAAGGATTCATCGAGTTGTTTCTTAAGCTTGGCTAGCTCTAAGGGTGCCATCTTGTAAGGTCTCCTAGAAATTGGGGCGGTTCCTGGGATAAGATCTATGACAAACTCTACATCCCTGTCAGGTGGAATACCTGGCAGTTCTTCTGGAAAGACATCCGGAAAGTCACGGACTACCGGGATATCCTCAAGGTCTGGAAGAGGGCTGACATTAAGAGAATAAAGCTGGCGCTTTGCAATTCTGGTGGAGACAGTGACTATCTTGCCAGATGGGTGTGTGAGCTGAACAGACCGGGTGTAACAATCAATCTTGGCATAATGAGCTTTCATCCAGTCCATACCCAAGATGATGTTAATATCTGAAGACTTGAGAGATATCAAGGAAGCTAGGAATACAAGTCTGTCAACATGTATTTCATTGCCATAACTTATCCTAGAAGTTTGCCATTTGGATCCAGGAGTTTGAATGAGTAGTGGGGAGGGCATATCATTAAATGACATGTCGTGCAAGCGGGCATAACTTTCGGAAATGAAGGAATGAGACGCCCCAGTATCAAATAGAACCGAAGCTGGATGACAGTTTACAAGGAGTGTACCAAGAATGACATCTGGATCATCCTGAGCGTCTTTAGCTGAGACGTGATGCACACGTCCACATTCAGTGGGAGCTGACTTGGTACTGATCATCTTGCGTGATGGCTTACCACGGCCAACAGACTTCTCGGGCTGGGGTGGAGCAACACGGGTCTGAGTGCAAATACGGGCGGTGTGGCCTGGCTCTCCGCACTTGTAACAAATCTTGGAGGTAGGACGTGGACCCGCGTTGGCAGGCGGTCCACCAATAGGCCTGGGTGGAGCATACGGCTGAACTGGGTGAGGCGCCACATAAGATGGTCTCGGGGTATAACCGGGTGGAAGAGCAGAGTTCGGAATCCAAATCCGGCGCTTCTGAGAACTAGAACCAGAGGAAATCACGGGTGTGCTTACGAGACTCCTCGTAGGTGAGCTGAGCTGTCTCCGCATTAATGGCCTTGTTCACAAGAGCCTGGAATGTATTGCAATGGTGCAGGTGGAGATCTCGATGCAACTTGGGGTTGAGACCCTTCCGGAACCTAGCCTGCTTCTTAGCGTCCGTGGACACTTCTTCTGTAGCATAGCGGGCGAGGTTCTCAAACTCTCTACTGTAAGCATCAACAGCCATCTTACCCTGGGTAAAACTACAGAACTCTTCTCTCTTGCGGTCAATGAGAGCCTGAGGAATGTGATGCTCACGAAAAGCCTCAGTGAAATCCCTCCAGGTCGGTATCTGGCCAGCTGGAAGCATAGCCTCATAGTTCTGCCACCAAAGACTAGCAGGACCTTCCAGGTGATATGCAGCATAAGTGACCTTGTCACCTTCAGCTACATTTGCAGAACGCAGCTTGTGTGTGATACTACGGAGCCAGTCATCTGCATCGAGTGGTTCAATGGAATGATGGAAGGTAGGTGGTTTCAAACCAATTAAATCATAGATGGTCGCTGACTCTTTGCACTGAGGTGCGGTGTTCTCCTCGATACGTGCTAACAAGCGGTTAGACTCATGCTTGTTCCTCTCCATCTCCAACATAAACTCTGCCAACGAAGGCTGGTCGGGAGGATCCTCCTCATCCCTACCACCTCCGTGGTTCAGGCAACGAGCAACAGAACTTCGGTTAACTGATGACATCCTGAGAAGCGGAACCAAGGACGAGGTCAACAACTACTATAGGATGCAACATGTAGCATAAGGAAATTTAGTATCTCTCAAGCTCCTAGGACAAATCCGGCAGCATAACGACAGTAAAATGCTCAAAATGAGACATTCTGCAAAAGGCGGGGTAGCACCATACTCAACATCGTCACTCAAGGTTCTGAGATATTACTAAACAGGCTACACCGGAGGTACTCGAACTGGGATATGACTCTGATCAACCAATCCTAAGAGACTACGGAGTAGTAACATGTGATCCTGATAGACCGAAGAGGAAGCCTAGTTCCTTAACCCCGTAGGAAAGATAGGATGACTCAGATCAGAAGGGCATGAGGTAAAAGAAGTAAAAAGAGCCTTACGTTCCCTTCCACAATTAATTCCCTTACATAACTAAATAATTTCTAGACTCAACTTTGACAAGGTTGGCTTGGAAATCCTACAGGCAGTCGGGCTCTGATACCAAAGCTGTCGGGACCCCGATTCTATGCCACACCGATCTAGCGTGTGACACCTCATATCACTTTGCGGCCTCACACACGGTATTCCCACGGGTGTCGCCTTACCATGGCCCAGGACCGTTTGCGCCTTTTGGCTCACGTATATAATAGTGTCGCTAGCATCCATATCACAGAGAACCCGGGCCGACATGACAAGTTGTGAACCCAAAGTGGCACTAACTTACGGGGACAGGCATACATGAATCAACATCGAGCATGTCGGTCAGCAGCGTGCGAATCCGGGCTGTAGCACTAGGCTAACAGGACTCCGGGAACCCGGGCTGTAGCAGGCTAGGCAGGACTCCGGATGTCACCGCATGGCATTTCCCCGAAGGGACAGACACAGGAACGAAGTGAAACACATGCCGGCCAGTCAAGAGTTCCGGAGCAGTAGTGCTGGGCTAGCAGGACTCCGGTAATCCGGGCTCTAGCGGACTACTATGGCTCATGGATGCACAAGACTACATTTCCCCATAAGAGAGGCTACCAAGGATAAACAACTAGGTTGTCAGATCCCACACATACCAAGCATTTCAATCATACACACAATATGCTCGATATGTGCAAATACAACATGGCATCTCAACAAGACTCTATGACTCAGAGTATTTATTCATTAGGCTCCGAGAAGCCAAGATATTACAAACATGGGTCTCATGACCCAACATTCAGAGCATACAAGTCAAAAGCACACGCGGAAGCTTAACATGTCTGAGTACAGACATCTACAAATGAAAAAGGCTGAGAAGCCTGACTATCTACCTGATCCTGCCGAGGGCACAAGATCATAGCTGAGGTAACAAGCTAAACGTCGAAGTCCATGCGAAACAACTAGCGAGACTGAAGTCTCCGCTGCAAAAACATAAATAAAGCAACATGAGTACAAAGGTACTCAGCAAGACTTACATCAGATCCTATCATACATGCACTAGTATCAAGGAGGCAATGCGGGGTTCAGTTGCAGCAAGCCAGCTTTGACTCAGTGGCTAACCTATTCTACGACTACGAGAAACTTCTTTGAGGTAAGAAAGCGCACACGAGTCCACTAATCACCACCTCAATACACCACTATGGATTCATTCCCGTCTCACTACGAGAAGCCAACCATAGCACTCACACTTATATTGAGCATTTTAGAGTATCCACTTCAAGTTGTCTATGTACCACGTAAGCATCCAAGAAGTCCATAACCGAGGACACGGCTATTCGAATAGATCATGATAACCCTGCAGGGGTGTACTGCTCACACACGCTCTCGCCACTTACCGCCATGTACACGTCATGTATCTCGGCAACCTTCAAGCGGAAGCCTGGCGAGGGTGTCGGCCACGACCTGACTAACCACACAAGACTCTAGTCTAGGTTTATCGCCTATTCGGGTTCCATCCGCAAGGAGATCCGGCCGGGGTGTCGCTCACGGCCCCAAACGATGTGTGCAGGGTTCCCAAGCCCACCTCGCCGGATGGATCTACGCTTGGTACACCGTGCCACTTGTGCCTAGTCTGTCCCAAGCCCACCTGGCCGGGTGCCACTTGGTAGACTACTAACACTACCTACAAACACAAGAAACTAATTGCAACTCCTGGACAGAGATCAAGTTGGTTAATAAGTCGAGAGGGGTCGAGTTACCGGAACCCAATGTGTGGTAGTAGCTAGTCGTTGGACAACATACACAGAACTTAGTGCTTAAGGACGGTTCCAGTGAGACAACCCACCATGTACTCCTACATGGCCTCTCACCGCTACCTTTACCAAATCGTGTTCATACACTTATCTCTCAGCACCAGAACATATCGTAACACTCCAATTCATTCCCAATGAATCAGACCTGACACAACTCTAAGAAATAGCAGGCATGGCATGGTAGGAACACAGCATGGCTCAATCAACTCCTACACATGCTAGTGGGTTTCAACTATTTACTGTGGCAATGATAGGTCATGCAGAGGAATGGGTTCAACTACCGCAGCATAAAGTAGCAGTTGAATCGTTGTTGTCCTCATGCAATAAAAGAGAGCAGGAGCGAGAGTAGGATTGTATCGGAATGAACAAAGGGGGGGTTTGCTTGCCTGGTAGATCAACAGAGGAGACACTGCTTCACAGGCAGGTACTCTCGAGCACTCTTCGGAGCAGGACCTATCGAGAATGAACGGTGTCGACAATCAATACACAAGCATATGCAACAATATGATGCATGATCATGGCATGTAGATGTGATGTTGTTTGAGTTAATGCAACTAGCATTCAACTTGGAAGAGGTCCATTTGAACCAAAGGTTCAAATGCAATTCTAAGTTAAGTCCCTTTAATGCCATAAGTGTGTTTTCATATATACAGCATGTATAGGTTGGTTTTTCATGCATGAAAATGGTACAGATGGATAGATTGAATTTTTCTGATAATGTTTCATATATAACTTATTTCAATCTGAGTTACGGTTGAATTTCTATGAATTTTAGAAGTTTTGGCTATTTTCTGGAATTTCCTGATTTATTTTAAATCCAGGAAATAAATAACTGCATCAGCATTGCGTCATGCTTGCGTCAGCAAGTCAACAGCGCTGACTGGGTCAAACCTGACCTGTGGGATCCACACGCCAGTGACACAGTGTTAAACGGGGAGGGGGGGGGGTTTACTAATCTAATTAAAAGATTAGGGCGCACTGGGCCCACATGTCAGTGTCAGGGGGATTAATCAGGCGGTGATTAGCGCTAAGCTAATCACCTGCCAGGCCGGACCCACGTGGCAGGGCTCAGGCGACGGGGCTCGTCGCCGGCGACCACTGGCCACGGCGGAGTCCCCGCTGGAAGCCACGGAAGCGGCGGCTGGGGGCACCAGGAGGTTGCCCGCGCTCCGGCGCATCCAAGGGAGCCAGCGAGAGGCTGCGGGAGCGGCGGAGCTCGCCGGAGCGGAGCTCGCGGCGGCGGCCGGAGTTCGGCCTCGGGCGGGATCGTGGCTGCAGCTTGCAAAAGACAAAGGGGAGAGGGGGATTCGAGGTGGGAGCTCACGGGGAGTCCAGCAGAGGCAACGGCGGCTCGGGGGAGGCTCTGCAGGCGACGGACGGGCGGTGGAGATCCATGGCGGCCGGAGTTGAAGATGACGGCGGAGGCGGCGATAGGGTGCGTCCCCAGTTGCCTGGCTCGTCGAGGACGTGGAAGACGTCGTGGCGGAGCTCTCGGGCGCAGAGAGAGGTCGAGGGGGAGGCGGTGGCTGCGGCAGCAGCGAGCGGCGACGACGGTGGCGTTCGGCCGTGCGCGAGAGAGAGCGAGGGGAAGAGGAAATGGCCACGGGAGAGAGCAAGAGAGGTGCGGGGCGGCACGTGGCGTCGCGCGGGGCATCCAGGCGACGAGGGGGACGACAGGCGGGCAGGTGGCGTGGCGGCACAGCCGTGCGCGCGCGCCAGCCACACGCCTGGCCGACTGGCGCCAGGAGGACGACGACACTGGCGGGCTGGTCCAGCTGGGCCGCAGGTAAGCAGAGGTAGGTTTTTCCCCATTTCTGTTTCTTTTCTATTTTTCTGAAATTTGTTTGGTTTAATAAAAATAATAAACCATTTTATTTTATTATGCCAATTTTTGTAGGGGCTAGTGGTATTATTCCAGAGCTCCTCAACAAATGGCATAATTTTTGGACAATATTATATATATATAAATATATATCCAAAGCAAATAATTACAACATTAATTTCAAATGCCCAAAATAAATATTTATGAGCTCCTAAAAATATAGGGTTGATTTTTATCTCTGTCCAATATTTTCAAAGAGCAACATGAACATTTTCTTGGACCCTTTTGGAGCAATTTTTATCTGGGTCATTTCCAGAAATGAATCTGAGGGTTTCCCAAATCCCCACTTCAAATTTAAATGGAATTTAAACATGATGCACACATGACTAGCTAGTCTAGGTCATACCAGAACTAGGGATGTGACAAAGCCATTCCCAGTCATCGTCCAGTAAATGTGTCTCAGGAGAACGTAAGGGAATTTGATGAGTTTCTTTGCCAGTGAAGTACGTTTTCTTTAGGTAATTCCGATACTGGCACCAAGCATTCTTGAAGATAGCAGAGGTATTAGCACCGGTTACCTCATCCTGAGTTTCCAAATCGGTCCTTCTCTATAGACAAAAATGGGAAAATTTGTTGTATATAACCATCATGGAGGTAGAATGTATGGGACAAAGCAAAGTAATTGCCATGAATAACATTACTTACACATTACTCCTGGAAAAACACCTGCAACTGGCATTTTCCTTCATCTTCAGTATAATATTTCCATGATGGGAAGATACGCACATAGGATTTAACAACATCAAATGCGATAGATGCTAAACTATGAATGGCTGGTTGAGCTTCAGCCACATGAATAGGTGTACTAACTGGTGGTAGTACTGGTGCTTTGGGCACTGGAGCTGCCTTACTAACTGCTCTTGTTTGGGAGCTCTGTGGTGGAGATGGTGTTGTGTAAACAGGAACTAGGTTACTATCTGCTGGGGTTGGGATTAGATTGGGTGAAGCTGGTTCTCTGTCCATCGTAGTAGGGATAAAATCTGCGCGAGTCTGGGTTATGTGTGGTAGGGCTGGTTCTCGTGCATGTACAACCGGGGTGCTATCTCCACCAAGAGGTAGCACTGTTTTATTTGAAGACCGTGTTTTTACTCCGCTAGATACTGCCATCACCCGCTCCAATTCAAATGGCTGATAAACAGGAAACATAGACATTGTATGAGAGACAGATGCAATAGATAGTGTGGAAAAAAGAGGGCATTAAATAGTTGACATGTATATTGTTTAACAAAAACGGATAGCATGACATAATTTCACATATATGATGTCTATCTAAACTGGATAGCATAGCACAACATAATTCAAAGATATGATGACTAACTAAACAGGATCGCATGACATAATTCACATACATGTTATCTAAGTAACCAGGATCACATGATTTAATTCACATATGTGATTTATATGCTAAGCGGAGGGCATTCGCATATATGATGTCTGAACTAAGAACATGGTGTTGAATATTGTGTATATGATGTCTAAACTATGCAATGCAAGACACCATATGCATGATATGAGCAGTAGAACCATGCCAAGTTAGAGCATACACCTCGGTGGGGGAATAGGACCGGTCATCTGTCTCTGAAACCATATCTGAGGAGCTATCGGGACCCAGCAAGAGATCTACTTCGACAGGTAGCACTGTCTGCTCTGAAGGCCTTGTTTTCACTTTAGATTTTTCCATCACCCACTCAAATGGCTGATTCAAAGTAAGAGTAGTTTTATGTACAAACATTGTCGACAAATGGAAATTTATTGAAGAAAAGGATGGGCTAGATATCATTCAAATATATGATGCCTGGTAAATAGGATGGCATTGCACATTTCACATATATTATGGCTGGCTAAAAGACATGAGACCGCATAATTCCCATATATGATATTGAGACTAAACAGGTGGCATTACAGAACATGTCTAAACTAAGCAGATGACATATATGATGTCAAAAGTAGGCACTGCAAGGCAACATATGCATGATATGACTAACATCATCATGCCAAGTTAGAGCAAACACCTTGGGGGGGGGGGTAAATAGGAGTGGTCAGCTGCGTCTGAATCCGCCTCAGAACATATATCTTCCTCTGGATTACAATCTGGAGAGGGGGGAGGGTTTGCCATTGAACCCACCATGGAGCGATGTCTGCATGACATTGTATTGCCACGCAAAACTCTTCTCTTTTTATCTACATGTTCAGCATGACTGTGTACAATATCTGACATGCATACAAAAAATATAGTGAGATTATGTAAGGAGAGCATGCAGAAATCTAGAGTAATGGTAACAACCAGTGGATGGATCAAAAATAATGATAGCAGGCTGATGATTGCTTTAATTTAATAAAAAAACAGATGATGTTGCTTTACTATTTGTTTCCCACCCAAGATGAACAACATAGGCATACCCTAGGTGAACCAGATATTAGACATAGATACTATTCATTGCTGCCTCGATATGTGCCCCACAACTAATTTAGAAATCAAGTCTGAACATCAATTAGAACCTGACTTGGAGTCTAAGAGGTGAACAGGACAATAAAGTAGCAGGTAATATTAAGCAATGCATAACATAAGCAGAAACAAAAGAGTGCGACCTCTCTTGTGGACCCGTGTACTCCTCAGGTTCATCTGCTGAGTCGATGATGGTGATGCCGTTGCGGTGGGTGCTGGTGGCATGGAAGGAGATCTGAAGCGGCGAAAGACGGTCAGGAGTCGTGATGTCTGGTTTGGTGCATGCTTCTGTCGATGGAGCAACTCAGGTGAGGTGGACGACGTCGCGGCAGGAGCAGGACAAACCACACAAAGTTTTCTTCGACACCTACCTGTAACTGAAGTAATTTTGTAAGGGCTCATTTGGCTTGCATGATTCTAAAAACGCAGGGATAGGAGGAAAAACACCGGAATAGGATAAGAATGCACATGGGAAAAAGAGCATTTGTGAACACAGGATTTCTGTCAACTTGGGTGTTTGGTTCACAGGAATTGGAGGAGCAGAGGAATGTAAAGAAACATGGCCCAAATAAAGTGAAACCATATGAAAGCATGTACAGTTAGAATGTTATTCTGCCACTAATGCACTTGGTCTTGTTTTCATGCATAGGATTTTGAAAAGTAGGTCCAGGTGGATGTTTTGCTCCATTCCTTTCAACAAAATGCATGAATAATTGAATAGTAGAGTGCCATAGGAAAATTTCATATTGCTATGTTTTTCTATTGAACCAAAATAGCCCTAATGGATCGACATTAATGTAGAGTAATAAGTGATGCGACAAGTGTACAACCTCTTTGCCATAGCCGTGTCGACCTCATCATCATTGGGTTGGCCGCTGCTACCTCTTGAGCACTGCGTTGGTTTTCCCTTGAAGAGGAAAGGGTGATGCAGTAAAGTAGCGTAAGTATTTCCCTCAGTTTTTGAGAACCATGGTATCAATCCAGTAGGAGACCACGCTCGAGTCCCACGCACCTACACAAACAAATAAGAACCTCTCAACCAACGCGATAAAGGGGTGGTCAATCCCTTCACGGTCACTTACAAGAGTGAGATCTGGTAGAGATGATACGATAATATTTTTGGTATTTTTATGATAAAGACTAAAAGTAAAGAAAGCAAAATAAATGGCGCCAGAAATAGCTTGTTGACGGGAGATTAATATGATGGAAGATAGACCCGGGAGCCATAGGTTTCACTAGTGGCTTCTCTCAAGATAGCATAAGTATTACGGTGGGTAAACGAATTACTGTCGATCAATTGATAGAATTGAGCATAGTTATGAGAATATCTAGGTATGATCATGTATATAGGCATCACGTCCGTGACAGGTAGACCGAAACGATTCTGCATCTACTACTATTACTCCACACATCGACCGCTATCCAGCATGCATCTAGAGTATTAAGTTCATAAGGCAGAGTAATGCTTTAAGTAAGATGACATGATGTAGAGGGATAAACTCATGCAATGATATAAACCCCATCTTTTTATCCTCGATGGCAACAATACAATACGTGCCTTGCTGCCCCTGCTGTCACTGGGAAAGGACACCGCAAGATTGAACCCAAAGCTAAGCACTTCTCCCATTGCAAGAAAGATCAATCTAGTAGGCCAAACCAAACTGATAATTCGAAGAGACTTGCAAAGATAACCAATCATACATAAAAGAATTCAGAGGAGATTCAAATATTGTTCATAGATAATCTTGATCATAAACCCACAATTCATCAGATCTCGACAAACACACCGCAAAAGAAGATTACATCGAATAGATCTCCAAGAAGATCAAGGAGAACTTTGTATTGAGATCCAAAGAGAGAGAAGAAGCCATCTAGCTAATAACTATGAACCCGAAGGTCTGAGATAAACTACTCACACATCATCGGAGAGGCTATGGTGTTGATGTAGAAGCCCTCCGTGATCGATGCCCCCTCCGGCGGAGCGCCGGAAAAGGCCCCAAGATGGGATCTCACGGGTACAGAAGGTTGCGGTGGTGGAAATAGGGTTTTGGCTCCGTATATGATGTTTCCAGGGTATATGGGTATATGTAGGAGGAGGAAGTACGTCAGTGGAGCAACAAGGGGCCCACGAGGGTGGAGGGCACACCTGGGGGAGGTGGGCGCGCCCCCCTACCTCGTGCCTTCCTCGTTGATTGCTTTACGTAGACTCCAAGTCCTCTGGATCATGTTTGTTCAGAAAATCACATTCTCGAAGGTTTCATTCCGTTTGGACTCCGTTTGATATTCTTTTCCTTCGAAACACTGAAATAGGCAAAAACACAGCAATTTGGGCCGGGCCTCCGGTTAATAGGTTAGTCCCAAAAAATAATATAAAAGTGTATAATAAAGCCCATTAAACATCCAAAATAGAATATAATATAGCATGGAACAATAAAAAAATTATAGATATGTTTGAGACGTATCAAGCATCCCCAAGCTTAATTCCTGCTCGTCCTCGAGTAGGTAAATGATAAAAACAGAATTTTTGATGTGGAATGCTACTTAGCATAATTTTCAATGTAATTCTCTTATTTGTGGTATGAATATTCAGATCCGAAAGATTCAAGACAAAAGTTTAATATTGACATAAAAATAATAATACTTCAAGCATACTAACTAAGCAATTATGTCTTCTCAAAATAACATGGCCAAAGAAAGTTATCCCTACCAAATCATATAGTCTGGCTATGCTCTATCTTCACCACACAAAATATTTAAATCATGCACAACCCCGATGACAAGCCAAGCAATTGTTTCATACTTTTGGTGTTCTCAAACTGTTTCAATCTTCACGCAATACATGAGCATGAGCCATGGACATAGCACTATATGTGGAATAGAATGGTGGTTGTGGAGAAGACAGAAAAGGAGAAGATAGTCTCACATCAACTAGGCGTATCAACGGGCTATGGAGATGCCCATTAATAGATATCAATGTGAGTGAGTAGGGATTGCCATGCAACGGATGCACTAGTGCTATAAGTGTATGAAAGCTCAACAAAAGAAACTAAGTGGGTGTGCATCCAACTCGCTTGCTCATGAAGACCTAGGGTATTTTGAGGAAGCCCATCATTGGAATATACAAGCCAAGTTCTATAATGAAAAATTCCCACTAGTATATGAAAGTGATATCATAGGAGACTCTCTATCACGAAGATCATGGTGCTACTTTGAAGCACAAGTGTGGAAAAAGGATAGTAGCATTGTCCCTTCTCTCTTTTTCTCTCATTTTTTTGGGCCTTCTCTTTTTTATGGCCTCCTTTTTTTCGTCCAGAGTCTCATCCCAACTTGTGGGGGAATCATAGTCTCCATCATCCTTTCCTCACTTGGGATAATTGTCGGTGTGGAACGACGCCTATGGGATCACAAGAATCCCTACTACGGTTGCCGGGGCGCAAGGTTGCAAGAAGAGCAGGATTAGTAATCAGCACAAGGATCGTTTACCCAGGTTCGGGCCGCGAGGATGCGTAAAACCCTAGTCCTGCTTTGGTGGGTGTATTGAATGTTCTTGAGCCCTTGAACTAGCTACGGTGGCTGAGTAGTCCCAAAGAGCCGAATCCTCCTCCAGTACGCCATGGGCCTCCTTTTATAGTCGAAAGGGGCTGCCACAGTGGCACACAGGAGGTGGAAAGGCGTACAGCGCTACGAACTTATCGCTCATATTACAGGACAAGACGCATTTAATGCGCCGCTGAGGTGTCCGCTAGCTTTATCGGGGGCGGGAGCGAGGCCCGTCCCGTCCGTCGCCGCTCCTCCTTGCTTCGACACGCGCCCTGGCCAGCGATGTGTGCGACGCCATGTAGGCAGGCAGGCAGCTGAGGTGGCGCGGCGGTAGGGTCTTCAGAAGATCTGCATGCCGCCACGCATGTGCTTGCTGATCTGGTCAGGGAGCTGCATGTTGCCACGCAGGTGTCAGCCCAGCTGGTTGGGCTGGCAGCTGCATGCGAACGGCGGTGGAGACTTGGCTAATGCGGGCCTGGCAGTGGCCCTGCTGGCGTCCTCGGTGAGGGCCTTGCCGGGTGGCCCGGCAAGGGTCTTGCCGTGGCGCGATGTCGTCCCCGGCAAGGATCTTGCTGGGGGTCTTGTGGCCCTCCTCGGCAAGGATCTCGGTGGGGACCGTTGTCTTTTAATCCTCAGCTGATCTTGAATATTCCTTGGTCTTTACAAAGATCTGTATGCCACCATGGAGGTGCGTCCCGAGCCCTAGTCCCAACGTGGTTGGTTGAGTTGGAACCCGTGGGCTCAAGGGTGGCTCACTCCGCTGGTGTGGGCGAGCCGCGCCGGCAAGGGTCTTGTCAGGGCTGCTGAGGCTGCCCCGGCAAGGGTCCTGCCGGGGGAACCTGTTTCGCCTCTCTGCTTCTTTGTGCTTCTTGGCCTTGGCGTTGCCTTGGCTGTCTTGGGCTTCGGTTTTACCTCGGTTCACCTCCCCTGTTCTGCTCGGTGCGGCCGTGGGCGCGGCTCCGATTGTCCGTGCACAGGTAAAGGGGTACAAAGGTGCGCACCTTCTTTTGTACACCGACAGGAGCCCCCGGGCCTGGGCCACACATAAGTGAGACACGTTGTTGGGCCAGGCCCAAAACGGTGCGTGGGCAGGAGGGGCGGTTTTACCGCGGTAATTTTCCGTCTGCTGCGCTTCCCCACGACCCGCTTTGAACGCGCGACGTGGGGGAGTGGCGCGTGACGTGGGCGGCATGCGTGGGGCTGTAACCGCACGCATGCGTCACATCGTGGTTTATGGGAAAGGAGGCGGCCCGCGCCTTCCCGTAAAAAGGAATAACCGCGGGCGCGCTGCTCACTTTACCCCCTTCTGCGCCTTCTTCCAATCTCAGAGCCGCCGCCCCCTTCTCCTTCCTCCCTAAGCTTCGCTCTTGCTCGCCGCCGTCGCGTTCCCGCCGTCCTCTGTTTTGCCCCCTCCCCCGGCCGCCATGGCGCCCAAATCCACCAAGGGCAAGGGAGTGGCCAAGGATGTCGGAGCGACGGAGCCGCCGGAGAGTGCGCTGGTGGTGCAGCGGACGCAGTCCGCCTACTTCCCCTCGACAGTTCATGCGTTCGAGCTCCGGGAGGCCTTCAAACCCTTGTGGGGGGTCAAGACGGGGGGAGAGAAGATGGGGCATCCAGCCACGCGCGTCATCCCCGCCAATTGCGCCGAGGCTGCTCCAAATCGGTACCCTTTCCTCATCGACTACTTCTCCTGCGGGCTCTGTCCCCCTTCTCTGATTTCTTCAGCGACATCATGCACACCTTTTGCTTATGCCTCTTGGATCTTACCCCAAATAATGTGGCGTGCATGGCCCTTTTCGCTTACCTTTGCGAAGGTTTCGCCGGGGTGCACCCCAACATGGCGCTCTTCCGCCACTACTTCTTCCCTCGGATCCAAACGGGAGGCGCCATTTCCGGTTGCATCACCTGGATCCCAAGGTCCAAGGGAGCGTACCCGAATGGCGCCATGAATGAGAGGTGGGAAGAATGGCGGGGCCGGTGGTGCTGGATCGAAGAGAAGGACCCGCCGGCGTTCTACGAAGTTTGCCGGGCGCCGCCGGTCCGCAGAAGCGATTGGAGCGACGTGCCGACGACGAGAAGCTCACGACCGCCACCACCAGGATCCTTCGGCTCACCGAGGCCGGGCTCACCCTTGAGATGATCGGGGCGGACTTCATCCGTCGCCGGATCGCTCCACTGCGCAACAAGGGGAGGCCGGCCTGGCTCTTCATGAACGACGCCGACATCATGCGGCTTCGCCCGAGCCTCGACCACAATTTCACAGTAATGGGGCATGCCCACTTTTGCCAGCGGCTTTTCCAGGTCGATGTGGGCCGCGACGGCGAGGTCGAGCGGACCAGCAAGGTTGCGAGGGCCACCGCGAAGGCCGGCAAGGTCGTCAAGGGGCCCCTGTTCAGGTTGTCGGCGGGAGTGGTCCCGCTGAGCAACAACTCGCGTTGGACTGACATCATTGCCATGATGCCGGACTGCAACGCGCACGGCCCTGACTCGAGCTGGGTTGAGCCGGAGGACATCCAGGTGCAGCAGTTCTTCGACAACCTGCACGAGGGGTACATCACCGACGAGCCGCGGCTCATCCAGGACACCAGCTAGGCGGAGTTGGACTACATCGCTGCCAAGGCGATGGAGGCGCAGCGTGCCGAGGAGGCCGGCAGCGCTGGTGGCATGGAGGACAAGGTCGTGGTGGCCGCGGAGGAGGAGGAGCTCGCCCGGTGGGCGGAGGCCGCTGGGGAGGCCAGCAGTGCCGGCACCGGGGCTCCTCTTGTCGAAGACGCGGCCGACGAGTCATCGGAGGAATAGGCTAGGGGGAGGAGGAGGTCGTGGCCGTCGATCCTCCAGCCACGGGGAGAGGACGGGTCCTGCGGCGGGCCACCTCCGGCGAGCCGGTCCGGCCCGGCAGGGTCGCGCAGCTGCGGCAGGCCCAGGAGATGTCCGCACGCCAGACGAGGGCCGCGGCGGCGAAGGAGAAGGCATCCGCTTCTTCCTCGGCAAAGCGTGTTCGGACGCCACCTCCTTCCCCTCCCCCGGCAGACGTTGACGCGGGGGTCACCTTTAATGGGTCCCTCAGCCCAAGGAGGAAGAGGAAGGCAACAGAGGAGGAGATGAACGGCGAGTAAGCAACTTGCCCCTCTTCGCCATCTCTGTTTCCTCAGTCCGTGCCACATGTCTTGACTTATTTTCATACTTGCAGGGACGCGGAGACGCTGGCCCAGAGGGTAAACAGGGCCAAGGCCTCGGCGGGCGGCCAGCCCCCTGCTGGTGCTTCAAGGGCGCCGCTGGTGTTGTTGAGCAGCCCGGACAGCAGCCCCCGGCGCTGCCCCAGCGTAAGTTCACCGCTCACTCCTCGTCGACATGTGTCAGGGGTATGATACATTGGCGCTGACCTTGTCGCATATGCAGGAGGAAAGCAGCAGCGAGAGGAGCCACAGAGGGCTACTCCCACCACGCCGCCCCCATCAACCACACCGCCCCGAGGGGCGTCCTCGGCAAGGGCGCCAAGCACCGAGCCCACGCACATGGAGGAGGAGGAGGAGAACTTGGGCGCTGGTGGCTTCGCCTCGGCGCTAGACGTTGGCGGGGAGGGGACTTCTGCTTCCCAGCCTGGCACTGGTAAGTCTCTGGCCTTTCATCCCTGCTTTTCTCTTCTTTTTGAATTTTTGATCTAGGCCCTACCCCACCCCCTTTTTGATATCCAGATCCTCTCTCAGCGGACCGGGAGGACCTGGACACCGTCATCGGGGACGTGGCCAAGGACGCCGCGGCGGAGGCCGAGAAGATCGTCGCCGATGAGGCCACCAGGGGCGCCGCGGAGGACGCCGCCAAAGGGCCTGCCGGGGAGCCCGGCAAGGCCACCGCCGAGGAGGAGGTGGTCGATGACCAGCCTTCCTCCTCCACTGCCTCTAGCTCCGGCAAGTACCTGAAGGTAAGCGACGATCTCTTCGTTCACCTCCCCGACACGTCGAGCACCAGGGCCCCCGTCGAGGGAGAGGTGTTCGACGACGAAGTGCTTGCCGCCGCCGGGCTCGAGGTCGTCGATGAGCCGAGCGTCGGTGGCGACAGCTCCCAGGAGGAGCGGCTGCTCCAGGCCATGGGCGCCAGCTTCCGGAAGCTCCAGGCGCTCCATCGTGCCCGCCTGGACAAAGCTAAGTCCACGATGGCGGTGGCGGAGAAGGCGGAGGCGGACCTCCAGAAGCGCGTCGCCGAGACGCAGGACTGGTTCTGCCAGGCTCACGAGGAGCTGAAGGCCGCCCAGGGCTAGCTGGCCAAGCGTGACGTGGAGCTCACCATGAAGCTGGCCGACATCGAGAAGGCCCAGGAGAAGGCGGAGGGCTTGGCCGCGGCAGCCGAGGCCGCCAGGACCCAGCACCAGGCCGCACTGAACTCCCAGGAGGAGGACCTCGCCAAGCGCGAGGCGGACCTCGACGCCCAACTCCACGCCAAGGACAAGGAGGTGGAGAAGCTTGCCGCGTAGCGGACCCAAGAGCTGGAGCAGAGGCACAAAGAGACACTCGATGCCCAGGCTCTGGTTCACACCGGCAAGGTGAAGGAGCTGGAGGTGGAGCGGGACGAGCTGAAGGAGCAGGCCCTGAAGCTCTCCCAGGAGAAGGACACGCTCAACGGCGCCTTGACGGAGGCGCAGGGCGTGGCCGTCAGCAGGGCCGGGGATCTCTCCGAGGCCAACAACTCCATCAAAGATCTCAAGCTGAAGCTGGAGGGTCTCGAGAAGATGATGTCGGAGTCCAGGGCCCGGGAAGGGACCCTGACCAAAAACCTGGAGACCGAGAAGCAGCTGCGGAAGAACGAGGCCCTCAACTTCAAGGAGCACGTGGAGGGCGAGAACCGCTGGCTCGATCGCCTCGCCATCGTTGCCAACCAGGCCGCCGCGCAGCTGGCCACCATGGGGATGCCGGATGTGAGGTACGCCCCGGAGCGGAGCGTGAGCGCCAACTGCTGCCTGACCCTGTTCTTCGAGAAGGTCGTCGGTGCTTTGGAGCGGCTTCACGCCAACCGGGCGGCCTCGCTGGCCGACGAGGCCCGGAGGCTTTGCGAGGGCGCCATGACCAAGGTTCTCACCAAGGTGGCGTACTGGTACCCCGACCTCGACTTCGACGCCACGCTGGAGAGCTTGCCGGAGGATACTGACTTCGCGCCGCTCAGGGAGCGCATCAAGCCCGTCATCAGCTGTGTCGGCGGCATTCTGAGGGTGGAGGGCCAACGCCGGGACTAGGCACCCCGTTTCTTTTCGTTGCTGCAAATTCACAACCAAGACGATTTTTATCTTTATATAGAACTGCGGCAACAAGCGATGTAATATAACTTCTTCAGTACTTTGATATTATGCATGCTATTTTCCTGTTCGATTTTCCTTTGTATGTCCACCCTACGTAACTGGGTAGGCTTGTCGGCGCGTAAACCCAGGGCGCTGTCTTGAGGACGGATCCCCATTGGCCTGCCGGGTGTGCTTGCTGCCGGGCGAACCACCTAAGCGCCCTTAACGCGGCCGCCCGAACTGTCGAGCTTAACTCGAGTCAGAATCGAGGGCGTTGCCAGGTGCGGAAGGCTATCCCGCCACTCTCGACGCGGCCGCTTGAGCTGTTGAGTGGACTCGAAGTAGAACAAGGGCGTTGCCAATCGCGGGAGGGCCCCTTTGCGTGCATGTTTTCCATACATAGGCAGGATCTCGCAGGACGATAACCTTATATAACAAAAGGAAATAACTCAAGGCTCTAAATGACTTAGCTTTTCTGTTGCCGCGCTGGCGTCCTTCGCGCGTGCAGGCGGTGCCGTTTTCTCCTGCCGTCTTCTTCTTTAGAAGCCACGGCGATGAAGAACCGCTAGGCTAACTACTAGACCAGATTCTCACAATTGCGTCCCCAACCTGGCGCGCCAAAGATGTCGGTGTGGAACGACACCTATGGGATCACAAGAATCCCTACTATGGTTGCCGGGGCGCAGGGTCGCCAGAAGAGCAGGATTAGTAATCAGCACAAGGATCGTTTACCTAGGTTCGAGCCGCGAGGATGCGTAAAATTCTAGTCCAGCTTTGGTGGGTGTATTGAGTGTTCTTGAGCCCTTGAACTAGCTACGGTGGCTGAGTAGTCCGAAAGAGCCAAATCCTCCTCCAGTACACCATGGGCCTCCTTTTATAGTCGAAAGGGGCTGCCACAGTGGCACACAGGAGGTGGAAAGGCATACAGTGCTATGAGCTTATCGCTCGTATTACAGGACAAGACACATTTCATACGCCGCTGAGGTGTCCCCTAGCTTTATCGGCGGCCGGAGCGAGGCCCGTCCCGTCCGTCGCCGCTCCTCCTCGCTTCGACACGCGCCCTGGCCAGCGATGCGTGCGGCGCCATGTAGGCAGGCAAGCAACTGCGGTGGCGCGGCGGTAGGGTCTTCACGACGATCTGCATGCCGCCACACATGTGCTTGCTGATCTGGTCTGGGAGCTGCATGTTGCCACGTAGGTGCCAGCCCAGCTGGTTGGGCTGGCAGCTGCATGCGAACGACGGTGGAGACTTGGCTGGTGCGGGCCTGGCAGTGGCCCTGCTGGCGTCCTCGGTGAGGGCCTTGCCGGGTGGCCCGGCAAGGGTCTTGCCGTGGCGCGCTGTCGTCCCCGGCAAGGATCTTGCCGGGGGTCTTGTGGCCCTCCTCGGCAAGGATCTCGGTTGGGACCGTTGTCTTTTAATCCTCATTTGATCTTGAATATTCCTTGGTCTTGACAAAGATTTGTATGCCACCATGGAGGTGCCTCCCAAGCCCTAGTTCCAATGTGGTTGGTTGAGTTGGAACCCGTGGGCTCGAGGGTGGCTCACTCCGCTGGTGTGGGCGAGCAGCCCCGACAAGGGTCTTGTCGGGGCTGCTGAGGCTGCCTCGGCAAGGGTCTTGCCGGGGGAACCTGTTTTGCCTCTCTGCTTCTTTGTGCTTCTTGGCCTTGGCGTTGCCTTGGCTGTCTTGGGCTTCGGCTTTACCTCGGTTCACCTCCCCTGTTATGCTCGGTGCGGCCGTGGGCGCGGCTCCGACTGTCTGTGCACAGGTAAAGGGGTACAAAGGTGCGCCCCTTCTTTTGTACAACGACAACAATGCTCCAATAATGATGATCATCACACTTTTATTTACTTACAACTCAAGAATTACAACTCAATACTTAGAACAAATTATGACTCTATATGAATGCCTCCGGTGGTGTACCGGGATATGCAATGAATCAAGAGTGACATGTATGAAAGAATTATGAACGGTGGCTTTGCCACAAATACGATGCCAACTACATGATCACGCAAAGCAATTATGACAATGATGAAGCGTGTCATAGTAAATGAAACGGTGGTAAGTTGCATGGCAATATATCTCCGAATGGCTATGGAAATGCCATGACAGGTAGGTATGGTGGCTGTTTTGAGGAAGGTATATGGTGGGTGTATGATACCGACGAAAAGTGCGCGGTATTAGAGAGGCTAGTAATGGTGGAAGGATGAGAGTGCGTATAATCCATGGACTCAACATTAGTCATAAAGAACTCATATACTTGTTGCAAAACTCTACAAGTTATCAAAGCAAAGTATTACGCGCATGCTCCTAGGGGGATAGATTGGTAGGAAAAGACCATCGCTCGTCCCCGACCGCCACTCATAACGAAGACAATCAATAAATAAATCATGCTCCGACTTCATCACATAACGGTTCACCATACGTGCATGTTATGGGAATCACAAACTTTAACACAAGTATTTCTCAAATTCACAACTACTCAACTAGCATGACTCTAATATCACCATCTTCATATCTCAAAACAATTATCAAGCATCAAACTTCTCATAGTATTCAACACACTCATAAGAAAAAAATTACTAATCTTGGATGCCTATGATATTAGGACTAATTTTTATGATTAAAGCAAATTACCATGCTGTTTTGTAGGACTATCAAAATAATATAAGTGAAGCATGAGAGAACAAAAGTTTCTATAAAACAAATCCACCACCGTGCTCTAAAAGATATAAGTGAAGCACTAGAGCAAAAACTATATAGCTCAAAAGATATAAGTGAAGCACATAGAGTATTCTAATAAATTCCGAATCATGTGTGTCTCTCTCAAAAGGTGTGTACAGCAAGGATGATTGTGGTAAACTAAAAAGCAAAGACTCAAATCATACAAGACGCTCCAAGCAAAACACATATCATGTGGTGAATAAAAATATAGCTCCAAGTAAAGTTACCGTTGGACGAAGACGAAAGAGGGGATGCCTTCCGGGGCATCCCCAAGCTTTGGCTTTTTGGTGTCCTTAGATTATCTTGGGGTGCCATGGGCATACCCAAGCTTAGGCTCTTGCCACTCCTTGTTCCATAATCCATCAAATCTTTACCCAAAATTTGAAAACTTCACAACACAAAACTCAGCAGAAGATCTCGTGAGCTCCGTTAGCGAAAGAAAACAAAACACCACTTCAAGGTACTGTATTGAACTCATTCTTTATTTATATTTGTGTTAAACCTACTGTATTCCAACTTCTCTATGGTTTATAAACTCTTTTACTATCCATAGATTCATCAAAATAAGTAAACAACACACGAAAAATAGAATCTGTCGAAAACAGAACAGTCTGCAGTAATCTGTAACTAACGCAAACTTCTGGAACTCAAAAAACTCTACCAAAATAGGACGACCTAGGCAATTTGTTTATTGATCTACTGCAATTAGAATCAATATTTTATCACGTTCTCGTGATTTTAAACAATTGTTTTCGTGAACAGACAGTTTCTGGAATTTTCAGCAAGATCAAATAGCTATCATCCAAGAAGATCCTATAGGTTTAACTTGGCACAAACACTAATTAAAATATAAAAACAAATCTAACCAGAGGCTAGATCAAATATTTATTCCTAAACATAAGCAAAAAGCAAAAAAACTAAAATAAAATTGGGTTGCCTCCCAACAAGCGCTATCGTTTAACGCCCCTAGCTAGGCATAAAAGCAGGGATAGATCTAGGTATTGCCATCTTTGGTAGGCAATCCATAAGTAGCTCTCATAATAGATTCATATGGTAATTTTATTTCCTTTCTAGGAAAGTTTTCCATACCTTTCCTTAATGGAAATTGGAATCTAACATTCCCTTCCTTCATATCAATAATTGCACCAATCGTTCTAAGGAAAGGTCTACCAAGAATAATAGGACATGAAGGATTGCAATCTATGTCAAGAACAATGAAATCTAGGGGCACATAGTTCCTATTTGAAACAATAAGAACATCATTAATTCTTCCCATATGTTTCTTAATAGTGGAATCTGCAAGGTGCAAGTTTAAAGAACAATCCTCAAATTCACGGAATCCTAGCAAATCACACAAGGTTTTTGGAATCGTGGAAACACTAGTACCCAAATCACACAAAGCATAGCATTCATGATCTTTAATTATAATTTTAATAGTAGGTTCCCACTCATCATAAAGTTTTCTAGGGATAGAAACTTCCAACTCAAGTTTTTCTTCATAAGATTGCATTAAAGCATCAACGATATGTTTGGTAAAAGCTTTATTTTGACTATAAGCATGAGGAGAATTTAGCACGGATTGCAACAACGAAATACAATCTATCAAAGAGCAATTATCATAATTAAATTCCTTGAAATCCAAAATAGTGGGTTCATTAATATCTACAGTTTTGATCTCTTCAATCCCACTTTTACCAATTTTTGCATCAAGATCTAAAAACTCCTAATTTTTGGGACGCCTTCTAGGTAAAGGTGACTCATCTCCAGTCCCATCATTATCAAGATTCATATTGAAAAACAAAGATTTAATAGGTGACACATCAATAACTTTTAGATCTTCATCTTTATTTTCATAGAAACTAGAAGAACACGCTTTCACAAAGCAATCTTTCTTAGCACGCATCCTAACGGTTCTTTCTTTGCACTCATCAATGGAAATTCTCATGGATTTGAGAGACTCATTGATATCATGCTTAGGTGGAATAGATCTCAGTTTCAAAGAATCAACATCAAGAGAAATTCTATCAATGTTCCTAGCCAATTCATCAACCATAAGCAATTTTTCTTCAAGCAAAGCATTGAAATTCTTTTGCAAATTCATAAACTCCTTAACACTACCCTCAAATTCAGAGGGAATATTATTAAAATTTCCATAAGAATTATTGTAGGAATTACCATAATTATTAGAGGAATTACTATGGAACGGCCTAGGATTAAAGTTTCCTCTATACGCGTTGTTACCAAAATTATTCCTACCAACAAAATTCACATCCATAGATTCATTATTATTCTCAATCAAGGTAGACAAAGGCACATCATTAGGATCAGAGGAAACACTCTATTAGCAAACAATTTCATAAGTTCATCCATCTTTCCACTCAAAACATCAATTTCTTCTATCGCATGCACTTTTTTACTAGTAGATCTTTCGGTGTGCCATTGAGAATAATTAACCATAATATTATCTAGGAGTTTAGTAGCTTATCCTAAAGTGATTTCCATAAAAGTGCCTCCCGCGGCCGAATCTAAAAGATTTCTAGAAGCAAAATTCAACCCGGCACAAATTTTTTGTATAATCATCCAAAGATTCAAAATATGTGTACGGCAATTACGTATCATTAATTTCATCCTCTCCCAAGCTTGTGCAACATGTTCATGATCAAGTTGCTTAAAATTCATGATATCGTTTATAAGAGAGATGATTTTAGCGGGAGGAAAATACTTAGAGATAAAAGCATCTTTGCACTTATTCCATGAATCAATACTATTTTTAGGCAAAGACGAAAACCAAGCTTTAGCACGATCTCTAAGCGAAAAAGGAAATAACTTCAATTTAACAATATCGTTGTCCACATCTTTCTTCTTTTGCATATCACACAAATCAACGAAGCTATTTAGATGGGTAGCGGCATCTTCACTAGGAAGGCTGGCGAATTGATCTTTCACGACAAGATTCAACAAAGCAGCACTAATTTCACAAGATTCAGCTTCGGTAAGAGGAGCAAAAGGAGTGCTAAGAAAAACATTGTTGTTGGTATTGGCAAAGTCACACAATTTAGTATTATCTTGAGCCATCGTGACAAGCAAGCAATCCAACACACAAGCAAACAAGAAACAAGCAAAAAGAGGCGAACGGAAAAGAGAGGGCAAATAAAACGGCAAGGGTGAAGTGGGGGGGAGGAAAACGAGAGGCAAATGGCAAATAATGTAATGCGAGGGATAAGAGTTTGTGACGGGTACTTGGTATGTCTTGACTTGTGCGTAGACTCCCCGGCAACGGCGCCAGAAATCCTTCTTGCTACCAATTGAGCACTGCGTTGGTTTTCCCTTGAAGAGGAAAGGGTGATGCAGTAAAGTAGCGTAAGTATTTCCCTCAGTTTTTTAGAACCAAGGTATCAATCCAGTAGGAGACCACGCTCGAGTCCCACGCACCTACACAAACAAATAAGAACCTCGCAACCAACGCGATAAAGGGGTTGTCAATCCTTTCACGGTCACTTACGAGAGTGAGATCTGATAGAGATGATAAGATAATGGTATTTTTATGATAAAGACTAACAGTAAAGAAAGCAAAATAAATGGCGCCAGAAATAGCTTGTTAACGGGAGATTAATATGATGGAAGATAGACCCGGGAGCCATAGGTTTCACTAGTGGCTTCTCTCAAGATAGCATAAGTATTACGGTGGGTAAACGAATTATTGTCGAGCAATTGATAGAATTGAGCATAGTTATGAGAATATCTAGGTATGATCATGTATATATGCATCACGTCCGTGACAAGTAGACCGAAACGATTCTGCATCTACTACTATTAATCCACACATCGACCGCTATCCAGCATGCATCTAGAGTATTAAGTTCATAAGGCAGAGTAATGCTTTAAGTAAGATGACATGATGTAGAGGGATAAACTCATGCAATATGATATAAACCCCATCTTGTTATCCTCGATGGCAACAATACAATACGTGCCTTGCTGCCCCTGCTGTCACTGGGAAAGGACACCGCAAGATTGAACCCAAAGCTAAGCACTTCTCCCATTGCAAGAAAGATCAATCTAGTAGGCCAAACAAAACTGATAATTCGAAGAGACTTGCAAAGATAACCAATCATACATAAAAGAATTCAGAGGAGATTCAAATATTGTTCATAGATAATCTTGATCATAAACCCATAATTCATCGGATCTCGACAAACACACCGCAAAAGAAGATTACATCGAATAGATCTCCAAGAAGAACAAGGAGAACTTTGTATTGAGATCCAAAGAGAGAGAAGAAGCCATCTAGCTAATAACTATGGACCCGAAGGTCTGAGGTAAACTACTGACACATCATCGGAGAGGCTATGGTGTTGATGTAGAAGCCCTCCTTGATCAATGCCCCCTCCGGCGGAGCACCGAAAAAGGCCCCAAGATGGGATCTCATGGGTACAGAAGGTTGCGGCGTTGGAAATAGGGTTTTGGCTCCGTATATGATATTTCCAGGGTATATGGGTATATATAGGAGGAAGAAGTACGTCGGTGGAGCAACGAGGGGCCCACGAGGGTGGAGGGTGCACCTGGGGGAGTTCGGCGCGCCCCCTACCTCATGCCTTCCTCGTTGATTGCTTTACGTAGACTTCAAGTCCTCTGGATCACGTTTGTTCCAAAAATCACGTTCCCGAAGGTTTCATTCCGTTTGGACTCCGTTTGATATTCTTTTCCTTCGAAACACTGAAATAGGCAAAAAAAACAGCAATTTGGGCTGGGCCTCCGGTTAATAGGTTATTCCCAAAAAATAATACAAAAGTGTATAATAAAGCCCATTAAACATCCAAAACAGAATATAATATAGCATGGAACAATAAAAAATTGTAGATACGTTGGAGACGTATCAGCCGCTGAAGAAGTTGAGGCAGAGGTGGCTGTCGGAGGTGTGGAGGAAGATCTGAATCTGTAGACGGCGTTCAGGGCACTGCTCTGTTGTGATGGATCGTTCCGTCGTTAGAGCATCTCCGGTGAGCCGTAAGACGTCAAGGCTGAAGCAGCACAAGATAGACACTGTTAATCTCAAGTGGGATTCCAATAGCATCTCCAATAGATGATGTAAAATGCATTACAAAAAAGTGATAGATGTAAAATTTACATCACCAAAAACCACGTGACTACAACAGATGAGGTAAAAACTGTTGACTCTGAACTTAACTGTCAAAACTGAAATTTACTGCGGAATCTGAATGTTACTGTCGAAACTAAACGCAATGGTAGCAGAGAGGCACTTCACATGGGATAGTTTAGGGAGGGCCTGCAGTTCATCTTCAACCTGCACCCCCTGAGCCGCCAGCCACCACCGGCCGAACCCCGCGCCGCCTCGCCGCCCTGAAACAACTAACCACTGCCGG
Source organism: Aegilops tauschii subsp. strangulata (assembly GCF_002575655.3). Taxonomy (NCBI): domain Eukaryota; kingdom Viridiplantae; phylum Streptophyta; class Magnoliopsida; order Poales; family Poaceae; genus Aegilops; species Aegilops tauschii. Next base: position 138,912,223 of record NC_053037.3, read on the forward strand.
TCCGTCGCCGCCTCGCCGCCCCAAAAGAACTCCCCACCGCCGGTCCGCCGCCGGTCCGGCCATCCCTCTAGCCCCCCCCCCCCCCCCCCCGCGCGCGCCAAGATTTTTCTCCGGCGATCCCCACGCCACTGCCCCACCACCGTGCCCCTCCCCCACCGCTGGCGAGCAGCACCCTACCCAGAACTCTAAGATAGATAGTGGGGTACCTCTCCGACAGGCCCCCCTCCCCGCTACGGGTGGTTCTTCCTTAACTCCGGCGAGACCCCCCCACCCCCTGAAAATCGACTGACCCAAAATTCGATTCAGTCGACTGAAGTGTAGCTAAATCGGAGCAGAGCAGCAGCACGAGCGAGGGGGAGAGCAGCAGCAGCAGCGCGAGCGAGTGAGCGAGAGCCGGAGCAGCAGCAGCTAGGCGAGCGAGCGAGCTAGAGCCGGAGCAGCTGCTGCAGCGTGAGCGAGCGAAAGCCGGAGCAGCACCAGCAGATCCGGCTGGTATGGACGCCACGGCCGAAGGGGCCTCGCACTGGGGGAGAGCCGCCGTGGAGATGTCGCCCGCGAAGCCGGCTTCGAGGTAGCCGCTCCATGGGGGTGCGGGATGGAGCACCATCGGCGCCGGGAGGTCGAGTTAAGGAGAAGGTGCGACGCGATGAGTGTACAACCTCTTTGGTGGCGCCGAGTAGGCCTTGGCTTCATTCAAGGAGTCAGTGAGGATGCTGCGGTTCTGGTGGAGCAGGTTAAGGCGGCGCTGTGGGGATGGAGCAGCCGCGATAGACGAGGCGATCGTCGGAGCAGCTCCTTGGAGGTGGAGGACGGGGCGGCTGAACCGGCGGGACGACAGGATGGACGATGGATCCTCATCCGGGGAGGTGGATGAGGGACATCGAGCTATTGCGGTGGACGACATCGTCAGGGAAGAGGCTCCGGCTGGGCAGCGATGAGGTGGCGGATGGAGGAGAGTGGGGTTTCGCAGCTGGAGCGGAGAGGTTATGGCGGCCAGATTTCGAATGGTGAAAAGGAGGCGATGGGAGGGGGAACCATGACTTAGGGACGCGCTTGTCCAAAATGTAGGGTGTGTTACAAAAGTACCCCCACCGATTTGAACTAGCGGCCCTTTCGGCTCAGGGTAGAAGGGGGATTTCGCGTGTCGGGATTTGGCAGCTGGAGGGAGTTTTCGCGCGCGTTTTAATTTTGGGATAGCAAGGCGCGGGTTGTGAAGGCGCCAGTTTTGGGAGCATGATATCTGAATTTTTGGGATATAACAAGGCGCGGGTCGAATTTTAGGGACAAGCCTAACGTGTAATATTGTACTTGTATGTACCAAATCAATTTGCACTTCCCTGAACGAAAAAAAACGAAAAAATAAAAACTATTCACACCACACAAAGAGAGAGTCTTGTCCCGTTGTACTATACAAATGCTATTCAAAGATACTCCCTCCTTCCATCTATATAGGGCCTAATGCGTTTTTCGAGGCTAACTTTGACCAAATATTAGAGTAATAATATATGACATGCAACTTACACAAAGCACACCGTTAAATTCGTGTGTGAAAGGAGCTTTCAATGATATAATTTTCACATTGTGCATGTCATGTACTATTAATCTTGTCAATAGTCAAAGGCGGTCTTAAAAAACGCATTAGGCCCTACATAGATGGAAGGAGGTAGTATGAATCCATGTTATGTCCAATTAAATTTTTTCGCTGACTGTATAATGCATGTAACCTATACTCATGCCAACATTTTAGTGCATTCCGAAGTCTATACTACCGCTGCAATTCAAACTGAATTTGAATTCGTTTCTCTATTTAAATAAGAATCTACAATCATGATTGTTGCCAACTTCAACCATCATTCGTGTATTACCTTAACAACACACCACATGATGACTATAGAGATAGATATGAACTATGTGTACTATATGAACTCGAATTCAATTTTTTGAATACACTTGATGTTGATTCCATATAATAGTACATTTGACATACTAACTGGATATTCATAATCTAAACCATGTTCCATACATACACCGCGTTTATCACACAAAGTATAGTGCCCCGCCCCCTACATTATGACAAGTATTTAGCCCTGAGCTGCAAAAGCCACACATTAGCCCAAATTATAATCAATGTTCTACATTATGATATATTCTTCAAGTATCTGTATCCACTTTTTTATAATGAATTATGATCTATGTTCGTATTTAACACCTTCACGATCCTCCTCTCTTTGTAGCTAGCTAGCGCTATTTTTCTATCGTGCATGCACACGCCCGCCCCCCTCTCACCCTCCCTCAGCGTCCCCTCCATCGCGCACGTTCGTTATTTCTCTTTAGGTCATTCACCTGCGGTGTGTGTAGGCCCCCCGGCTCCTTCTTTTCGGCACACACCGGTCGATATACCTCTCTACCCAAGTGTGCCTACCACAAACACATACTTCCCCTCTTCTCTTCTCACCGTCCATGCCCTTCTATGTCCAATACGGTTCCACGGAGGTGCACACTCCCGCCCCTCTTTTCATCGATCTCATACTCGTACACTCCTCCCCCCTCGACATGGTAGGCCTCTCGCACCACCTCCTAGCCGCACCCTCTCCCCCTGTCTGTCTCTCCAGACCTTATTTTCTTCCAACACATGCATGCATGTATACGTACCGATCTCCCTACATATAGCCAGGTCGACTATAATTCGTTTTCCCCACGCACCGATAGACTTACCTCACTAGTTATGTCTCTCCCTTTCTCGGACACACGACGGTTGATCTTCCTATGTAGTTACGTATACTTACCACAACCATATTGTCTCCCCTCATCATCCTTGCATACCTCCTGACCCGTCTCTCACACGCACGTGCATTGACAGACAGACATCCCCGGCCCTCTCTTATTGATATTGCACTCGTACCCTCCGTTTGTCTAGCAGGCCTCTCCCACCATTTGTGAGACGCCACTCCACCACCAACCCTCCGACACTCTACCTTTATCTTTCTCCCAACCTTATTCCTCTGCTACACATATCCATGGATGCCGATCGATCTCCCTCTATACATAGCTAGGCCTCTCTCCTTCTCCACACATATACTAGTCGATCTACCTCTCTATAGTTAGGTCTCTGCACCCTCCCCCCCCCCCACACACACACACCGATAGTCGAACGTTGTAGGTAGGTATCCATGCCACAAAGAAAAACTACACCTCTGCCCTCTCAAATTCCAGTAGGCCAGCCGCCCTGTATCTTTGACGTGGGCAAACACAAATTCGATGGCACTCTTTATCAATCGCGCAGCCACACACTTCATCCCTGTTTTCGATTCTATTGATATCTCACGCGAATGATCCCTCCACTCTCTTCTCGTGGATCGCTCCCTCTATATATGATATATCCATGACTCTGTTTCACACACATTGCATATGTTACTTTTTTTGTTTGAGATATGATCGACACATTGCCTCGGTTTCGCACAAACCATCTATCTCACACCCACCCACGTACGTACCTGCACCTAAAGAAGAGGTGCACGCAGGACGCACGTACTCATGTCTCGTTCGCGGCCACACCCGCGCGGGTACACGGTGGAGTTCGTTTCTGTACGAAAAGGCAGCCCACGTGATAATTTGACGCGTGTAGCGGTTGTTTACTCGAAGGAGGGTCGGGTACCACGCCTAGACGGAACAAAGTTTGACTTGACACGTTAGTATTAAATAAAGTTATATATTCCTCCTCATTGGCACGTAGTACAGAATATAAAACGATTGCCGTGGGGAAAATGGAAAAATCCGCTCCACTATATACAACGGAGCCTGCTTGCCGGGGTTTGTCTCTTGTCAAACCATCTCACACAAGGCAGCGGTGGCCTCTGTCTTTCACCGTTGGTCAGTGATCCGGCCGCATCCCGTCCACCGGTGGAAGGGAGGATGTGCATCGTTTCTCCGTTCGACGGCGTTGAGGCAGCACATCCTGACCTGCGGTACCCGTTGTTCTCTCTGACCAAGCTCCAGCGCGGTAGGGCCTTCGCCACTTGCTTGTTGCCGCAGTATGGGCAGATCCCGGCCGCCGGCGCCCTCCTACTAACATCCCACAACCCTCAGGTACAGCTTCCTCCGGCCTTGCTCCACTGCCCATCTTCCCACGTTGATGCATGTGGATCTTCTTTAGTTGTTTGCTTAAAACGTATCTCGGCCGGCGTACTTTCCATCTTGCAATCTCGTCCTCAAACCATTTTTGATAAACCACCATGCTGCTATCTTTCCCTTATTACATGGAATATGCTTCTTTTTTGTTGGCGTATGTGTCTTCAACTCGTGTTATTGGCCAGTAATTGTTTCCTTTCTACCTCTTTTTTGCAAACAGGGCTATCCATTTCACCTCGTTGCTATTGCGACCTTTTGGTCAACTGCACAAATCACTTTTTTTCTGAAGAATGTTTTGTGCAGTTCTGCCAAAATGTCACACGGGCAACGTTTTTACATTTCTGTGGGACTGCAGAAAGGGAGATTGGTTTTGCTATCCTCCTCATCCAACTCCGTTCCTAATCTTCTCCAACAAGTAGTTAGTCCTAAAGAGAGATCGCAGAGGTGATCGGCTTCTATTTTTGTGTGTTATGTTTCATCATCTAGTTCCACTATTATTGTAATCACACTGACTGGATATCTTTGTAAACAGGGATGGTCAGCTCAATTTTAGTGGAGCTGCACAAAATGATTGGATTGTGGTGTCCTCCGTACACCCCTTTTTTGGCTACAGAGCTGGGTGAAACTAGCTACCAAGCAATGAACATTGTGCCCAGGAAATGGACCTATGCCTACGAACAACATCGATCAATTATATATTTTTCTTTATCTGTACACCTTCTCACAACTTTGTCTTCAGTTGTGATGTGAATATTGGCGCTGACCTGCGAACCATTGAGATGCATTAGCCGCCATGGTAGTTTCATTTGTATTTGATGGAATGTTGTAACGAGATAATCTTGAGGCAAGAGGACACATTAATCCTAAGTTGAAACCTTTTTTTCCTACGGGAGCCAAAGTTGAAACCTTCATATCATCACAATACAATTTCACTAAAATTATGCGTACATATAAACAAATCCCGAAGGATTGATAGCAATGCCAGAAACAATTCAACTTCGTTTCGCCGACATGTGGGACATCCTTCATCCGGCTCCACCTGTCGTGCAACAATATTGAGTGCACAAATGCAGGGAAAGATTCACCCTGGTCGTTGCGCCGCATTAGTAATGACTAGTGAGCAGTCAAATCATAGAGCCCCACCTTCACCACAGTAAGTTGCTCGGACGAAGCAACCATCATTTCTCTGTTCCTTGAATCCGCTGGTACTCCCATATTCCCAGAGTAATAAGTTGCTCGGGCGAAGCAACCATCACTTCACCTTTCCCATAGTAAGGCTACTCATAGTGGGGAGTAACATATACTAGTATCATGCATATGATACTAGTATATGATACTACCTTCATAGTGCATAGTATCATAAAGTAGTATCATAGATTACCATATTTATTGCCATGCACACAAAGTAGCATAGCATTTAACATGATGCGGTATCTACCTATGTTACTATAACCCTCTCTCTCTTATTTAATTGTGTGACACGTAAGCATGTTTGCTAGTCCCAAGTGCATGTTACCGGTTATGTTACCCCCACTATGGCTAGCCTTAGGCCCACTGAAAAATCACTTTTCTCTTTCCATCAAGTGCATTTATTGTCAATCTAACCCTGTCACCGAAACACCTCTTTGGCTACAGTTAGTCCAGGGTTAGTCATGAGTTAGTCTAACCTCTAGCTAAGTTAGTATCCAAACAGGAGCAGTATAGGACATGCAAGTTGCTCAAAGGATACAGTCAAATTCGTACGTGAAAGGATCTTTTTTCTTTTTGAAAACGGAACATGAAAGGATCTTCGAATGATATAATTTTCAAATTATATAAAATCTTATCAATAGTCAAAGGCATCCTCAAAGAATACATTAGGCCCAACTCCCTCCGTCTAGGTGTATAAGTCACCTTATGAAAACCAAATAATCCCAAAATACTTAGGCTTGGTGCATTAACTCCCACCTTGTTTCTTGTTTCTTGACATATCCACCAGTAAGAGATGTGGGGCGTGCATGTTTTCAATGACTTAGACTACCAAACACGACATGCAATGGTTAGCTCATTGCATGCAATGCTATTAATTATCAAATAAATATTAATTTCTCTCGTTTTCCCCTCTTCCTTGGTCACGGTGCACAATCTAAGATGACTTATTCACTAGACGGAGGGAGTATATAAAATCTTACCAATAGTCAAAACCAAGTGTTACTACTACACCAAACAAGTTCAAAACGAGAAACTGGACCCACTCACGGCACGGCACGCCTGCCTCGTTTGGTCCGTTGGTCAAAGCGCTTCCTCTTCTTGGCATAACAATAGAGTACAGTAATTTTTTTAGAATGTTCTTGGCATGTCGCTGACATGTGATGAGTTAACAGACCTCAATAGATGGCAAAAACGCTAGCCCGCCGCACTTTGAGAGAGATGAGGAGCGAGAAGCGATACGGGCTGGTGGATTACTAGAGCTAGGTGCCGCACGGAGGCCAAGAAATATGGTGATAGCGTGGGTTGGCCATGTACAGTATGATGTAACTACACTGGGCTGCCGTGTTTCGTACTCTTCCGGTCTACTGTGGAGATGATTGGTTGATTTTATATTGCTAAATAATATAAAATATTATGAGTGCAGACGCTCCACCACGAGGTTCCTTGCTCCTTCTCGGTCATCGGGAATCTACGTTCTTCCACTCTTTTTTTACATGAGCTTTGTTCATCCTTTTGCCAACACGCGGGACATCTAGCATCAAGGTGCACGTGTCATGCAAGAAAATGGAGATAAGCAGTGCGTAAGTGAGTTGTGCACTACGATGTCACCTAGTACTACACAATATTTTTTCTCCTTGATGGCACGTGAATAGTGCACGTACTCAATGACGGAGCACGGGATGGTAGCCATGGACATGGTAGGCCCTTTTTGGAGAGAGTACTAAATACGTATTAACTTTGATGTGTCCCGTCAACTTGCAGAACGACGAGAAGCACACACTGAATGACGGAGCACGGGATGGTAGCCATGGACATGGTCAACCCTTTTTGGAGACTAATGCACTACTTTTGATGTGTCCGGTCTACTCGCAAATGAGGAGAAGCTTAGCATACTAGTAGTACACTATCTACTATAGTACCATCATCATTGTTCGACTTTCGGAAGAGGCAAAGAGCCAAGCGCACGGTCACCTACTCACAGTATAACCGGCCGTGTTTGCACTAATTTTTTAACGTAGTACCTGAGTGTATTGCTCCAGTGGTCATCACACGTGAGCCAATCGATTCGCACCCTTCCACGCTCCATTTTGTCTTGTGTTCCTTCCTCCGTCCAGCATGCTAACAAGTGGGACCAATGCTCATGTATGCCAACATGGTAGTTAATTATTTTGCAAGAGTCAGCTATCACACCCTTTCGATGCCACGTCAGTGTACCCACTAGAAACAAGTTATACTTGTTCGGTTCAACCGCCTCCCTAGGTGTTTGGAGAAGAATTGGCCAGTGCGAGGCGGTCCTATAGGTGGGCAGGCGGCAAAAAACAGGGGAAAACGCGTGAACTAGCTAGATGAGGGAGGGAAGCTTCTACATTCGCAGGGGACGTGGCATTGGCTATTGGGTGGCACTAGGTGGTCATCCAGATATGCCATAAATGACACGAAGAGGCATCCTATATCAACAAGGACCAACACCCTACCGATAGCTCATCTAACAGAACTCCCAAGTTAACTGTGCTGAGGCTGGAGTAGTCATGCAGCTTCACTAGTTCATTTTGCGCCAATGAATTGGCAAGTCGCCGACGGCTGAAAGGTGCCCCAAAAAATTGGCTGTTCGCAGATTGGTAGGGCTGGCAGGGGCATCATGCAAATACACCCGTACACTCTTCACCGGACAGAGGGAGTAAGTCATCTTTGGTTGTGCACCGTGACCAAGGAGGAGGGGAAAACGAGAGAACTTAATGTTTATTTGCTAATTAATAGCATTGCATGCAATGAACTAACCACTGCATGTCGTGTTTGGTAGTCTCAAGTCATTAAAAGCATGCACACCCACATCTCTTATTGGTTGATATGTCAAGAAACAAGAAACGAGGTAGAAGTTAATGCACCGCGCCTAAGTGTTTTGGGATTATTTGGTTTTCGTAAGATGACACCTAGACGGAGGGAGTATTATACTTGAAGGCTACAAGGTTGGCTATAGATGGCGTGGCAATGTCATGTAGCCATCAGTTGGCTATACTATTAACCATGCTCTTATAATACTCCTATATTTAAGAACGGAGGGAGTAGTTGGCATGCATGATACTACCTATAATACTCCCATTACAACCAGCCTGGTAGAATTAAAATACCTAATTTAATGGTCGCCGCCCGATCTCTTTGTCCTTCTCCAGCATCCGGCAGAAGAAGAATTGAGCAAGACACTGGTTGTATTCGCTGGCGTCGCCTCGGCGGTAGCCTTCATGGGATACAATCGGCGGTGGCCTCCCTTGTTCTACTTTTCCTCGATGATGGCGGCGGGCGGGGACGTGCTGCCCGTCACCTCATCCAGATCCGCGTAGCCGCATCACCTCATTGACATCCGCGGCGGCTTCTTTCTCTGCCTGCATGTCGCGGCTACACGCGCGTCGACGGCGGATGGCGCAGTCGCAAACACTGGAGGAGCTGTACGACGCGGCGGCGTCGAGGGTAGCGACGATGCCCGTGCGGCCGTGCTCCCCGACAAGCCGGCATGTAGCAAGTCGGCACTCTTCCTCGAGCTGTATTGGAGAGGCCAGCTGCGGAACCACGCGCTGGCTTAGTGCGGCAACTGCCTCCGACGGGCTAGGCGAGGTTGGTGGAGAAGCGAGCTGCCGGGCTCGGCGGGCCACCCAGACGGCTTTTATGCCGGAGAACTGCTCTTCCTACACGTCGGATGCCGCCGAAAGAGTGGACAAAATGGTGGAAGGAGGAGCTTGGCCGGTGTCCTGCTCCTGAACGGACGTGTGTGGCTGGAGTTGGTTTCTCGCATTCCACACGGGTTTCTATATCTATACTACTATATAGTGTACCAATTTTAAGTAGGACTAAGAACATCAATCATAACCGTTGATCTTCTAAATCCAACGGCCAATATCAGTAGGATTCGCATGAACAGTACACTGCTGCTACCTCACTTGTGTTCTAGAACAATCATGTGCCCTTTCTAGAAAAAAGAAGCCCATAACTAGCTCCAATGGGTTGTGTTGCCACATGACCACCAGATGGTTTGATTGAACCCAGTCGAGATGGTTTAGTAGGAGAATGTGGATATTTCTCAAAAAAAAGAACACGTGGAAAAAGTGAGGCAACATGCAGTTCTTGTTAAATGAACGTATAGTTTTATGGCATGAATACTACTTCCTGCTTTTACAATATTGAACTAATATCGGCATTTATACATCACTATAATTTCTTTTTATTTGAATCTATTAGCACATATATTACTTCTTTTCCCTTTTACCAAAATCACTCTGTTATATTAAGACGTGCCATGCACGTGTATACATACTGGTAAATGTAGGTTTTTGAATGCGGCGAGGAGGCGGGTACAGCTGGGAGTGCAGCAGGCGGCGCCCTGGGCCAGCGCGCCGCTTCAAATGGCGGACGCAGTGAGAGGTCGCGTCCGCCCTGACCCCCTTGACCGTCGACCTTGACGGTGTACGTCACCTTGTCTCCAGATCTGAGATACCACGTGTACCAGATGAATGACTCCAAGCTCGACCACCGTGATGCAAGAGGTGCGAGCCGAGGAACACAGTTGGAGACACCCCCCCCATAATTTTCCTCGTCATCATCTGAGTCCTAGAAGATCTCACCCACATCATCATTAGGCATGCAACCGCCTTCATAGACAACGTGCACAGAAGGAGTAGAGGCGACTGGGGATGCACCACGTCGTGGGCACTCCGTACATGCTCGTGTGTGTGCAGCGTGCGTGCTTTTCCATTGGTGCTAGCTCTAAGGCCGAGGATGCGGTCGTCTTCGTCTCCGGCTAGTCATTGAGCAATGACGGCAAAGAGGTGCTGCAAGAGATGCGTAGGCGCCGTTGTGTGTGAGCTTCGCCGTAGCACGACGAATCGGACATCGTCGCAGATGGCGCACGCCTCCATGCAGTCGAGTGTGTGCGCATGCATGTGTTATTCACGTGCATTCTGCGGCCGAGTGTGTGTGCATGCATGTGTTGTGTACGTGCGTTGTGTGCTCCATGCTGTGTGTGTTTGTGCATGAGTTGGATTGGCATGGATTAGTGCGTCGGCATGTGTACATGCGTGGCTGCATGCGTCCTGTACATGCGTGGCTTCTTGCATGGTTATCAATATAAACTAATAAAATATCTTCAACTTAGCATCCTAATGTATCGTCTCTAGTGGTTAGTGAAGAGTTCATGTTCTTTTATTTGTTTATAGGTGGGCAGGCGGCAACAAACAGGGGAAAACGTGCAAGGTTCCTTGCAGACGCTCCACCGCGAGGTTCCTTGCTCCTTCTCGGTCGTCGGAAATCTATGTTCTTCCACTCTTTTTTTACGTGAGCTTTGTTCATCCTTTTGCCAACACGCGAGACATCTAGCATCAAGGTGCACGTGTCATGCAATAAAATGGAGATAATTAGATAAACAGTCGGTAAGTGAGTCGTGCACTTCGATGGCACCTACTCCTACTATGAAATATATTTTTCTCCTCAATGGCACGTGAATAGTGCATGTACTCAACGACGGAGCACGGGATGGTATCCATGACATGGTCAGCCCTTTTTTTGGAGAGAGTACGTACTAAATAACTTTGATGTGTCCCGTCAACTCGCAGAAAGACGAGAAGCTTCCTTACTATGCCTTCTCCCTCGCCAACGCGTGCGCGGTGGCTCGCAGCACGAGGAGAAACTTTTGCTTACAAGCGGTGGACGTGCAGAAGTTCATTTGGTGTCAGATTGCCAGAAGTACTACTATAGTACCACCATTATTGTTCGACTTCCGGAAGAGGCGAAGAGCCAAGCGCAAGGTCACCTACTAACCTTAGGCTAGCCATAGTGGGAGTAACATAAGTAGGAGTACCTCCTTTTTTTATTCTAGAAACAACCACATGCGAATATTGGATGGTAGCAGCACAACAACTGAATCAAAAATAGAAACCTTCCCGCCCGGCGCCAGCTGAGCCCGCCGCTCCACATTGATGGCAAGTCAGGGCGACGCGACCTCTCACTGCTTCCGCTGTTGAAGGCCCCCATACATGGTCTTACGACTTTGCGGAGACCTGTGTTTTTGGGCGCGCCGACCGAGAGCACCGCCCGCTGCACGCCCGGCATTTCAGACTACACATACATTGTGAGACAAAAGGTGGGGCCATTATTAATGATATAGTATTATACTAAAGGGACTAACTATTGTAAGCAGGCTACGTATTAGGTTGGTTCTAGATGATGTGTCAACTTCATATAGCCGGATGTTGGCTATACTATTAATCATGCTCTAAGTGTGGTGTGAGTCAGAAAATTTATTAAGTCATTAATTAATAATTAACGGACACCTTATTTACTCAGCCGTTTCTGATTCTTTTGGATAGTGGGGCTATTATTGACTTGGACGTGGGGTTTGGGCCAAAGGCCTGCTATTATACTTGGTCTTACTCGCATGACCGACCTGACAGGCTCTACCCTAGCCGCCACTTTATCATATGGTTTTGCACCGTTCCAGATCTTAGCGCCGCCACGCAATTCTTCTCCATCCCTCCTTCCGGCGTGCACCGCGAGAAGGGACAGCAGTCCTCCGAACCCCACCTTTCGTGATCCTGTACGGGAGAGGGGCGATCAGGTTTTTGGCGAGCACACTCCTGTGACTGCTGCCATCGACGACTTCCTCAACGACAGCCTTCTTCCCCGACCTCGGTAACCTCTTCATCAACGACATGAGTGACAACATCAACCACAGCGGTCCTGCTCCCACTGTACAGTATGTGATTCTGTCCTCCTGGTTTAGTCCGCATCATTACTTTGATCTTTGCAACTGTTGTCATGATCTATTTACTATTTACTATTTACTCGGATTACATCTCATAGTAAATTGCTCATATATTCAACAATCCAATCCAAAAACCTGATTATAGGCAATTTACTCTGAGTGGTTTTGCTGCGCTTTTGAAGCCGCCTACTTTTAAGGGGGTGCAATATAAAAGGTGGCGCACAAGAGCAGTATATTGGTTTCAGATCATGTACTGCTATGACGCCACTAAGGGTACGCTTGAGGGCGATCTTAATCCTACACAGCAGGAAGCTTTTGAGAACATGGATACCCTCTTCAAAGCCGCCCTGCTGAGTGTTCTTGATGATTCCATTGTGGAATCATATATGTCGTTTGACAGTGGCAAAGACATGTGGGCTGCGCTCGAGGCCACGTTTGGGGCCTCGGGCGCTGGCAACGAGTTGTACGTCATGGAGCAATTATGTGACTACAAGATGACTGATGAGCGCTCTGTTGTTCAGCAGACTCATGAGATACAGTCACTCGCTAAGGAACTTGAGTACTTCAAGTGTGTGTTGCCGGACAAATTTGTTGCTGGGACCATCATCGCCAAGCTTCCACCTTCGTGGAACGATTTGCTACTTCTCTGAAAAACAAGAGACATGAGTTTTCCATTTCGGATCTCATTAGCACTCTTCATTTTGAAGAGAAGGCGAGAGCAAAAGACACACGTGCTCGGGTCACTGAGGGAGCTTCTAGTGCCCACATGGTACATGAGAAGAACTTCCAGCCCAACCAGCCCCAAAACAACAAGAACAAATATCAGGGGAAAGGCAAGTTTGATGCAAAGAACAAGTCGTCACATTCCACCAACTTCAAGAAGAATTCTCATAACGGAAAGGGATACAAACCTCAATTTTGGTAGCACCGCACAAAACTTATATGGCTGCATCTACCTACTGTCAGCTAACCTCATGGTGCTCCAGGTATTCCTACATTCGTAACTAGGTACAATGACCACCGCAAGATGAAATAAGCTTATTCGTACGTTGACTTGCTGATTGTAGTGCGGAATGATCCTGTCATGTGTGGAGTAGCAAACAAGCAGTGCAACCGAAGGTGGAAATCAACCAAGGACTTATGAAATTATATATAATCTTCTTCAGGCAGGTCAGTATCCCCTTCATCCAGATGATCATGTTTTGTCATGCCGAGCTATTGATATGTGCTACTGTTTTGCAACACCGTTTAAGTATAGCTATTGTTTTCCTATCTTTTCAGATTCAGGACAATGAAGATGATTTCAGGGGAACTGCACAAAATGGACTCATGTTGAGTCATATCTATTGCCTCATGTGTTTGCTGCAAATGTGTCAGCATCAATTACAAGATGAGGCAGCTAGCTAGATGTGGAGTTGCCAACATGCTCAAAGTGCTCGCAACATTGAGAAGAAACAAGCATGCCCAGGAAATTAATGCATGTGCAGAGAGGCCCTTTGCTTAGAGAAGCATCGACCGATTTTCTTTATTTCCACACCTTCTCACAGCTCTGTATTGGTTGTAGTATGGTGAATCATTGAGATGCATAAACATGCTGAACTTTTGTTCTTCTGAATGTTAGTATGCATACCGTATCTTCTGAAGCTTAGTTTAATGTAAATGTTGACTAGCCTGTGAACCTTCACAATCTAGTAAGTATATTGTAGGCCTGTCATTTGACACCTCACTTTGCCGCGCTACGCGACCAGTGTGAGTGTCTGCATCCAGTACCGCATCCTCTAATTTGGTGGATGCCAAATTGAAAAAGGTTACCGATGAGTAGCCATAAGCTGGAGGCATCTCTTTTTTTCTTTCGAATGGGCAATAAGCTGGAGAGTGTCTTGGGCTGCCTCTAGCACAAGGCCCTCTAGTACGAAACATGGGCAGCTGACTGGGCCGATACAAAAGCCTATCCATCTTAAAGCCCATTTGTTTTTGTTTTTTGCGAGGAGAAGCCCATATTTCTTGAAGAGGGGGCGATCCCAGGAAAACCCTCCTTCCTCCTTGCTTCCACTTACGCTTCCGTCTCGCCCCAATTCCCCCCGCTCCCCATCTTCCTCACTCTTCCAGAAAACCCCCGCTCACCTTCTTCCTCACTCGTACAGAAAACGCCTGCTCCTCTTCTTCCTGTTGGGAATCGTAGCATAATTTTAAAATTTTCCTACGCTCACCAAGATCCATCTATGGAGTATACTAGCAATGAGGGGAAAGGAGTGCATCTACATACCCTTGTAGATCGCGAGCGGAAGCGTTCCAATGAACGTTGTTGACGAAGTCGTACTCGCCGTGATTCAAATCACCGATGACCGAGTGCCGAACGGACGGCACCTCCGCGTTCAACACACGTACGGTGCAGCAATGTCTCCTCCTTCTTGATCCAGCAAGGGGGAAGGAGAGGTTGATGGAGATCCAGCAGCACGACGGCGTGGTGGTGGATGTAACGGGTCTCGGCAGGGCTTCGCCGAGCTTCTGCGAGAGGGAGAGGTGTAGCAGGGGAGGAGGGAGGCGCCCAAGGCTGTTATGCTACTGCCCTCCCTTCCCCCCCCCTTTATATAGGCCCCCTGGGAGGGGGGCGCCGGCCAAGTCCCATCTAGATGGGGGGGCGGCGGCCAGGGGGGTAACTTACCCCCCAAGTCAAGTGGGGCGCCCCCCACCCTAGGGTTTCCAACCCTAGGCGCAGGGGGGAGGCCCATGGGGGGTGCCCCAGCCCACTAACGGCTGGTTGCCTTCCCACTTCAGCCCATGGGGCCCTCCGGGACAGGTGGCCCCACCCGGTGGACCCCCGGGACCCTTCCGGTGGTCCCGGTACAATACCGATAACCCCCGAAACTTTCCCGGTGGCCGAAACTGGACTTCCTATATATAATTCTTCACCTCCAGACCATTCCGGAACTCCTCATGACGTCCGGGATCTCATCCGGGACTCCGAACAATTTTCGGGTTTCCGCATACTCATATCTCTACAACCCTAGCTTCACCGAACCTTAAGTGCGTAGACCCTACGGGTTCGGGAGACATGCAGACATGACCGAGACGCCTCTCCGGTCAATAACCAACAGCGGGATCTGGATACCCATGTTGGCTCCCACATGTTCCACGATGATCTCATCGGATGAACCACGATGTCGAGGATTCAATCAATCCCGTATACAATTCCCTTTGTCAATCGGTATGTTACTTGCCCGAGATTCGATCGTCGGTATCCCAATACCTTCTTCAATCTCATTACCGGCAAGTCTCTTTACTCGTACCGCAATGCATGATCCCGTGACTAACGCCTTAGTCACATTGAGCTCATTATGATGATGCATTACCGAGTGGGCCCAGAGATACCTCTCCGTCATACGGAGTGACAAATCCCAGTCTCGATCCGTGCCAACCCAACAGACACTTTCGGAGATACCCGTAGTGCACCTTTATAGTCACCCAGTTACGTTGTGACGTTTGGCACACCCAAAGTACTCCTACGGTATCCGGGAGTTGCACGATCTCATGGTCTAAGGAGAAGATACTTGACATTGGAAAAGCTCTAGCAAACGAAACTACACGATCTTTTATGCTATGCTTAGGATTGGGTCTTGTCCATCACATCATTCTCCTAATGATGTGATCCCGTTATCAATGACATCCAATGTCCATAGTCAGGAAACCATGACTATCTGTTGATCAACGAGCTAGTCAACTAGAGGCTTACTAGGGACACGTTGTGGTCTATGTATTCACACATGTATTACGAGTTCCGGATAACACAATTATAGCATGAACAATAGACAATTATCATGAACAAAGAAATATAATAATAACCATTTATTATTGCCTCTAGGGCATATTTTCAATAGTCTCCCACTTGCACTAGAGTCAATAATCTAGTTACATTGTGATGAATCGAACACCCATTGCGTCCTGGTGTTGATCATGTTTTTCCCTAGGGAGAGGTTTAGTCAACGGATCTGCTACATTCAGGTCCGTATGTACTTTACAAATATCTATGTCTCCATTTTGAACACTTTCACGAATGGAGTTGAAGCGACGCTTGATATGCCTGGTCTTCCTGTGAAATCTGGGCTCCTTCGCAAGGGCAATAGCTCCAGTGTTGTCACATAAGAGAGTCATCGGGCCCGACGCATTGGGAATCATCCCTAGGTCGGTAATGAACTCCTTCATCCAGACTGCTTCCTGCGCTGCCTCCGAGGCCGCCATATACTCCGCTTCACATGTAGATCCCGCCACGACGCTTTGCTTGCAACTGCACCAGCTTACTGCTCCTCCATTCAAAATATACACGTATCCGGTTTGTGACTTCGAGTCATCCAGATCTGTGTCGAAGCTAGCGTCGACGTAACCCTTTACGACGAGCTCTTCGTCACCTCCATAAACGAGAAACATATCCTTAGTCCTTTTCAGGTACTTTAGGATATTCTTGACCGCTGTCCAGTGTTCCATGCCGGGATTACTTTGGTACCTTCCTACCAAACTTATGGCAAGGTTTACATCAGGTCTGGTACACAGCATGGCATACATAATAGACCCTATGGCCGAGGCATAGGGGATGACACTCATCTTTTCTCTATCTTCTGCCGTGGTCGGGCATTGAGCGGTGCTCAATTGCACACCTTGCAATACAGGCAAGAACCCCTTCTTGGACTGATCCATATTGAACTTCTTCAATATCTTGTCAAGGTATGTACTCTGTGAAAGACCAATGAGGCGTCTTGATCTATCTCTATAGATCTTGATGCCTAATATATAAGCAGCTTCTCCAAGGTCCTTCATTGAAAAACACTTATTCAAATAGGCCTTTATACTTTCCAAGAATTCTATATCATTTCCCATCAATAATATGCCATCCACATATAATAAGAGAAATGCTACAGAGCTCCCACTCACTTTCTTGTAAACACAGGCTTCTCCATAAGTCTGTGTAAACCCAAACGCTTTGATCATGTCATCAAAGTGAATGTTCCAACTCCGAGATGCTTGCACCAGCCCATAGACTGAGCGCTGGAGCTTGCATACTTTGTTAGCATTCTTAGGATCGACAAAACCTTCCGGCTGCATCATATACAACTCTTCCTTAAGGAAGCCATTAAGGAATGCCGTTTTGACGTCCATCTGCCATATCTCATAATCATAGTATGTGGCAATTGCTAACATGATTCGGACGGACTTCAGCTTCGCTACGGGTGAGAAAGTCTCATCGTAGTCAACCCCTTGAACTTGTCGATAACCCTTAGCGACAAGTCAAGCCTTATAGATGGTCACATTACCATCCGCGTCTGTCTTCTTCTTAAAGATCCATTTATTTTCTATGGCTCGCCGATCATCGGGCAAGTCAGTCAAAGTCCATACTTCGTTTTCATACATGGATCCTATCTTGGATTTCATGGCTTCTAGCCATTTGTCGGAATCCGGGCCCGCCATCGCTTCTTCATAGTTCGAAGGTTCACCGTTGTCTAACAACATGATTTCCAGGACAGGGTTGCCGTACCACTCTGGTGCGGAACGTGTCCTTGTGGACCTACGAAGTTTAGTAGTAACTTGATCCGAAGCTTCATGATCATCATCATTAACTTCCTCCCCAGTCGGTGCAGGCACCACGGGAACATTTTCCCGCGCTGCGCTACTTTCCGGCACGGAAGGGGTGACTATCACCTCATCAAGTTCCACTTTTCTCCCACTCAGTTCTTTCGAGAGAAACTCCTTCTCCAGAAAAGACCCGTTCTTGGCAACGAAGATCTTGCCTTCGGATCTGAGGTAGAAGGTATACCCAATGGTTTCCTTAGGGTATCCTATGAAGACGCATTTCTCTGACTTGGGTTCGAGCTTTTCAGGTTGAAGTTTCTTGACATAAGCATCGCATCCCCAAACTTTTAGAAACGACAGCTTAGGTTTCTTCACAAACCATAATTCATACGGTGTCGTCTCAACGGATTTCGACGGAGCCCTATTTAAAGTGAATGCGGCAGTCTCTAAAGCATAGCCCCAAAATGAGAGCGGTAAATCGATAAGAGACATCATAGATCGCACCATATCCAATAGAGTGCGATTACGACGTTCGGACACACCGTTTCTCTGAGGTGTTCCAGGCGGCGTGAGTTGTGAAACTATTCCACATTTCCTTAAGTGTGCACCAAATTCGTGACTTAAATATTCTCCACCATGATCTGATCGTAAGAATTTTATTCTCCTGTCACGTTGATTCTCAACCTCACTCTGAAATTCCTTGAACTTTTCAAAGGTTTCAGACTTGTGTTTCATTAGGTAGACATACCCATATCTACTTAAGTCATCAATGAGAGTGAGAACATAACGATATCCTCCGCGAGCCTCAACACTCATTGGACCGCACACATCGGTATGTATGATTTCCAATAAGTTGGTTGCTCGCTCCATTGTTCCGGAGAACGGAGTCTTGGTCATCTTACCCATGAGGCATGGTTCGCACGTGTCAAATGATTCGTAATCAAGAGACTCCAAAAGTCCATCTGCATGGAGCTTCTTCATGCGCTTGACACCAATGTGACCAAGGCGGCAGTGCCACAAGTATGTGGGACTATCGTTATCAACTTTACATCTTTTGGTATTCACACTATGAATATGTGTAACATCACGTTCGAGATTCATCAAGAATAAACCATTAACCAGCGGGGCATGACCATAAAACATATCTCTCATATAAATAGAACAACCATTATTCTCGGATTTAAATGAGTAGCCATCTCGAATTAAACGAGATCCAGATACAATGTTCATGCTCAAAGCTGGCACTAAATAACAATTATTGAGGTTTAAAACTAATCCCGTAGGTAGATGCAGAGGTAGCGTGCCGACGGCGATCACATCGACCTTGGAACCATTCCCGACGCGCATCGTCACCTCGTCCTTCGCCAGTCTCCGTTTACTCCGTAGTTCCTGTTTTGAGTTACAAATATGAGCAACCGCACCGGTATCAAATACCCAGGAGCTACTACGAGTACTGGTAAGGTACACATCAATTACATGTATATCACATATACCTTTGGCGTTGCCGGCCTTCTTGTCCGCTAAGTATTTGGGGCAGTTCCGCTTCCAGTGACCACTTCCCTTGCAATAAAAACACTTAGTCTCGGGCTTGGGTCCATTCCTTGGCTTCTTCCCGGCAACTGGCTTACCGGGCGCGGCAACTCCCTTGCCGTCCTTCTTGAAGTTCTTCTTACCCTTGCCCTTCTTTAACTTAGTGGTTTTATTCACCATCAACACTTGATGTTCTTTTCTGATCTCCACCTCCGCTGATTTCAGCATTGAATATACCTCAGGAATGGTCTTTTCCATCCCCTGCATATTGAAGTTCATCACAAAGCTCTTGTAGCTTGGTGGAAGCGACTGAAGGATTCTGTCAATGACCGCATCATCCGGGAGACTAACTCCCAGCTGAGACAAGCGGTTGTGCAACCCAGACATTCTGAGTATGTGCTCACTAACAGAACTATTCTCCTCCATTTTACAGTTGAAGAACTTGTCGGAGACTTCATATCTCTCGACCCGGGCATGAGCTTGGAAAACCATTTTCAGCTCCTCGAACATCTCATATGCTCCATGTTTCTCAAAACGCTTTTGGAGACCCGGTTCTAAGCTGTAAAGCATGCCGCACTGAACGAGGGAGTAATCATCAGCACGCTGCAGCCAAGCGTTCATAACGTCTTGGTTCTCTAGGATTGGTGCTTCACCTAGCAGTGCTTCTAGGACATAATCTTTCTTGGCTGCTATGAGGATGATCCTCAGGTTCCGGACCCAGTCCGTATAGTTGCTGCCATCATCTTTCAGCTTGGTTTTCTCTAGGAACGCGTTGAAATTGAGGACAACGTGGGCCATTTGATCTACAATATATGGTGTAAAGATTTTAGACTAAGTTCATGATAATTAAGTTCATCTAATCAAATTACTCAATGAACTCCCACTCAGATAGACATCCCTCTAGTCATCTAAGTGAAACATGATCTGAGTTAACTAGGCCGTGTCCGATCATCACGTGAGACGGACTAGTCAAGATCGGTGAACATCTCCATGTTGATCGTATCTTCTATACGACTCATGCTCGACCTTTCGGTCCTCCGTGTTCCGAGGCCATGTCTGTACATGCTAGGCTCGTCAAGTCAACCTAAGTGTATTGCGTGTGTTCCGAGGCCATGTCTGTACATGCTAGGCTCGTCAACACCCGTTGTATTCGAACGTTAGAATCTATCACACCCGATCATCACGTGGTGCTTCGAAACAACGAACCTTCGCAACGGTGCACAGTTAGGGGGAACACTTTTCTTGAAATTATTATAAGGGATCATCTTACTTACTACCATCGTTCTAAGCAAATAAGATGCAAAACATGATAAACATCACATGCAATCAAATAGTGACATGATATGGCCAATATCATTATGCTTCTTTGATCTCCATCTTCGGGGCACCATGATCATCTTCGTCACCGGCATGACACCATGATCTCCATCATTGTGTCTTCATGAAGTCGTCACGCCAACGATTACTTCTACTTCTATGGCTAACGCGTTTAGCAACAAAGTAAAGTAATTTACATGGCGTTATTCAATGACACGCAGGTCATACAAAATAATAAAGACAACTCCTATGGCTCCTGTCGGTTGTCATACTCATCGACATGCAAGTCGTGATTCCTATTACAAGAATATGATCAATCTCATACATCACATATATCATTCATCACATCTTCTGGCCATATCACATCACATAGCACTTGTTGCAAAAACAAGTTAGACGTCCTCTAATTGTTGTTGCAAGTTTTTACGTGGCTTGTATAGGTTTCTAGCAAGAACGTTTCTTACATACGTAAAACCACAACGTGATTTGCCAATTTCTATTTACCCTTCATAAGGACCCTTTTCATCGAGTCCGTTCCGACTAAAGTAGGAGAGACAGACACCCGCTAGCCACCTTATGCAACTAGTGCATGTCAGTCGGTGGAACCTGTCTCACGTAAGCGTACGTGTAAGGTCGGTCCGGGCCGATTCATCCCGCAATACCGCCGAAACAAGACAAGACTAGTAGCGGCAAGAAGAATTGGCAACATCAACGCCCACAACTGCTTTGTGTTCTACTCGTGCATAGTAACTACGCATAGGCCTGGCTCATGATGCCACTGTTGGGAATCGTAGCATAATTTTAAAATTTTCCTATGCTCACCAAGATCCATCTATGGAGTATACTAGCAACAAGGGGAAAGGAGTGCATCTACATACCCTTGTAGATCGCGAGCGGAAGCGTTCCAATGAACGTTGTTGACGAAGTCGTACTCGTCGTGATTCAAATCACCGATGACCGAGTGCCGAATGGATGGCACCTCCGCGTTCAACACACGTACGGTGCAGCGACGTCTCCTCCTTCTTGATCCAGCAAGGGGGAAGGAGAGGTTGATGGAGATCCAGCAGCACGACAGCGTGGTGGTGGATGTAGCGGGTCTCGGCAGGGCTTCGCCGAGCTTCTGCGAGAGGGAGAGGTGTAGCAGGGGAGGAGGGAGGCGCCCAAGGCTGTTATGCTACTGCCCTCCCCCCCCCCCCTTATATAGGCCCCCTGGGAGGGGGGCGCCGGCCAAGTCCCATCTAGATGGGGGGGGCGGCCAGGGGGGTAACTTACCCCCCAAGTCAAGTGGGGCGCCCCCCCACCCTAGGGTTTCCAACCCTAGGCGCAGGGGGAGGCCCATGGGGGGCACCCCAGCCCACTAAGGGCTGGTTGCCTTCCCACTTCAGCCCATGGGGCCCTCCGGGACAGGTGGCCCCACCCGGTGGACCCCCGGGACCCTTCCGGTGGTCCCGGTACAATACCGATAACCCCCGAAACTTTCCCGGTGGCCGAAACTGGACTTCCTATATATAATTCTTCACCTCCGGACCATTCCGGAACTCCTCGTGACGTCCGGGATCTCATCCGGGACTCCGAACAACTTTCGGGTTTCCGCATACTCATATCTCTACAACCCTAGCGTCACCGAACCTTAAGTGTGTAGACCCTACGGGTTCGGGAGACATGCAGACATGACCGAGACGCCTCTCCGGTCAATAACCAACAGCGGGATCTGGATACCCATGTTGGCTCCCACATGTTCCATGATGATCTCATCGGATGAACCACGATGTCGAGGATTCAATCAATCCCGTATACAATTCCCTTTGTCAATCGGTATGTTACTTGCCCGAGATTCGATCGTCGGTATCCCAATACCTTGTTCAATCTCGTTACCGGCAAGTCTCTTTACTCGTACCGCAATGCATGATCCCGTGACTAACGCCTTAGTCACATTGAGCTCATTATGATGATGCATTACCGAGTGGGCCCAGAGATACCTCTCCGTCATACGGAGTGACAAATCCCAGTCTCGATCCGTGCCAACCCAACAGACACTTTCGGAGATACCCGTAGTGCACCTTTATAGTCACCCAGTTACGTTGTGACGTTTGGCACACCCAAAGTACTCCTACGGTATTCGGGAGTTGCACGATCTCATGGTCTAAGGAGAAGATACTTGACATTGGAAAAGCTCTAGCAAACGAAACTACACGATCTTTTATGCTATGCTTAGGATTGGGTCTTGTCCATCACATCATTCTCCTAATGATGTGATCCCGTTATCAATGACATCCAATGTCCATAGTCAGGAAACCATGACTATCTGTTGATCAACGAGCTAGTCAACTAGAGGCTTACTAGGGACACGTTGTGGTCTATGTATTCACACATGTATTACGATTTCCGGATAACACAATTATAGCATGAACAATAGACAATTATCATGAACAAAGAAATATAATAATAACCATTTATTATTGCCTCTAGGGCATATTTCCAACACTTCCACTCCTACAGAAAACCCGAGCCCTCCTTCTTCCCCACTCGCACTGTCACTAGGCTCGTCTCTAGCTACTCTACTCAAACCCGTGAGCTCGGCGTGACGCCCACAAGGGAAATGGAGTCGGCTGGCCCCAGCACCAAGAAGATGAGGCTCCCGCCAGCGGGGACGCCGGTTGTACATCCTGCACCCGGCATCGCGGGGAGAAGTGGCGAGCCCCCCCCCCCCCACCCGGATCTAAGGAACTGGTAGAATCTCCGGTGGACCGCATCAGCGATCTCCCCGACGTCATCCTTGAGGAGATCATCTCGCTTCTCCCCACCAAGGATTGCTGCCGCATACAAGTCCTCTCAACTCGGTGGCGCCCCTCAATCTCGACTGTCCTCGGATATCTGTCCTTCCTGAATTTCATCTCCTCAGAGCCATCGTCTCCTCTCACCAGCAGGGCCCCGTTCAACGCCTCTGCATCCCGACACGCTACTTGTTGTCCATACCCGGCACGGTGGACGCTTGGCTGACATCCCCTGAATTTGGGAAACTCCAGCAGTTTGAGTTCTACCATTACCAAGAAAGTTTCATAACACGAACACACCAAGAATTCGTGCCCACACCACCATTGTCCATCTCGCGGTTTTCCTCCTCTCTCCACACCGCCACCTTTGCCCGGTGCCATCTACCAGACGATCTGGTACAAATGCTTTGACTCCCACTGCTAAAAAAACTTTTGCTTGTGGTGGTTTATCTATCAGAGGCCTCACTGCACAGCATCATCCACTCTAGTTGCCCTGCCCTGGAGCGCTTGCTGATTATTTTGGGAATAGAAATCCCTATCTGTTGTCTCCAAATAAAGTCGCCTCACCTTAAAAGCATTGGAATTTGTTTTGAAGGACAGCACCTCATCATTGAAGATGCCCCTTCACTTCAAAGGTTGCTCCTATATCATTGTTATAAACCTTCGCAAATAACTGTCGTCTCTGTGCCCAAACTGGAGACCTTGGGTCTAATTAGTGGTCTAACTAGTGCTCTGTTTGATGATCACAACAAGTTGGTGTTTGGCTCCTCACTTTTTCAGGTACCGTATATTATCATCTACACATTTGTAATCATAAGCAGCATTTTTCATTTGTCCGCATAAGTTTTATATCATCTTGGAGTACAGTTTGGGTACTAATATTATGTTATATGCTCAATGAAGAGTTCGCCCATGGATAGCCTATCAATGCTACTGGATTTTGTCAAGATCTTATATATCGGAATGTGTAGTTATGATCTGAACATAATTATTGGCTTGTTGCGATGCTTTCGGTCTCTGGAGAATTTATATATAAAGGTGATGATTTCATGCACATTGAAAGGCCGTATGTATTGTACTAGAATTAACCGTTCAGCTGTTGCTCTTTCGACATACTCTTTTTTCAGACCTTAACTGTTTTCAAATCTTCATGTCTACTTAGGTACTACAACCACATGGAGAAAAACGTATAACCAATCAGTGGTGTAATAAGCACCAGGATTTCCTCAGTTCTCATGACATTCGTTTGAGGACAATAACGATGGGAGGATATGCATCCAACCAGGCAAACAGAAGCTTTGTCACATTCTTCTTGTTGAATGCGAGGTTACTATTGTCCATGAGGCTTAAGTTTTACCCCAAGAGATTTCTCACGGACGGACAAGTTGAACAGCAAAAAAAGAAGTTTCAGGTGGACAAATGGGCTTCTAAACGTGCTCGGCTTCTATTTACAACAAGTTCTAGTCATCCTGAAATAAATTTTTTTGCACAGGACGTTAATTTTATGGATCAGACCGATCCATTTGTTTGTGACTGCGAAAAAGAGTGATTGGGTTAGATGTTACTGCCATGTTCAATCTGGGTTTTGTCTAAAAATTTGATGAACAATTAGTCCTTGGGCTTTTTGTACCGTTTGTAAGCTTGAGTTGCATGTTGTTTCCCTCGTACTCCCCTCCACCTGCCACTACACTGTCGCATCTTCCACGGCTACTGTTCGTTCCCGTCTGAGGCCTCGCCGTTGTTCTCCGCCTTGGTTCGCTCGCTATGCCCACCGCCGTCTGGCATTGTCAACATGGTCAACAACCAAGAGGAATTAGGAGATGACTGTACGTGGAGAGGCTGACAGTAGGGACCCACCATGGTCATTGCATTACGCAAGCAGGTGCCTCGTTATTACAAGCCAAAAAATACTTCCTCCTAATTGTTTGACAACTAGGTCCCACGCCATTGTCAATGTAGTCAATAAACGAGAAAATTACACAACGAGCGGATAACACCAGGGACCCAGCAGCTCGCCCAGTTGTTTTTTTAGTTTCAGAGAGGGAGCTCAACTGCTCGCTGTGCAGGGGTTGTGGCCCGTCTAGCCCACGCTTACGCTTTTATTTAAGCACATGACGAGCCCAGTTGATATCTTTTTTCTTTCTGAAAATGGCTAGCCCAGTTTTTTTTTGGAGAATACCAAAACCGAGGCCTACTTGCTTTTCTCAGCCCTGTTAGGCAGCAAATCTTCCAAGACGAGGAGGGAGGGATGTAAGTAGTAAGAAATGGGCTTCCCCAGAAAATGGGCTATAAGTTGTAAGAAATGGGCTGTAATTTTTAAACCAAAGCCAACCGGCAATTACATTAAAATATCATTTTTTTTTCTAGATTTCTCTACTCTCTACTCTTATAAAAACCAAAGCCAACTAGCAATTACATTAAAATATCGTCTTTTCTCCCACAAGATAAACTACTCATACAAATGCATCTTCATGTTCCATGCAACGCACAGGCATCTTGCTAGTTAAGATTTTAAATTTCATTCTTTTTTGCGGAGAATAGTTTTTTGAATTTTATTTTGATATAATTTTTAAAAAATTATTTTAACGTGACTCGAAATTTCGTGATTAAAAGAGTTCGGACCCCACCGAAATATGCAAAATTTCTTTGAATTTTTTAGCAGTGCCCAGAATATATGGTCTGTAATGCTAATAAAAAGAATATGGGCTTCAAATATCCTTAAGAATTAGCAAATGGGCTATAAATTATTGAAAATAATGGCAAATGGGGTGTATGTTGTTTTCCACAGATTTGGAGGCTGACTTCTAGGCCTACTAGGTTGACGATGACGCTGTCCTAAATTTTTTTTACGCGTACGCAAGGCTTTGTCAACTTAGTCAACACAGAGTAGTGACTGTTGGATGTCCATCCAACGGCCGCCGTGCTTCTTCAATCTCTGATCTTCCTGCTCCAGCCACCCAAACCAGCGCTGTCGGATCACGGGTTCCGGCAAAACCCTTAAGGTTCGAACTCTGGGGTGCGCGCGAAGTTCTTTCCCTTGTACCGATCCGCGTCCTAACTAGCTAAGATCTCAAGAAGGAGCTCGATGAACTCACAATCACAAATACACGAGATTTATACTGGTTCGGGCCACCGTTGTGGTGTAATAACCTACTCCAGTGTGGTGGTGGTGGATTGCCTCTTGGGCTGATGATGAACAGTACAAGGGGAAGAACAGCCTCCTGAGGTTGAGGAGTTCTTGTGCTCGGTGTGTGGCTAAGGGTTGGCTCCAGATCTCATTAGCCTCTGGATCAGATCCCCCTATTGTGGTGGCTAGTTCTACTTATATAGGCCCTGGTCCTCTTCCCAAATATTGAGCGCGAAGGGAGCCAACAACGGCCAATTTGAAAGGGGATAGCTAGTACAGCTTATCCTGACAAAAGCGGTCTTCGCCTGCAAAAGGCTCTGGTGGTGACGCCGCCTTGGGCTCCATGGTGACCTCCGTCTTGCCGTCCTGCTGGTCTTGGTCTCGTTGCACCGATATGGAAACCTTTGCTTGATGCCTCAGTACTCTGCGCCTGCGCTTGCTCCCTTAGCGCCAAAGGGGAAACAAGGACACTGTGCGGGCTGGCGCCCGCCTGGTCTCGATCGTCATGGCTCACATCACGAGAACCTCGCGAAGTTTTCCTCGCCTTGATCTCTCTGCCCCTCGCGAGCCAACCTGGTGAGGCCGCTCCTGAGGAGGACTTGCAACGTCCGCCTCACGGGGCTTGGCCCCTCGCGAGGGTCTTGAATGTCTTGTTGATGAAGATGGGTCGTACAGGCCTGCCAGCACAGCCACGCCGTGGGCCGCAGGCAGGCAAGTCTGGGGACCCCCGTTCCCAGAACGCCGACAGTAGCCCCCGGGCCCAAGGTGCGCTCGGGCTTGGCTTCGAGGCGAAGCCAAAGGTCAAGTACGGAGCGCCGCGGGCCCCAAAAGCCTGCGGCCTTGATCGACGCGTGGCGGTTGATTGGACGTGGGCGTCTCCGCTTCCCCACGCTGCCTCGGCAACTGCCCGACTTGACAAGTCCCTGCGACATGCAAGGAAAACCATCATTACCTGTGATCGTGGGAGGCGCCGGTTGGCCTTCTTCCACTATAAATGGGGAGGGGGCGGAGCCCCCGTCGCCCATATCTCCTCAGCTTGCTTGCTTCTTCCTTCTTGCTCCATCACTAGTAACCATTCCCATGGCGCCAATCCGAAGGTTCTCCACCGAGGAGAAAGGAAAGGCTCCCCGCGACGAGCCGGGGCTGCTTCCGCCGAAGAAGAGGTCGGTTCACCGCTGCGACGCGGCGGTGATGCAGGTGGTGACGAGGCCTTAGTGCGAGAGGCCTCCTCCTGGGTATCCGTTGCCCCTGTATGCCCAAGCCGAGGGCTCAGGAGGAAGGAGCGACGAGCGGCGCCGCCCGCGCCGCGTCCGTGGTCGCCGTGCGATGGCGACACGCACCGTTGCCCCTGGAATCCACGCCACGGATTCCTCGCGCGAGCTTGTGCTATGGGCGACGATGCCTCCAAGCTCTTGGATCCGCTTCCCGTGGTTCTTCTCCGACGTGATGCCGCCGAGGGGACCCCTCGAGCTCTGGTTGCAGCATGCTGACTACGACGCTCCGGCGACCGAAGCAGAGGTCGAAGTGGTCTCCTCCGGCAAGATCTTCATGACCCACGGCTGGGGCGAGGTCGTGCGGGTTTTCCGTGCGGAGGGCGCCCTCGCGATCCACTTTGAGTATGACGGCGCTTCCACGCTGTTCTTCAAGGTCTTCGACGCAGAGGGCCGCCGCCTGGAGTGTTGCCCTGGAGTGGAGCGCCAGGATGATGCGCGCCCCGCTCGCGGCTACTCCAGCAGCAGCGACTCCTGGGAGTCCAACGGTTCTCCTGAGCTCTACGAGACTCCGGAGACGAGCGATGACAGCTACGTGCCCCCAAGCTCTCGCCGCGCTCGGAGCAGGGCCGCGGCGTCCGGCCGCCGCTGTCGCTGATCTGGATGGGGTGGGCGCCGGCCTCCCACGGCCCACTGTTGATGATGGCGTCCGCCGCGGGGGCGTGTAGATAGGATTCTCCTAAGTTCTCGCCTTTTGTTCCCTGCGAGGAATCAAGAAGTACCCCGTGGGGCATGTAAAGGGTATGTGATGTCTTTTGTGTATATCTTCCTTATTATGAAAATTTGTGAATGCATGCCCTGTTAAGGCTCAGTCCCCCTTTCCAACCTCGCTACGGCTTGTTGCTCTATGCCGACAGGTCCCGGTCCCCAGGCAGGCTGCAGCCGTCGCTAGTATGCCAGGTCGCGTGCCGTGGTCAAGGCCAGGAGGTGAGCGGCCCGAGGTCCAGTAAGAGCCCCTGAGGCGCAATGCTCAGGATGTCCCCTTTAGTGCTCAAGCAGCCATGGTAAGGCAAGAAAGGGAGGCGACGTGGCCGCAACAGAGCTGCGGCAAGCGTGATCCTTAGGCTCCAGCAATTAGCCAATCTGAGCGCGAGACTTATCTTGACAGTTTTGGATGGATTTCTCGCGATGCGCCACGTTAATGCGTAGCTAGGCCAGGCCCATACGAGCCTCCCCCTTTCCCACGCTCTCCTTCATGCTCTACGTCCTCAGGTCTCGGCCCTCGAGCAAGCTCAGTCGCCGCTGGTATGCCAGGTCGCGTGCCGTGGTCAAGTCCAGGGGGTGAGGGCTGGAGAGCCAGTAAGAGCTCCTGAGACGCGATGCTTAGAAGCCCCCTTTTAACGCGCAAGCGGATTACATGGGAGAAAAGGGAGCTCGCTGTGCCACCTGCTATCCTCCTCATGAGATTCCTGCAGGCCAGCACAAGGAGGAACACAGTTTGCCATTATGGTTGTCAGCTTGCCGCTGGTTGCTCCGCGAGGAAATGGTGGCACTGAGGGCCTGGTGAGGTGACGTGCGCGGGGCGTGCCGCGAGCCAGAGCTCGGCCACTCAGGTTTGTCGGCATGGCAGGGACGGACCCATGCACCAGCGTCGTGCCGACGTGAGCAGCCACCGTAGGAATCGACGATCGAGCAGGTGATGGCCAAAAATAGGTTAAGCATGAAAGCATACTGGCTTAGGTAAATGCAGGGAAGATACGTGCCACTGGGTCAGGCCCGAGCGGCTTGGGGACGATGCAGCCCGAGGGGCACTCCCAACAAGGTAAGCTAAAGACATAAAAAGGGATACATGCCACAGGGACGGTCCCAGGTGTCCTGGGAATGATGCAGCCCGAGGGGCGCTCCCAGCTAAATAAACTTGGAAAATGTCACCTGGTTCTGTTGATGCAGGAGAGTTGGGGCAGCTGAAGGTACGCGGCGACGCGGTCGCTCCTCATGAGCCACCAGGGTCCTGAGCCTCGAGAGGCTCTGGGGGTCCAGGCGGTTCCTTGAGGACCGTCTCCGTCTCCATCAGGACGGCGTGGTGCCTGGCCTCCTGAGCCGCCAGGGTGCGCTGCAAGTTGCGCTGGTAGACGAACATCACGCTCGGCAGGCCGAAAGGCATGCGAACATAGCTGTGCGGTGGACCCTCGCAGCAGCCCACGCGTAAAGGCCACAAATGCTCCTGAGATGCGGCCCTGTTCAGCCCTGGGACGTCGATGCAGACGCGCAGCCCGACATCCTTGCCTGGATGGGGAGCTGCGCCTCGTGAGCGGCGATCGCCGCGCATGGCCCTTCCGTCTTGCAGTTCCTGAGTGGTCTTGGTGATGATCCTGAGCGGTGGGCGCTCCTCGCCCTGTGTTCTCCTGAGGGAAACATGTCGTGAAGCACGCCTCCAAGTGGTGCCCAAGCACCTCCCTCGTGATGTTGGCAAAGTCTGAGGCCCTCCAGAAGAGAGCCCCCGAGCCCTGCCCGAGGAGGGCGCCCGGCGCGCCTTCCTATGCGATGGAGGGCGGCGCCCCTGGAGCGGGTGCTGATCCTGACGAGGTTCTGGTTGTGACGCCACCCTCCTGAGGTTCGGCACGGCGCAGCTGCTTCTTCTTCTTGGGGATGGCCTCAGGAGGGCACTCGCCCTTGCTGTCGGGGTCGGGGGTGCCGTCATAGCGAGGAGGCAGATCCGGCTTGAACTTGCGTGGCCAGGCGACGCTACGCAGCTCGGGGTGAAGGCGCGGCAGCTGGCCATGGTCGCCGGGGCCCGTCTTGGATGTGGAGCTTGGCCTTGATGGGGTCCGCGCGCTGCCACCGCTGGTGGCGCGCGGTCTTGCCGAGGCGGCGCAAGGAGCGTAGGAGCAGCTTCTCGCGGGCGTGGGACTTCTTGGCAGCTTCTCTCTTCCTGTGCGGGCAAGATAACCCACAAGTATACGGGATCGCAACAGTTTTCGAGGGTAGAGTATTCAACCCAAATTTATTGATTCGACACAAGGGGAGCCAAAGAATATTCTCAAGTATTAGCAGTTGAGTTGTCAATTCAACCACACCTGGATAACTTAGTATCTGCAGCAAAGTATTTAGTAGCAAAGTAGTATGGAAGTAAGGTAACAGTAGCAAAAGTAATATTTTTGGGTTTTGTAGTGATTGTAACAGTAGCAACGGAAAAGTAAATAAGCGAAGAACAATATGTGAAAAGCTCGTAGGCATTGGATCGGTGATGGAGAATTATGCCGGATGCGGTTCATCATGTAACAATCATAACATAGGGTGACACAAAACTAGCTCCAATTCATCAATGTAATGTAGGCATGTATTCCGAATATAGTCATACGTGCTTATGGAAAAGAACTTGCATGACATCTTTTGTCCTACCCTCCCGTAGCAGCGGGGTCCTATTGGAAACTAAGAGATATTAAGGCCTCCTTTTAATAGAGTACCGGACCAAAGCATTAACACATAGTGAATACATGAACTCCTCAAACTACGGTCATCACCGGGAGTGGTCCCGATTATTGTCACTTCGGGGTTGCCGGATCATAACACATAGTAGGTGACTATTGACTTGCAAGATAGGATCAAGAACTCACATATATTCATGAAAACATAATAGGTTCAAATCTGAAATCATGGCACTCAGGCCCTAGTGACAAGCATTAAGCATAGCAAAGTCATAGTAACATCAATCTCAGAACATAGTGGATACTAGGGATCAAAACCTAACAAAACTAACTCGATTACATGATAAATCTCATCCAACCCATCACCGTCCAGCAAGCCTACAATGGAATTACTCACGCACGGCGGTGAGCATCATGAAATTGGTGATGGAGGATGGTTGATGATGACGATGGCGATGGATTCCCCTCTCCGGAGCCCCGAACGGACTCCAGATCAGCCCTCCCGAGAGAGTTTAGGGCTTGGCGGCGGCTCCGTACCGCAAAATGCGATGAATCCTTCTCTCCGATTTTTTCTCCCCGAACACGAATATATAGAGTTGGAGTTGAGGTCGGTGGAGCTCCATGGGGCCCACGAGGCAGGGGGTGCGCCCTAGGGGGGCAGGCATGCCTCCCACCCTCGTGGATAGGGGTGGCCCTCTGGCCTTGATTCTTTCGCCAATATTTTTAATTATTTCCAAAAATAATCTCCGTGAAGTTTCAGGTCATTCCGAGAACTTTTGTTTCTTCACAAAGATAACACCATGGCAACTCTGCTGAAAACAGCGTCAGTCCAGGTTAGTTCCATTCAAATCATGCAAGTCGGAGTCCAAAACAAGGGCAAAAGATTTTGGAAAAGTAGATACGATGGAGACGTATCAACTCCCCCAAGCTTAAAACCTTGCTTGTCCTCAAGCAATTCAGTTGATAAACTGAAAGTGATAAAGAAAAACTTTTACAAACTCTGTTTGCTCTTGTTGTTGTAAATATGTAAAGCCAGCATTCAAGTTTTCAGCAAAGATTGTGAACTAACCATATTCACAATAACATTTAGGTCTCAAGTTTACTCATGTCAATGGCATAATCAACTAGCGAGCAATAATAATAAATCTCGGATGACAACACTTTCTCAAAACAATCATAATATGATATAACAGGATGGTATCTCGCTAGCCCTTTCTGAGACCGCAAAACATAAATGCAGAGCACCTTTAAAGATCAAGGACTGACTAAACATTGTAATTCATGGTAAAAGAGATCCAGTCATAGTCATACCCAATATAAATTAATAGTAATGGATGCAAATGACAGCGGTGCTCTCCAGCTGGTGCTTTTTAATAAGAGGGTGATGACTCAACATAAAAGTAAATAGATAGGCCCTTCGCAGAGGGAAGCAGGGATTGGTAGAGGTGCCAGAGCTCGGTTTTGAAATAGAGATAAATAATATTTTGAGCGGCATACTTTCATTGTCAACATAACAACCAAGAGATGGCGATATCTTCCATGCTACACACATTATAAGCGGTTCCCAAACAGAATGGTAAAGTTTATACTCCCCCTCCACCAACAAACATCAGTCCATGGCTTGTCCGAAACAATGGGTGCCTCCAACTAACAACAATCCTGGGGTAGTTTTGTTTGCAATTATTTTGATTTGATTTGCATAAAGCATAGGAGTGGGCATCCCAGTGACCAGCCATTTTCTCGTGAGTGAGGAGCGGAGTCCACTCCTCTTGAGAATAACCCGCCTAACATGGAAGATACGGACAACCCTAGTTGATAGATGAGCTATTCGAGCATACAAAACAGAATTTCATTTGAAGGTTTAGAGTTTGGCACATACAAATTTACTTGGAACGGCAGGTAGATACCGCATATAGGAAGGTATGGTGGACTCATATGGAATAACTTTGGGGTTTATGGAAGTGGATGCACAAGCAGTATTCCCGATTAGTACAAGTGAAGGCTAGAAAAAGACTGGGAAGCGACCAACTAGAGAGCGACAACAGTCATGAACATGCATTAAAATTAATGAACATTGAGTGCAAGCATGAGTAGGATATAATCCACCATGAACATAAATATCGTGAAGGCTATGTTGATTTTGTTTCAACTACATGTGTGAACATGTGCCAAGTCAACTCACTTGAATCATTCAAAGGAGGATACCACCCTATTATACCACATCACAACCACTTTAATAGCATGTTGGCACGCAAGGTAAACCATTATAAACTCCTAGCTAATTAAGCATGGCATAAGCAACTATAATCTCTAATTGTCATTGCAAACATGTTTATTCATAATAGGCTGAATCAGGAACGATGAATTAATCATATTTACAAAAACAAGAGAGGTTGAGTTCATACCAGCTTCTCTCATCTCATTCAGTCCATCATATATCGTCATTATTGCCTTTCACTTGCACGACCGAACGATGTGAATAATAATAATAGTGCACGTGCATTGGACTAAGCTGGAATCTGCGAGCATTCAATTAACAGGAGAAGACAAGGCAATATGGGCTCTTGGTTAAATCAACCATAATGCATATAAGAGCCACTTCAACAATTTTATTATGGTCTTCTCCTACTGACCCCCAAAGAAAAGAAAAGAAATAAAACTATTTACACGGGAAAGCTCCCAACAAGCAAAAGAAGAACAGAAAATATTTTTGGGTTTTCTTTTTAATTACTACTACAGCATGAAAGTAAACTAGCTAAAAGCTGCACTAATTTTTTTGTTTTCTTAAGGTTTATCAAACACACAAGAAGAAAGCAGAAAAAAGGAAAATAAACTAGCATGGATAGTACAATGAAAAAGTATGAGCACCGATATCTAGCAATGAGTGTGTAAACATGAATGTAATGTCGGTGAGAGATACGTACTCCCCCAAGCTTAGGCTTTTGGCCTAAGTTGGTCTATGGCCACGGCCGGCCTGGCGGATATCCGAAGTTGTAACTGGGGTCGTACTGAGATGCAGCGGCTATTGCATCGTGGGCTGCATCTTGGAGCCGAGCTGCCCTCATCCTCCTCTCGTACTCATTTGCCTCCTCCCTGGTTATGACATATCTCCCCTTTGCCTGAAAGTCAAAGAGAGTAGGAGCAGGGAGGACAATATTGACGGCATGACGCCTGTCAAAGATTAGTCGGTACTGGAGAGGCGGTTCATCCCTCTCAACAAATCGAGGGTGAACCATGGCATTAAAATCTAGATAAGAAGGAGGCAATTCCATATCATAATCACGAATGGGTATATTAAGAAAATTAGCTAAACGGGTTGCATAAATTCCACCAAAGAAATCTCCATTAAATCTATTATTATGCAACCTACGTGCAACAATGGCTCCCAAATTATAATGTTTATCTCCTAATACAGCACTCCTGAGAACACTGAGATCAGGGACACACATGTGGCATGCTGCATCCTTACCATTTATGCACCTACCTATGAAGAGAGCAAAATAATGTATAGCAGGAAAATGAATGCTCCCTATGGTAGCTTGTGTTATGTCTCTAGATTCCCCCACAGTTATACTAGCAAGAAAATCTCTAAATTCAGATTTGCGAGGTTCACTAGGACTACCCCATTGTGGAAGTTTGCAAGCAGTATTAAAATTCTCTAAGTCCATAGTATAAGAATTTTCATAAAGATCAAACAGGACAGTTTGAGAATTGCATGATGATGAAAATTCAAACCTCCTCACAAAGGAATCTGTGAGATAGTGGTACTGACGGCACTTATCTGCCTCGAAGCTCACAAGATCAGTGTTACGCACATATGCGTTAAATTCTTCCTTGATTCCTGCTTGATCCATGAAGTCCTCTGAAGGCCATTCACAAGCCCGCACTTGAGCGTCCCTTGGTGGTTCATCGTCAGCATCGCGCATTGCGAGCCTGGGTCCTTGCTTCATTGAAGGGCCACCTTGGTACATTTTCCTAAACATATTTCTTCCTCTGAAAAATTTCTGAAAATTTTAGTAACTTCAAATAAAAGTGAACCAAACTCAACAAAATTGATAGCAACTACTCTTACAAGTGCCTACAGACTATATCATGCATTAGAACTACTTGAAACCATATAAATTTGACATGCAAGATCAAGAACATGGTCACCCAGGCAGCACAAATTTGCAATGAATAAAGCACTAGAACAAAAACTAATTGGACCATTGGAGGAGTCACATACCAAAGAACAATCCCCAAAGCAGTTTTGTGAGAGGTGCTTTGAGCAAGGAGATCAAAAATCATAGCAAAATCAGCTAGAACTCGTGCTTGAGCTGGTTGGTGATTTTTTTGGAAGGAAGAAGGAGTGTGTGGTGGCTGGAATAAGTGGAGGGGAGCCACCATGGGCCCACGAGGCAGGGGGCGCGCCCTGTAGGGGTGGGCGCGCCCTGGACCCTCGTGGCCAGGTGCTAGCTCCCCCTGCTATGTTCTCAGTGCCAGATATTCTCAAATATTCCAGAAAAAATCATATTTCAATTTCGGGGCATTTGGAGAACTTTTATTTCCGGGGTATTTTTTTATTGCACGGATAAATCAGAAAACAGACAGAAGATATTATTTTTACTTTATTTCAACTAAACAACAGAAAGTAAAAGGATGGTACAGAAGGTTGTGCTTTCTAACTTCATCCATCCCATGCTCATCAAAAGGAATCCACTAACAAGGTTGATCAAGTCTTGTTAACAAACTCTTTCCGAATAACATGGAACCGTAGAAATTTTGAATAGCACTATGTTACCTCGACGGGGATATGCACATCCCCAATAATAAGAATATCATATTTCTTCTTGACAGTAGGTAGAGGAAATTCAAAACCTCCAAAAATAATTGATGGAAATTTTCCAATAGAATTTATACTATGAACTTGAGGTTGTTTCCTCGGAAAGTGTACCATACGCTCATTGCCATTAACGTGAAAGGTGACATTGCCTTTGTTGCAATCAATAACAGCCCCTGCAGTATTCAGAAAGGGTCTTCCAAGAATAATAGACATACTATCGTCCTCGGGAATATCAAGAATAACAAAGTCCGCTAAAATAGTAACATTTGCAACCACAACAGGCACATCCTCACAAATACCGACAGGTATAGCAGTTGATTTATCAGCCATTTGCAAGGATATTTCAGTAGGTGTCAACTTATTCAAATCAAGTCTACGATATAAAGAGAGAGGCATAACACTAACACCGGCTCCAAGATTACATAAGGCAGTTCTAACATAATTTCTTTTAATGGAGCATGGTATAGTTGGTACTCCTGGATCTCCTAACTTCTTAGGTATTCCACCCTTAAAAGTGTAATTAGCAAGCATGGTGGAAATTTCAGCTTCCGGTATCTTTCTTTTATTTGTAACAATCTCTTTCATATACTTAGCATAAGGATTCATTTTGAGCATATCAGTCAAACGCATACGCAAAAAGATAGGTCTAATCATTTCAGCAAAGCGCTCAAAATCCTCACCATCCTTTTTCTTGGATGGTTTGGGAGGAAAAGGCATGGGTTTCTGAACCCATGGTTCTCTTTCCTTACCGTGCTTCCTAGCAACAAGTCTCTCTTGTCATAACGTTGATTCTTTGATTGTTGGTTATCAAGATCAACAGCAGGTTCAGTTTCTACATCATTATCATTGCTAGGTTGAGCATCAACATGAACATCTTCATTAACATTATCACTAGTTTCATGTTCATTACCTGATTGTGTTTCCGCATCAGAAATAAAAATATCATTGGGATTCTCACGTGTGTCTACAGCAGGTTCACTAGAAGCATGCAAAGTCGTATCATTTTTTCTATTTCTTCCTCTTAGAAGGACTAGGTGCATCTACATTATTTCTATGAGAATCTTGCTCAATTCTATTAGGATGGCCTTCAAGATACAAAGGTTCCTAAGTCATTTTACCAGTTCTAGTTGCAACTCTAACAACAAAGTCATTATTCTTACTATTCAATTCATTGAGCAAATCATTCTGAGCTTTAAGTACTTGTTCTACTTGAGTGGTAACCATAGAAGCATGTTTGCTAATGAGTTTAAGTTCACCTTTAACTCTAGACATATAATCAGTCAAGTGTTCAATCATATAAGCATTGTGTTTTAGTTGTCTACCAACATAAGCATTGAAGTTTTCTTGTTTGACAATAAAATTATCAAACTCATCTAAGCATTGGCTAGCAGACTTATAACGAGGAATATCACCTTCATCAAATCTATAGAGAGAGTTTACCTTTACTACCTGTGTCGGGTTATCAAGACCATGTGTTTCTTCAATAGGTGATGAATTAAAATCATGCATTTCTTCAACAGGTGGTAAATTAAGACCATGTATTTCTTCAACCGGAGGTAAATTCTTAACATCTTCAGCTTTAATACCCTTTTCTTTCATAGATTTCTTTGCCTCTTGCATATCTTCTGGACTTAGAAATAAAAATACCCCTTTTCTTCGGAGTTGGCTTAGGAGTTGGCTCAGGAAGTGTCCAATTATTTTCATTGGTCAACATATTATTCAATAAAATTTTAGCTTCATCTGGTGTTCTTTCCCTGAAAACACAACCAGCACAACTATCCAGGTGGTCTCTGGAAGCATCGGTTAGTCCATTATAAAAGATATCAAGTATTTCATTTTTCTTAAGAGGATGATCAGGCAAAGCATTAAGTAATTGGAGAAGCCTCCCCCAAGCTTGTGGGAGACTCTCTTCTTCAATTTGCACAAAATTATATATTTCCCTTAAAGCAGCTTGTTTCTTATGAGCAGGGAAATATTTAGCAGAGAAGTAATAAATCATATCCTGAGGACTACACACACAACCAGGATCAAGAGAATTAAACCATATCTTAGCATCACCCTTTAATGAGAACGGAAATATTTTAAGGATATAATAGTAGCGAGTTTTCTCATCATTAGTGAACAGGGTGGCTATATCATTTAATTTAGTAAGATGTGCCACAACAGTTTCAGATTCATAGCCATAGAAAGGATCAGATTCAACCAAAGTAATTATATCAGGGTCGACAGAGAATTCATAATCCTTATCAGTAACAAAGATAGGTGAAGTAGCATAAGTAGGATCATATTTCATTCTAGCATTCAGAGTTTTTTGTTTCAGCTTAGCTAATAATTTCTTAAGATCACTTCTATCATTGCAAGCAAGAAAGTCTCTAGCAGTTTCTTCATCCATAACATAGCCCTCAGGCACAACAGGCAACTCATATCTAGGGGGAGAATCTTCATCATCACTTTCATCAATATTAGCAGGTTCAATAATTTCATTCCGTCTAGCCCTAGCAAGTTGTTCATCAAGAAATTCACCAAGTGGCACAGTAGTATCAAGCATAGAAGTAGTCTCATCATAAGTATCATGCATAGCACAAGTGGCATCATCAATAACATGTGACATATCAGAATTAATAGCAGAAGCAGGTTTAGGTGTCGCAAGCTTACTCAAAACACAAGGTGAATCAAGT
The DNA here is from genome assembly GCF_002575655.3 of Aegilops tauschii subsp. strangulata. Lineage (NCBI taxonomy): Eukaryota > Viridiplantae > Streptophyta > Magnoliopsida > Poales > Poaceae > Aegilops > Aegilops tauschii. Next base: position 138,950,739 of record NC_053037.3, read on the forward strand.
GCAGAGCTAGATGGCAGTTCCTTACCTCCCCTCGTAGTTGAGGGATAAATTTTTTGTTTTCGCGTCTTTCAAGTTCTTCATAGTGACCAGCAGATACAAATCCCAAGTGACTCAAAGAATAGAGCTATGCTCCCCGGCAACGGCGCCAGAAAATAGTCTTGATAACCCACAAGTATAGGGGATCGCAATAGTTTTCGAGGGTAGAGTATTCAACCCTAATTTATTGATTCGACACAAGGGGAGCCAAAGAATATTATCAAGTATTAGCAGTTGAGTTGTCAATTCAACCACACCTGGATAACTTAGTATCTGCAGCAAAGTATTTAGTAGCAAAGTAATATGGAAGTAACGGTAACGGTAGCAAAAGTAATATTTTTGGGTTTTGTAGCGATTATAACAGTAGTAACGGAAAAGTAAATAAGCGAAGAACAATATGTGAAAAGCTCGTAGGCATTGGATCGGTGATGGAGAATTGTGCCGGATGCGGTTCATCATGTAACAATCATAACATAGGGTGACACAAAACTAGCTCAAATTCATCAATGTAATGTAGGCATGTATTCCGATTATAGTCATACGTGCTTATGGAAAAGAACTTGCATGACATCTTTTGTCCTACCCTCCCGTAGCAGCGTGGTCCTATTGGAAACTAAGGGATATTAAGGCCTCCTTTTAATAGAGTCCCGGACCAAAGCATTAACACATAGTGAATACATGAACTCCTCAAACTACGGTCATCACCGGGAGTGGTCCCGATTATTGTCACTTCGGGGTTGCCGGATCATAACACATAGTAGGTGACTATTGACTTGCAAGATAGGATCAAGAACTCACATATATTCATGAAAACATAATAGGTTCAGATCTGAAATCATGGCACTCAGGCCCTAGTGACAAGCACTAAGCATAGCAAAGTCATAGCAACATCAATCTCAGAACATCGTGGATACAAGGGATCAAACCCTAACAAAAATAACTCGATTACATGATAAATCTCATCCAACCCATCACCGTCCATCAAGCCTACGATGGAATTACTCACGCACGGCGGAGAGCATCATGAAATTGGTGATGGAGGATGGTTGATGATGACGATGGCGACGGATTCCCCTCTCCGGAGCCCCGAACGGACTCCAGATCAGCCCTCCCGAGAGAGTTTAGGGCTTGGCGGCGGCTCCGTATCGTAAAACATGATGAATCCTTCTCTCTAGTTTTTTTTCTCCCCGAACACGAATATATGGAGTTGGAGTTGAGGTCGGTAGAGCTCCAGGGGGCCCACGAGGCAGGGGCGCGCCCTAGGGGGGCAGGCGCGCATCCCACCCTCGTGGACAGGGTGTGGCCCCCCTGGCCTTGATTCTTTCGCCAGTATTTTTAATTATTTCCAAAAATAATCTCCGTGAAGTTTCAGGTCATTCCGAGAACTTTTGTTTCTGCACAAAGATAACACCATGGAAATTCTGCTGAAAATAGCGTCAGTCCGGGTTAGTTCCATTCAAATCATGCAAGTTAGAGTCCAAAACAAGGGCTAATGTGTTTGGAAAAGTAGATACGATGGAGACGTATCAGGGCGCCGGACAAAGTGGGTCGCGCCGCGGGGCCGCATGCCTTGGTGCCAGGGTGCCATCTTGGGGCAGAGGTGGCGGAGGTGCTCCATGAGCTACGTCGCCCGTAGCTGGCGGAGGGCGTGGCAGTGAGAGGGATGGCGCAGGGGAGCCCCCTGCGGCGCGGACAAGCTCGGCGATGCGGTCGAGCTAGTCCTCGTAGTGGTCATCGAGTGGGCGGTAGCGCAGGAGCTCGTGCGCCATGAGGAGCGCGGCACACACGTCCATGGGAGCACGACGTGCATGGGATGAAGAACCGGCCGGGGTCAGTGATGGACTGGCGGTGCGGCTGTCTCACCGCACCGAGGGGTGCAGCGAGGATGCTTGCCGCTCGTTCCCCGCCGGGCTGGTGGCGGCGTTGGCGGCAGGCGACGGAGAACGACGAGGTGGCCTGCCGACGGGAGCCGTCTGAGCGACGCGGGTGGCAAGGGCAGCCCGGCGCTCAGCACGAGCACGGCGAGCATTCGCCATGGAGACGACGGAGCGATGGAGCGCAGATCGACGGAAGGGAGGCTACGGCGCACCCCTACCTGGCGCGCCAAATGTCGGATCACGAGTTCCGGCAAAACCCTTAAGGTTCGAACTCTGGGGTGCGCGTGAAGTTCTTTCCCTTCTACCGATCCGCGTCCTAACTAGCTAAGATCTCAAGAACGAGCTCGACGAACTCACAATCACAAAGACACGAGATTTATACTGGTTCGGGCCACCGTTGTGGTGTAATACCCTACTCCAGTGTGGTGGTGGTGGATTGCTTCTTGGGCTGATGATGAATAGTACAAGGGGAAGAACAGCCTCCTGAGGTTGAGGAGTTCTTATGCTCGGTGTGTGGCTAAGGGTTAGCTCTAGATCTCATTAGCCTCTGGATCAGATCCCCCTACTGTGGTGGCTAGTTCTACTTATATAGGCCCTGGTTCTCTTCCCAAATATTGAGCGGGAAGGGAGCCAACAACGGCCAATTTGAAAGGGGACAACTAGTACAACTTATCCTGACAAAAGCGGTCTTCGCCTGCAAAAGGCTCTGGTGGTGACGCCGCCTTGGGCTCCATGGTGACCTCCGTCTTGCCGTCCTGCTGGTCTTGGTCTCGTTGCACCGATATGGAAACCTTTGCTTGATGCCTCGGTACTCTGCACCTGCGCTTGCTCCCTTAGCGCCAAAGGGGAAACAAGGACACTGTGCGGGCTGACGCCCGCCTAGTCTCGATCGTCATGGCTCACGTCACGAGAACCTCGCGAGGTTTGCCTCGCCTTGATCTCTCCGCCCCTCGTGAGCCAACCTGGTGAGGCCGCTCCTGAGGAGGTCTTGCGTCGTCCGCCTCGCGAGGGTCTTGAATGTCTTGTTGATGAAGATGGGTCGTACAGGCCTGCCAGCACTGCCACGCCGTGGGCCGCAGGCAGGCAAGTCTAGGGACCCCCGTTCCCAGAACGCTGACAAGCGCCGGCGGGACTGCCTGCTCCCTCCTCTCGTGGCTCGCTGTGCTGCCGCCAGGCCATCCCTCTACCCACCCGCACATCCTGTTATTTTCCGGCGACGTCATCCTCACCCCGCAGCCGATCAGTCGGCGCTCTTACACCCCTCAGTGTGGGCGTCCTCTACGGTGGCTTCGCCGGCTCCGGGTCGTTCCCTTCCTGGGCCTCGCCCTCGTCCACCACGTTTGTGCTCTCGGCGCAGCAAGGTCAACATGGTCAACAAACAACAGCCATCGGAAGAGACTGATAGTAGGGGTCCACACAAGGAAATGCCTCCTTATTACGTGCAAAATAATGATTCCTCCACCTGACAACTGGCACCCACCGAAAGGGCCTCTATATTTCTTGAAAAAATGCCCCCCCCCCCCCGCTGTCAGCTCGGACCCACCAGCTATATCTTCGCACACAAGGAAGTGCCTCCTTATTACGCACAAAAAAATGAATACTCCCCCTGCTAGCTGGGACCCACCATGGGGGGAGGCTGACTTGTGGGCCTACTAAGATGATGGGGACGGAGGGCTTTGTCAACTTAGTCAAAATGAACGATTCTAGCTCCAGTGACCGTACGATGTCCATCCAACAGTCGTAGTGCTTCTTCAACCTCTGGTCTTCTTGCTCCAGCCGCCCAAACAAGCGTCGGCCGTGCCGCCTGCTCCTGCCTCCTGTGTCCTGCTGTGCTGCCACCGCTGGCCATGCCATTCCTATATACTCACCCACACCTCCTGTTATTCTCCGGCGACGGCAGCCTCACACCGCAGCCGAAGCAGTCAACCCACGTACTCCCCTCCGCGTGGGCATCCACTGGCGCATCTTCCCCAGCTCCGCGTCGTCCCCTTCCTAGGCCTCGCCATCGTCCACTGCCCTGGTGCTCTCGGCGCCGCGTGGTCAATGTGGTCAATGAACGACTTCCATCAGAAGAGTACTGTACGTGGAGAGGCTGACAGTTGGGTCCACAGCCGCAGCAAGGAAGTGCCTCCTTATGACGCGCAAAATAATTATTCCTCCACCTGACAGCGGGGACCCACCGGACGGGCCACCGTATTCCATGAAAAAAAAACGTATCCCCCTGACTGCTGGAACCCAGGTGCAACATCTTCGTATGCAAGGAAGTGTGTCCATATTACGGGCAAAAAAAATGATTCGCCCCCCTGACTGCTGGGACCCACCAGCTACATCTTCGCATGCAAGGAAGTGCCTGACAGTCGGGACCCACCTGGTCGAAGCGTACGTAGCGTTGTCATTCTGGTCGCGAACGTGTACGTACATACGATCAGTCTGCCTGCAGGCTGCAGCGATGAACTGTGGCCGTGTAAGGAAGGGCACGTGTCGTAGTAGAGGCGCGCACGTAGCATGTACACGTACGTACAGCGGCCAGGGTACAAGAAAGTAAATACGGCCACGTACGTACATACGGGCGGGGTCTCGAACGCCTACTCGCGCATACATACGGCCACGGCTTGTGTACATGGCTGGGTCGGAACAGAGAAACTGCATCGTCATCGTGTTCATGGGGAGGCAACGGAATGCGTCGTGTTCATCGGGAGGCAAGGGAACGCGTGCTGTTCATCGGAAGCCAACCGGCTTGGACGGAACAGCGGATTGAAACGAGGCCTGGCGTACCACAGAACAGAGGAAACAGCCTTGTGTTCGACCGGCCACGGTCGAAACGGGATCCTGTTCATCGGGACGGGTCTGGCGTACCGCAAAACGGAGGAAACGGACCTCCTACGGTCGAAACGGGGTCCTGTTGATCGGGAGGGGTGTGGCGTACCGCAAAACGGAGGAAACAGACTTGTGTTGGAGTGCTACGGTCGAAACGAGGGTCCTGTTCATCGGGAGGGGTGTGGCATACCCGCAAAACGGGACTCCACGGGATACTGTTCATCTCCACCGTCGACTGCCTCCACGGGCTACTGTTCATCCACCGTCGACCTCCTCCATCCTCCACCTGCGACTGTTCATCCACAGGCTCATGTTCATCCAGCCTCCACCGCGCGCTCCTCCACCGGCTACTGTTCAACCAGCCCTCTCCATGGGATCCTGTTCAACCATCCCTCCACGGGCTATTGTTCATCCAGCCCTCCACAGAGTCCTGTTCATCCACCCCCCAACCGGCTCGATCGATCGGGGTCCTGTTCATCCAGCGGCAACGGCCTCTACTACCACGGGGTCCTGTTCATCCAACCCCCCACCAGGAACTGTTCATCCAAACCCCCCCAACAACGCTCACTGTTCATCCAGAGGCAGCATCGATCGACTTCAGTTAGTAGCAGTAGCGAAGGAATCACTCGGGTTCAGTTAACAGCGAGGGATCGATCGATCGCTCGGGTTCAGTGACACGTAGCCTGCAGTGCAATCGCTCGGGTTCAGTTAGAGCCCAACGCCTCGCTCGGGTTCAGTTAGAGTGCAATGCCTCGCACACACGCACGTACGTATGAAAGAAACGCGCATCGCTCGGCCCCCGACCACCCACCGTAACCGGGAACTCCCCTGATATTTTCCTCGCCCTCACTTCAACCACGGTTTTCTCCGTCATGGATGGCCCAAAGAATGTCATGCACCTGTGTCTCTGGCCTGCCCAGGACGAAAAGCCCATCTTCTGTCATGAGTTTTTGTCATAGAAGTAGGAGCCCACCACATCTATGATGATACCGGGTTTTGTCATAATTATCGTCACAGAAGTGTCATAAGCATGACAAAAAAATTGTTCGGCCCAAAATGTCACGGATGTGTCTTTTTTTGTAGTGGGCGAACTCTATAATCTTGACGGGTTTCTTCTCATAAGTCAAGTCATTTTCCAACTGAATTGCTTCCAGGGGCACTGTATCCCTCAGAGGAATATCGGCCATCTCTGCATGGCACTTCTTCAACCGGGAAACGTGAAACACATCATGAACTCCTGACAATCCTTCGGGTAATTCCAACTTGTAGGCAACTTCACCCATACATTCCAAAACTTGGTATGGCCCTACAAATCGCGGCACTAGCTTCCCTTTGACTCCAAATCGTTTAACTCCTCGTAGAGGCGATACATGAAGATATGCTATGTCTCCGACTTCACAGGTTACCTCCTTGCGTTTAGTATCGGCATAACTCTTCTGCATGGACTGGGCTACCTTGAGTCTATCACGAATCAACTTGACCTTCTCCTCAGACTCTCTGATTAGATCTGGTCCGAACAATTGTCGATCTCCAACTTCATCCCACATCAATGGTGTCCTGTACCTCCTTCCATACAAAGCTTCAAAAGGGGCCATCTTCAAACTAGCCTGATAACTATTGTTATATGAGAACTCTGTGTAAGGCAAATTATCATCCCAACTAGACCCATAGTCTAGCGCACAAGCTCTCAACATGTCCTCCAGAATCTGGTTGACTCTCTCAGTCTGCCCATCTATCTGTGGATGAAAGGCTGTACTGAACTCTAGCCTGGTACCCAAAGTTTGGTGTAACTGATTCCAAAACTTCGAAGTAAACTGTGTTCCTCTATCTGATACTATGGTCCTCGGAACTCCATGCAGACATACGATCCTGGTCATATATCTTGGCCAACTTCACGCTCGTATAAGTGGTTTTCACGGGGATAAAGTGAGCCACCTTGGCCAAGCAATCAACTACAACCCAGATGGAGTCATATCCTGAACGTGTCCTGGGTAATCCGGTGATCAAATCCATGCCAAGCTTATCCCACTTCCATTCGGGTATCGGCAAAGGCTGAAGTAATCATGCTAGTTTCTGATGCTCTGCCTTAACTCTCTGACATACGTCGCATACTGCTACATACTGGGCGATATCCTTCTTCATACCCGTCCACCAGAAACGCTCCTTCAAATCCAGATACATCTTGGTGTTGCCTGGGAAAATCGAGTAAGGCGAATCATGAGCCTCTTGAAGAATTAACTTCTTGATCTCTGGGTCATTTGGCACATAGATGCGATCCTCAAACCATAAAGTTCTGTGTTCATCCTTACGAAAACCATTGGCCTTTCCTTTACTCATCTTTTCTCTTATCTCCGCAATTTCCTTGTCTGTCTTCTAGGCTTCTCGGATCTTTCCCAACAAATGTGGACTGAATTTCCAATGCTGCAACAAAACCTCTCGGAACACCTCCAAGCGAAGTTCTCTGAGATCGTCGGCTAACTCCTGAGGTAATCCTCCGGTTATGAGAGTATTGACATAACTCTTGCAGCTCAAAGCATCGGCCATGACATTGGCCTTTCCTGGAATGCAGTTTCATGTCGTAATCCTTTATGACCTCCAACCATCTCCTCTGCCTGAGGTTCAACTCCTTCTGCGTGAAAATGTACTTCAAACTCTTATGATCTGTGTAAACATCACAACAATTTCCGATAAGAAAATGTCTCAGGAACTTGAGCGCATGCACTACGGCTGCTAACTCCAAATCATGCGTGGCATAATTCAACTCATGAGGTCGAAGCTGACATGAGGCATATGAAATAACTCTTCCTTCTTGCATAAGAACGCCTCCAAGTCCCTGGCGAGAAGCGTCGCAATACACTTGGAAATCCTTGCATATATTCAGAAGAATTTGCACTGGGCTGTAACCAAGCGTTTCTTCAACTCCTGAAAACTGGCCTCACAATCCTCGGTCCATTTAAACTTGGTGTCCTTCTTTAACTCCATCATGGGTTTTGCGATCTTGGAAAAATTCTCAATAAATCTCCGATAATATCCTGCAAGTCCAAGGAAACTGCGTATCTCTCCAACTGAGGTGGGTGCCAACCACTCGGTGATAGGTTGAACCTTGGAAGGGTCTACTTCTATTCCTTCCCCTGATATAACATGTCCGAGAAATCCGACTTCCTTCAACCAAAACTCACATTTGCTGAACTTGGTATATAGCTGATGTTCCCTAAGCTTCTCGAGAACCAAGCGCAAATGTTCCTTGTGTTCTTCATTCTTCGAGTACACCAATATATCATCAATGAACACCACAACAAACTTATCCAAGAACTCCATGAACACCTTATTCATCGTACTCATAAAGTAGGCAGTAGCGTTAGTCAAACCAAAAGACATGACCGTGTACTCATATAGCCCATACCTTGTGGTAAAAGCTGTCTTAGGTATATCCTGTTCTCGGATCTTCAGCTGGTGATAACCTGATCGGAGATCGATCTTGGAGAATACTTTAGCTCCCTGCAGCTGGTCGAACAAGTCATTGATCATCGGTAGGTTGTTCTTGATCGTCACCTCATTCAATGCACGATAATCAACAACCATTCTCAAGGATCCATCCTTCTTCTCAACTAAGAGCACTGGGGCTCCCCACGGTGATGAACTTGGTCGAATATAACCTTTCTCCAATAAGTCCTTAATCTGCTTCTTAATTTCCTATGGATCATTTGCGGGCATCCGGTACGGCCTCTTCGATATTGGTCCGGTGCCTGGCAACAGCTCGATCAAAAACTCTATGTCTCGGTCTGGTGGCATGCCTGGTAGTTCTTCTGGGAATACATCGGGATAATCCTTCACAACTGGCACTTTCTCCTGAACAACTCCCGAAAGTGAATTTACTTGAGTCCTCCTTGGCGCATGCCTAGACACATACTTGATCCGTTTTCCTTCTGGGGTGGTGAGCAGAATCGACTTACTAGCACAATCGATGTTTCCCCCATACTTGGATAGCCAATCCATGCCTAGTATCACATCCAATCCTTGTGATTCGAAAATAATGAGATCCGTGGTAAAGACATGCCTACATATGGTCAATGGCAACTGAAAACATCCTTGGCTAGCCATAAACTCCGCTCCTGGTGAGCTTACTAACATAGGTGTCTTAAGGGCTACAGTTGGCAACCTAAACTTATCCACAAATCCCCTTGATATGTATGAATGCGATGCACCAGTGTCAAAAAGAACAAGGGCTATAAATGACTTAATCGAAAACTTACCAATAACTGCGTCATGCTGCTCTTCAACTTCCTCCATGTTGACGTGGTTCTCCTGACCTATGGTGAAGGGATTTGGCTTCTTTCCAGAGCTTCCATTGCCATTAAAATTCTTTTCCTCATAACAATCATTGGCGTAGTGTCCGGTCTTCCCGCACTTGAAACAAGTAATGTGACTCAGATCCTTCTTGGCGGGTGTCGCAGGGTTGGAACGGCTCTGACTGCTGTTTCCTCCATTCCCATTTCCATTCTTAGGGCCACTGTGGTTGTGTCCACTTCCTCTAGGATGAGAATGTCCTCCATGGTTATGTCCTCCATGGGTATGATGAGTGTGTCCTCCCAAGTACGGGGTATAGCGGGGCTTCTACTGAGCTCCAGAGTTGTACTTCCCATGTCCATACTTCTGCTTGCGGCTCTCTATCTGCTGCTGCTTGCCTTCAATCATGAGGGCCCTGTCTACCAGCTCCTGGTAGTTGGTGAATGTTCCCACCATCAACTGCATACTCAGCTCATCATTCAGTCCTTCAAGAAACTTCTCCTGCTTCGCGGCATTTGTGGCCACATCATCTGGGGCGTAGCGTGCTAACTTGCTGAACTCATCCACGTATTGCGCCACGGTACAATTCCCCTGGCGTAAGTTGTGGAACTCACGCTTCTTCATACTCATGGCTCCACCTGAGACATGTGCGGTGCGGATGGCCCGCTGAAACTGATCCCAAGTAACATTGGCCACGGGGAAGGTGGTGGTGTAGTTCTCCCACCAAGAATTTGCGGGTCCATCCAGTTGATGTGCACCAAAGCGCACCTTCTCAGCATCAGTGCAACCTACGGTGGTCAGCTCCCTTCCAATCTTGCGGAGCCAGTCATCAGCAACAATCGGCTCGGTGCTGCTAGAGAACACCGGCAGATTCAACCTTAGGAAACTGGCTAGGTTTTGAACTGGGGGTGATGGTGGTGGGTTGTTGTTGTTGTTGTTGTTGTCATTGTTGCCTTGGTTCTGGATGAGCATCTGCATCAAGGCATTCTGCTGTTGGATCAACTGGGTGAGCTCCGGCGGGAAAGCGAATCCGGGGTCATGTCTCGGAGGCATCAGATAGGTTAGAGGGGTGAGAACAGAATAGAATAGGTCTAATGAGAGATTTCACTACCCATATGCACATGAGACAAACATATTCAATCCACACCACTCAATTCAAACAAAAATGCATACAATCGATCTAAGCTACTATTACAAAATCTCATGAACGATTTCTAACTACTTGGAAGAATTCTAATAGTAATATGGTGGTCGACTAGAAATTTTCATCGGTGGAAGACTCCATAATATTCGCGCCAGCTTTGTCTTCAAAATCATCATTGTGCTCATCATCACTGTCTTCTTCAGCATCACTGTCGGTGTCGGTGTCATCTAGTATGATGTAGTCTTAAGAACGAATGTCCACTTCAGGTTCGGGATTCACCATGGGTATTCCCAGCTTCCTCTTCAGGTCTTCATTCTGCTCCAGTAACACAGCAATTTCATCTTCGTATCCATCGCGAGTTGCCTTGAGTTCCTCCTCTAGTTCCATGTTCCGAGTCATCACCTTCTTGGTATCCATCATGCTAGTGCACATCTGATTCTCATATCGACGAATGTGCTGGTTCATCTCCTGTATGTAGGCTGCAATAGATCCATCCTTCCTGGGGTGAATCAACTCCCATTGCTCATCCCGGCGTCCACATATTTGGTAGATGGTGTCTTTAAGATCCTTGTTGTACACCTCGCCTATGCGTCCAATGGTGATGTGGGCGGCCATGCTCTTTCCTAAATCCCAAGTTGGTGCATCAAAGGAAAACTCGATGGGCTCGGTAATTGGTGCAAAAGTCCTTCCTAGAACACGAACTTGAATCGTCCAGCGCTCCTCTTCTGGTAAAGTTGCAGTGAAGGTTCCGGTGAAGCTTGGTATGCCGATGTTCAGGTACTTAGTGACTTCCTTCAAGTGTCGTCCAAAAGGGGTGTCGTCATCCGGCTGAGTGAACTTGTTCCTGGTGTCGGTGTCAAAACCGGTGGATCTCGGGTAGGGGGTCCCGAACTGTGCGTCTAAGGCGGATGGTAACAGGAGGCGGGGCACAGAATGTTTACCCAGGTTCGGGCCCTCTCGATGGAGGTAATACCCTACTTCTTGCTTGATTGATCTTGATGATATGAGTATCACAAGAGTTGATCTACCACGAGATCGTAGAGGCTAAACCCTAGAAGCTAGCCTATGGTATGATTGTTGTTCAACTACGGACTAAACCCTCCGGCTTATATAGACACCGGAGGGGAATAGGGTTACATAGAGTCGGTTACAAGGGAGGAGATCTACATATCCGTATTGTCAAGCTTGCCTTCCACGCCAAGGAGAGTCCCATCCGGACACGGGACAAAGTCTTCAATCTTGTATCTTCATAGTCCAACAGTCCGGCTAAAGTATATAGTCCGGCCATCCGAGGACCCCCTAATCCAGGACTCCCTCAGTAACCCCTAAACCAGGCTTCAATGACGATGAGTCCGGCGCGCAGATTGTCTTCGGCATTGCAAGGCGGGTTCCTCCTCCGAATTCTGAATACCTGTTGAGTAGTGTCTGGGTTCCCATAAATGTTGCACTCCTTGGCTCCGCGCCTAATAATTGATATCCTCCACGCGTCGAGCGAATGTGAGAAGTCGGGGCATTTTTACAATTGCCACCCTAGCCATGTGGGTAAATTGTCTATTAAAGAGACGGGGACTCTCATATCCAGATCACACCATCCTCCCACAGCGAGTATCCATCGGAGCGCCCCCAAAAAAAATCCATTCCAACATGGCCGGTCATCGCAGCTCCTCCTCTCGCTCCCGTAGCCCTAAGCCCGGCAATTGGAAGAAGTGTTTTGTCCCCCATTGCCAATTAGTAGAGTTACAGACCCAGGGGTTTCTCCCTCCAGCGTATATGGTCCCCGTTCGAGCCGGGCTCACCACCTATAACGGCGGGGAGCAAGCGGAGATCTTTCCCAGCCCATCCATGGGGGAGCGGGTATGCCTTATCCCTTACTTATTAAGAGGGCTTAGATTTCCAATTCATCCATTCCTCCACGGGCTCCTGGAGTTCTATGGCCTCCAGCTGCATAATTTCACTCCCGCCTCCATATTACACATTGCTGGCTATGTCGCCCTTTGTGAGCTGTTTCTGGGCTGCGAAGCTCATTTCGAGCTATGGAAGAGGCTATTCTGCCTCATACCCCGTACACAGGAGGGGTCACTCTACCAAGTGGGCGGAGCCGAAATATGGCGCATCGCCGGGACCGGATACCTGTCCGGTACTCCGAACAAGACATCCGAGGACTGTTCTTCGGAGTGGTTTTATATGGAGGACGTCCCCCTTCCGGACCCTATTCGGATGGGCCTCCCTGAGTTCGACAACGCTCCCCTGAAGAAACGCCGCAGCTGGCGCCCTCGGAGCCCTCAGGAGGAAGATAACAGAGAAGTCCTTTACCTGATGGGCCAGATAAAAATGCTGGGTCAATCAGGACTGACAATAATCGAGGTTATGTCAATATGTATAATGCGGGGGGTACAACCACTTCAATATCGAGGGCATCCCATGTGGCACTTTAACGGAGAAGATGATGCCACCCGCTGCGGTCGTAAGGGACCGAACTCAGTTGCTGCTCTAGCAAAAATCTTGTCCGATTTGTACAAGGGAGAGGAAGAGGAGTTCATCCGCATTAAGCCACGGGATGGATTCTCCATGTACAACCCTCCAAGCTGGGTGAGCTGTCACTTTTTACTCCCATCCTTCCCGCATTCTTCGTCATAAGTACTTACCCTGCCGTTTCATGGCAGGAACTGCGAAAAGCTGTAAGGGAGGTCCACAGCCCGCCTCCACAATTGGAGGACCCTGACCGGGCCCTCGATCCCGGACTCGAAGAGGATCCGGACATATTTGTGGAGCTGATCGACAGGACATTCTATCAATTGAGCTGCGATGATGCCATGGTGGCCATCATAGCCGACTATCCTGGGCTACTCCCTGCATCGCATGTAAGTAAAACCGGAGTCCCAACTTCCGAGAAGGATCCCCTTTTCTGCACTTCACCTACCGTACACATATGGTGTCTTACAGGGAGGCCCTCATGACGCCATGCCGAACCCGCAGTGACTCGCCAACAAGGGGCACCGAAGCCGGGTAGGCTAAAAAGGAAGGCAGTCAGGACTGAGACGCCGTCGCAGAGGTATGATACAGAACCTCGCTCCGTCGTTGTCGTCTTTTAAAATATAATAACGTCCATGTTTCCTAGTAGGAAAAACGCTCATCGGACTATATCCGGAGAGGTTGCCGATCACGCCTCCACCAGTCGGGCTCCAGGGCCGGACATAGAGACGGAAGCTAACACGGGGCGAACGCCGGATGTTCCTCCTACAGAGGATGCGGATAGGCTATCCGCTACAAATTCCGAAGTGGAGAGCGCTATGAATCACAGGCGTCTCCGGGCCGTACTCCGTGACGCTTGTTTCTCCCAAGAGGCGTTTGATGCCTTCAACTCAGGAGACGCGTACATCCGTGCTGATCAAAATGGTCTTGCCAGAGCCACGGACCAGTATGTAAAGGATATACGGGTAAGAAAATCTGATAATTATATATATCAGTAGCCCCTGAGACTTGAAACAGTTGACACAACTGATTTAAGGATCATTATTTGTGCAGGTTCTGACGGAGAAGAATACCCAGTTGTCTCAAGAGCTGAAGGAGTGCAAAGCCCAACTTCAGGCCGCAATTTCCGCAATGAAAGAGTCCGAGAAGGCCCCCTCAGGTAACACTTTATTCCATTGCAAAGAATGTCATGTACCAGGTAGTGTGCGGCATGCGTGCAGATCTAACAATAGATGCTGCAGATGACTCCGGAGTGAATCCGGAGGCCGTGCCAGGGGATGCACAACGTGCTAATCGACAGCTAAATGCTGGCGAGCGCGTGCTTACGCGGGTTAGGCAGGAGAAAAATGATCTCCAAGACGCCAATATCCAGCTGGGCGTGGAACTGAAAGATGTTCGAGCCCAGCTTGTGGACTCCGTAAAGGAGAATAAGCGGCTTCGACGCGGCATTTTCAGTAAGTGCTTGAACGAACTTTTAAAGAGTTCGGCGAAGAAGCCGGCTAACAGAGTTATATCTGTAGGTATGCTGACGGGTCGTCCCGCCGAGGAAATGCCCGGGTCTGCAGGTGATTTTCTGCCAGAGCTCTCACAACTGCACGAACAAGTTCAGCAGGTGATGCAGGGCATTGCCCAAGCCTTGTGGCCATCTGCCTCCTTGCCAGGAGGCATGGGGGAGCTCGTAGAGAAGCTCAAGGGAGCGCGGCGGCGCTTCCGATTATGGAAGATATCAGCCTGCGGACAAGGTGCAAGGGAAGCCTGGGCCATGGTGAAGACGCGATATACCAAGGCTGACCCAAACCACATGGCCGAGGTCGGACCTGTGGGGCCTGATGGGAAAGAGATCCCCGTCAGTTTGGTGTATGACCAAGTAGAATTAGCTGCAAAGTATACCCAACAGGATTGTAGGCTAGACAGCCTGTTGGATGGTATAGAAGAAGAATTTAGTCAGTCTAAGTGACTATGTACTTCAAGTGACATGTATTGTCCCTAGCCGGATTGTAAATCATTTGTCATGGCGGGCCTTTCCGCTTCAACCTCTGGACCCGACAGTCCGGAGTGTATCCGAAACCCGCTCAGTTATGTAAAAACCGGGGTATGCGTGGAAACCAGGCGTAGGGGTCATAAGTGCTTGAACAGACAAGTACCCAACTAGCTATGTTATATTACATGGATGGTAAGAAACATCTTCCAGGGAGAATAGTTCCGTTAAGGGTTCCTTTCCCTGGGTACGCATGCCCTAATGTGCATGTCCAAACTGCGAAAAGAGACGCAGGCTATAAACATCTGGGGGCATGTATTAAAATAAATAAAAGTCATCTTTTGTTCACCGACCGAGTATTCCCTTAAGAACGCTAGCTTTCGGCTTCACCCAGTCTGAGGTACACATCCGGCTGACCCGGCAGTAACAATCGCAGAGGTGCTCCTCTTATGCCCTAGCCGAATTAACGGGAACGTAGGGCATAAACACAAGAGCCAGGCAACCCAGCTTGGCCAAAACTTAAGTCATATCGATGCATATAATAGCGAAAAAAGGTACATGTGGAAGAATAACACATGTGTGGGGCATAGAGCCCGGAAAATAGTTATATTAAGCTTCTGTATACGAAGCCCCCAGGTATAATGAGTGCGGTTAGCGCATCAAGATTGTGTAGTCAAGACATAATTTAGCCTTTTAAGGCCTTGAAGAAAAGGAAAAAAGAAAGAGATAAAAGACAGATAACGGATATTTAAAAAATTGACGGAGGTAAGGAGACGAACATAGAGTCCGGCACTAGGCGTAGAACCTTCGGAGTCTGGCTGCATTCCATGGGTTTGGCTTGAGTCGATTATCCGATGCATCCCGCAGACGGTACGCTCCACCGGTCAGAACTTGGTCAAAATGAAGGGACCTTCCCATTTGGGCTTGAGCTTGTTCTTTTTATTCTCCGGTCGGCATAGAACGAGTTCGCCAAAGTTATAGGTTTTGGCCCGTACTTCTCTGCTTTGATACATTCGAGCCGGTTGCTGATAGAATGCAGAACGGGATTTTGCCACGTCACGCTCCTCCTCCAGGGCGTCCAAACTGTCCTGCCGATCAAGCTCGGCTTCTTTCTCTTCATACATGCGCACTCGAGGTGAGTCATGGATTATGTCGCAGGGAAGTACCGCCTCTGCGCCGTACACCATAAAAACGGTGTGTATCCGGTAGTGCGATTCGGCGTGGTCTGCAGCCCCCATAGTACGGAGTCGAGCTCCTCTACCCAGTGCGTGTTTGATTCCTTTAAGGACTGCACTAATCTGGGTTTAATGCCGCTCATGATAAGACCATTTGCTCGCTCGACTTGACCATTAGTTTGCGGGTGATAGACAGAAGCATAATCGAGCTTGATGCCCATGTTGATGCACCAAAGTTTTACCTCGTCGGCTGTAAAGTTCGAGCCGTTGTCGGTGATGATGCTGTGGGGGACGCCATAACGGTGTACAACCCCAGATATCAAGTCTATCACTGGTCCGGATTCGGCCGTTTTAACTGGTTTGGCTTCTATCCATTTGGTGAATTTATCCACCATGACCAATAAGTATTTTTTCTTATGGCTTCCCCCTTTGAGGGGACCCACCATATCAAGCCCCCAGACCGCAAAGGGCCAAGTAATGGGGATTGTTTGGAGAGCGGTAGGCGGCATATGGCTTTGGTTTGCAAAGAGCTGGCAACCGATGCAACGTTGGACAAGGTCCCGTGCGTCTACTCGGGCCGTCGGCCAGTAGAAACATGTACGGAAGGCCTTGCTTACAAGGGCCCGAGCTGCGGCGTGGTGGCCGCCAAGTCCAGCATGAATTTCTGCCAAAAGTTTCCGCCCTTCCTCTTCGGAGATGCACCTTTGAAGGACTCCGGTGGCACTTTTCTTATAAAGCTCTCCCTCGTGGACCTTGTAGGCTTTAGACCGCTACACAATGCAACGTGCCTATTTTGGGTCCTCCGGTAGTTCCTGCCTAGTTAGGTAGGCCAGGAAGGGTTCTGTCCACGGGGCGATGACAGCCATAATCACGTGGGCGGAAGGTGTTATTTCGGTGGCGGAGCCTCCGATTACGTCAGAGTGTTCGGTATCTAGTGTTGTGGCCAAGTCCGGACTGTTGTTGTCGGTCTCTCCTTCCCATACCATGGATGGCTTAAACAGCCTTTCCAAGAAGATATTGGGTGGGACAGGGTCGCGCTTACCGCCGATGCGGGAAAGGATGTCCGCCGCTTGATTGTTTTCTTGGACCACATGGTGGAATTCGAGCCCCTCGAACCGAGCTGACATTTTGAGGACGGCGTTGCGGTAAGCCGCCATTTTTGGATCCTTGGCGTCAAAGTCTCCATTTATCTGAGATATTGCGAGGTTCGAGTCCCCCCGCACCTCTAGGCGTTGAATGCCCATGGAGACTGCCATCCGGAGACCGTGTAACAGGGCCTCATATTCTGCCGCATTGTTGGAGTCTGTGTATAGTATTTGGAGTACGTACTGGACTGTATCTCCGGTGGGGGATGTCAGGACGACACCAGCCCCCAGACCCGCCAGCATTTTAGAGCCGTCGAAGTGCATGATCCAATTGGAGTACGCGCCGTATTCTTTAGGGAGTTCGGCTTCTGTCCACTCGGCGACAAAATCGGCCAGTACTTGCGACTTAATGGCTCGCCGTGGTTTATATGTTATGTCGAACGGGAGGAGCTCGATAGCCCATTTAGCAATCCGGCCCGTGGCATCGCGGTTGTTTATTATGTCGTTGAGTGGTACTTCCGAGGCCACCGTAATTGAACACTCTTGAAAGTAGTGTTGTAATTTCTGGGATGCCATGAATACCGCGTATGCTATCTTTTGATAATGTGGGTACCGTGATTTGCATGGAGTGAGGACGGTGGATACATAGTATACCGGCTTTTGAAGTGGGAATTTATATCCGTCCGTCTCTCGTTCGACGACGAGCACTGCGCTTACAACTTGGTGAGTTGCTGCTATATATAACAGCATTGGTTCGCCGACATATGGCGCGGCCAGGATTGGGTTGGTGGCCAGGATGGCTTTTATTTCTTCCAATCCGGCCGTGGCCGCATCCGTCCACTCGAAGTGTTCGGTGCGCCGAAGAAGGCGATAAAGGGGTAGTGCTTTTTCTCCTAATCGGGAAATAAAGCGGCTTAAAGCAGCCACGCATCCAGTCAGTTTCTGGATTTGCTTGAGGTCCGTTGGGATGGCCAACTGTGACAGAGCTCAGATTTTAGCCGGATTTGCTTCGATTCCTCTGTTGGAGACGATGAAGCCTAAGAGCTTTCCGGCGAGCACGCCGAAGACGCATTTTTCCGGGTTGAGCTTAATGTCGTATGTTCGGAGATTATCGCGTGAGCCTCAAGTCGTCTATTAAGGATTCGACGTGTCTTGTTTTAATGACCACATCGTCTACGTATGCCTCCACTGTTTTGCCAATCTGTGTCTCCAAGCATGTCTGAATCATGCGTTGATAGGTTGCACCGGCGTTTTTGAGCCCGAAAGGCATGGTGTTAAAACAGAAGGGGCCGTATGGAGTGATAAATGCCGTTGCGGCTTGATCGGACTCCGCCATCTTAATTTGGTGGTATCCGGAGTATGCGTCGAGGAAGCACAATGAGTCGTGTCCTGCGGTAGCGTCGATAATTTGATCGATGCGAGGGAGGAGGAAGGGACCCTTTGGGCAAGCCTTATTAAGGTCCTTGAAGTCGACGCATATGCGCCAGGATTTGTCCTTCTTTGGTACCATCACCAGGTTTGCTAGCCAGTCTGGATGTTTTATTTCTCAGATGAATCCAGCCTCCAGTAACTTGGCTAGCTCCTCTCCCATGGCTTGTCGCTTAGGCTCAGAGAAGCGCGGAGAGTTTGCTTGACCGGCTTGAATCCCTTTAGGATGTTAAGGCTATGTTCGGCCAGCCTGCGTGGGATTCCTGTCATGTCTGAAGGATGCCAGGCGAAGATGTCCCAATTCTCGCGCAAGAACTCCCGTAGTGCGGCGTCTACTGTGGGGTTTAACTGTGCCCCGATGGATGTTGTTTTTGTAGGGTCCGTTGGATGGACTTGGAATTTGACTATTTCATCCGCTGGTTTAAAAGAGGTGGACTTGGATCTTTTATCGAGTATCACGTCGTCCCTGTCCACTGTGGAGCGCAGCACAGTTAATTCCTCGGCCGCGAGGGCTTCGGATAACGCCTCGAGGGCCAGTGCGGCTGTTTTATTTCGGCGCGGAGTGCTATGTCCGGATCACTAGCTAGAGTGATGATTCCATTGGGTCCGGGCATTTTAAGCTTCATGTACCCGTAATGGGGTATAGCTTGGAAGATCGTGAATGCCTCCCGCCTTAGAAGGGCGTGGTGTCCGCTATTGAACGGGGCCACTTGGAATGTGATTTCTTCGGACCTATAATTCTCCGGCGTGCCGAATACCACATCTAGTGTGATTTTGCCAGCACATCGTGCCTCATGACTAGGGATGATTCCTCTGAATGTCGTGCTGCTTTGCTCAATGCGGCTTCTGTCTATTTCCATTTTTCGAAGGGTCTCCTCATAGATGAGTTTTAGTCCGTTGCCGCCGTCCATGAGCACTTTAGTAAGCCGGAAGCCATCCACAATTGGACTAAGGACCAAGGTGGCTGGTGCTCGGGCTGTTCGGAATTTAGGTTCGTCACTGGCGTTGAAGGTGATAGCCGTGTCGCTCCATGGATTTATTGCTGCTACGTGGCAGACTTCGGCGAGGTTGCGGAGTGCTCGCTTATGCCTATTATTTGAGGCGAAGGTCTCGAAGACTGTCAATACTGTATTGTTGTTTTCCATGGGATGGTGCTCTGCGGCATTGTTGATGAGGATATCCTCACCGCTCTTGGCCACCTGCCGGATTACCCAACATGCTCTAAGGTTGTGTGTTGGTATGGTATCCGATGTACTGTGAATTTTGCATGGCCCATTAAGCCATCCCTCCAATATGGTTCCACGCCCTGTAATGGGCTTTTGCTTCTTTGTAATTGGGTCGGGCGACTTACGAGAGTGCACCCCTTTAGTTCGGACTGGGGGTTTTGTCAGAGCCGGAGGATCCCAAAATTTTGTTTGGGTTTTCCACGCGCTTTCCATCGCACAGTACTTCCGCACTATGTCCGCCAAGTCAGCGAAGTGTGCTATGTCACGGCGACTTATGGCGTTGAGGATTCCCTTGTCCGTGCAATTATTGCAAAAGAATGAAATTGCGTCCTCCTCGCAACAGTCCTTAACCTTGTTCATTACAAGGAGGAATCTGGCCCAATAGTGGTGTACTGTTTCCTGGGGCTCTTGTCTAATGTGGAAAAGATCGCTTATATCTGGGTGGGTGGGTGGATTTAAGTCTGAACCCTGACCCGATCTGAGACCCAGGGGCGGAGGAGTTTCCGATCTTGGAAGTTCGGGCTGCGGGATGTTGCCCAATAGGTCTGGCCCGCTGCCTGATTCTAGGTTCAGGGTTTGGGCGATGTCCTCCCATAGACGGGTATCCAGCTCGGGGAGCTCGGGAATCCGGACATAGTTTGTCCTCAAGATAGAGGAAGAATCGCCGCATTGCTCCTCCACCACCGCTATCTGATGGGTGACCGGCGGAGAGTTAATCTCCCTTTGGTCGGGTTTAAGCCCAATCCGAGCATAGTCCGTAGCGACTCCCAAAGCGGCAATGTGATCCAAGAGCTCATTCAAAGAGGAGAGCTCCATTGGATCCATCTGCTCGGTGAACTCCGAGCCGACGTGGAGGCTGTTTTCGATGACCCGAGAAGTCATCGTCGGCGCAGCGGCCGAACGGGCGGTCATGACGAAACCGCCTAGTCGGAGAGTTTGGACTATAGCCAAGGCTCCCCCAGAGGTGATATTGTCCTTGACAACAAGACGAGCCATCCAGCTTTATGCTGACGGCACAGTGGAACTCTCAATGAAAGCACCAATGTCGGTGTCAAAACTGGCGGATCTCGGGTAGGGGGTCCCGAACTGTGCGTCTAAGGCGGATGGTAACAGGAGGCGGGGGACACAATGTTTACCCAGGTTCGGGCCCTCTCGATGGAGGTAATACCCTACTTCCTGCTTGATTGATCTTGATGATATGAGTATTACAAGAGTTGATCTACCACGAGATCGTAGAGGCTAAACCCTAGAAGCTAGCCTATGGTATGATTGTTGTTGTCCTACGGACCAAACCCTCTGGCTTATATAGACACCAGAGGGGGCTAGGGTTACACAGAGTCGGTTACAAGGGAGGAGATCTACATATCCGTATTGCCAAGCTTGCCTTCACGCCAAGGAGAGTCCCATCCGGACATGGGACGAAGTCTTCAATCTTGTATCTTCATAGTCCAATAGTCCGGCTAAAGTATATAGTCCGGCCGTCCGAGGACCCCCTAATCCAGGACTCCCTCACCTGGGGTCCGACATCTATAGAGTAGAAATAGAGAAGAATTAGAAATTAGTAGAGAAGAGTATCATCTGGCCTTTCCTAGTGGTCGCGTCCTACACTCAGTGTGTGCTCTGATACCATCCTGTAGCGACCCGATCCTAATGGACCGAAGTCTCTATGCTTAAGTGTCATCCCTGGATCGGTATTGCTGACACACACAGTACTCGAGGATTTATAACAGAGTTCAATCACACACTTATTACCTCAAGAGTCTCATAAAGAGTACTTATTACAATAATATGGCTGAGGGCCATCTAAATAAAATAACTGCGAAAGCTTCTAAGATAAATGAGTCCATCCAACTCCACGGCAAAACTGAGTGCATGACAACGACCTATCGCACCTTACTCTTCGTCTGAAAATTCTGCAAGATGAGACGTTGCAGCCGTGTAGGTCAGCACATGGAATATGCTGGCAAGATCACACTATAGAGCAATGATGAAATAATAGCTATCACTACATGCATATTTGGCTGGTGGAGGCTCTAAGTTTAACATTTGCATAAAGCTAATTTTTTCCTACAACAAAGGAATATATTTTATTCACTACAAGTTTTAAGCCATTATTGAGAAGGTTCCCCCAACTCAATACCAAAATTAACAAGTATAATTAATAATAACCCAACAAATTCATTAAGTAAAGTGATGAGATCAACCAATAATTCAAATACCAGATACTCAAAATGTCCATAACCGGGGACACGGCTAATCATGATTAGTTTGTACACTCTGCAGAGGTTTGCACACTTTTCCCCACAAGACTCGATCTCCTCCATTGAATTCCTCGCACTGTCTGATGTTTGAGAACCGGATGATCGAGACATAGCCTTTCCGAAGAGGTCCCCTTAATCGATAGATAGGCCGGTACACCTACAATCCCCTACATATGCTAGCCTATCATGGAAAGGTTTCCCACAACTTACTCAACTATGCCAGAGACCATAATGCCTTGTGGCTGCAAACGGATGTTTCTAGCATGAATAATCTTATGATCCCTTTGAGCCTGGGTGGCATTCCATAGGATGATCACACGGGTACCCCGGGATCTCCTAGGACAACACTGGATTCCCCAGGTGCCCGCAACCAATCCACCCAGATGTGTATTAAAGTAGCCACCTTAAGTTTCCCTTAATTATTATTACTCTCGTAACTTTCATCAATCTCGCATACCAATCCCGTCTACGAGCATGGCTAAGCAATATGAGCATAACGTATATTTCCCGGGGTGATCAAAGGTAATAGGTTCCTACCTGATCAACTACATAACAATAACCACATGTTCCCAATCCTACTCATGCAATATTTGAGGGTTGAAACTAATGCATAAAAACTGGGTAATAAAGGGATATGATCAAAGTGTAACTTGCCTTGCTGACGATCGGAAAACCCTAGAGATTCGTAGTAGCAAGCTTCGCACTCCGGATTCTCTATCGTAGATAAACAATAGCATACATAAGCACTCGAGCATAAGATGCAAAGGTAAAACCAAATAAAAAATCTAAACAGAAAGTTCAAGTGAAGAGCTTTGATTTGCAAAAAGAATCAATCAAATCGGAATTACGAAACTCAAGTTATGATCAAAAGAAACTCAAATTCAAATCTGTTTGAAACCAAATTTTAAACTTTCAAAAACATGTTTAAGTTGATTATTTGAACAGAGGGGATCATAACGAAGAATTTGGCGTTGGTTTCGTTGGATTTGGATAATCGAGCAAAAAAGTTGCGGTCGTTTGAAGAACATGGACTAATCTGCAAAGAAAATAATTACGGATGGGTCCCTGGCCGAAAATAAAACAGAAAAAGAAAAATCTGTCGGACGAACGTCCACTACAGAACCTAATCTAACGAATCTGTTCGCTACAGAACCCTAACGAACGAACGATCGCTAAATAGATTGAACCAAAAAAATAAACCCAACGAAAAAAACCGAAAACTAAAAGAAAACCGAAGCCTAAAGAAAAACCGGCGAACCGGGGCGGTTTTCTTACCGATTCACGGCGGTTCGACGTCGGCGGCGGCTCTCCGGCGACGGCGACGAGGCGGCGGCTCGGCGAACGGCGGCGGCGCGACAACCGCGGCTAGGCGGCGGCGCTGCTGCTGCTGCGAGGGGGCGGCGCGGGCTGGTGAGGGGGAAAAGGCGGTAGGGTGGCGGCTTATAAAGGCGGGGAGGGGTGCGGCGGCTTGGGCGAGGGGGGGCGGGGCGGAGTCCGGCTCGGCCATGGGTGGCTGGCGGCGACGCCGTGCGGCGGCGGGAGTCCGCCTCGCTGTCGGGGCGACGCGGGCGTGGAGCTGGGCCGGCCCAATTCGGTCCGAAACTTTTTTTTAAAACATTTTTCTAGAGAGACGAAAAAAACGAAAAACATAACAAAAATATTTTCAAAAATTGCAGAAAAATTTACATAATTCCCTCCTAATATTTGGACTAATGTGAACATTTTTCTGGACATAAATGCCTAAAATAAAATAAACATTTTTAGTAATAAATAAATAAACACGCAAATAAAATCAAATAAAAATATATTTTTATTCAAAATTAAATTCCCAATATTTCTTTGTTGTTTTTTAAGAAGTCATATTATCTTCTCTCATTATTTTATTTATTTGAAACAATTGGAAAATAATTTCGAATAAAACACTATGATCCCCTTTGCCAATTTTGAAAATTCAAAAATGGATTTTTGTGAAAACCTCCAACTCTCTCAATTGGTCCTTGAGTTGCTTAAGGTTTCTAGGATCAAAATTGAAATAAAGCAAATTCAAAAATGCACAAATTATGGATGCATCTGATGATCTAATGAATAACATCCAAATTGAAAATTGGGATGTTACAAAATCTAAGTGAAGCAAGAGAGCATTTCTTCAAAAATAACAAACACACCGTGCTCAAAAAAGATATAAGTGAAGCACTAGAGCAAGTCCATTGCTCGTAAAAGATTTAAGCGAAGCATAGAGAGCAATTCTAACAAGTCATGACATAATTTTGGCTCTCTCAAATAGGTGTGTCCAGCAAGGAGTGATGACTTAAAACACAAAATGAAACAAGCAAAGACTCATATCATACAAGACGCTCCAAGCAAAAGACATATCATGTGACGAATAAAAATATAGCTTCGAGTAAAATACCGATGGTCGTTAGAAGAAAGAGGGGATGCCACTCGGGGGCATCCCCAAGCTTAGTTGGTTGCTCATTTTTGGATAATAGCTTGGGATACCGGGGCATCCCCAAGCTTAGGCTCTTCTATCCTTCTTTCATCCATCGTAAGATAACCCAAAACTTGAAAACTTCAATCGCACAAAACTCAACAAAATCTTCGTAAGATCCGTTAGTATAAGAAAGCAAACCACTACTATAAGTACTGTATGAAACCAATTCATATTTTGTTTTGTATTATATCTACTGTATTCCAACTTTTCTATGGCAAAAACTCATCAAAGAAAATCATAGAGCCATCAAAATAAGCACACAACACAAAGAAAATAGAATCTGTCAAAACAGAACAGTCTGTAGCAATCTGATTTGTTCGAATACTTATGTAACTCTAAAAATTCTCAAAAACTAGGAATACCTGGGTAATTTGTATATTAATCTCATGCAAAAAAGAATTGGCATTTTATCACGTTATGGTGTTTTTTAACAATTATTTTCGTGAGCACAAAAGTTTCTGTTTTTCAGCAAGATCAAACAACTATCACTCAAGAAGATCCTATCGGTTCTACTTGGCGCACACTCTAATTAAAACACAAAAAACACAATCATAACAGTAGAATAATTGTGCAAACACTCAAGAACAGAAAGCAAAAAAGCAAAAATAAAATTTATTCATTGGGTTGCCTCCTAACAAGCGCTATAGTTTTACGCCCTTAGCTAGGCATAAAGCAAGGATCTAAGTTTTGTGATCTTTGGTTCGAGATCCATAAGATTCCCTCATGGTTGATTCATGAGGTGGCTTAATTCGTTTTCTAGGAAAGTGTTTCATACCCTTCCTCAAAGGAAATTGGAACTTAATATTGCCTTCTTTCATATCAATCACGGCACCGATAGTGCGTAAAAATGGTCTACCAAAAATAATTGGACAAGACGGATTACAATCAATATCAAGAACAATAAAATCTATGCTCACATAATTCCTATTTGCAAGAATAAGACCATCATTAATTCTTCATAGGATTTTCAATAGTAGAATCCGCTAAGTGCAAATTCAAAGAACACTCTTCAATACCGGTAAGACCAAGCACATCACATAAAGATTTCGGAATTATAGAAACACTAGCACCCAAGTCACATAAAGCAAAACACTCACAATTTTTAATCTTGACTTCGATAGTAGGTTCCCATTCATCATGCAATTTTCTAGGAATTGATACTTCTAATTCCAATTTTTCTTCAAAAGCTTTTATCATAGCATCAACAATATGTTTAGTAAAAGCTTTATTTTGTTCATAGGCATGGGGTGAATTTCTCATGGATTGCAACAAAGAAATACAATCAATCAAAGAGAAACTATCATAATTAAAGTCTTTGTAATCCAAAAGAGTGGGCACATCACTAGTTAAAGTTTTGACCTCTCCAAACCCACTTTCATCAATTTTCTCAACCAGATTTTCACCCTCCGAAATATTGGGACACCTTCTACCTAAAGTTAACTCTTCTCCAGTCCCTTTTTCATCAATCTTAACTTTACTAAACAAGGAATCAATAGAAGAAACACAAACCATTTTAAGATCTTCATCACTTTTGCGAAAGAAATCACTAGAAAATGCTTTTTCTAAAAATTCTCTTTTAGCTCTAAGCATAGCGGTTCTTTTCTTACTTTCATCCATAGAAACATAAAGAGATTTAATTGATTCATCCACTTTAGGCACAAAAATTTTCATCTTTAGATTTTCCACATCATGAGCAATTCTATCAACACTTCTAGACAAATCATCAATCTTACTCAACTTTTCTTCTATGGAAGTATTGAAAACTTTTTGTGTGCTAATAAATTCTTTAATATTATTCTCAAGATCCGAGGTGTTCCTATTATTATTATTATTATTATTATTATTATTATTATAAGATTGATTTTCATAGGAAGTACCATAATTATTAGAGGAATTACTAGGAAAAGGCCTACGATTAAATTACCTCTATTAGCATTTTTGTTGAAATTATTTCGAAAAATAAAATTCACATCTATGGCATCACTATTTTGCTCAATCAAAGTAGACAAAGGCATATCATTAAAATCAATAGGAGCACTTTTACTAGCAACCAATTTCATAAGAGCATCAACTTTTTCACTCAAAGAAGAAATTTCTTCAACCGAATTAACTTTTTTACTAGTAGGAGCTCTTTCGGTATGCCATTGTGAATAATTTGCCATGATATTATCAAGCAATTTGGTGGCTTCACCAAAAGTAATTTCCATAAAAGTACCACCCGCGACGGAATCTAAAAGATTACAAGAAACAAAATTCAACCCCGCATAATTTTTTTTAATGATCATCCAAAGATTTAACCCATGAGTTGGGCAATTCCTTAGCATCATTTTCATCCTTTCCCAAGATTGTGCAACATGCTCATGTTCAAGTTGCTTGAAGTTCACGATCTAGGTTCTAAAGGAAATAATTTTTGCGGGAGGAAAATACTTAGTGATAAAAGCATCTTTGCACTTACTCCAAGAATTGATACTATTGCAAGGCAAAGAAGAGAACCAAATTTTTGCAGAATCACGCAAAGAAAACGGAAATAATTTCATCTTCACCACATCATTGTCCACATCTTTTTTCTTTTGCATATCGCATAATTCCACGAAGGTACTAAGATGGGACGCGGCATCCTCATTAGGAGTACCGGAATAAAACACAGCAAGGTATTTTTGGTTTAATAGATCTGGAAAAAATGCAAGAGGAAAGTAGATCGCAAAGGAAAATAGTATGAGAAAGAAGACCCGGGGGCCGTAGGTTTCACTAGTGGCTTCTCTCGAGAAAAATAGCAAACAGTGGGTGAACAAATTACTGTTGGGCAATTGATAGAACTTCAAATAATCATGACGATATCCAGGCAATGATCATTATATAGGCATCACGTCCAAGATTAGTAGACCGACTCCCGCATGCATCTACCACTATTACTCCACACATCGACCGCTATCCAGCATGCATCTAGTGTATTAAGTTCATGGAGAAACGGAGTAATGCAATAAGAACGATGGCATGATGTACACAAGATCTATCTATGTAGAGATAGACCCCATCGTTTTATCCTTAGTAGCAACGATACATACGTGTTTCCCCTTCTGTCACTGGGATCAAGTACCGTAAGATCGAACCCACTACAAAGCACCTCTTCCCATTGCAAGATAAATAGATCAAGATGGCCAAACAAAACCCAAATATCGGAGAAGAAATACGAGGTTATAAGCAATCATGCATATAAGAGATCAAAGAAACCCAAATAACTTTCATGGATATAAAAAGATAGATCTGATCATAAACTCAAAGTTCATCGATCCTAACAAACACACCGCAAAAGAGTTACATCATATGGATCTCCAAGAGACCATTGTATTGAGAATTCAGCGAGAGAGAGGAAGCCATCTAGCTACTAACTACGGACCCGAAGGTCTACAAAGAACTACTCACGCATCATCGGAGAGGCACCAATGGAGGTGGTGAACCCCATCTGAGATGGTGTCTAGATTGGATCTGGTGGTTCTGGACTCTGCGGCAACTGGATGAATATTTCGTTGCCTCCCCTAGGGTTTTGGGAATATTGGGGTATTTATAAAGCAAAGAGGCGGTCCGGGGGGCACCCGAGGTGGGCACAACCCACCAGGGCGCGCCTGGGCCTCCTGGCGCGCCCTGGTGGGTTGTGCCCCCCTCATGGCACCCCCCAGGCGCAGCCAGGGCCCATTACGTTCCTTCTGGTCCATAAAAAATCTCCGTGGAGTTTCGTTGCATTTGGACTCCGTCTGCTATTGATTTCCTGCGATGTAAAAAACATGCAGAAAACAGCAACTGGCACTTGGCACTATGTTAATAGGTTATTACCAAAAAATGATATAAATTACTATAAAATGATTATAAAACATCCAAGATTGATAATATAACAGCATGGAACAATAAAAAATTATAGATACGTTGGAGACATATCAGGGACCAGAACTGCATGGGCAGTTGTTCGACGATGATGCGCACGTGCAGGTTGAGCTTGAGAATCACCGCGTGCATGTCGATCTGGTGGAGGACTGGACCCCGCACTCGCCGCGATCGTCGCACTCCGGCCAGAGCGGGCTCCCCTCCTGCTCCTACGACGACGACTGCCCCATGCACGTGCAGGTTGACCTCTAAGTGGATAGGTTTGTAAACGATGTCACGCTTTTCCTTGAAAAGGCATTCCTCGCGGAGCATCACAAAGGTAAAACACCTAATTGTATTCCCAATAACTTTAGTATGGTTCTCAATCACACTAGTATTGCTTGTTACAACAAGTAATAAGTACATAGTAGATGATAATAAATGATACACTCCCTCTTATCCATATTAATTATCGTCAATTTGTACAAGTTTCTACTCTCTCCTTTTCAGTTTATAGAGCTCATCTCAAAAAATTAGTTTTTTTCATTTTATAAGTCTCAATTCTACTACTTACTATCACATGTTTGGATTTTTGAGGTGCATTAAATCACCCTATGCAAGTATCAAGAGAAAACTCACCAATGCATGTAGAAGTTCATGGACATTTAGGCTGGTCGTAATGTGAGTATCGTAAGCGGTATCATGCATGCCAACTAGACTTTTTGGATGATGCGTCACACAATTAAATGAGGAAAAATAGGATGTGGTATCATATCATGATACCGTGTCATATTAAATATTGTACTAGTTTGTGTCATGCATGACAATTAATATATAAGGCGACCTAAGATACTTACTTATGATACTATGCATTACGAAAGTAGTATCATACACTAGTATCATCTCCCTCTGTTTTTATTTACTCCGCATATTAGTTTTGGTCAAAGTCAAGCTTTACAAACTTTGACAAAGTTTATAGACAGAAATATTAACATATACAATAACAAATTAATACCATTAGATTCATTGTTGAATGTACTTCCACATCATATAGATTTGTTATACTAAATATTTATATTCTTTTCTATAAATTTGGTCAAACTTTATAAAGTTTGACTTCAGTCAACTCTAATATGCGGAGTAAATAAAAACGAAGGGATCGAGTAGATGATACTCCTCATTACAACTAGCCTTAGTGGTCTTATAAACCGGAAAGGAGGGAGTACTAATAAAAACGAGCGTACAAACTAAGTACTTGTGCAAATTAAGAAATTTATTCCACCACTCATCATCTATCTTGGTTGGAGAGATTCTAAAATTGAGCCTTATAAATCAGAAAGGAGGGAGTACTAATCAACTACAATTAATATGAATCGGAGGGAATACTTATTATTTTTGAAATAAATAATAACAAGAAAGAAAAGTGCATGTAAATGAGTTGAAGGTTTTCTTATGGATAAAATTAGACTCATATTCATATCATAACAATAATTATCTGTTGGTTGGGAGCGAGGTCACAGCTGCTATCCACCTTTAATCGCGGGCCATAACAACGGGGGATTTTCGTAGCCAACGTTGATGACTACTAACTTTCCATAGCCAGCAATCACTCAGGGCATGAACTCTGGGGCAGCAGCATGGTCATGTTGTTGCTCCAACATCCGTTTAGGAGTAAAGTAGATGAAGCCTTAGCTTCATTCACTGCGCGCGCGCGCGCTCTCTCTCTCTCTCTCTCTCTCTCTTAATCTTTTTTTACTCTACTAGAACAATGCCCGTGCATTGCAACGGGATATAAATATTTTAATACGTTAATTTATGATTTATCTGTCAATACTAATGCAATTGCGTAAATAAATGTTCATCAAATTCTGGCCGTGAATTATCTTATATTTTGATTAGAAGTTTGGTATGTAAATTAAAGTGAAATTGATTTAGAAGGTAAGTAAATTAAGATGATTGATTATTTATATATGAAAAGTTGGACGAAGGGGTGGTGGAAAGAAAGATGAAATGAGAATCTTACATTTTTTTTAAGTTTTTTAAGTAGTATAGAGATATCCTTGGTTGTATATGTGTGGTGTAGTCCTCTAATACTCTCCCTATGATTTTGCCTCTTTTCTCTCTTTTCTTTTATTGAAGCACCAGCCTCCTCTCGAAGAAACCGCTCGGCTCTGCAAGCAACACTCCTTTTCTTTCTCTATTCTTTCATCTGACACGAAAAATGGGGCAACACTATCATGGAGGATTGGCCATGCTCTTATATGCAGTTCTACGGCAAAGACGAGCTACTTTTCGTTGCGTGTAGCAACGACGGGATTATAAATCTACAATTTTTCATTTCCTGGTTGTAGGTGTGGAATTTCTAATAGAGAAAACATTGTGAACCAACCTGTGGTTGGATGGTTAGAGGGACTATGATATCTCCTGCCCATCAGGGTTCAAATCCTGGTGCTCACATTTATTCCTGAATTTATTTCAGGATTTCCGGCGATGCACATTCAGAGGTACTCATAAGGATAGGGTGGCGTGTGTGTGTTCATAGGGGTAAGTGTATGCGCGTGTATATTAGCGCTTGCGTTTGTACTGTGTTAAAAAATAGAGAAAACATTTAAGAAAATCAATATGATCTATCCGCATATTAGCATCCAAGGAAGAAGTGGCAAACTAGACTGATGTGGACTTTTTTTTGTGATTAGGAAGAAGCGGTCCCCACCCTGAAATTCAGGGGTAGAGGGTGGAAGAGTTTAGTGAGAGGAGAAGGGTAAGTCTATTATTTCCGTAAACATCTCCTCGTAATTCTAGCATTTTTTAGGGAAAAAAGAGTTTAGTTACACCTACACGAGGATTACATAGTGAGGGGGTTGCACGGTGATTTGGTAACAAAAAATTATGAGAAAACTTTTGATCTATTCATCAACTATCAAGATAGTACAAAGAACATCAGAAGTAAAAATTACATCCAGGTCCATAGACCACCTAGCGTCCTGGAGAGAGTCAAAGGCGCGCGGACATTATCGTCATTTCCTCATCAGAGCCGGGAAAAAAATGTATTAGTAGACAGTCGGGAAGTCGTCGTTCTAAGTCCCCATAGGACCAACACACCAGAACAGCAACCGCCGCCGATAAAGAGAAGCGTAGATCGGAAGGATCTAACTTGTAGACACATTGGCGCAAACTAACGAAGACCGGATCCAAGTGGATCCATCAAAGACAAATACCGACCGAATCCCGTGAGATCCATCGGAGACACACCTCCACATGCACTTCGATGATGCTAGAAGCACCATCGGGGCGGGAGCTATGCGAGGAGAACCTTATTCCAACTTCAGAAAGTCGCCGATGTCTCGTCTTCCCGAGCATGGCACACACCCTAACAATACTGAGAAAAGTACCTAAATGGATCCCTCTCGCCGGCAAGGGCCAGGATCCACCAATAGGAGACGAGGCGGACTAGCGCCAGCGAGACGCTGAGGAAACCCTAGTTTGCACAAACAAAGGGCTATGCACGTCCTCATTGCGGGGGTGTTTTGGTAAAATTTTCATTGGCCATTAGTTGGGGGCATAGTCCCACCGTAAAATTCAGGGGTGGTGATTTGATCAATGAGGAAGGGATTTATGTAGGTTATGTAGAAACATTTCGTAGGTCTAGCCATTTTTTAAGGAAAAAAGGGGTGTGGCAAAACGTTTGTATGCTTCTAGTAGTGATATGCGTTCGGTACAACATAAAATGCAATGCATCGAGACTGTTTAGAGCATCTCCAAAGCTGCCCCGCAAACCAGACACCGGATCTGTCCGTGGACAGAGGAGATCAGTCCATGAACATGGATGTAAGAGCCGACCATCCAACATTACCCACATACATTTCAAACACTCTTCAAATAAATCGGACGAATTATATGCAAACGGGATGATTTTCATACAAAACGGATGAAAACATTTACATTTCAGACATATTTTAACTAAACTATACCGTGCTACGATAAAACTAGACTACGGCCAGCCGCGATGGATTGCCACTCTCACGACATGTATTCCCCATGTCCGGCATCCCGCTCATCGGACTGCCGGATGCCCTGAAGGGATATGCTTCAGGGAGAGGGGAAGTATAGCCCCCCTCCCCCCCCCCCCCCCCCCCCGCCGCTTTCGTGAAGCACCGATTAGGGTTGGTTTTTGGGCGGGGCAAGATGGTCGCCGTGGTCTATGCCCCCGCTCACCGGGCAAGATACCGGTTGTGTAACCCGGCTACACGGTGGCGGTGGCCTTCATGGGACCCAAGCAGTGGCGGCCTTCCATGATCTACTTTTCCTTGCTGCCAGCGGTGGCCGCGGACATGATGGCCTTCGCCAGCATGGCTCCTTTTCCCACCTGCCTGACGCGTTACTGCCAGCTTGAACGGGCTGGCTCACCGGGCAACCCAGGCAACTGCAATGTCAAAGAACTCAATCTTCTGTTCGCCGGAGGCCATGGGGGATGTTGTGCAACGAGGACATGGAGAGGGTGGAGGTGAGGTGTTGTCCGACGCTGGACACGTTTATATAATGCGAGGAGCCAGCAGGAGAGGTGTTTAATGCTCACCGGCATAGGAACGGACGTGTGGCGCTCGGGGCACCGGAGTAGTTTCCTTGGCAGACGCGCCAGTTTAATGGAGGTAGGTGGTCAGACGGATCCCGTTTCAATGCGGAGAGTAGACGTGCGCAGCGAGCAGCGCTCTCGGCCGGCGAGCCGCTTCAATGCCGGCTCCAGTGAGCGATCACGTCCACTTTAGGCCGACATGAATGTGGGCAGTTGGCTTAGGGCGGGAACGCGAGCGGGCACGGGAAAGGGGCATGGACGCCCGCAAACACCCTCCCCCTCCCCCGTTTGTCTTTGGTTTGCGTGAAAAAATGCGTCCGGACCGATAAAGACCTGTGTTGCATGACAAAACATGTCCCACGTGGTTCACATGATTGCGGGTGATTTGAGAATCGGCGTTGGGATGTCCTTAGAACCTTTTCATGACAACGTGATGTCTAGCCGACGCATCATTGTAGCAGAAGATGTACTTCATCCGTTACTAAATATAAGTTTTTGTAAAAATTTCACTATAAACTAGATACGGAGCAAAATGAATAAATATATATTCTACAATGCATCTATATACATTTGTATATGGTCCATAATAAAATCTCTACAAATACTTATATTAGGAACGGAGAGAGTACACGAAAACGAAAACAAATATCGTTTGTTTGAAAAAAAAGGATGGTGCTCGTATATAAAAACATTTCCTTTCCACTACCTAAAGCGCCGTTCTTTATTGCTGCTCCCTTTTGTCTTTCAAGCAATTTAAGCCGTGCGCAAAAAGGGTTGACCTAGAGCCACAGACGAAGCTCTCACGTCCAGCAGTTGAGTGGCAGTTCACAGTCGAGCTATCAGAAGCTCACACAAAGTCCAAGCCCACGCAACGCAAGGATGACGAGTCACGTCACGCCGACACAGGAACCGGGGGGTACGACTCCAACGCCGGCCAGAATTCGTCACCAGCTAACCAAACCCGATCCCTCGGCGGCTGCAATATTTTCCTGGCGCCGATGGTCAAAATCGCCAGTTAATGGACCGCGTCCGTGCACGCCCGGCGGGAGACGCTTTCCTCCTCCCAACATTGTTCTTTTTAATCGTTCCAACGCTACTCAAGATATGCTAGTTTGCTGGTGATGATGCGGAGCAGCAGTTGGCTCCCGGCGACGCCATTGGCGACCCAGCGCGCCCTGATGTGGAGGCCATGCGAGGGAGCGACAACGCAGCCAAGCCGTGCGAGAGCAAGCAAGTGGCCAGTTTTTTTTTCCTATTATTTACCTTGGCCTTTTCAGCGAAAGCGATCGAGTGCGTCCACGGGCCTCGGGGAGCAGTTTGGAATCTAATTTGTTAACTGGTTGCTGATGAACTGAGGGCAAATGCAGAGCAAGTTATTACTACGTCCCGGAAAAGAATAAAAACGGAGTTGGACTGGAAGCGCTCCAACCCTGGTTCGACACATACGCCGGCGTGATTGTTTTTCTCGGGAGGCGGGCCACTCGGCGTCACGTCTGCCGGCTAGCCCTGGATTTGGCCAGCCAGCAAAGAACAGAGCTTGCTGAGCTTAACATGCTGCTGGAAAGGGGAAACTCGCGCTACATTCCAGGGGTAACTATCTAGCCGGGATCTTTTGCAATTTGGCACGACATGATGCCCTATGTTTTTGTTTTCGACGATGGACATGATACCTATGTTGTTCCCGCAAAAAAAGAATGATGCTACCCTTTCTTTCCGAAGAAAATGATATTCCCTTCCGTCCTTTTTACTCCCAGTGTAAAATTTGTCTAAAGTCATACTTCATAAAGTTTATGTAAAAAAATATCAACATCTTCAATACTAAAGGTATGGAATATGAAAATTATATTCATGACGCATCTAATGACATAATTTCAAGTTGATGTTTTTTCTATACAATTGGTCAAACTTACAATGATGATCATGTCGCCGCCTTCGGCTCGCCTCCTAGCGATTCCGAGGCGTCCCCGCCGCCACCCTCCCGAGTCTTCTCCTCGCCAGATCCCCTCGACGCCGCCGTCGCTAGCCACCCCGACGGCGGCGGCCGGCCGCCCCTCTCACGTGCAACACCACCTCTCCTCCATCTCCGTCCAACTCAGATCGATTTGCCCTGCTTCAGGTCCGCCTCTAGGCTCCTTATAGTTTGGCTGCCCTGGCAGTGGATCATGGCCGCGTGAGCAGGGATTTGGACTTTGGTTGGACGACGTGGTTGGGATGGTGGCGGTAGGCACTGGTGCGTGACCCTAATAAAGCGGTGCTTTTTCTCCTTTTTTGGCCTATAGTGGTCCTCTTTCGTCCTTCTCGCCGATCTGCTGCTGTCGGTCGCCTCCGATCTGGCCGCCGACGAGTTCTGGATTACTCCACCGAAGGTCTTCACGGATTGGCAAAGTGCTCCTAGACCTTTGATTTGGAGGGGATCCGGTCGGCCGCGTCTACAATCATCAGCTTGTGGGACTTCAAGGGGCGTGTTGCGAAGCTCCGCTATCATTCGACATCATGGGACATGTCGAAGTTGCGATTCTCATGGTGTTGGCAGAGGCGGGGAATGTCAAGATGGCTAACATTGGAAGACCAGATAGAAACGGCGGATGTGGGATCCTCGACGCGATGAAGACATTGCTTCACGGATTGGCGTGTGGGTTTGGCCGTGAGACTCTTCCTGTCCAAACCGCATACACGTCGCCCGTGAGCCTGGTGATTGGTGATTTGCAACAGCGACATAGGCAAGTGGGGGCGGCAGCACCGGAGGACCTCAGTTTTGGTGGTGCTCCTCGAGTAACGAGTTGTGATTTTTCATGTGAAAACTCAAGGTCTGGCCTTCACTGGTTGTACTTAGCAATGGTCTTGTTGAAGATATTGTTTTGGGAACTCGGACTTTTCAGGGTGAAAACCTAAGATCTTCGATCAGGTAACCACAATGTTTGTGCATTTTTTTTTCTTGGAGGCGTTACTTATGGAGAACCTTTTTTGTAGTCCGGGTGCTGTCTTTGGTGGTGGTTAGAGTGTTGCTGCTACGAGTGATTGATCACCGTGGCGAGGTCTTTTTTCTCCTTTTTCATTTTCTTTTTTGGTTGTGTGGGTCCTTAATGTCTTCGGGCATGTTGTTAGTGCAGAGACTAAGTGTAATTGGTATACTTGCAATATTAATATATTCCATTTCTCAAAAAACTTTGCAATGTGTACTTTAGACAAATCTCATGCTGATTTGAGCTAAACTCAAATACGGACCAGCCCTATAACATCAAACGATGTTCCAATTGGCACGAACACAAGTACCTCCGATGTTGGAATCACGCTTTCAGAAATTCCTGCATCTCGCAAGTATACATGTCGTTTTAAGAAAAGGAAACATAGTTCTTCGACATGCAACTTTGACCACTTAGCAAAAATTATAAAATACATTTTTATGGAAATATTCTCCATAACAAAACCAAGGGTATTATTTTCACCTATCTAATCTTCACATTCTCGCATACATATATTGTGAGTTTTTGTTAAATTTGACTTCACACGTTCTAAAAGGACAAATTTGCTAATGGAGCAAGCAACTTCTAAGACTAGCCACAATGGGTAGTAACATAGACTAGTAACATGCCCATGTTACTAGTCTATGTTACTATCTCTATAGTGGGGAGTAACATATGTGTAGTAACATGAAGCACTTCATTTATTAGGCTATAGTGGGGAGTAACATATGTGTGATGTTACTCATAGTAGTAGTAACTAGCTATGTTACCACTTTCATCTCTTTCTTCATTTATTGCATGCCACATCATCTATTTAACCTAGATATGTGTGATGTTACTACCTATGTTACTCCATTATGGGTAGTCTAAGGGAAAATCCCAATTTTTTTAACATCATATTGTTTCAAAAAGAAACAAGTACAACGCGCGTGCACGCGCGCGCGCACACACACGCACAAACTCGTACATCATCCACTAAATACGATAGTCGCGAAACTTCAAGATTGTCGAATCAGCACTAGAGACTTGCTATTGACGGGAACATGGCCTTCCATTGCGAGCTTCTTTGATCTTTAAAACGCAAAAATAATAAAGATGTAGGATTGGAATTACATTGCATTTTGAGATCTATGGAGACTAAAAATGCGAGATTGTTCAATAGATATTGTTTAGTTGCACCAGAGGAAGAATGCATGACTTTTTTGTGAATGATTGGGTTGTACACTACTAGATCTCCAAATATAAAGTGATGCTCCCGTCAGTTATGACTATACTCCCTCCTTTCCGGTTTATAGGGCTTATCTCAAAATTTTAGTTTTTCCATTTTATAAGGCTCAATTTGGTTGTTCCTTATCACATGTTCAGATTCTAAGGTGCATTAAATCATTGCATGCAAGTATTAAGAGAAAAATGTCCAATGCATGTGCTTTATGCATGCATGCATGGCAATTAATGCATTGGTAAACATATTTTTTTAGGAAAACAAGAGCATTAATTGGGTGCTTTTGCAAACTACAAAAAGTATTCCACCACTCACCATCTACCTTGGTTTGGTGAGATTTTTGAATTGAGCCCTATATAGCGGAAAGGAGGGAGTACCTGACAGTGCACCATCAGTATCTCCCATCGGTGATGCTCGGTCGACCAATAGGCGACGGTACTGTCGGCTGTCATCTTTGCCCACGATGCCCAGCCAACGATGAGCCGTCGACTATTTCTTGGTCCATGGTCGCCTCACCATGTCGAGACGATGCATATAACTGACTGTGCCCCATCAATTATGTATTTTACGGCGGCAATTTCTCCCATTGGTACTGACAACAGTCGACGGTATATTTATCCCGTTGAGTTTAGTCATAGCCGAGAGGATGCCTAACATGATTGGTATCAATAATGGTTAACAGTGCACATAGAGACCCTCAAGGAAGGCTATAGCCAAGAGGTGTGACTCACTAGGTTACCTAATCTAGTCATGCATATTGTTATCATTTACTGCAAGAATTTCACGGGTGCAACAATTAATTATATTTAGCATAATCTCATAATGTATCGCAAGCACACCGAGAGTTGTATCCAAATCACATTAACCCTTAAATGATCCATGGAAAGAAAACATAAAATGGTAACTAGAACATAATGTTCTACACATTTTTTAAAGATAAATGGTCTTGAAACGTCAAACACCATCAACATTCCAACTTGAGAACTTCACTCAGATGATCTACTTCAACCACCAGTCTTGGTTAAGGTCACCTAGCTTCCATCATCAACTGATTTCAAGACCTCACCTTGCTACCTTAGTCGTCATTGAAGCTTCCTCAATCGACACGGACAATCATCTTCATCATCAGCTTCCTTTGGTTTAGTCCACCTTCATCGATGCAAACAAGGATGCATGTCAAACATTTTATTTTCATTTTTCCAATTTCTCACACCACAATGAAAAAACATGAATGCGCTTAATTAGATACTACAATTTCCCCTTTCATATCCCATGGATGGATTAAGACTTTTTTTGGAATTTAGCCTCTCCACCACTATACTAGTCAAGATTGCCTTTCATCATTAACGGGATGAATATCTCGCCTAGTTTGGTCGATGGGCGTACATGGTATAACGGCCGTCTTCTCTTATTTAGCCTGGACAAGACTATCTGCCATGAAGTACTCAAAAACGCTTGCACCGTTGGTCTAGACAACGCCATATATTAGTCTGAACCATATTTAGAAGTGATGGAACGCATGCATTAACCCATGGTTTAACATGTTGGCTATTTATAACCATGTTGCAACCAGCAATAGTTGTTTGTCGTCAGCAAATTATTTACAACAAGCCGACAATTATCTGGGACACATGCATGGGACGTTCCACATGTTTATCCTTGTCAACCAATGAAATATATCACCGGGGGAGTGAATGCCAACTACCAGTTGTTGTTATTCCCCACCGAATATTATCTAATAATCGAGAGTCACATACAACTCGTTGGCCATTTTCACTCATAGATGAGAGTTTTAGTTGGACCTTCGCCTATTAGATTTCACCGCCGGTTATATCATGTAAAAATAAACACTACATTAAAAACCATTGTTATTAGTACGCACGGTTGGGCACTAGATTTGGTAGCCGAGAGTTGGATTTTTTAGGAAATTTATAATATTGTTGATTATCGGTAGTCATACTCGTGAGATTGATGATAGCCGTCCACCATTACTCGTACATTGGCTATTAGTGTATTATCCAATGGGTCATCGGCTATTAAGTTTCATCGCCGGAAATAAGTGGATTTGTAGTAGTGGTATGTCAAAGTTGTCACTAAAATACAAACATGTTCACGAGGTTAGACTCAATGTAAAATTTTCTTTGAAATTGCATCCAAATCAGACCACACAAAAAATGCATATGGTTTGCAATTCTACAAAACAAAACAAGCTTCGTAGAAAATATCCCAAAGGATGAGATCATCTAAATTACAATAAAATTTCTTTGAACCAAATGCCCTAACTGAATATTTGTTTTAACGAGGATCTTATCCAGTATACCCGTTACAACCATCCCTGTAGTCATCCAACAAGAAGTTGGTTCTCCACCTAATACATACACATTTTAGAGAGTACTTGCAACTACATCTTGTCAAAGTGGACAGGAACTTTTGGGACATGGTTCCACGGGCACCCATTAGAACAGTAAAATAAAGACACATATTAGAAACTTTTTTAAAAATATCTGAATTTTCTTGTAACATACGTAGTCCGCCGGTATACTCGCGTATGAAGTTTCACAAAGAAATGAAATCCCTGGTAATATGGGCGAAAATAAGAAAAAACGAAGTTGTATTAAGAAACATTGTTTGATGAATAGTAAGGTTCCAATTATATTTTCTTCACTAAGAGTACTATGGCTGTCAAAACTTCACACATGAGTAGAATGGTCGACCAAGTTTGATACCCCGAAATTTCACAAAAAATATATTAATTTTCCTAGTATTTTTTTAATTTACTATTCATGTGGGTGCACGTGAAACCATGTTCACCTTGATATTGTCGTTGTCAATATACCTTATATATAATCCTTAATTGTAAAACCAAACAACTTACCCTTGAATGCCAAAGTTGTACGGAGTTTGTTCCTCTGAGTACTACAAGGTGGGGGTACTCTATGGGGGTGGATCCATACACGTAGTGGATAACCAGTTTAAGTGGATTAGAAAATCAATAGTAATTGAAAGAATTAGTATAAGAAAAGCATAATAATTGAATCTTTCTGAATTATCATTCTATAAATTCTCAAAATTTGACTTGAAAATGAAAAAGAAAGAAAAATACTGTAAGATACTTCATGAAAGAACCAGGAATAACCCACAAACTTCACTGGATATCTTAAACTTTCAAAGTACAAGAGGGGAAATAAAATCATAATTATACTAGAAAACTACTTACTTCAGTCCATAAGATGTTCTATTTTTTTGTAAATCGGTTGTGCATACACACATTTTTAGTGTGTTTGTTCACTCATTTTAGTCCGTATATAGTCCAGAATATCTTATATTTTTGTGAACGGAGGGAGTAACTTTTAGAAAACAAATCATGTGTGTTTTCATGTTAAGTCGATTTTTTGAACACGGTAAAATCGCAAATGATACATACATGCACATGCACCCCACCCCCCCCCCCCCCTCCCCCCATGAACATAAGCACGCACACCCTACCCCTATGAGCACCTTCGAGATACTGAGCCGACGCGACATCTTGAGATCGACGAAGTCACCACCGACACCTCGTAGCCATCTTGAGATCGACGAAGTCACCATAGATGCCTCGTAGTCGAATGAAACGTCTCGTCCCACTAAACAAACAACATCGAAAAGACTGAAATAAATCCAAAAAATTATGAGCACCAGTGAAGTCTAGGACTTTTTTTTTTAAACAAGGCAAAAGATCAAACTTGTCTGGATTTGAAGTCAAAATATGTACATGTTTTGTACTACTAGTTATTTACAAATCAAACTTGTCTGGATTTGAAGTCAAAAACCTGAACTGGACTCGGGGTAGCGGGAGAGGAGGACGTAGGTGTTACAGCTTTTTTACCATTGTGATCTGCAACTGCAGCAGGGAAGACACCAGGCGTGACCTGTGTGCACCTGCATGCTCCAGCTGACGTCGTACGGTGCACAGCTCTTTTGCACCGCAAGGAAGAATATTTGAGGCGCGCCATTATAGCCTTTTGACTTGCCAAATTAAATCCCCCGTACGAAAATATATCCTGCCTATATATAGCCGGCCTCTCCCAGTGAACGAGCACACACACACAAACACAGAAACGTCCAGCGCGCTCGGCATCCATCGATCGGTTGCTCCTGTCTTGGCCATCCGCTGACAAGATCATCGACAGGCGCCTCCCCCCAGGGATCGATCGGAGATGCCGAAGATAGCGCTGGGCCACCGCCGCGAGGCGTCCGACCCCGGCTGCCTCCGGGCCGTGCTCGGCGAGCTCGTCCTCACCTTCCTCTTCGTCTTCGTCGGCGTCGGCTCCGCCATCGTCGGAGGTACGTGCGAGCACGGAGCAGTGCTCCTCCGCCACTTAATGCCGGCCACATCTGTTCGTTCCGTGCATGCAGTGCACACACCCTGAAGCAACCGTTCGATTTGTTTATTAGTTCATTATTTAGTTTTTGTTACAACTAGGTGGGGCACATACGCGCGCCAACTACGGGACGACACGTGTGTTTTGCCCGTAGAAAAATGGAAGCACCTGCGCCAAGTTTGGATATCGTAAAAAAATGACAAAAAGGCGTCTGAGGAATCGGTTGAGATAGAAAGTGACAGACTAGAACCAGTAGGTTGTGAGCGGTAGGTTCCTTGCCACGTCGAAGTCTCAAAATTTACAGCACCAATGCTTGCATATTATATTGGTTTATGAAGCTCGCACGTCACCATGCGGATGATTGAGTTGTCAAGTTTCTTCTCCCTCCTTTTTGCGGCAAAAAAGAGTACTGGCATGCATAATTTCATCAGTTAATAAAGTACTGGCATGCATATGTCATCTCGCGGCGGCACTGTATTGTATAGACTTTAATCGAGAGAAATGTCGCGACCACCTAGAGCTTCAGATTAGTCATGTCCAGTGCTCCCGTGAAGATACCCTTCCATTATGTTCCTTCCATATCACCCGCATTTGCGGTGTGATGGCACGATCGTCTTGAGAAAATGCAGTGTGGAACCAGCGTATCAGGATCCGCAGGCTGCTGATTTCTTTTGTGTATTCGTTAATCAGGACAAGCAGTCGCTGCCGGAGGCGACACGTCGGCGGCGTTGATCGCGGTGGCGCTGGGCCATGCGCTGGTGGTGGCGGTGTTCGCGACCGCAGGGTTCCACATCTCCGGCGCCCACATGAACCCGGCCGTCACGCTCAGCCTCGCCGTTGGCGGCCACATCACCCTCATCCGCGCCGCCTTCTTCGTGCTCGCCCAGATGCTCGGCTCCTCCCTCGCCTGCATCCTGCTCAGGGCCCTCACCGGCGGACTGGTACGTCGCGTCGATCCTCCTACCTGTCACATGCATGCCTGACCACCTCAAGGTACTACTGTACCACAATAGTAAGTGCCATTGTTGACGATCTGTGCACGCTCCGGCGTGTCACGCTGCAGGTCACTCCGGTGCACGCGCTGGCGGCGGGCGTGGGCCCGATCCAGGGCGTGGTGGCGGAGGTCGTCTTCACCTTCACGCTGCTCTTCACCATCTACGCCGCCATCCTCGACCCCAAGAGCTCCG
Source organism: Aegilops tauschii subsp. strangulata (assembly GCF_002575655.3). Taxonomy (NCBI): domain Eukaryota; kingdom Viridiplantae; phylum Streptophyta; class Magnoliopsida; order Poales; family Poaceae; genus Aegilops; species Aegilops tauschii. The sequence continues at coordinate 138,993,180 of NC_053037.3, forward strand.
CGCCAGGGTTCGGCCCGCTGCTCACCGGCCTCCTCGTCGGCGCCAACACCATCGCTGGCGGCGCGCTTACCGGCGCGTCCATGAACCCCGCGAGGTCCTTCGGGCCGGCGCTGGCCTCCGGAAACTGGGCCAACCACTGGGTCTACTGGGTCGGCCCGCTCGCCGGCGGGCCCCTCGCCGTGGCCGTCTACGAGTTCATCTTCACCGTCCCGGCGACGCACCAGCAGCTTCCAACGGTGGAGTGAAAGGAGCTCGTCCTACTGGGGAAGCTCTCGGTAAGTTGCGGGCCGTTGGATGATCAACCGCTCCGACCAAAGCTGTTATCTACGGTATATGATACATCGAGTGTTCAAGTGTGTTTGCCCCGCGTGTTTGAGGGCTGGCTTGATTTGTGCGTAATGGGTGGTCGTGTGAAGAATATGCGTGCGGTGCGTGCACGCATGTGCGTCTCAATGTTTCGTTCGGCCAATGAGCCGTGGAAGTAGCAACATTGTTTCTTTCACCGTAAGTTTGTAAGTGTATAAGGCCTCCCCGTGCATGGAAATATATGTGGAATATACATACATGTTATTACTACTATCTCGTTGTATCATCTTCTGTATTCCTTTCTCTTGACGGAAAAAAACTTACAATCCATTCATCTTCAATCATGACAGTTAGTCAACTACGCACAACTGGTTGCAGCCAAAAGGCTCTTTTTAACTAGAGGTGACACCCGAGATTGGCGTGGGTGCTCGCATTTTCTTGGATTTAATTCAGCCTTTTTGATGATGTTCGTTGATTACGGAGGCTCGTGTACTTGTCTATTTGAAGATGATGTGCCACGACAAATTATTTAACATACCATGGCAATTTATCTTAACATACCATGACAAATTATGTGACTATTTCACAAGTTTTCTTTATTCCTTTTGTCATTGTCTTTTGAAATCATTTTTTGTGGCAAATATGGCTAGGGCTGGGCATTCGGTTCCCCCGAACCGATCGGGTCGGTTTCTCGGTTGATTTGAAGTTTCGGTTCTGCCAAAATACTGACCGATCGGTCAACGAAAGATTAGCTGACCGAAGATTCTTTGCACCGAAATTTCGGTTCGGTCGTCGGTTCGACCGAACAACACCGAGATACTGCCTCTATTCTTAATCTATAATACCCGTACCAGTAGCAGGAGCTGCTATAGTTTATTCTGATGTACAGTGCCTCCTTGGCTACTGCATCTGATTGATTCTCGCGAGCAAAATTTTACTCTGTAAATTTAGTGGTGGGGCTCACAAGGTGAAGTACCTACCCGAGGGTGTACTACTTCTCTTTTACACAAAATTTATGACAACATTGGCTCAGTTGGTCAGGTTCACCACTTCCCAACGCGGCTGTGGGACTCGTGCAATTACAACGACGAAGTAGAAAATAGACTGTCCATATTCTTACGAAAGAGCACTTGAGTAGGAACAGGCGCGCAGCGGCGCAGGTTTTACCCCTATGTTTACTCGGTTTTCGGTCCATTCGGGTAACCAAGGGATACACCCGAATTCACCGGACTAATTTCGGTTTTCAACAAATGTAAACCGAACGTACTACCGAAGTTCTCGGTTTCGGTGAATTCGGCTTCGGTGCCGGTTAATTCGGTTCGGTACATCGGTTTTCGGGTTATATGCCCAGCCCTAAATATGGCTATGTGATGACTACAAACAATTTTTTTTAAATGATGCTTTTTGAGAAACATTTCCCCCTTAATTTTCCATGTGGCTATTACAACTTTTTTCAAATCTTGCTAGGAATTTTAGGAAACACACATTTTCCTGTAAAATTGCCATATGAGCATCAAATGCATTTCTAATTTTGCCATGTTTCCAGAAAGCATTTTTCCCTTCAATTTTACCATCCAAGCACTTTTACTCTAACATGCGGCATTTTTACGCTATATAACATGGCAATTTTGTTTGTGTTTTGAGATGGCAATTTTTTAATGTATGATTCTTGAAAATGGCAAGTCGTTTTTCAACATATATGTGAATTATTATCATGAACAAGACAAACTTCCTATTGTGTTTAAGATGACAAAATTTGGAACATTTTGTTTTCCCATACTACCTATGGCAAATTTAAGAATTCTCATTATGTTTTTTTGCGCGAGTCTCATTATGTTTTTTAACTAACATTCTGGAATTTTACTTTCTTGTACTCCCTTCGTCCAAAAATTCTTGTCTTAGATTTTTCTAAATATGAATGTATCAAGTCACGTTTTAGTATTAGATACATCCGTATCTAGAAAAATCTAAGACAAGAATTTTGGGACGGAGGGGGTATCATACAGTAGCATTTTGTGTGCTTTCCTCTTCCTCCTGACTTTTTTTAATGTAACCCTGTCTATTTTTTCCTACAGCATGAAAAATTCCTTTTTTGTACATTTTTTGTTCAAGGAACGTGATCATGCTGGGAGGCCTAGTAAAGGGCTTGTGCGGCATGGTTCTCGTAGCAAACTAAAACGTCCGCTTGTCCCCCTATCAAAAGATTAGAGGGGACGATTCGTTTACTGGATCCTGCTTTCACAGTTGATGTCCCCGTGATATTAAGGTTTTTTTAGGGGAAAGTTTGGAAACAGGTTTTTTTAGACAAGTTTGGAAACATTTTTTTTTTTTGAGAATCAGGTGTTTCTTTCTAGCCGTAGTTTGGAAACATGTGGCAGTATCTTCCGCACCGCGTCTTGTTGATTTGTTCGGCCCAAAGCCCAGTCAGCACTTTATCGTACAGACTTTCCTCCTAGGCCCAGTGAGCAGTCGAGACCTGTCTCCTAAAAAAAGCAGTTGGGACCTGGCGCAACCAGCAAATATGCCCTCTTCCCTCAAAAAAAAAGAGCAAATATGCCGTCCCCAATTCCCCACCCCTTCAGCGGCGGCGGGTATAGCTAGGGCTGGGCATATAACCCGAAAACCGATGTACCGAACTGAATTAACCGGCACCGAAGCCGAATTCACCGAAACCGAGAACTTCGGTAGTACGTTCGGTTTACATTTGTTGAAAACCGAAATTAGTCCGGTGAATTCGGGTGTATCCCTTGGTTACCCGAATGGACCGAAATCCGAGTAAACATAGGGGTAAAACCTGCGTCGCTGCGCGCCTGTTCCTACTCAAGTGCTCTTTCGTAAGAATATGGACAACCTATTTTCTACTTCGTCGCTGTAATTGCACGAGTCCCACAGCCGTGTTGGGAAGTGGTGAACCTGACCAACTGAGCCACCGTTGTCATAAATTTTGTGTAAAAGAGAAGTAGTACACCCTCGGGTAGGTACTTCACCTTGTGAGCCCCACCACTAAATTTACAGAGTAAAATTTTGCTCGGGAGAATCAATCAGATGGAGTAGCCAAGGAGGCACTGTACATCAGAATAAACTATAGCAGCTCCTGCTACTGGTACGGGTATTATAGATTAAGAATAGAGGCAGTATCTCGGTGTTGTTCGGTCGAACCGACGACCGAACCGAAAATTCGGTGCAAAAATCTTCGGTCAGCTAATCTTTCGTTGACCGATCGGTCAGTATTTTGGCAGAACCGAAACTTCAAATCAACCGAGAAACCGACCCGATCGGTTCGGGGAACCGAATGCCCAGCCCTAGGCCCACTGTTCTCGTGCTTGATACAAATCCGGAATCCTATTACGGCTGGAGCTCCATTACCAGGCGGATTATTGGTCCAGGTTCAGTTTCGCATATAATTAATCTGCAGCGGCACACACAAATCAATCCATCGATCTGTCCAACAACACCCACCTCAACTTTCTGAGGAATCGAAGATTTGTTGGTGCGCTTTGTTCATTCTGGGATTCCTAGTTCGTACGCCCATCGATCGATTAGCCATGGCCTTGCGATTCTTTCTCAAGAAAGCCTACCACCCGTTGGCCATATCAGGAGACCTCTTGCATGCGTCTGCTCCAGCAGCAGCAGCCGCCGCCGCTCCGGCGGCCGGACCTATCTCGGTACGTACTCTTAAGTTGTTCTTGTGCTGTTCATTCAATTGGTGAATACCCCCCTGGAATATATGTTGTTTCCGCACGTGGGTGATTGAATGTCTCATATGTCAGGTTGGTGCTAGAACACTCAGTAATGCTTATGGTGGAGTTCTCTGTCTCCACCCAAGCATGGATATGCCCAATAATATCGGGCTCCTTATTTGTTAGGATGTTATATTGTTCAGCTGATTTATGAGACATCACCGGAGTTTAATCCTAGGGCCAAATCAGTGCGCCTTGCCTCCTTGAGTGAATGCAAGACCTCCTATTCAAATTTTGCAAAATACAAAAGCATGCCTCAACTGATAAAATTAAGTACTCTAATTGCAGTCTTGGACCCTGGCATCTCACATGTATGTTTTTGACTTGTTTTTCTTGATTACTTGTCTAACTGGCCAAACCTTACCTGGCCCGGCTCACCTTCTTGAATGAATGCTAGGTCTCCTACCCTAATTTGAAAAAACATTGGTTCAACTGGTAACATAGTCTTTGTACTTGGCATTAATCTCAATTCTCAAATATGTGTTTAACTTGTTTTGTTCTTGGTTAGGCTCTAACTAGCCAAACCGACCTATTGTGTCTGGCCTTGTGAATGCTAGAGGTTCTATCCAAATTTTGATAAAAAAACGCATGCTTTGACTAATTTAAAAGGAGTAATGTGATATTGGACTTCCACATGAATCTCAATGTTCGTATTTATGTTTGGCTTGTGTTTCTCTTGATTGCTTCTCTATGTGGCCAAAATGAGTCCATCGCGCCTCACCTTCTCAAGTGAATGCTAGAACTCTTATCCAAATTTTAAAAGCTAAAAAAATTGGTCCTACTTATGAAAAGTGTATTCTTGGACATGGCAAAAATTTCTCAATTCTCAAATATATATTTTGACATAATTTTGTCTTGGTTATATCTCTAGATGGCCAAAACTTGTTGGAAAACGGCTCCTACGACCACGACTGCACCCTCCTGACCGAGTCCTGCGGCTGCACCAGATCGCTCCCACGACGCCTCTCTTCGTGCCTCTGTTATGCACGTCGCCCTTGAGTATAGCTCGGGCTGTTGTAATCTCAAGTGTATATATTGTAACTCTGTATCAATGATAAACTGTGCGTGAAATATATCTTCCAACTTGGTATCAGAGCTCTCTTTCCTCAGGCCCATGGCGATGGACAACTCCTCCTCCTCCTCCTCCTCCGGCGACACCACGAGCCCTATCCCTCCTCCTCCTCCTCCGCTGCCCTCTTCTCTCGGGCTCACCTCACCCATCGGCACTGCCCCACCCGCCTCTTCCACCTCTGCCATGACCGTGGCTCCCATGCTCCCGGCTGCGGCGCCTTCCGCCGCCCTCCCCTCCATCCACAACCTCAACAACATCGGGAGTCTCGTCACCGTCAAGCTCGACGTCCAGGCTGGCAGCTACTCCAAGTGGCGCGAGCTCTGGCGCTGCATCCTCACCATGTACGCCGTCGAGAGCCACGTCGACCACTACTCCGACCCCTCCCAGCAGACTCCTTCCTGGCGCCACACCGATCTCACGATCCTCCTGCTGATCTACTCCACCATCACCGACGCCCTGTACGAGGTCATCCGGGGCGACGGCAACACGGCGTACCGCGCCTGGCACATGCTGCAGGAATTCTTCCTCACCAATCAGCCCGCGCAGGCGGTCCACCTCAGCGCGGAATTCCGCACTCTCACCCAAGGCACCCTCCGCGTCGCCGACTACTGCGGCAAGCTCAAGGCTATGGCGGACGCCCTGTCTGACGTCGGCGAGCGCATCATTGACCGCACCCTCACCCTCCAGATGCTACGCGGCCTCTCCCGACGCTTTCAGGTGATCGCCACGGTTCTGCCGATGCAAAACCCCTTCCCCACCTTCAATCAGGCACGCTCGCAGCTGCTCCTCGAGGAGCTCACGCAGGACGCGCGCGACCGCGCTGACGGCTCCACCGCGCTCGCGATCGGGCTCGGCGGCAGTGGCGGCGACGGGGGCGGGGGGCCCTTGTCCGGTGCTGGTGGCTCCTCCTCCGGTGATCGCAGCAAAGCCCCGGCTGATGCGGGCACTCCGGCGCGTGGCGGCGGCTACTCTCGCGGGCGTGGCCAGGGGCGCGGCCGTGGTCGCGGCCAAGGTCGCGGCGGCTTCAACAACGGGCAGCCGGCCGGGCGCGGCCATGCTCATCTGATGCCGGGGGGCCAGACTCCCTGGATGGGCTACTTCGTGCCCTGGGGCGCGCCTTTTCCCCCGCAAGGTCGTGCGCCCTGGATCCCGCCCAACGCCGCCGGGGTGCTCGGACCGCGCCCTGGCAATCCTGCCCATGCCTACCGCATGGCCTACCACGGCGGCGCTTCGTCCTCGACTCCGCCTCCGCCGCATCAGTCGTCATGGGATCAGGCCGGTCTCCTCGCCGCTATGCACAACCTGTCCATGCAGCAGCAGCAGCCTGGCGCCCAGGACGAGTGGTACCTCGACACCAGCGCCGCCGCCCATGTGACCGGGAACCCAGGTAACCTCGACACGCTTTGATCTCCATCAAAGTTTTCTTCTTCTAGCATCATTGTCGGTGACGGGTCTCATCTTCCCATTACTGCCACTGGTTCATCTACCCTCACCTCGCGCCCATTCTACCTCCGCAACATCCTCTACTCTCCACGCGTTGTTACGAATCTTATCTCTGTCCGTCGTTTTTGCATTGACAATTCCGTGACAATTGAATTTTTCCCTTTTGGCTTTGTTGTGAAGGATCTAGCCACTCGGACACCACTCATGAGCTCCAGTAGCTACGACCAGCTCTATCCGTTCTACGGCGACACCACGACTCGTCCAGCGGCGCTCTCCGTGAACGTTGACAGCCTCTGGCATCGGCGCCTCGGTCACCCCAGCGCGGCATCACTTTCCCGTTTGCAATCTTTTTTACCTTCGTGTAATAAGCTAGTGCACCCCGCAGTGCGTGTGAGGCGTGCCAACTAGGGCACCAGGCTCGCCTCCCCTTCCCTACTTCGGTCCACTTTACCACTTTTCCTTTTCAAATTGTCCACTGTGACCTATGGACCTCTCCTGTATCAAGTTTTTTCGGATATAAATACTATTTGCTTATTCTAGATGATTTTACACACTTTTCTTGGAGTTTTCCTCTCCGCAATAAATCTGATGCGCTGCCACTCTCGAACGCTTCTTCACCTACGTCCGCACACAATTTCATGTTGTGATCAAATGCCTGCAATGCGATAACGGAGGCGACTTCTTGGATGTACGCCTCTGCACTTTTCTCTCCGATCACGGCGTTGTGCTCCGTCTCTCCTGCCCCCATACGTCTCCACAGAACGGGAAAGCCGAACGTGCCATCCGCTCCACAAATGACATCCTTCGCACCCTCCTCCTCCAAGCCCACATGCCACCCGAGTTTTGGGTCGAATCTTTGCACTCCGCCACCTATCTCCTCAACATTCGTCCCTCGCGCGCTGTAGGAAACCTTACACCTTATCTCGTCCTCTTTGGCACCCACCCAAACTACGCCACCCTACGCACCTTTGGTTGCTTGTGTTTTCCTAACACCTACGCCACCATGCCCCACAAACTCGCGTCGTGCTCGGTTCGCTGTGTGCTACTTGGCATGCCATTAGAGCACAAAGGCTACCGTTGTCTCGACCTAGCCACCCATCGTGTTATCACCTCTCGGCACGTCGTTTTTGACGAGACAACTTTTCCTTTTAGCTCTCGCCACGCCACACAGACGACCGCCCCGCACCCACCACACCGGATCCCGCGCCAGCCTTCCAGCCTATCCACCTCGATCCCCACCCCTCACCAATCCCCGCACCTCGTACTGACCGATTCCCCCCAGGATCCCGCCCCACCAGCCCATCTTCTCCGGATCGCGAGCCCACCACACCTGCGTCGCCCTCGCCCGAGGACCCGGGGCCCAGCGCATCCTCCTCGGATCACGCGCCCACCTCGCCCGCTCCCCGCTCGCAATCTCGCTCGCTGTCCCCTACCAACCCCACCGAATCTGCCCCGTCCTCTCCTGATACGCCACCTGCCCGCCCACTACCACCGCGCGCCATCCCAGTCGCGCCTCCCAAGAACCTTCACAATATGCGAACGCGGGCTAAATCTGGCTTCCTCCAACCACGTAAACTAATGACGATCACCACTACCCCATCCTCCATCTCCCCCATTCCCCCTAACTATAAAATCGCTCTCAAAGACCCCAGCTGGTATAATGCAATGCTTGAAGAATTTAACGCTTTGGTGCAAAACAAAACGTGGTCTTTGGTTGCTTGTCCCGCAGGTGTCAACTTGGTGTCCGGCAAATGGATTTTTCGCCACAAACTCCACCCCGACGGCTCCCTCGCTCTCTACAAGGCACGTTGGGTACTTCGAGGTTTCACTCAGCAGCCCGGCGTCGACTACAGCGAGACCTTCAGCCCGGTGGTCAAGCCGGCCACCATCCGCGTCATCTTGAGCGTCGCCGTCAACAACAACTGGGCCATCAACCAGCTCGACGTCAAGAACGCGTTCCTTCACGGGACGCTCGACGAGGTCGTCTACAGTCAGCAACCGGCCGGCTTCGTCGACAGTGCGCGGCCTTCTGCCGTGTGCAAGCTCCATAAGTCCTTGTATGGGCTCAAACAGGCTCCTGGGCCTGGTTCCACCGGTTCACCACGTTCCTGCTCACGCTGGGGTTCTAGGCCTCACGCAGCGACTCCTCGCTGTTCATTCTCCGGCGAGGCTCGTCCGTGGCCTACCTACTCCTATATGTCGATGACATAATCCTCACAGCCAGCACCGCCGCGGTCCTCGCCTCTCTCACCACCGCGCTCACCACCGAGTTCGCCATGACTAACCTCGGCGCCCTCCATCATTTTCTTGGCATCAACGTGCAGCGCAGCTCGCGCGACCTCTTTCTCTCGCAGCAGCAGTACACTCTCGAAATCCTCGACCGCGCCTCCATGCTCAACTACAAACCCATAGCCACTCCCGTCGACACCAACGCCAAACTCTCCGCCACCGACGGTGCTCTCACATCGGATCCCTCTCTCTTCCGCAGTCTCGCTGGGGCACTCCAATACCTCACGCTGACCCGCCCTGACATAGCCTATGCCGTCCAGCAGACCTGCCTGGTCATGCACTCCCCTCGCGCACCGCATGTCACCCTGCTCAAACGCATCCTCCGCTACCTCTGTGGCACAGTACATCTCGGGCTTCACCTCCACCCATCTCCCTCATCTCAGCTTGTGGCCTATACAGATGCTGATTGGGCGGGGTGCCCGGACACCCGCCGGTCCACCTCCAGATACTGCATGTACCTCGGGGACAACCTCATCTCCTGGTCCTCCAAACGACAGGCGACGGTGTCTCGCTCCAGCGCCGAGGCTGAATACCGAGCCGTCCCAACACAGTTGCTGAATCATGTTGGCTGCGCCAACTCCTGCAGGAGATCGGCCGCCCCCCGGAACGAGCGACCATCGTCTACTGCGACAACATCTCTGCCACGTACCTCTCCTGCAACCCCGTCCAGCACCAACGCACGAAGCATGTGGAGATCGACCTCCACTTCGTTCGTGATCGCGTGGCTTTCGGCGACGTCCGCGTCCTTCATGTACCGTCATCCTCCCAGTTCGCCGACGTGTTCACGAAAGGGTTGCCGACGAGCGTCTTCCTCGAGTTCAGGTCCAGCCTCAACGTCATCGCCGATCCCGTTTCGACTGCGGGGGGCTGTTGGAAAACGGCTCCTACGACCACGACTGCACCCTCTTGACCGAGTCCTGCGGCTGCACCAGATCGCTCCCACGACGCCTCTCTTCGTGCGTCTGTTATGCACGTCGCCCTTGAGTATAGCTCGGGCTGTTGTAATCTCAAGTGTATTGTAACTCTGTATCAATGATAAACTGTGCGTGAAATATATCTTCCAACTGTCCCACTTTGTCTCTTCTCCTTGAGTCAATGCTCAAGAAGTAACCTGATGTTGGACTTCTGCATCGATCTTAGTACTCAAATTGAAATATCTGTTGTTTCACTGAACCGGGAAGGGGTGGGGATTAATCTCCATTCTGTGATGTATGTTTTGATCTGTTCTTATCTGTTCTTGTTCACTTCTCTAGATGGATTCATATGTGTATGTTTTGATTTCTTATCCTTAATGCAGGCAACGAGGTACTTAAGCACATCTCCATGTCGTCATGCTGCTGCTGCAAAAATAGGCTACCCCAAAACTGGCATGCCCTCAATAAATATCAATTACATGAGGTCCATGCAAACTTCTTCGACCAGGGCAACCATGATAAATGTCGAGTCATCTTCAGCATCCCAACTCGCAGCGTAAGTACCAGTTCAGTATCTCTTGTTACATTTAAATTGGATTTATTGAAAGAGTATGCTTGTGCTTGCTGTTTCCTGTATGGCATGTTAGAAGGAAGAGAGGGAGATTGGTGGAATATATCATTATATTGCTTGAGCCTCGTAGGCATATATATATATAGGAGTACATGATCTATTTGGAGTACAAGACAAGCCAGAATACTTCCTAGTTTATCCTATGTTTCCTAATACAATCACGTTACTCAACATCCCCCCCGCAGTCACAACGGTAGCGACGCAGACGGTGAGACTGGAGAAGAATCCGAAGGCAAGCCGGGGCGACGGCGGGAAGACCTCGGGGCGGCGGCTGGGACCGCGGGCCGTGGCGTTGCGGCCCGAAGGGGCGACGCAACGGCGGCGCGCGAGTCGGTGCAGCCATGGGGACGGCCTCGGGCGGCGGCAGAGACCGCGTATCGCGGCACTACGGCCCGTAGGGGCGACGCAGCGGCGACGCACGAGTCGCTGCAGCCACGAGGAGAACCACGGGGCGGCGGCGCTGCGGCCCGACGGGGCGACGCAGAGGCAGCCCGTTGCTCGATCGGTGGAGGGGCGCGCTGAACTCGGGGACGATCTTCACGGGACCTGCGGAGGCGCGCGTAACCAACGGGCCAGGTCGGTCACGCGGCGTAGATGAGGCGGATCGCGGCGGGGAGTGGGTGATCAAGCCGATCGCGCGCGAGGTCGGGGACGCCGCTCGGTGGAGGCGGGGTGGTGGTGGAGTCCGCGATGAGGCCGGCGACGGTGGGCGGCAGGGGCGGCTATGATTGGCCGCCGCATGGCGCGAGGCCGCCGGGTCGGGGTGATGCAGGTGTTCCGGTCGGAGCAGGGCGGTGACGGCCGACGCAGGGCGAAGGGCGGACCGACGCGCGGACGGCGGCTGGACCGGACAGGCCGCCGCGGCGCGCGTGGCCGCCGGGTCGAAGGAGAGGCCGGCTGGTCGCGCCGGGGTCGAAGTAGAGGCGCACGGGGGTCGACGGCGGCGGCGGGCGACGCAAACCGATCAAGATTAGATCGGAAAACCAAAAAGAAAAACGCCGATCAAAACGATCGGCGAGAGAGCGAAAAAAAACCGGAGCAAGGGCTCGGGAAAAAGACTCTCTAGGGCAGCCGGTCAACACAACCGGCGGACGAACCCTAGGTACGGGCTGCGCGGCCCCCGGCGGCGATCATGGAGACCGACCGCCCCGGGGGCGGCGCGGAGCGGAAGCGACGGCGCGGCTAGGGTTTGAATCGGTTAGGCTGATACCATGTTAGAAGGAAGAGAGGGAGATTGGTGGAATATATCATTATATTGCTTGAGCCTCATAGGCATATATATATATATATATATATAGGAGTACATTATCTACTTGGAGTACAAGATAAGCCGAACTATTTCCTAGTTTATCCTATATTTCCTAATACAATCACGTTACGCAACATGGCATATATTCAAAACAAATGTGAGCCACACCCCATGGGGACACCTCAATGCAAAAGGCACCATATGAGGTAGGGGCAGAATGCAGCGTGAGGCGACCCTAGGCTTCCACTTGTGACGGCATTATTACATTTTCTATATTGGGCCATGTTTGTATGCGTTCCCGTCTAAAATAAGTCCCTATATAGGCCTGTGGCGCTGGCTCTGTTAGTTCATTTCTACAGTGTTTCTTGTTGCCCGAGTGGTCATGTTTGCAAGTAGTGAATTTCATGGTGTTATTAACACAATTTTCTGACTAAAGTTGGTTCATTGTCCATTCAATCATGGTAGAGTTGTGAAGTTGTCCAACGAATGCTACGCCCACAGCTGTGTTTTTTCTTTGTCTGAGGGATAGTTTTGCGCCTACATCATGTTAGAATAAATCCGAGGTATGCGAATGATTCACCGAGGAACAAGCAATCATAGACAATGACGACACCGAGATTTGTTAACGAGGTTCGGCGAACTCGCCTACTCCCCGGGGCAATGATTACGGGCGCTCCTCCCCGAGATACCGCAACACCGGCCACCCGGGCGCCGGCACAAGCCGCCAGCACCCCCTTGCGAGCCTGTCGCTATCTAATCGTCATGGGTTACAACGTGGGGTGCTTCCTCATATATAAGAGGCCAAGGGTACAACGTGTCCGGCTCCGACACTACAAGTATCCTACCCACACTACAACACCAAGTCCAAGCATAACCCAACTAGTACAAAATATTCGACACAAACACAACAAACTCCACCTTGGCGAATATTCTCCACCACCTTGAATTTGTCCATGCGTCAAACTTCCATGTACTCCGGACTTGTGTTGTCTTCTTCGTAGCTTACTGTGAGCTACTCGACGAGTCTGCCCCAGACCCGCCGCCGCCGTGAGACCCCGCTGCTACTCCTGCAACTCCAGTCTTCGTGACTCCACCTGCAATAGTGCTCCCTTGCAACTTGTAAAGATGCGAAGCCGTCCTCTCTCCAATCATCACGGTCACCTTATCTTCCATGATTCTCATGATCTTCCTATCCCGATCACAATGGAATACCATACCACCATCATGAAGAACACCAAGCGAAATTAGATTCCTCCTTAGCCCTGACACATGCCTGACTCCCCGAAGCATCCGCTCAACTCCGTCAAACATCTTGATTTTGATGTCACCCACTCCAGCAACACGATAACCTGTGTCATCGCCCACATAGGCAAAACCAAACTCATCAGACTTGTACGAAGAGAACCACTCCCTGTTGGGTGTCGCATGAAAAGAGCAAGCTGAATCCAACATCCACGCTTCACCTTTGGTTGACCGCCTGTCTGATAGTATGAGAACATCACTACTGCTGTCTGAGTCATCACCATAAGTTGCCTTATTAGCACTTGCCCCACTATTGAGTTCTGGACAGTCCTTTCTCATATGTCCCCACTGCTTACACTTGTGACACTGTATATTCTTTTTCTTTTTCTTGTTCTTCCCAGCCTCATATCCCTTCCGCCACTGCTCACCCTTGACTAGCAAACCTTCACCATGAGAGACTTCCACCGCGTTCTTCTTTCTCATATCATAAGATAGCAATGCCGCAGTAATATCCTCATTCTTGACGGTCTCCTTGCCGTGCGTCAAAGTAGTGATCAAATGGTCATAGGATGATGGCAACGAACAAAGAAGCAGAATTGCCCTATCCTCGTCGTCAACCGTTGCACCCAAGCGTGCTAGATCTGTCACAACTTGATTAAAGGCGTTCATATACTCCACAAGATCTGACCCCTCCTGCATCCTCATCCCATACAACTTTTGCTTCAGATACACCTTGGTCGTTGCAGTCTTGGACATAAACTGACTTTCCAGCTTCTCCCAGATCTTCTTCGGCGAATTCTCATCCATCACATGATAAATAACCTGGTCCGACAGACACAACCATATAGTCCCGACTGCTTTCAACTGTAACTCCTCCCAGTCATCCGCCTCCATCTTAGCTGGCTTGGCTTCCTGCAACAACGCCTTCAAGCATCCCTGTTGTGCCAACAAATCTTTCACCCTTGTCTGCCATAACCCAAAGCTTTCAGTTCCGTTGAACTTCTCCACCTCAAACCTGGTATCCGATGGCGCCATGGTTCTTTGTACAACTGACCTTGCGAAAAATTATCCGAGCTTTACACGCGATGCCCAAGTACACAAAGAGAACACTAGTAGCAATTCCAACCAAAAAATCCCTTCCGGTCTTCAGCGTGTAGCAGCTTTGATCTTGGCTCAACTCTTAATTGCTAGGCTAATTGCTTTGCCCCAGCCCTTGCTCTCGATGGATGCGTGTATCTCCTGATGGAATTTTCTATTCTACCGATCTATTGTTTTGTCTCGTTATCCAAGGACCTGCCCTGCCGCTGCTTTTATTACCGAGCTGCGCATCTAGCAGTCCGCCTCGGAGACGATTCCCTTCGGGACTCGGTCCCTTCTTTTCTCAAAACAAATCCAGTCTGATCCCGCCACGCGCTGCACCGCTATTTCGCTCCAGCCGCTCGCACACTTCGGAGTCCCTGTGCCGCACGCCCGCGCCCGACTCAGTCGGGTCGCCCAGCCCAGCTGGCCTCACGCGCGTCTAAGCCTTGGATTTCCATCGCTGCACGGCTGCACGCGCGTCGGGTCCCAGCCGCTCCTGCTGCCTCCGCGTGATGCTTTCCGATCTCATCGAGATCCCATCGAATAAGTCGCACCGCGGTATACGCAACGAGCTCAACAATGGCCTTCCTCTGGATCAATGCACAGCAACCTCTTCGTAACCTTGCTCACGATACCACTTGTTAGAATAAATCCGAGGTATGCGAACGATCCACCGAGAAACAAGCAATCATAGACAATGACGACACCAAGATTTGTTAACGAGGTTCGGCGAACTCGCCTACTCCCCGGGGCAATGACTACGGGCGCTCCTCCCCGAGATACCGCAACACCGGCCACCTGGGCGCCGGCACAAGCCGCCAGCACCCCCTTGCGAGCCTGTCACTATCTAGTCGTCATGGGTTACAACGTGGGGTGCCTCCTCATATATAAGAGGCCAATGATACAACGTGTCCGACTCCGACACTACAAGTATCCTACCCACACTACAACACCAAGTCCAAGCATAACCCAACTAGTACAAAATATTCGACACAAACACAACACATCATGTGTTCTAACGAGTTTTCTAGAAGTTCTTGTATATGAACTTAAACCCACCTAGCAATTTTCTGTGCCCGCAACTGAATTTACTTGAAGATAATCTGAATACATATACTCCTAGTTGAATTTTTAACAGGACAACTTAGTCAAAGAATGTGAACTCTGGGCTATATGCATGTTGAACTTTGTAGAGAAGTTTATTCTGTTCACCAGATTTGTTTTTGGTTTTTCAGGTCAGGAGCTAGTTATCGAAGATTTTTGAAGAATGTTAGGCTCGTCGCCTGTGGTTTGAGCTTGGTGTGGGCCTTTACGCTATACTCTGCATGGTCAAACCAGCATAGATGTTCTTGCAATGGTCGATGTGGCCATTCAAAATCCTCTAATATGAAAAGAGGAGGTCAAGTAGTTTGAGGCAGCGGTGGCCTATTTTGGTAGTTTTTCTATCCTCGTGAGTATCCCTCTTGACTTGCGTGTGCCCGACTTGAACAAAAATTCATGTTATCTCGTTACATTGTCTTTTTTACCGAGTCATCCACATATCTGTGATCATTGAAACAAGAAAAAAAAACTGCATGGACGTCGGAAATGATCTAACTGAGAGCTTGGGAGCTCTGGAAGTATATACCCATGTAAACTTTTTACAAGGGTATTTTACCGGCCACCAATAGAACTTTCGAATATTCCCTTGTAATTGTTTATGCTTGTAAAGTCCTGTTTGGCTGAAACAATACAGAAATGAATTTTGGTGACAGAAACGGCAACTGGAGATTTGAAACCAACCGGAGTAATTTTACATGCTCATACAAATAAACCGGTGGAATGCAGGTGTAAGATCATTCCGTTCCTATGAGCTACTCCCTTCGTTCCTAAATGTAAGTCTTTTTAAAGATTCCACTACAAACTACATACGGATGTATATAAACATATTTTAGAGTGTAGATTCACTCATTTTGCTCCGTATTTGGTTCATAGAGGAATCTCTAAAAAGACTTATATTTAGGGAGAAGTACTTCGGTACAACCCCCCCCCCCCCCCCCCCAATAAACGTAAAAGGGGTAGTATTGTCCGTACTAAATTATGTATTTGTGTACCCGCCGTCCGTCGTAGGGCCGGCCGCCTGTGTACGTCCCGGCCCGTACGCCCGCGTCGTACGCATACCGTGCGGTTCGGTAGTGCGATCGGGAAAGGAAAAAAAACGACGCCCCACCCCGACACCCCATCCCCGCGTACGAAACCCTAGCGGCATCAACGGCGCCGTGGTCCACCGCCGTCACGACGTCGGGCAGCGTCCGTAGTCACCACGCGCCGTATCATCGGTGTCGCGTGAAACCGACACCCCATCCCCCTAGGAAACCCTAGCGGCATCAACGCCGCCGTGGTCCACCGCCGTCACGACGTCGACCCCGACGTGCCCGTCTAGTCGCGAGCACCGACGGCGTCCGTATTCACGCACACGCCGTGTCGCCGGTGAAACGCCCAGCGCTCCCGCGTCAACGTTCTGTCCTGGTACGCGCCCTCCACGACGTGGGTGTGGCAGCAGTGCATCGGCGTCGACCCCAGGCGAGGACCCCTCGACGGCGCACAGTAGGTTCTCTGGCTCTTTTTTTTTTCTTTTTAATTTGTCCATTGCATTTTTTAATGCAAAATGATTCCCTACTTAGCTAAATTAGAGAGGAGAGTAGTGACCTCTTAATGACCTCATAATGATTTTGTATGTTCAAATTTGTATGCATGCCACATAGTCATGTCACTGTTGACGAATTTACTGTATTCGCGATGATGTTGTGGAATGTTGGCATTGATCTCACACCTTATTTGTATGTGCATAGATGGAGCAAGTAACCGGATACGCCAGTGATGATTCCGGTAGCGATAATGGATCCTCGTCATTAAATGCGAACCAACCTCCCGGAGACAACTATATGAGTCAGGATGAATCGTACAGTGGTAATGTAAGTGCCTTCAATGTTGACCAAAACATATTGAATACAAACTAGTTATTTGACACTTACATGTCCTTTTAAATTTGTACAGCTACATGGCAATGATGACGATGAGGAATATGATATAGATGAACAATTTTATGCAGATAGTGTGAGCCAGGTATGTTGAAAAAATTGTAGGGCAATGATTGACATTAAAATTGTATGACCACTTATTTTACTTTACATGTGCACAGATAAATGCTAATGGTGACAATGAGCGTAATAATATAGATGATGACAATGCCGAGAGCGAGGTCGATGCATCTCGTAGTGGGAGCGGTTGCCAAGTAAGTTCTTTACATTATTTATGGTTAGTAACAATACAAGAACAGATTGACATGCAACGTTATATGTCATATTTTGCAGGGAGGTGTTGATGGTCCTAGCGGGAACGGTGAGCACAGCGATGATGATCAGTTTGACCTTGACATGTCCTATGATGAATATCAGCAAGAGTCACTTGATAGGCATTGGGCAGTGATGGTAAAGACATTCAAGTCATTAGACGAGGCGTACACGTTCTACAACAAGCACGCGAGAGAACGTGGGTTCAGTATCAGGAAGGACTCGCTAAAACATTAAAAGGATCGCGCAAGGACTGTGTGCTTGAGGAGGTATCTCTGTTCCGCCGCAGGAAAACGACAGGCCAAGTTCTGTACCATGGAAGGCCGGACCCGCAGGCTTAGACCGGAGAGTCGATTCTTATGCGAAGCCCATTTGACAGTTAAGCTTGATAAAAAGCTCAATCTTTGGTATGTCAGCAGTTTCTCCGATGATCACAGCCACACTCTTGCACGACCGGACGAAGTCCCTTTCCTCCGATCTCATAATCAGATCAAAGCATTTGAGAGAGCTGAGATCTTAGCTATGGCTGGAGCTGGGATAAGAAAACATATCATTTTTGACAACGTCGTTAGCAGGTATGGGTCCTATGCAAAGTCACCGTTTCAGAGGACAAAGCTGTATAACATGTGCTATAGGGAGAAGATGAAATTGCTTGCACAAGGTGATGCTGATACTGCCATAGGAATCATGTTGACCAGAAAGGACAGAGATCCAGACTTCTTCTTTGAGCACACAGTTGACGTTGAAGGCAGGCTCCAAAACCTGTTCTGGTGTGATTCGCAGTCACGCCGGGATTATCTAGACTATGGTGATGTTGTCGTCTTCGACAGCACATACAAGATGAACAGGTATGGAATGCCGTTCATCCCTTTTGTGGGTCTGAACAACCACCGTTGCACTACGGTATTCTCCTGCGCCATTGTTTCAGACGAGATTGAGGCTACATATGTTTGGTTGCTTAACACGTTCTTGAAAGCTAACTGTCAGAAGAGGCCCAAATCTGTAATTACCGATGGAGATGCAGCGATGATAAGGGCTATCAGGAAGGTGCTTTCTGACGCGTGGCATCGTCTATGTTCATGGCATATTGAAAAGAATATGCAGAAACACCTCAACCACAAGTCATTGAAGGAGTTCAGGGCATTATTGTACTATGCCACTCGAAATAAGGTTTTTGAGGAGAGATGGGCTGCGTTTGTGCGCAAATGGCAGACAAAGAGAACGAAAACATGGCTCCATAGGATGTACAGGAAGAGGACGCTTTGGGCTGCATCATATTTGTCTGGTGGGTTTTTCCTTGATATGCGCAGTAATCAGAGGAGTGAGAGTCTGAACTCCAGCCTGCACCTTCATCTTGACTATGGTATGACGACCGTTGACATGATTGTACACTACGAGAATTTTATTGTTCGCCTCCGTGAGAATGAAGCTTATGATGACTACACGGCCTCACAGACTCTTCCAGTAATAGTGACTGAGTGTCAGGCCATTGAGTCGTATGCTGCGAAAGCATTCACGCAGGCAAACTTTTATATGTTGCAACAAGATATGAAGAAGGTACAGGAGCTTGAGGTAATTGATAGACTGACAGGGACCGATAGTCAGAGATTTGTGGTTGCGTGGAAGAATAACAGGGATCACAGATTTAATGTGGACTATACGCCAGGTAACTCGGCAGAAACTATAAAGTGTAGTTGCCGAAGTATGACTCGCAAAGGGCTTCCTTCCAAGCATATTCTTCATGTTTTGAATGCACTGAACTTACCTGTGATACCCAAGTGTTGTGTCCTGCGAAGATTCTCAAAAAAAGCACGAGCTGGACTGCCCGTGAAGCGCACCAGCGATCTGTTTGCGTGGGGTTGGTCGAGTGGTGAGGACAGAGCTAGATATAGTGAGTTGACCATCAAATCTTCAGAAGCATGTCATGTCGCATGCAGTAATCCTTTCTTATTCGACAAGTTGACGGCAGCTCTGGATGATATTATAGCGAATAAGGACATTCAAGGAAATGAAGATGATAGTCAGCGAAGCTTCGTGAACAATAATCCATTTGAGCCTAACCGAGATCATATTCTGGTTCGTGATCCAGTAAAGGTTTCGACGAAGGGCGCACCTAAGCAGAACAGTAGAGGTCACGGTAAGGGTGGCCCAGATGTGACAAAAAATGAGAGGCCTAAAGCATTTGACGAGAAATCTGGACGAAAATGTAGCATATGCAGCGGCTCAGGTCATAACAGGAGCACATGCAGCAAAAATGAAGAGTATGTCTATTCTTTGTTTATGTTAGTTTTGTTGTTTCATTTACGGTACATTTACGGTACATTGATTCTCATAGTTTATTCTATGCAGCAACTGGGCTTGAAGACAGAAGTGAGGACGGTGCATCTGTTTTACTGCATCCATTTATATGTAACTGTATGTCTTTTTACTTTGTTTATGTTAGTTTCGTTGATTCATCTACCGTACATTGGTTCTCACAATTTTTTTATTTATTCTATGCAGCAACTGGGCTTGAAGACTCAAGTGAAGACGATGCAAGTGTTTTACCTCTTCCATTTATATGAAAAACATATGTTAAATTTATGTTCGTGTTGAGTATTTTATATGTGTGAAACAAGATTATTGCCTACAGACCGTTGTTATTTGAGACTTGTTATTTTCTGTCCACTACAATAAAATTACTGTGGTAACAATTGTTATGTTGAGACATCATTATTGTTGGTATAAATATTCACTATTCATTATTTATATTATGAATTCTGCATGTATTTACTACAGTTCCGTCGGCTGTCAAATATATTAAAATAAGAGAAGTACTCTGCAAATTATTGTTGAAAAAGAAAAAAAAAGGAAAAAAAATTGCCCGCCCGTCTCCACAGAGCACGCCGTGGAAACCAGGCCCAACAGGGTAGCATCGACGGGGTAGTAGACCAGAGGAGTTCAATGTGCCGACGGGAGCTGGGTATATAAACTGGTCGTTGTCGCCTTCGGCCGGCGAGGTGGGACTAAACTAGCGTTAGTTTCCCTGCCGCGTCGTCTCAGCGTGGGTTAACTGGGCCGGCCCACGGTGCGTCGAGCCGTCGAGAAGTCCGCGCCGTCCATGGCCTTTTTGGGCCGGCCCACGTCGCGTCTGGCTGTCTCCACGTCGCCCCGCGGCCGACGCAAGTTTAGTCCCACCTCGCCGGCCGAAGGGGACGACGACCAGCTTATATACTCAGCCCCCGTCGGCACATTGAACTCCTCTGGTTACTACCCCGTCGATGTACCCCGTCGATGCTGCCCTGTTGGGCCTAGTTTACACGGCGTGTTCTGAAACGCCTGTCGTAGTCGCCCGGTGGGCTTGATAACGACGGGCTTACTAAGACACGTTGTGGACGGGCGGGCAATTTTTTTACCTAAAATATTTTTTTAGCTTTTGTAAACTAAACTAACACCCAGTGTGCTGTAAACCAACTTTTTGCTGACAAAATAACACGCAGTGTGCTGCCATAGTTCGGAAACAAAAAATCATGTAAACCAAAAAAGACTGATTATATAATATTTATGAAACAAAATATCATGTGGAGATAAAAAACGTAATTAAGTGTATAATCTTTTCGGAACAAAATAGTGGAAAAATCAATAAATATGTCTATTACATAAAATTTATAAGCAAGTGCGCAAAGCGTTTGGAAAATATAGTCCTCCACTACCACCCAATCACATGCAAAACTCCTCTGTGGCGCATCTATTTCTTCTTCTTTGATATCCGAATTACTTTATTTTTCACTTCATCAAGCTTGTTTCTTTCCGAAAAGATAAGTTGCGCTATCATTACCTCTCTCGAATCATCAATTGACCTCTGAAAAAAAGTGGTGTTAGCATAGCTTTCATTGTACATCGTAGTATAAACATTACTTGCGTACCTGTGAAAATAAGCCTGTCCATTTGTCACCATCCTAATATTGAAAGCATCGAAGGAGAAATATTTCACACGAATTCCTAGTGCATACAATTTACGAAGATTAAATATGTACTGTACATACAGGACCGACATTCTGTCAAAGTAAGAACTCACCCATCATGTTGTTTTGGCATGTCATACGTTTGAATAGGCCAATTGGAAACATCCGGATAATTCACAATTCCGGTTGCATTTGCTTCTTGGATATCTTCTGCTAGTTGTTTTCTCTAAAGATATAATTAACATGGTGGAAAGAATGTCATTCAGTGTAGTAAAGAAAACGAATGTTACCAAATGCACATTTGAAAGTTAAACCTACCAGGTCCTCAACGAGTTCTCTAGTAACACTGTCAAGTTTTCCGGTCATCAACGAGTCAAGAACCTGAAACTCTCTCTTCCCGCTATGCATGACGACAGTAACCCAGTGAGTGTTTTCCTTGTTTAGAGGAATATAAGTCTGCATCACAAGGACCATAAAACACAATCAGCACATACTGTCGTATGTATGTACCGTGTAACCAATCAAACTTACCTTTGATTTTTTGAAATACTCGTCCTCACATCTATTCACGGGTCCATTACTATGCGACTCTGCTTCATAATCGTTACCGGCGGTCTTCTTTCCGGGTCTAATGTGAAGCAACCAATGAATCCTCCAAGTTGTCAACATGAAACGATCATCATTAACTTTGTCGACCAAATATGATGAGTATGCATTAATTACCTATAAATAATGTGTCAGATTTAACAATGGTATTTTTGAATCAATTGTATAACAATATATGAAATTAACTTACGTCGCCACTTAGCCACTCATGGTTAGTATCTGACAAGCTCTCTGCACACTGAGACCTTGTTCCATGCCATCATTGAAAATTTCTATTTTGGCATGTTTTTTTGAATACTCATGCGCGCGCACGTACTTGATGGACGCTTTCACCACATCATACTCATCACTAGATTTGTTAACACCACCATTTTGAAACAATTCTGTAACACACAACTCAAATATTTATAAACGCAAATATATAAATAATTACTACGCAAGAACAATTAGAAACACAAAAAACTTACTTCCTTTCGCAGAACGTTTTGCACGCTTGTTCGGTTTAGGGACCACATAAGGAGACTTGACATGTTGTGATCCTCTGCGCTTGCGCCTGCCAGTAACCTCCTCCACTTCCTCTTGTACTCCTTGAGAACCCAGCGATGCATGCGATGCGATCTTGTCCGTCCCTAAAGATGTGGCAGCTTTTTCATCTGATACTTCTGGTACTTGGATAGGATCATCCATATCACCCTTGAAACTACCCCAGTACTCAGGTGTGCAGTAAAAAGGTGTGTTTCCACGAGAAGTTACATCAACGCCGTCATCATCCTTTTGCAAATTCATTTTGGAAGGTGTGCGGAACCGGTCTGAATCATCTTTTTGATATACAAACTCTTTTTTCAGAAGTCCACCATCGTTTGAAGACTCATTAATGCCTCCGTACAGATTCTCTTCGTCTTCTTCCAGGTTACTGGGTTTGTAGAAGACACCGGTTTTGTTCAGTTTCTCAACCATCCTCTTCAAGAAAACATTTCATCTTAGTTCTTCAATTCAGTGATGGACATTAAAGTGACGTGCTCAAGTGTTACCTATGCGCATAACTCTGGCAAACGAATCATTTCCTTCCGAAGCTCATTCATCTCACTCAAAATCCGGTCCATAGTAGGCTTCTGGCTCGAAGCCTCCGAGGTACTGCCCTCTTTCCTCATTCCAGTAACGTTAGATTTTTTGCTACTAGCTTTCTTGGTTTTTTGAGCTTCTTCTTCTGCAATTTTTTTCAGCCTGTACTCCTCTGTAATGTTGTCATCGATCTACAAATGCAACAACAGAATTATACATACAAACCATATGCACACTTAATTTTATTTCATAAATGTAAAAAAAACATGATTACTCGGATTACCATCCCAACACCACGACCATATTCATAGTCGTATTTGTCTCTTCTCACAGCCATATCTTCCGTCCAGTTCCTCATGAGCGGGCTCAACAATGCCAACGGATCATATTTTGGACCGGTAATTGGTTGCACCTTCTCCCAATATAGGTACTGCAAAACACATAAACTAATTAAATTACATGTTCTTCCGTGACATTTTATAACAAAAGTGTTGAAATTAATAAATACAACGTACTTGCAAAAGGGCGAGGTTCCCCTGGGGCCACTGCCTAACATGGCCGTCCTGCAGAAGCTTACCAATCTCCGACAAACAGAATCGCGAAGTGAATGCATTCCAGTTGAACTTCCTTATCAACTTAATATTTTGCACTAAGGCATAGTATTTCTTCGGAACGTATTCATGAGACACTGGTGCAATTATAGTTCCTAAGAGAACTAGAAATGTCATCCGAATAAAGTCATCGTCAGTGCTCTTATTCTTCACAATCTTTTCTATGAGATCATCAATCATGATCTTACCATTTTTCTTGCTAACAAAACTAACTGGTATTTTTTCGTTGCTTTTTCTCCTTCAGTACTAAGAAACCCAAAAACATCCACTCCATTGTTTTTCCAACCAAATATGGAGTACACATCATCAGGCCTTAGTGAAATAAGGACTTTACTTCCAGCAGTACTTGTAGAACTCTCTTCGACCATGAATTTTTTGCTACTTGGGTTGTAACCTTGGAGTAAAAAGTGAAGCAAATAATCACGCATCTGTATCGATGGTATTCTAAACATGCCCTGCATATCCGTTTCATAAAACCGGAATTTTTGACTTGGTGACAGTTTATCAACTAGGCTAACCCACTTTTGAATAGACACATGGAATCACACCGTCGATATTCATACTGCATCAAATAGTTTTCTGTCACATACCATCATACTGCTATGAGCCTCGTCGTATAAAAAAACAGACCAAAAAAACTTACACGACGGCGACGGTGGGAGAGGCACCGGCGGCGTATAGTGGGCGACAGATCAGGGTACGCAGGCCGGCGCGGGCGCACCGACGGCGTTTGGACGGTGGGGCGACGGTGGGAGCGGCACCGGCAGCGTATAGAGGGCGACGGGTCAGGTCAGATCAGGCCGGCGCGGGCGCCGTTTGGAGTGTGGGGCGACGGGCGGCGTACGTCGGCAGCATGTGCAGATCGCGGCGGCGGCGAGACGGGCTAGACATACAAGGAAAATTTGCATGCGCGTCGGCTAACGACGTCGCCCGAGCGCTGATTGCGGCGTCGTTGTTAGTGAGACAGCCCCATGCACGCATGCGCGTCGGTTAGCGAGACGGCCGGCGTTTTTTTTCATAGAGGGCCTCATTTTTTTAACTAAATAAAATAGGCTCATTTTTTTAAACTATATCAAAAATTTTTACCTTCACCAATTTTTGTTAACTTAGCCAAAGTGCCCATTTTTTTACTTAATCAAGTAGGCTCATTTTTTTAACTTAGCCAAACGTGCCCAATTTTTTTCCACGTGCTACAGTGCCCTTGTAGGGCACGCACGCAAAAATTTGTCGCGTTTCGAGTCCGTATGGATTTTCTACGATTTTCCGGGCCGAAAACCCCTAAAATACTGCCCGGACGTGACGCAACGTGATTTCGTTGTCGGATTTCGTTCATTTTGTCCGTGGGGTGCCCGGGTGGGGCCCCACACGTGCTGGCAAAAGTTGGGTGCATTCCGTGAAACCGCTCGGGTACTTGCTATGGAAGGGGGTGGTTTCGGTATGGGCGGAGGGGACCTCGGTCGCACGACTCCGCTTCACATCGGCCAAACGTGCCCAATTTTTTTCCATGTGCTACAGTGCCCTTGCAGGGCACGCACGCAAAACTTTGTCGCGTTTCGAGTCCGTATGGATTTTCTACGATTTTTCGGGCCGAAAACCCCTAAAATACTGCCCGGACGTGACGCAACGTGCGTTCGTTGTCGGATTTCGTTCATTTTGGCTGTGGGGTGCCCAGGTGGGGCCCCACACGCGCTGGCAAAAGTTGGGTGCATTCCGTGAAACCGCTCAGGTACTTGCTGTGGAAGGGGGTGGTTTCGGTATGGGCGGAGGGGAGTATAAGGAGCAGATAACTCATGAGTAACACCAAGTTCATCAAGATAGTCATCAAGACCAGAATTCTTGAACTCAGTTCCATTGTTACTTCTGATGTGCTTGATCTTCACACCAAAGTTGGTTGAAGCCCTCGAGGAAAATTGTTTGAAGACTTCCTGCACTTCGTGTTTGTAAGTGACAATATGTACCCATGTGTAATGAGAGTAATCATCAACAATAACAAAGCCATATAGAGATGCATCATTTGTAACTGCAGAATAATGGTTAGGACCGAAGAGATCCATATGAAGCAATTCAAATGGTCGAGTGGTAGTCATGATTGTCTTTGCTGGATGTTTGACCTTGGTCATCTTTCCAGCTTCACAGGCTCCGCATAAGTGATCCTTGAGGAATTTGACATTCTCAATGCCAATGACATGCTTCTTCTTCGCAAGCGTGTGCAAATTCCTCATGCCTGCATGACCAAGTCGTCGATGCCATAGCCAGCCTTCTGAAGCTTTTGCAAGTAGGCATACGGCTGGTTGTGGTCCTGTAGAGAAATCAACAATATACAAGTCTCCTCTCCTAAAGCCTTCGAAGGCTTTGGAATTGTCAGCTTCCATGATCACAACACAATGATACTTGCCAAAGACAACAACCATATCAAGATCGCAAAGCATTGAGACAGACATGAGGTTGTATCCTAAGGACTCGACAAGCATGACTTTGTCCATGTGTCGATCCTTTGAGATAGCAACCTTACCTAGACCCAATACCTGACTTTTACCTTTGTCAGCGAAGATGATATGCTTCAGATGCGATGGAGATAAGGGAGCATCCATCAATAGATTCTTGTCACCAGTCATGTGATTTGTACATCCACTATCGAGGACCCACTCATGGGCTTTGGGTTGATCATCCTGCAGATGAATTAGTGCAGCTTACGAACTCATATACTTCATCAGTGAAGAATATGACATCAATTCATCAGATCAATTTCATCAAGCAATAGAACAGATAAAGCGGTGTGAGGACGTGAGAAATGAGGGTTCATTTCTTCATGATTAGCCTGCGTCCTTTCAGGCAATTTCAGGTCTCCAGCAAATTCTTCAGACGTTTACGCACGTCTGGAGACCTGGCCCTGCAGAAGATATTAGATCTTTTTCTTCACCACCCACATCTGAAGGGGTGGCAAAGAGTTCATCACTCTGCGAGCTCCATACGAGAAAGGTGGCATAGAAGCCAGTCCATTTCATTTCACATAAGAGGAGTTAGGATAAGCATATGAATAAGCAGAGAAATTCTTCGAGGACTTATGAACATAATGGTTTGAAGAATAATGCACATATTCATAGCCCTTAGCTCTTCCCTGCGAAACAGAGGGGTTAGCACAATGATGTTCATATGAGGACTTGGATCCTTTTGAGGAATTTGATCCATATGAAGAATTTGATCTAGGTTTCCTATTCTTCACCGGTGGTGTCATGAGGACATTCACCTGAAGACTTTCAAGGCACCGTTTGGGAACCCAGATTTTCTTCATAGGGGAACCGTTCCTGCAGTTAGTGCCAACATATCTAGCAAATACTTCACCATTCTGATTTTTGAACAGTTTATAGTTGGAGCCAAATGACTCATCAGCAGAATGAGGAGAATCACATGTAAAGCCAGATAAATTAGATGGATCAATTAGAGGTCCCTTTGTAGCAACCCATGAGGTTTTGGGGTACTGCTCAGGCTTCCAATAAGTTCCATCAGCATTGAGTTTCCTCTCAAAGGCAATACCCTCTTTCCTAGGGTTCCTGTTGAGGATCTGCTTTTTAAGCACACCACAAAGAGTCTGATGCCCTTTGAGGCTTTTGTACATGCCTGTCATGTGCAGTTCCTTCAGCCCTGCATCATGAGTGATACTAGCAAGGTCCTTAGATGAGGAATTAGTGATAGCAGAGACAGGTGAAGAGTTTGTAGCATTAGAAGCATTTGAACATTCAGGTGAAGAATTAGCAGATTCACGTTCAATGCACTTCAAACATGGAGGAACAAATTCTTCCTGATTAGCGTTGATTTGTTGAGCAAGTAATGAATCACGCTCCTTCTAAAGATCTTCATAACTCACTCTTAGCTTTTCAAGATCTTGCTTTCTTTGAAGAAATTCATAAGAAAGCTTCTCATGCTCAGATAAGAGAGTGTTATTGTTGGGGATATAACTATTAGGCATGACCCGCCCAGGAGGGGCCGGGTTATACCTACGAAGACTCTCGAAGCCCAAGACCAAGCTTGAAGATGGCGGTTCAATTAAGGGCCCAAAGCCCAAAGACGACTTAAGGCCCGTAGTGATAAACCGCCGTAATGGTATGACTTGTATCATAAGGCAAGATTAACTAGTCACCGAGCCGGACACTGTTTATGAGCCGGCCGGGACTCTGTAGACCGCAGGGCGTCAACCCATGTATATAAGGGGACGACCCCGCGGCGGCTTAGGGCAAGTAACATCAGATCGAGAGCTAGGTGAAGCGGATTCTCTCCCTGGTTATCGAGACATACGCAATCCCACTCAAAACTGGATCGTAGGCTTTTACCTTCACCGTAAGGGGCCGAACCAGTATAAACCTCGTGTCCTTTGCCCCGATTAACCCCTTCTTGCTTGCTAGTTGCGATGGCTCCACGACTAAGTCCTTTCACTAGGACATCTGCCGTGACAATTCCACGACAGTTGGCGCCCACCGTGGGGCCAGCGCACGGTGGATTTGAGTTCTTGAAGGGCAGTTTCGAAGGACTCAAGGGATACGCTGTGGGCCGGATGACCAAGAGTCGTCGCGGCAAGCTCTACATCGACGACGCAGGCTGGGGCCCCGACGCCGGCTCAATTGAGTACGGGTACCGGGTCCCCTTCGGCGGAATTCACGTTTTCATCGGCCGGACCGGCGAGCCGGGCCCTGAGCCGGACATCTGCACCGACATCGTCGAGACGGCTCAGCATGCGAGACCCGCCCGCGCTCCGCCCGCTATGAAGCGTGCCTTCGTGGGATGCATCCATGGAGGGGAAGTTCCTGAAGGATCCATGTCTGACGGTGAGACGGCCATCTATTCGGACGGTGAGTCGTCCATGGGTGAGACAGATTCGTTGTATCAATTGCAAGACGACGGGCTTGGGGGCTGTTCCGATGGCAGCAGTATTCCGGACCCTTTTGAGCCGCCGAGCAGAGTAGGGATCTTCATGGCCGGCACTCAACCAGGTCAAAACTCTAAGGCTATGGCAGCGATAACCTCCGGGTCAGGGGCAGCCGGGGCAGGAGGCCTTGTGCGCCCGCCGGCTCAGGTGCTGATTGATCTCACGGATAGACTGACAACCATGTTAACCGCCACAGTTAATCCGGCGGATCAGGCTAAACATGATGCAAAGGTGGCTCGGTTACGTAAGGAGATAGCACAAGCCAAGGAAAACCTAGCAGCTGAAGGTACCAGATTGGCTACGGAGCGGGCGGCTTTGGATGCTCGAGCCCAGCAGCTTCAATCAGAAGCGTTCTAGCTTACGATGGATATAAACGGATCAAATGAGGTCATGAGGAGAAGGCACCAGAAGTCTCAATCCCGTTTGCCCTCAATTTATGATCCTAGAAATCTCTTCCACACACCCGGGGCAGGTCCCAGTAATCCGCCAGAGGCAAACCCAGTTGCGACTCCCGGAGCTAGGACGCCGGTTCAATCACGGGTGACGGAACCTCCATGAGTGAACGCTGCTCCGCCTCAGTACATACCAAGACCGCCGGGTCATTATTCTAACCCATTGGAGAACATGATCGCTGCAGCAGCGCGATTGGCGGCTCTCCCGGTGGAGGGCGACTCTCCGACGGCGATTGAAACGCGAAGGGTCAGAGAACTTCTTCAGACGGCTCTGGCACAGCAGGAGGCATACTCTTACAGTCGGGACAGAATTCATTCGACCCCTCGCCCAAGCCGGAGCCCGAGTTATAGCAGACATGTGGACTCGGCGGCAGTTTCAAGCAATGTCCGACGCCGTGATCAGCCAGGCAGGCGAGACCCGGTGCGAGATGGGGCCCTTAACTTGGTTAATCAGGATAGGGAACGTCAAGAGGCTGAGCAGGCGGCTCAGCTGGCGATGGAGTAGGCAGCTCAGCGGGCAGCTTACCAGCCTTCCCCGGTTTATCCGACGACTTCTATTGAGGCAGGCGCAACCACGAGAACGGGAGGTGTCCCTTGCTTAGTGCCAGCACTGCGTAATGAGCGTTTGCCCAAGGACTTTAAGGGGCCTCGAAAGGTGCCTAACTACATGGCTGATTTACAGCCCAGGGCATGGATTGAAAGTTATGAGATGGCCATGGAGTTGCTGGAGGTCAGCGACGCGGCAATGGCCAAGTACTTCACTATGATGCTGGATGGAACGGCCTGCACTTGGTTAAAGGGACTGCCCCCTAATTCCATTGGATCCTGGGCCGAGTTAAAGGCCCGGTTTATTTAGAACTTCAAGGACACATGCAAGCAGCCCATGTTGATTGTGGACTTGACTAATTGCAAGCAAGGGGAAGGTGAGTCCACGACCCATTGGGTGCGCCTGGTGAAGGAAATAATACAATCATCTGATAAGATGGATGTCGGCTCTGCAGTCTTAATGTTGGAGAAAAATTGCCGTTTTGAACCTCTGAAGCAGAAGGTGGGGCGGCTCAAACGCGATTGCAATGACATGGGCCAGCTGATGGCGGCTGTAGTCAAATACGCCGACTCTGATAGTACCAAGGATCCCGCGTCTGACGAAGAGAAGACAGGGAAGGGAAAGAAGAACGGCAACGCTAAGGGTCTTCAGCATAACCCGGCGAATCAAGGAGGTAATAATAAACGTAAGGCTGACGGTAGCTCGGAGTTTGTGGCTAACACACAGGGTAATAATCAGCGACGTAAGAGGAGGCCACCTCCTCGGTCTGGCGGGTCAGGTCCCACCCTTGAGCAGTTGCTGAATGAGCCCTATCCAAGACACGACACCCAGGAGAAGCCGACCACTCATCTATGGAAAGACTGTACGATCATGAAGGCTTTCAAGAATTCTAACATGCTTGATGGAAATCATGGGCCGGGCGGCGGTTCAGGTGGTGGCGGCTTTCATGGCCCGGGCGGCGGCTCAGGCGGCGGCGGTTTTCATGGCCAGGGCCCTCAAGGTCATCAAGGTGGTTATAATCAGCAATCTGGCCAAGGGGGTCAACAACAGCAGCAATCCGGGTATCAGAGTAACCCAAAACAGCTGAATAGTGGGCAGTATCACGTGTTCACCACTAGCTTATGCAAAAGGGACCAGAAGCTTCATAAGAGGGCCGTGAATGCCGTTGAGCCGGCAGTCCCTCATTATCTGAGATGGTCTGAGCAGCCTATTGTATGGAGTAGGGAGGATCACCCTCCCCGGGTTGACAATCTGGGTCACTTAGCCTTAGTAGTGGCGCCTCAAGTTGGTGGATACAAATTCACAAAAGTGCTCATGGATGGAGGCAGCAGCATCAACATCCTATATTATGAGACCTTTCGTCGCATGGGGTTGACTGATAAGAATCTCAAGACATCCAACACTGTTTTTCATGGAGTAGTGCCTGGTAAGTCGGCGTACCCAATAGGAAAGATTGAGCTAGAAGTGGCCTTTGGGGATGAGCATGATTCCAGGGCTGAGAAGCTAACTTTTGAGGTTGTCAAAATCCGGAGCCCGTATCACGCATTGTTTGGACGGCCGGCTTATGCAAAGTTCATGGCGCGGTAGTGTTATGTTTACTTGCAGCTCAAGATGCCGGGTCATAAGGGCACTATCACAGTGCATGGGAGTCGGAAGATAGCCTTGGAATGTGAGGAAGGCGATGATGACCCACAAGTATAGGGGATCTATCGTAGTCCTTTCGATAAGTAAGAGTGTCGAACCCAACGAGGAGCAGAAGGAAATGATAAGCGGTTTTCAGCAAGGTATTCTCTGCAAGCACTGAAATTATAGGTAACATATAGTTTTGTGATAAGATAATTTGTAACGAGCAACAAGTAACAAAAGTAAATAAAGTGCAGCAAGGTAGCCCAATCCTTTTTGTAGCAAAGGACAAGCCCGGACAAACTCTTATATAGAGAAAGCGCTCCCGAGGACACATGGGAATTATCGTCAAGCTAGTTTTCATCACGTTCACATGATTCGCGTTCGGTACTTTGATAATTTGATATGTGGGTGGACCGGTGCTTGGGTGCTGCCCTTACTTGGACAAACATCCCACTTATGATTAACTCCTATTGCAAGCATCCGCAATTACAAAAGAAGTATTAAGGTAAACCTAACCATAGCATGAAACATATGGATCCAAATCAGCCCCTTACGAAGCAACGCATAAACTAGGGTTTAAGCTTCTGTCACTCTAGCAACCCATCATCTACTTATTACTTCCCAATGCCTTCCTCTAGGCCCAAATAATGGTGAAGTGTCATGTAGTCGACGTTCACATAACACCACTAGAGGAGAGACAACATACATCTCATCAAAATATCGAACGAATACCAAATTCACATGACTACTAATAGCAAGACTTCTCCCATGTCCTCAGGAACAAACGTAACTACTCACAAAGCATATTCATGTTCATAATCAGAGGAGTATTAATATGCATATAGGATCTGAACATATGATCTTCCACCAAATAAACCAACTAGCATCAACTACAAGGAGTAATCAACACTACTAGGAACCTACAAGTACCAATCCTAGACTTAGAGACAAGAATTGGATACAAGAGATGAACTAGGGTTTGAGAGGAGATGGTGCTGGTGAAGATGTTGATGGAGATTGGCCCCCTCCCGATGAGAGGAGCGTTGGTGATGACGATGTCGATGATTTCCCCCTCCCGGAGGGAAGTGTCCCCGGCAGAACAGCTCCGCCAGAGCCCTAGATTGGTTCCGCCAAGGTTCCGCCTCGTGGCGGCGGAGTCTCGTCCCGAAAGCTTGCTTATGATTTTTTTCTCGGACGAAAGACTTCATTGTAGGAGATATGCCCTAGTGGCAATAATAAATGTTATTGATTATCTCCCTGTTCATAATTATGTTTATGTTCCATGCTATAACTGCTGTGGTTCCCGAGCCCGTATATCCATAAAGGCTCTGGGGAGAACCCATATGCACGTGTGGAATAATAAACGATAAAATGTATTCCTAGTCATGCCTCTAAGACTAGCTCAAGTGTTGCATGATGATTATGTTTTCCCAATCATGGGCATGTCTATGCCAAGCAACTTTGAGGGCACAATGTCAGGAAGGACATTTGTGTTGAATCGACCCGAATTGATGTTATGCTATGAGATACATTCGTCACAAGTTTATTGGTACATAACACAGAGATGGTTAACGTTTGCATGATTCCTTAGACCATGAGAGTATCGAGTTTCTTCATGCTTGCTTCATGAACTTTGGGGTTTGTTAAACGTCATCCGTAAATGGGTGGCTATTACGGCGGCTTACGGGTTCATGGAAAAGTGTGTCAAGTAACTTGATAGCTCAAGATTGGGATTTGCTCCTCCAATGATGGAGAGATATCTCTGGGCCCTCTCGGTGTTACGGTATCCATCATCGTCTGGCCAGACACTTTGTGATTTGATCACGGGGATGCCGGAACACGATAACGAGAAAAGAGAACAATACTGGTAACGAGGTAACTAGCATAGTGGACAAGTTGTTGATCCACGGGAATGCCAACATGTCTCACCTCGGGTATTTGTAACATATCGCGAAGCAACAGGAATAGCACACGGCAACTGGAGGTTCACTCGAATATTTATTCGTGTGGGTATAGGGGTCAATATGGGTGTCCACGGCTCCGATGTTGATCATTGATCGGAAGGGGTTCCGGGTCATGTCTATACTTCACCGAACCTATAGGGTCACACGCTTAAGGGTCATCTATCTGCTGAATACTAGACAGGGAGTCTGAGAGAAAATCACCGAAAAAGTTTCGGACACCGAAAAGTTTCGGACAGCGGAATCGTACCGCTGAGAGAGGTCATCGGATAAGTTTCGATGATACCGAAAAGTTGTTTCGGGGTACACCATTAAGTCAAATTGGTTTCGGCACATGCCTGATAATTCTTGGAGGATGCCAGAATCATTCTGGAAGCTTTTTGGAATTTTCTGAGATAAAAACCGGAAATGTTCCGGAGCTGCCGGAGCCACTTCAGATGCGTTTCGCAGATGAAAATCACTAAAACCGGAATTGTTTCGGAACGCGTTGAAAATCATTTTAGTGGGTATTGGAAATGTTCTTAGCCCAGATAAATATTTTCAGTTCGATCAGACGCTGAAAAATGTCGTCGTGAATAGTGAAAATCAGCTTTATGGTTACTTTATGGAAAGCCACCTTTTGGGGCTTTGCTCCAAAAGATCTTGGGGATGACATGGATGGATAGGAGCCATTTTTTGGGCCCCTCATGGGGGTGTGGCCGGCCACATGGGGTATCCCCCCTTGGGGACCCTCTTGTTCCTTGGTTTCACTCCTAGGTCCTTGTGGAAGGACTTCATTCATGTGCATTTTGGGTTTTTTGTGAAACTACCCTACCCCCTTGGGATTTCCTATAAATAGAGGTGGAGGGGCAGCCCTCCACACTCATCCCTTGCTCTCATACACATGCCATGCATTATCTGGCTTCTTCTCTCCCTCCCACAAAAAGAGTTTCGTAGAGCCGTAAGGCTGTCTGGGTTCCGGCAGGAACTAGTTCTGGACGGCGAAGCCCTGCCGGATAGATGACACCGTATGTGTGCAACTCTGTAGAGAGATCGTAGTTTCGGTCTTAGTTCATGAGTGCCTCCTGAAGGGCTGTCCGTGTGACCGTCCGAGTTTCGAAGGTCCTCCCGGAGGGCTGTCCGAGTGACCGTTCGAGTTTCGAAGGTCCTCCCGAAGGGCTGTCTGCGACACCGTCCGGGGGGCTGTTCGACCGCCTCCCGGAGGGCTGTCTGAGGAGCAGATGAGGGTATACATCCTTGCGGTTGGGAGGTTGTAAATCCTAGCTGCGGGGATCTGCACCGCCGATCGTCATCGACTCTACTTCCCGCTGCGCTACGAGTCGGTAACGAAAAAGATCAAACCATGTATGCAGTCTCCATAGTGGTCCTGGGCTGGTGCGTAGGTCGGAAATTTTTTGTTTTCTGTCGCGTTCCCCTACATTCATATAGCAGAA
Source organism: Aegilops tauschii subsp. strangulata (assembly GCF_002575655.3). Classification (NCBI taxonomy): domain Eukaryota; kingdom Viridiplantae; phylum Streptophyta; class Magnoliopsida; order Poales; family Poaceae; genus Aegilops; species Aegilops tauschii. The sequence continues at coordinate 139,027,641 of NC_053037.3, forward strand.
GATGGGCATCGGAGGGCCACCAGGGGGCCCACGAGGCAGGGGAGCGCGCCCAGGGGGGTAGGGCGCGCCCCCACCCTCGTGGACAGGGTGTCGGCCCCCTCTGGTATTTCTTCCGCTCAGTATTTTTCATTATTTCCAAAAATAACTTCTGTGGAGTTTCAGGACTTTTCGAGTTGTGCAGAATAGGTCTCTAATATTTGCTCCTTTTCCAGCCCAGAATTCCAGTTGCCGGCTGCTACCTCTTGAGCACTGCGTTGGTTTTCCCTTGAAGAGGAAAGGGTGATGCACCAAAGTAGCGTAAGTATTTCCCTCGGTTTTTGAGAATCGATGTATCAATCCAGTAGGAGGCCACGCATGAGTCCCTGGAACCTACGCAAACAAATAAATCCTCGCAACCAACGCAATAAAGGGGTTGTCAATCCCTTCACTGTCACTTACGAGAGTGAGATCTGATAGATATGATAAGATAATATTTTTGGTATTTTTATGATAAAGATGCAAAGTAAAGAAAGTAAAATAAAAACGGCGTCAGAAATAGCTTGTTGTCGGGAGATTAATATGATGGAAGATAGACCCGGGGGCCATAGGTTTCACTAGTGGCTTCTCTCATGAGCATAAATATTACGGTGGGTGAACAAATTACTGTTGAGCAATTGACAGAATTGAGCATAGTTATGAGAATATCTAGGTATGATCATCTATATAGGCATCACGTCCGAGACAACGAGACCGACTCCTGCCTGCATCTACTACTATTACTCCACACATCAACCGCTATCCAGCATGCATCTAGAGTATTAAGTTCATAAGAACAGAGTAACGCTTTAAGCAAGATGACATGATGTAGAGGGATAAACTCATGCAATATGATATAAACCCCATCTTGTTATCCTCGATGGCAACAATACAATACGTGCCTTGCTGCCCCTACTGTCACTGGGAAAGGACACCGCAAGATTGAACCCAAAGCTAAGCACTTCTCCCATTGCAAGAAAGATCAATCTAGTAGGCCAAACCAAACTAATAATTCGAAGAGACTTGCAAAGATAACCAATCATACATAAAAGAATTCAAAGAAGATTCAAATATTGTTCATAGATAAACTTGATCATAAACCAACCATTCATCGGTCTCAACAAACACACCGCAAAAGAAGATTACATCGAATAGATGTCCACGAGAGAGGGGGAGAACATTGTATTGAGATCCAAAAAGAGAGAAGAAGCCATCTAGCTAATAACTATGGACCCGAAGGTCTGAGTAAACTACTCACACATCATCGGAGAGGCTATGGTGTTGATGTAGAAGCCCTCCGTGATCGATGCCCCCTCCGGCGGAGCTCCGGAACAGGCCCCAAGATGGGATCTCACGGGTACAGAAGGTTGCGGCGGTGGAATTAGGTTTTTGGCTCCGTATCTGGTATATTGGGGGTACGTAGGTATATATAGGAGGAAGGAGTACGTCGGTGGAGCAACAGGGGGCCCATGAGGGTGGAGGGCGCGCCCTGGGGGGGGGGGGGGGGTAGGCGCGCCCCCTACCTCGTGCCCTCCTGGTTGATGTCTTGACGTAGGGTCCAAGTCCTCTAGATCACGTTCGTTCCGAAAATCACATTCCCGAAGGTTTCATTCCGTTTGGACTCCGTTTGATATTCTTTTTCTGTGAAACTCTGAAATAGGCAAAAAACAGCAATTCTGGGCTGGGCCTCCGGTTAATAGGTTAGTCCCAAAAATAATATAAAAGTGTATAATAAAGCCCAATAATGTCCAAAATAGAATATAATATAGCATGGAACAATGAAAAATTATAGATACGTTGGAGTCGTATCAAGCATCCCCAAGCTTAATTCCTGCTCGTCCTTGAGTAGGTAAATGATAAAAACAGAATTTTTGATGTGGAATGCTACTTGGCATAATTTCAATGTAATTCTTCTTAATTGTGGTATTAATATTCAGATCCGAAAGATTCAAGACAAAAGTTTAATATTGACATAAAAATAATAATACTTCAAGCATACTAACTAAGCAATTATGTCTTCTCAAAATAACATGGCCAAAGAAAGTTATCCCTACAAAATCATATAGTCTGGCTATGCTCTATCTTCACCACACAAAATATTTAAATCATGCACAACCTCGATGACAAGCCAAGCAATTGTTTGATACTTTTGACGTTCTCAAACTTTTTCAATCTTCACGCAATACATGAGCGTGAGCCATGAACATAGCACTATATGTGGAATAGAATGGTGGTTGTGGAGAAGACAAAAAAGGAGAAGATAGTCTCACATCAACTAGGCATATCAACGGGCTATGGAGATGCCCATCAATAGATATTAATGTGAGTGAGTAGGGATTTCCATGCAACGGATGCACTAGAGCTATAGGTATATGAAAGCTCAACAAAATAAACTAAGTGGGTGTGCATCCAACTCGCTTGCTCACGAAGACCTAGGGCATTTTGAGGAAGCCCATCATTGGAATATACAAGCCAAGTTCTATAATGAAAAATTCCCACTAGTATATGAAAGTGATATCATAGGAGACTCTCTATCATGAAGATCATGGTGCTACTTTGAAGCACAAGTGTGGTAAAAGGATAGTAACATTGTCCCTTCTCTCTTTTTCTCTCATTCATTTTTTTGGGCCTTTTCTTCTCTTTTTTTATGGCCTCTATTTTTTCGTCCGGAGTCTCTCCCGACTTGTGGGGGAATCATAGTCTCCATCATCCTTTCCTCACTTGGGACAATGCTCTAAAAACGATGATCACCACACTTTTATTTACTTACAACTCAACAATTACAACTCAATACTTAGAACAAAATATGACTCTATGTGAATGCCTCCGGCGGTGTACCGGGATATGCAATGAATCAAGAGTGACATGTATGAAAGAATTATGAACGGTGGCTTTGCCACAAATACAATGTCAACTACATGATCATGCAAAGCAATATGACAATGATGGAGCGTGTCATAGTAAACGAAACGGTGGTAAGTTGCATGGCAATATATCTCGGAATGGCTATGGAAATGCCATGCTAGGTAGGTATGGTGGCTGTTTTGAGGAAGGTATATGGTGTGTGTATGATACCGGCGAAAAGTGCACGGTATTAGAGAGGCTAGCAATGGTGGAAGGAAGAAAAGTGCGTATAATCCATGGACTCAACATTAGTCATAAAGAACTCATATACTTATTGCAAAAATCTACAAGTTATCAAAGCAAAGTATTACGCGCATGCTCCTAGGGGGATAGATTGGTAGGAAAAGACCATCGCTCGTCCCCGACCGCCACTCATAAGGAAGACAATCAATAAATAAATAATGCTCCGACTTCATCACATAACGGTTCACCATACGTGCATACTACGGGAATCACAAACTTTAACACAAGTATTTCTCAAATTCAAAACTACTCAACTAGCATGACTCTAATATCACCATCTTCATATCTCAAAACAATTATCAAGCATCAAACTTCTCATAGTATTCAACACACTCATAAGAATTTTTTTCTTTACTAATCTTGAATGCCTATTATTGTTAAAGCAAACTACCATGCTGTTTTGTAGGACTCTCAAAATAATCTAAGTGAAGCATGAGAGAACAATATTTTCTATAAAACAAATCCACCACCGTGCTCTAAAAGATATAAGTGAAGCACTAGAGCAAAAACTATATAACTCAAAAGATATAAGTGAAGCACATAGAGTATTCTAATAATTTCTGAATCATGTGTGTCTCTCTCAAAAGGTGTGTACAGCAAGGATGATTGTGGCAAACTAACAAATAAAGACACAAATAATACAAGACGCTCCAAGCAAAACACATATCATGTGGTGAACAAAAATATAGCTCCAAGTAAAGTTACCGATGGAAGTAGACGAAAGAGGGGATGCCTTCCGGGGCATCCCCAAGCTTTGGCTTTTAGGTGTCCTTAGATTATCTTGGGGTGCCATGGGAATCCCCAAGCTTAGGCTCTTGCCACTCCTTGTTCCATAATCCATCAAATCTTTCACCCAAAACTTGAAAACTTCACAACACAAAACTTAACAGAAAATCTCGTGAGCTCCGTTAGCGAAAGAAAACAAAAGACCACTTCAAGGTACTGTAATGAACTCATTCTTTATTTATATTGGTGTTAAACCTACTGTATTCCAACTTCTCTATGGTTTATAAACTATTTTACTAGCCATAGGTTCATCAAAATAAGCAAACAACACACGAAAAACAGAATCTGTCAAAAACAGAATAGTCTGTAGTAATCTGTAACTAACGCAAACTTCTGGAACTCCAAAAATTCAGCCAAAATAGGACGACCTAGAAAATTTATTTATTGATCAGCATCAATTGGAATCAATATTTTATCACGTTCTGATGATTTTTAACAATTATTTTCGTGAACAGAAAGTTTCTGGAATTTACAGCAAGATCAAATAACTATCATCCAAGCAGATCCTATAGGTTTAACTTAGCACAAACACTAATTAAAACATAAAAATACATCTAACCAGAGGCTAGATCAAATATTTATTCCTAAACAGAATCAAAAAGCAAAAAAACTAAAAATAAAATTGGGTTGCCTCCCAACAAGCGCTATCGTTTAACGCCCCTAGCTAGGCATAAAAGCAAGGATAGATCTAGGTATTGCCATCTTTGGTAGGCAATCCATAAGTGGCTCTCATGATAGATTTATATGGTAATTTTATTTTCTTTTCTAGGGAAGTGTTCCATGCCTTTCTTTAATAGAAATTGGAATCTAATATTCCCTTCCTTCATATCAATAATTGCACCAATCGTTCTAAGGAAAGGTCTACCAAGAATAATAGGACATGAAGGATTGCAATCTATATCAAGAACAATAAAATCTACGGGCACATAGTTCCTATTTGCAACAATAAGATAATCGTTTATTCTTGCCATAGGTTTCTTAATAGTGGAATCCGCAAGGTGCAAGTTTAGAGAGCAATCATCAAAATCACGGAAACCTAGCAAATCGCACAAAGTCTGGAATTGTGGAAACACTAGGACCCAAATCACACAAAGCATAAAATTCATGATCTTTAATCTTAATTTTAATAGTAGGTTCCCATTCATCATAAAGTTTTCTAGGGATAGAAACTTCCAACTCAAGTTTTTCTTCATAAGATTGCATCAAAGCATCAACGATATGTTTGGTAAAGGCTTTATTTTGACTATAAGCATGAGGAGAATTTAGCACGGATTGCAACAAGGAAATACAATCTATCAAAGAGCAATTGTCATAATTAAATTTTTTGAAATCCAAAATCGTGGGTTCATGAATATCTAATGTTTTGATCTCTTCAATCCCACTTTTATCAATTTTAGCATCAAGATCTAAAAACTCCGAATTTTTGGAACGCCTTCTAAGTAAAGGTGGATCATATTCAGTCCCATCAGTATCAAGATTCATATTGCAAAACAAAGATTTAATAGGGGACACATCAATAACTTTTAGATCTTCATCTTTATTTTCAAAGAAATTTGAAGAACACGCTTTCATAAAGCAATCTTTCTTAGCACGCATCCTAGCGGTTCTTTCTTTGCACTCATCAATGGAAATTCTCATGGCTTTGAGAGACTCATTGATATCATGCTTAGGTGGAATAGATCTAAGTTTTAAAGAATCATTATCAAGGGAAATCCTATCAACGTTCCTAGCCAATTCATCAACTTTAAGCAATTTTTCTTCAAGCAAAGCATTGAAATTCTTTTGCGAATTCATAAATTCCTTAACACTAGTCTCAAATTCAGAAGGCATCTTATTAAAGTTTCCATAAGAATTGTTGTAGGAATTACCATAATTATTAGAGGAATTACTAGGATAAGGCCTAGGATTAAAGTTTCCTCTATACGCGTTGTTACCAAAATTATTCCTACCAACAAAATTCACATCCATAGATTCATTTTATTCTCAATCAAAGTAGACAAAGGCATATCATTAGGATCAGAAGAAACAATCTTAGTAGCAAATAGTTTCATAAGTTCATCCATCTTTCCACTCAAAACATTAATTTCTTCTATCGCATGCACTTTTTTATTAGTAGATCTTTCAGTGTCCCATTGAGAATAATTAACCATAATATTATCTAGGAGTTTAGTGGCTTCTCCTAAAGTGATTTCCATAAAAGTGCCTCCCGCGGCTGAATCTAAAAGATTTCTAGAAGCAAAATTCAATCCGGCATAAATTTTTTGTATAATCATCCACAAATTCAAACCATGCGTAGGGCAATTATGTATCATTAATTTCATCCTCTCCCAAGCTTGTGCAACATGTTCATGATCAAGTTGCTTAAAATTCATAATATCGTTTCTAAGAGAGATGATCTTAGCGGGAGGAAAATATTTAGAGATGAAAGCATCTTTGCACTTATTCCAAGAATCAATACTATTTTTAGGCAAAGACGAAAACCAAGCTTTAGCACGATCTTAACAATATCATTGTCTACATCTTTCTTCTTTGGCATATCACACAAATCAACGAAGCTATTTTAGATGGGTATCGGCATCTTCACTAGGAAGGCCGGTGAATTGATCTTTCATGACAAGATTCAACAAAGCAGCATTGATTTCACAAGATTCAGTATCGGTAAGAGGAGCAATCGGAGTGCTAAGGAAATCATTATTGTTGGTATTGGTAAAGTCACATAATTTGGTATTATCTCGAGCCATCGTGACAAGCAAGCAATCCAACACACGAGCAAACAAGAAGCAAGCGAAAAAGAAGCGAACGAAAAAGAGAGGGTGAATAAAACGGCAAGGGTGAAGTGGGGGAGAGGAAAACGAGAGGCAAATGGCAAATAATGTAATGCGGGAGATAAGGGTTTGTGATGGGTACTTGGTATGTTGACTTTTGCGTAGACTCCCCGGCAACGGCGCCAGAAATCCTTCTTGCTACCTCTTGAGCACTGCGTTGGTTTTCCCATGAAGAGGAAAGGGTGATGCAGCAAAGTAGCGTAAGTATTTCCCTTAGTTTTTGAGAAGCAATGTATCAATCCAGTAGGAGGCCACGCACGAGTCCCTCGAACCTGCACAAACAAATAAATCCTCGCAACCAACGCAATAAAGGGGTTGTCAATCCCTTCACGGTCACTTACGAGAGTGAGATCTGATAGATATGATAAGATAATATTTTTGGTATTTTTATGATAAAGATGCAAAGTAAAGAAAGTAAAATAAAAACGGCGTCAGAAATAGCTAGTTTTCGGGAGATTAATATGATGGAAGATAGACCCGGGGGCCATAGGTTTCACTAGTGGCTTCTCTCATGAGCATGAATATTACGGTGGGTGAACAAATTACTGTTGAGCAATTGACAGAATTGAGCATAGTTATGAGAATATCTAGGTATGATCATCTATATAGGGATCACGTCCGAGACAACGAGACCGACTCCTGCCTGCATCTACTACTATTACTCCACACATCGACCGCTATCCAGCATGCATCTAGAGTATTAAGTTCATAAGAACAGAGTAACGCTTTAAGCAAGATGACATGATGTAGAGGGATAAACTCATGCAATATGATATAAACCCCATCTTGTTATCCTCGATGGCAACAATACAATACGTGCCTTGCTGCCCCTACTGTCACTGGGAAAGGACACCGCAAGATTGAACCCAAAGCTAAGCACTTCTCCCATTGCAAGAAAGATCAATCTAGTAGGTCAAACCAAACTGATAATTCAAAGAGACTTGCAAAGATAACCAATCATACATAAAAGAATTCAGAGAAGATTCAAATATTGTTCATAGATAAACTTGATCATAAACCCACAATTCATCGGTCTCAACAAACACACCGCAAAAGAAGATTACATCGAATAGATGTCCACGAGAGAGGGGGAGAACATTGTATTGAGATCCAAAAAGAGAGAAGAAGCCATCTAGCTAATAACTATGGACCCGAAGGTCTGAGGTAAACTACTCACACATCATCGGAGAGGCTATGGTGTTGATGTAGAAGCCCTCCGTGATCGATGCCCCCTCCGGCGGAGCTCCGGAACAGGCCCCAAGATGGGATCTCACGGGTACAGAAGGTTGCGGCGGTGGAATTAGGTTTTTGGCTCCGTATCTGGTAGTTTGGGGGTACGTAGGTATATATAGGAGGAAAGAGTACGTCGGTGGAGCAACAGGGGGCCCATGAGGGTGGAGGGCGCGCCCTGGGGGGGGGGGGGGTAGGCGCGCCCCCTACCTCGTGCCCTCCTGTTTGATGTCTTGACGTCGGGTCCAAGTCCTCTGGATCACGTTCGTTCCGAAAATCACGTTCCCGAAGGTTTCATTCCGTTTGGACTCCGTTTGATATTCTTTTTCTGCGAAACTCTGAAATAGGCAAAAAACAGCAATTCTGGGATGGGCCTCCGGTTAATAGGTTAGTCCCAAAAATAATATAAAAGTGTATAATAAAGCCCAATAATGTCCAAAACAGAATATAATATAGCATGGAACAATGAAAAATTATAGATACGTTGGAGACGTATCACCGGCATTCTCCCTCTTTATGTAAACCTTGTAAAATAAGAGAGAATAGGCATAAGTATTGTGACATAATATGTAATAACAACCCATAATGCAATCAATATCGATATAAAAGCATGATGCAAAATGGACGTATCAACTCCCCCAAGCTTAGACCTCGCTTGTCCTCAAGCGGAAGCCGATAACGATAAATATGTCCACATGTTTAGAGGTAGAGGTGTCGATAAAATAAAATACGGACATGAGGGCATCATGATTATTCTCATAACAGCAACATATATGGATAATGTCATATGATTTCTTATGCTCAAGTAATAATCTATTCACAATGCAAGGTATGAATCAGAAACTTTATTGAGAACTAACAAACTATAAACTCAGTCATTGAAGCAATTGCAATTTATCATACCATCAGAAAGAGTCTATGTCAGAGCTTTTCAGGAAGTCCACATACTCAACTATCATTTAGTCTTTCACAATTGCTAACACTCACGCAATACTTGTGGTTACGGAATTTTAATCGGACACAGAGAAAGATAGGGGCTTATAGTTTCGCCTCCCAACCTTTTACCTCAAGGGTAATGTCAACAATAATAGTTCATGCTAACTTACATCCAATTAGATATATATGTCTGGATCTTTCCAACACACTGTGCTTGCCAAAGGATAAAATATAAAAAGGAAAGGTGAAGATCACCATGACTCTTGCATAAGGGTAAGAGATAAAAGTAAAAGATAGGCCCTTCGCAGAGGGAAGCAGAGGTTGTCATGCGCTTTCAGGGTTGGATGCACAAAATCTTAATGCGAAAGAACGTCACTTTATATTGCCACTTGTGATATGGACCTTTATTATGCAGTCCGTCGCTTTTATTTCTTCCACATCACAAGATCGTATAAAGCTTATTTCCTCCACACTAATGAATCATACATATTTAGAGAGCAATTTTTATTGCTTGCACCGATGAAAACTTACTTGAAGGATCTTACTCAATCCATAGATAGATATGGTGGACTCTCATGGCAAAACTGGGTTTAAGGGTTTTTGGAAGCACAAGTAGTATCTCTACTTGGTGCAAAGAATATGGCTAGCATGAGGGGGAAAGGCAAGCTCAACATGTTGGATGATCCATAACAATATACTTTATTTCGGATATAAGAAAACATAACCCTGTACAACATCAACTCTTTAGCATGTCATATTTTAATGAGTGCTCACAATCATAAAAGATGTCCAAGATAGTATATTTATATGTGAAACCTCTCTTTCTTTATTACTTCCTATTAATTGCAACGATGACCAAATCTATGTTTGTCAACTCTCAACAACTTTTAATCATCATACTCTTTCTATGTGAAGTCATTACTCTCCATAAGATCAATATGATCTCTTTATTTCTTTTTATTCTTTTATCTTTTCTTTTATTCACGCAACATCATAGCAAGATAATCAAGCCCTTGACTCAACACTAATCTTTATTATATAGCTCACGGACTCGATTACATAAAGGGATCATAAAGCAAAACTCAAAACTAGATCATACTAAAACTTTTATTCTACTAGATCAAGATAATACTAAAAAGGATCGAACTAAGAAAAACGGTAAAGATAGGAGATGTGGTGGTGATACGATACCAGGGCACCTCCCCCAAGCTTGGCAGTTGCCAAGGGGAGTGCCCATACCCATGTGACGCCCGGATAATCAAGCTACAGTAACCTCTGCTAATGATGCCACGTCACCTCGATTACTGTTGCTAATCTCGCGTTAGTTCGAAACCGATTCAAAATTCAAATTCAAAAATATGGCAAACAACAAAAGTTTTCAAGCATTAGAACAAAAGTGTTCGGTTAGTGCCAAATATTGCATAGGTAATTGTTGTGAAGAAAACACATATTTAGAAAATGCTAAGATGCCCTAAATTTAAATAAAACAGAAAAGGGAAATAAATAAAAGAAAAGAAAATACAAAAACAGAAAACAAAGCTAACAGAGAGAAAAAAGGCCCCTGCCCCACTGGACCAAACGGCCTAGCTGGCCGTCGGCCCACGCCAGCCGGCCCACTTCCCCTCCCCTGTCGTCTTCCCCTTTCTCCTGTTTGACCGACCCGCGCGAGCGGTCGCCATCGAACCCGCTCGTCGCCACGCGCCTCGCCGAAGAGGGGATAAGGATCCCCTCCCTCCTTGTCGCCTCGATCCCCTCTTCCCCCGCACTTGCACCTCTCCTCCCCCAGATCCACCTCTCCCTCTGCTTCGTTTTGGAGAGGAGACCGACGCGGTCGCCGCCGTTCTCCGTCGTCACCGCGGCCACAGCCAGCGCCTTGCTCCACCGTCTTGACGTGAAGCTCCGCCGGGGTCGACTCCGTCGTCTGGTGCCCTCAGGTGGAGCTGGAAAGCACCGCAGCCGCTGTTCGTCCTCGTCCCCATCTCCGGCTGTCGTCGATCTTCTTCGTCTCCGGCGCCGCCCCTGCAGCTCCTAAACCGCCACCGAGCCTCCTTGTGCTCCGCGGTGAGCTCTCCTTCCTCCCCGCTCTCTTCTCCTCGCCCCCAACGTGCCCGTAGCTGCCGTCTCGTACGTGCCTGAGCCCATCACCGCGGGGGCTCAGCGCCGACAAGCTTCCGGCGACCAAATGGTCCCGCGCTAGTGCCCGTTTAGCTCGCCCACGCACGTAGGACCTCGCTCCCCCCTTTACCTCGCCCGTTTGCGCACTTCTGCTGCTAATCCACTTCCACCCGAAAGCCACCGCCGCCCACACTCATCGCCGGCGCAGTTCCGGTCTCCCCCGAGTCCAACCGACCGCACCACGCGGCGCGGCATCGAGTCCTCGTTCAAATGCAACAAACCGCGTGCGATTTGGTGTCTTGTGGCGCTTTTCCGAGCATCTCCGGCGATCTGCCGTCGTGCGCGAGCTCGCCGGAGCTCCTCCGCCGCCGCCGCTGACCTGGCAAGCGTAGGGCCCACCCCGGTGAGGCTGACCGTGGGCCCCAGCGCCTCAGTTGACCGCGTTGACTACGGTCAACGCGGGCACTGTTCACCCCCTGCCACTGACTTGTGGGCCCTTGCGCTTAATTAAGATAATTAAGTTTTTCAAACTAATCTGCTAATTAGAATACTCACTGACACATCGGGCCCACACCCCTAATTAACCCTGTGTGAACAATTAATCCACTGTTAACCCACAGAGGCTGACATGTGGGTCCCTGTGGCCCCACTGGTCAATTTGACCTGGTCAGCCGTCCTGTTGACTGCTGACGTCACAGTGATGTCATGCTGGCGTAGTATTCCTTTTCTGTTAATATTAATAATTCCACATAATGCTTTAATCTTTGAAAATTCATAGAAATTAAACCGTAACTCGGATGCAAATGTTTTCTACATGAAAGTTGCTCAGAAAAATCAAACGAATCCGAATATGCGGTTCGTTCATCTGTCACATGCCCCTAGTAGGCTGAACATGGAACATTCCCCCTCTGGTCATCTGTCTGACACAGGTCCGGAACCGGGAATACATTCCCGGTTGAATTCCCCCATCACCTATATCGTGTAGACATACGTTAGGTCACACCCGGCACAGCTTATTGCCACGTTATGCTTTGTGTGGCTATGTTTGCTTTATATTACTGTTTCTTCCCCCTCTTCTCTCCGGTAGACCGCGAGACCGATGCTGCCCCTGTGTTCAACTACGGTGTTGACAACCCCTCCTTTCCAGAACAACCAGGCAAGCCCCCCCTTGATCACCAGATATCGCCTATTCCTTTTCTATACTGCTTGCATTAGAGTAGTGTAGCATGTTACTGCTTTCGGTTAATCCTATTCTGATGCATAGCCTGTCATTGTTGCTACAGTCGTTACCCTTACCTGCTATCCTACTGCTTAGTATAGTATGCTAGTGTTCCATCAGTGGCCCTACACTCTTGTTCGTCTGGCATGCTATACTACTGGGCCGTGATCACTCGGGAGGTGATCACGGGCATATGATATATACTTTATACTGTTACATTACTTATGATACTGTTCGGAGATGGGGGCTGAAGGGGCAGGTGGCTCCATCCCGGTAGAGGTGGGCCTGGGTTCCCGACAGCCCCCGACTGTTACTTTGTGGCGGAGCGACAGGGCAGGTTGAGACCACCTAGGAGAGAGGTGGGCCTGGCCCTGGGCGGCGTTCGCGGATACTTAACACGCTTAACGAGATCTTGGTATTTGATCTGAGTCTGGCCATTTGGTCTATACGCACTAACCAACTACGCGGGAACAGTTATGGGCACTCAGCGTCGTGGTACAAGCCGAAGCCTTCGTGACGTCAGCGACTGAGCGGCGCGCGCTGGATTGGACTGGAATGCCTGCTAGGCTAGGTCTGCTTGCGGCCGCCCTCGCAACGTGCAGGTGTGCAATGGGCGATGGGCCCAGACCCTTGCGCCATAGGATTTAGACCGGCGTGCTGACCTCTCTGTTGTGCCTAGGTGGGGCTGCGAGGTGTTGATCTTCCGAGGCCGGGCATGACCCAGGAAAGTGTGTCCGGCCAAATGGGATCGAGCGTGTTGGGTTATGTGGTGCACCCCTGCAGGGAAGTTTATCTATTCGAATAGCCGTGTCCCTCGGTAAAAGGACGACCCGGAGTTGTACCTTGACCTTATGACAACTAGAACTGGATACTTAATAAAACACACCCTTCCAAGTGCCAGATAGAACCCGGTGATCGCTCTCTAACAGGGCGACGAGGAGGGGATCGCCGGGTAGGATTGTGCTATGCGATGTTACTTGGTGAACTTACCATCTACTCTCTTCTACATGCTGCAAGATGGAGGTGGCCAGAAGCGTAGTCTTTGACAGGATTAGCTATCCCCCTCTTATTCTGGCATTCTGCAGTTCAGTCCACCGATATGGCCCTTTACACATATACCCATGCATATGTAGTATAGCTCCTTGCTTGCGAGTACTTTGGATGAGTACTCACGGTTGCTTTTCTCCCTCTTTTCCCCTTTCTATACCTGGTTGTCGCAACCAGATGCTGGAGTCCAGGAGCTAGAGATCCCGAGGATGATTCTACGTGGAGTTCGGCTTTGAGGAGTAGTTAGGAGGTCCCAAGCAGGAGGCCTGGCCTTTTTGACCGTTGCTACTTTTGTGCTAGCCTTCTTAAGGCAATCTTGTTTAACTTATGTCTGTACTCAGATATTATTGCTTCCGCCGACTCTTGTGTATTCGAGCTTATGTATTCGAGCCTTCGAGGCCCCTCGCTTGTAATATAAAGCTTGTATTATTTTAATTTGTGTCTAGAGTTGTGTTGTGATATCTTCCTGTGAGTCCTTGATCTTGATCATACACATTTGCGTGTATGATTAGTGTACGATTGAATCAGGGGCGTCACAAGTTGGTATCAGAGCCGACTGCCTGTAGGAATCCCCCTTCCACACTCCTTGGCTGAAGTCGAGTCTAGTCACTACAAAACTTTTACTAACATGGCTGTGCGGCCCATGGGCCCACATCGCCTTTGGGTGGTATTAGGATCTTTTACTCCTCGACCTTTACTCTGGGACTCTGATCTCTCCTCTATTCGGGTTAAATGATTTTACTAACACCGACTCTAGGTTCTCGTAACTACTTCCTGCCGGTGAGCCCCTTCATTACAGATGATCGACCGCTTCAACAGAAGATTCTGACAATACTCTCCGTTGTTCTCCCGAGACTTTGTGCCATCGCTTTTGCAATTCCCTTCCATCGATAAACCCTATGGATAATCACGTACACCTGCCATTCATACAATGATTCCCCGTTGATCTTGTTATTACAAGATACCTCGAAATTCTCTCTATTGTTTCGACAATACTTTGTGCCTACTGCCTTACAATTCTTAGCCACATGAATACCCCTACGGTTAATTCCTCGCACTTATCGAGTATCCGCTCATTCCCAGTTGTTCATGTGTTTCACGAAAGTCTTCGAGATACTATTCGATCTGTCGAAAATCCTAAGCAGTCTATTGCTCTTGAAATTCTTGCTTGCTTGCATTATGTTTAATCCCATAAGTCTCGTAATCTTATTGGCATCCCTTGTCATTATCATTTTGAGTCCGTTAATTCAATTTGTTGCGAATGCTCGCAATCCTCAATCAGATCCTAGAATTCATTCTTCCGGCCCAGACATCATTTGGATATGAGCTGGTTCTTGACCAATCAATGCCTTGATCGGTTGTATCCCTAAGCCTATTCAGCTTATCCATCCTAATCAGAGCATTGCTTCTGATCCCTTGTCTTGGAATTCATAATTCCTTTGCATTTAAGCTTTGAGTTAGTCAGTTGTTTCTATAATCCGATGCACTTGCATTCCTTCTTCCTTTGATAGAGTACCGATACTCACATCAGCTCCGTTGTAGACCACCGGACCTCTTGTTGGATTATTATCCGACAGTGTCCTTCATATTCAAATAACCTTGTGAGTCTTTCCACGGATATATAAAGCCTTGTGTAAATTGTATCCTCTGTTTTCTCAACCATGCTCTGTTTTCGAGCTGGTGGTATTTACTATTGAAGCTTGTGGTATATGTTTCCACGATACCCTGACGGGTTGAACCTATGCCTTCCTTAATATGTGTGAACTCGGAAGTTTTCACGAGTCATACTCATCTGGTATTTCACCAGGTAAAACTTTCAACACTAATGCCTTTATCAAAGCGAGAAGTGAATGGAAGGTTATACATTTAAGAAGTGGGAGTCGACCTTGAACCTTGCGTTCATGCCCATGGACACGATGTATAACTTATCATGGAAGCTGCTTGTAAAAATAATTACCCCCTTGTTATAAGTTCATCTTGTATCCGTGGTTCGATCATTTATGATCGTGGTTCCAACCATATTTTCTACTTGATCCCAATTCTCAAGCAAGTGAAAACACTTGTCTTCTGCGGATCAATACATCTCCGCAACCCCTATGTCAATCTTCCTTCGAGTAATACCCTCCAGTATCTCGAGAATATCAATGAACTGTGTTGCTTCCTACGAGTCTTCATCTATTATTGCTTCTCACCGATTTCAGATTTCCCCCGGGTTCTGAGTTATTTCACTCGAGAACACCGATAAGTGAATCGATTCCGCACTCCGATTCAATAACTCTAAGTAATTTTCATTGCTTACCAGTTTAATAATCCTTCAAGTCATTCCTAGCCTGATCGACTATATCATTGTGCTAAATTTTAACTGTGCTACCTGGTCCTTAACCCTGGAGCACAACTTTTGATGATGAGCTAAGCTTACGCCGATCTTCCTCTCATACCATTTCACCTTGAACAACAAGCTTGATTTCAAGTTTGTGTCCTACCCATGGTTCCAATAACTGTCTGCTTCATCATTCCTTTGACTTGATGTCGTTGCTGATTGATTACATCTTCATGAAATCTCTCGACAAATGTGTCGTGATCATCATCAACCTTATGCGCTCTTCCAGGATATCGATTGAGTTCATGATGAGAAATACCGTCCTTGCCCTCGATGATCTGTGTTATCATCGACCACTTTATTGCCTTCCCACCAACACAAACTTGTTCGTGTTTGGTGTTATACCTTGAGTTCCTTGCTATCCAGCAATTGTTCTTCTTTACCTTGGAAGATTAACATCTCTTTTGTCCTCAATGTTGTGAGAATTTCACCACCTCTTAAGAAATCTTGGTATGGTGATACTTCTCACCATCACCATTCCTTCTTGGGTCCTCGTGTTGATTCCAACCGGGGTACCAACAAGTGAGCGGTGCTATTTGGATCCTGCCCTTCTAGCAACCCTATTGCTTTGAAGTTAATGGTCGGCCGTTCATTCTTAGACTATTGATTATTGAATCACCATTCCGACGTTGGTCGTGCAACCCAGCCAATATTTCGGGTGCACCTTTCAACCAATGTTTAATTGTGTATGTTTTCCTCGAGCACACATCATTATACCAATTGTTCTGACAAATGTTATCTCCTTGTTCACATAGTTGTGGAAATCCATCTTTTGTTAATCTCGATGAATTGTCGATGATTCCATCAGCCACCTCCTCATCCTCTCGTTGGTTTACTGATGAACTCTTGTTTCGGAACTCGCTTCCATAGTTCATTTCCCGAGAATCTTACAATGTCATCTCGTCAAATTGTGCCGCACCTTTTCTTCTCAGGCATCCTAAGTCTGAGGTATCGTGACACCAATCAGATCTGAATCTCGGTCAGATGTGATGGTTGGAACATATTTCCAAGAGTTATAATGTTGGTCTTTATATGACCCGGTAAGGTTATGTCATGCATAGCACACCTGGCCGGAGGACCTATTGTTATAGCTTCCTTTTCAGCAAGGTTACCCATTCTTCCATGAGGAAATTGTCAGACTTATTCTACAAGTTGTTCCTGATGGATCCTTCCTCTATCCAAAGTCTGACCTTTGCTTGAAGACCATGTCAATGCTATCTGAACCATGTCTGTGCTAATCCGATTTTCAATAAGAGCATTTGAAGCACAATGCTAAATTTTCTTTATCATTTATCCTAACACCGTTGTATGGGTAATATCATGAGATTCCTCCCCCCTTACCTAAATGGGTTTCTACTTTCTATCCTGTCATGGATATCTTGCTCCGCTTGTCCTTGGGAAGGATATACCCTCGAAATATGTGTGTATACACATTTTCCTTTCCATTGTTCTGATTAATCTGATAATCGTATTTTCCTTTCTATTGTTTTGTTTAACCTTTCTGGTAATCTGACTTAACTAAGCAGTGATAATTCCCTTCTTAGTTAAGAACCTTGTGGTACCACGCTGTTAGTAAGACCCTGTTACTATTGTTGATGACATTCCGGTAACCGCCGATGGACGAGAACTTTGCCTATTGGTCTGCCTCGTTCAACGAGCAGGAAAATGGTTCTCTTCGTCCCTCGCCCTTGGTATTGATGTTGTTGTCGACATAACTGGTAGGCTATCCTCTGACATGCCTTGCTATCATGACCGTGCAAGAGGTCAGCGCCCTTCCTACTCTTAACCCACATGGTGGGCCCATAACCCACAGTTCCACAGGATCGAAACCTGACTCTCCTGTACACCTTGTTGTCAAAGTTATTCCTCACGCTTGGCTTCGTATGCAGATCATGAGCCACATTCGTAGAGATCATCAATTCTGGTATCTAACACAATATGTAATCCGTTGCTCTGAACCCCTTTCACGCCCTATTTCAGGCATCGAACGATTGCATGCCTGCTCGAAACTTCCCATGACACCTCCTTACTTTGCTCTCGATATATTCTTAAGTTTCAATTCGAGAGTTACTTTCCGCCACCTTCCCCGATGTTATCGACCCGATAGTCAACCTTGCCGAGGTTCGTTCTCCCGGAATACCCACCCTTTATTCTTTCGTAAGTACGATAGAGTTCCCGAAGGAAGGATGCCGACTTCATCATGATGACCTGAAGCAGAGGAATGAAGACATCAACGTAATGGGTCGACCTCTTGAGAAAAGCAACCAAGATCGAGAAGATTCGTTAGAATTTCGTAACCAGATCTTTCCCCGTTACTCCACCCCGTAAAATCTCGGGATGAGATTTCTTGTAGTGGAGGAGAATTGTGACGCCTGGATAATCAAGCTACAGTAACCTCTGCTAATGATGCCACGTCACCTCGATTACTGTTGCTAATCTCGCGTTAGTTCGAAACCGATTCAAAATTCAAATTCAAAAATATGGCAAACAACAAAAGTTTTCAAGCATTAGAACAAAAATGTTCGGTTAGTGCCAAATATTGCATAGGTAATTGTTGTGAAGAAAACACATATTTAGAAAATGCTAAGATGCCCTAAATTTAAATAAAACAGAAAAGGGAAATAAATAAAAGGAAAGAAAATACAAAAACAGAAAACAAAGCTAACAGAGAGAAAAAAAGGCCCCTGCTCCACTGGACCAAACGGCCCAGCTGGTCGTCGGCCCACGCCAGCCGGCCCACTTCCCCTCCCCTGTCGTCTTCCCCTTTCTCCTGTTCGACCGACCCGCGCGAGCGGTCGCCGTCGAACCCGCTCGTCGCCACGCGCCTCGCCGAAGAGGGGATAAGGATCCCCTCCCTCCTTGTCGCCTCGATCCCCTCTTCCCCCCCACTTGCACCTCTCCTCCCCCAGATCCACCTCTCCCTCTGCTTCATTTTGGAGAGGAGACCGATGCGGTCGCCGCCGTTCTCCGTCGTCACCGCGGCCACAGCCACCGCCTCGCTCCGCCGTCTAGTCGTGAAGCTCCGCCGGGGTCGACTCCATCGTCTGGTGCCCTCAGGTGGAGCTGGGAAGCACCGCAGCCGCCATTCGTCCTCGTCCCCATCTCCGGCTGCCGTCGATCTTCTTCGTCTCCGGCGCCACCCATGCAGCTCCTAAACCGCCACCGAGCCTCCTTGTGCTCCGCGGTGAGCTCTCCTTCCTCCCCGCTGTCTTCTCCTCGCCCCCAACGTGCCCGTAGTTACCGTCTCATACGTGCCCGAGCCCATCACCGCGGGGGCTCATCGCCGACAAGCTTCCGGCGACCAAATAGTACCGCGCCAGTGCCCGTTTAGCTCGCCCGCGCGCGTAGGACCTCGCTCCCCCCTTTACCTCGCCCGTTTGCGCACTGCTGCTGCTAATCCACTTCCACCCGAAAGCCACCGCCGCCCACACTCGTCGCCGGCGCAGTTCCGGTCACCCCCGAGTCCAACCGACCACACCACGCGGCGCGGCATCGAGTCCTCGTTCGAATGCAACAAACCGCGTGTGATTTGGTGTCTTGTGGCGCTTTTCCGAGCATCTCCGGCGATCTGCCGTCGTGCGCGAGCTCACCGGAGCTCCTCCGCCGCCGCCGCTGACCTGGCAAGCGTAGGGCCCACCCCGGTGAGGCTGACCGTGGGCCCCAGCGCCTCAGTTGACCGCGTTGACTACGGTCAACGCGGGCACTGTTCACCCCCTGCCACTGACTTGTGGGCCCTTGCGCTTAATTAAGATAATTAAGTTTTTCAAACTAATCTGCTAATTAGAATACTCACTGACACATCGGGCCCACACCCCTAATTAACCCTGTGTGAACAATTAATCCACTGTTAACCCACAGAGGCTGACATGTGGGTCCCTGTGGCCCCACTGGTCAATTTGACCTGGTCAGCCGTCCTGTTGACTGCTGACGTCACAGTGATGTCATGCTGGCGTAGTATTCCTTTTCTGTTAATATTAATAATTCCACATAATGCTTTAATCTTTGAAAATTCATAGAAATTAAACCGTAACTCGGATGCAAATGTTTTCTACATGAAAGTTGCTCAGAAAATCAAACGAATCCGAATATGCGGTTCGTTCATCTGTCACATGCCCCTAGTAGGCTGAACATGGAACATTCCCCCTCTGGTCATCTGTCTGACACAGGTCCGGAACCGGGAATACATTCCCGGTTGAATTCCCCCATCACCTATATCGTGTAGACATACGTTAGGTCACACCCGGCACAGCTTATTGCCACGTTATGCTTTGTGTGGCTATGTTTGCTTTATATTACTGTTTCTTCCCCCTCTTCTCTCCGGTAGACCGCGAGACCGATGCTGCCCCTGTGTTCAACTACGGTGTTGACAACCCCTCCTTTCCAGAACAACCAGGCAAGCCCCCCCCTTGATCACCAGATATCGCCTATTCCTTTTCTATACTGCTTGCATTAGAGTAGTGTAGCATGTTACTGCTTTCGGTTAATCCTATTCTGATGCATAGCCTGTCATTGTTGCTACAGTCGTTACCCTTACCTGCTATCCTACTGCTTAGTATAGTATGCTAGTGTTCCATCAGTGGCCCTTCACTCTTGTCCGTCTGCCATGCTATACTACTGGGCCGTGATCACTCGGGAGGTGATCACGGGCATATGATATATACTTTATACTGTTACATTACTTATGATACTGTTCGGAGATGGGGGCTGAAGGGGCAGGTGGCTCCATCCCGGTAGAGGTGGGCCTGGGTTCCAGACGGCCCCCGACTGTTACTTTGTGGCGGAGCGACAGGGCAGGTTGAGACCACCTAGGAGAGAGGTGGGCCTGGCCTGGTCGGCGTTCGCGGATACTTAACACGCTTAACGAGATCTTGGTATTTGATCTGAGTCTGGCCATTTGGTCTATACACACTAACCAACTACGCGGGAACAGTTATGGGCACTCGGCGTCGTGGTATCAGCCGAAGCCTTCGTGACATCAGCGACTGAGTGGCGCGCGCCGGATTGGACTGGAATGCCTGATAGGCTAGGTCTGCTTCCGGCCGCCCTCGCAACGTGCAGGTGTGCAATGGGCGATGGGCCCAGACCCGTGCGCCATAGGATTTAGACCGGCGTGCTGACCTCTCTGTTGTGCCTAGGTGGGGCTGCGACATGGTGATCTTCCGAGGCCGGGCATGACCCAGGAAAGTGAGGCCGGGCATGACCCAGGAAAGTGAGGCCAAGGAAGTTTATCTATTCGAATAGCCGTGTCCCTCGGTAAAAGGACGACCCGGAGTTGTACCTTGACCTTATGACAACTAGAACCAGATACTTAATAAAACACGCCCTTCCAAGTGCCAGATACAACCCGGTGATCGCTCTCTAACGGGGCGACGAGGAGGGGATCGCCGGGTAGGATTATGCTATGCGATGTTACTCGGTGAACTTACCATCTACTCTCTTCTACATGCTGCAAGATGGAGGTGGCCAGAAGCGTAGTCTTCGACAGGATTAGCTATCCCCCTCTTATTCTCGCATTCTGCAGTTCAGAAGACCGATATGGCCCTTTACACATATACCCATGCATATGTAGTATAGCTCCTTGCTTGCGAGTACTTTGGATGAGTACTCACGGTTGCTTTTCTCCCTCTTTTCCCCTTTCTATACCTGGTTGTCGCAACCAGATGCTGGAGTCCAGGAGCTAGAGATCCCGAGGATGATTCTACGTGGAGTTCGGCTTTGAGGAGTAGTTAGGAGGTCCCAGGCAGGAGGCCTTGCCTTTTCGATCGTTGCTACTTTTGTGCTAGCCTTCTTAAGGCAATCTTGTTTAACTTATGTCTGTACTCAGATATTGTTGCTTCCGCTGACTCTTGTGTATTCGAGCCTTCGAGGCCCCTGGCTTGTATTATAAAGCTTGTATTATTTTAATTTGTGTCTAGAGTCATGTTGTGATATCTTCCCATGAGTCCTTGATCTTGATCGTACACATTTGCGTGTATGATTAGTGTACGATTGAATCGGGGGCGTCACAACCCATATGATTATGTCTCCTTTTTCGGAGGTGGTGATGATGGAGTTGTTGATGATGACAGTTGTGCCTTTAGCTTCTTCATACTGTAATTGAGCAGGGCAATTTCCTCCTTTAAGTCATCGACCTCCGATTCCAGCTTCAAGATCTTGTCACATAAATCTCCTTTGCTTTTCTGCCGAAAACGAGAAGGAATAGATCGGCTGTTAGATAGTTTAGCCCTCTTAGGGAGACTAGATTTCTTGAACTTCACGTGCATATCCCTAGGTTGAGGTACAGGGACATCCTCCTCCTCCGAACTTGAATCATTGATCCTCATCAAATGAGCATCCTCCTCCTCATCCGTAGTTCGACCACAAGGGGATAGATCCCCATAGGTCTTTGGGTCAGCAATGAGGTGCGAGACATAGCTCTCTCCTTCGGAATCCTGAGATGACATCTTGCTCCAAATCTGCTACAGAAACAGCTCGAAACGAAAACAGAAGATAATTGCGTGATACGGTGGTCAAAACCTTCGGGAGATTATATAATAAATTTTTACCGACCAAAATACGTATCATGCAAGAAAACAGAGTCCGGAGAGCGCACGAGGTGCCCACGAGGCAGGGGCGCGCCCAGGGGGGTAGGCCGCGCCCTCCACCCTCGTGGAGCCCTCGTGTCCTTCCCGGACTGCTTCTTATTTTTCTATTTTTCTAAATATTCCAAAACGGGAAAAAATTGCCATTAGAACTGGTTTGGAGTCGGTTTACTTACCGTACCACATACCTATTCCTTTTCGGAGTCTAAAACGTTCTGGAAAGTGTCCCTTATGTATTCCTCCGGGGTTACGGTTTCAATGATATTGGTTTCAACAGTTATAGGATTAACTGAGATATAATGTTTGATTCTTTGACCGTTCACCACCTTCGGATTTGTGCCTTCGAAGTTGTTGATTTTTATGGCACCGGAACGATAGACCTCCTCGATAACGTAAGGTCCTTCCCATTTAGAGAGAAGTTTTCCTGCAAAAATCTTAAACGAGAGTTGTATAACAATACATAATCACCTACATTAAACTCATGCTTTTGTATTCTTTTGTCATGCCATCTTTTAACTTTTTCTTTAAACAACTTGGCATTCTCATAGGCTTGGGTTCTCCATTCATCAAGTGAGCTAATGTCAAATAACCTCTTCTCACCGGCAAGTTTGAAATCATAGTTGAGCTCTTTAATGGCCCAATATGCCTTATGTTCTAGTTCGAGAGGTAAGTGACATGCTTTTCCATAAACCATTTTATACGGAGACATACCCATAGGATTTTTATATGCAGTTCTATAGGACCATAATGCATCATCAAGTTTTTTGGACCAATTCTTTCTGGATCTATTAACAGTCTTTTGCAAAATTAATTTGAGTTCTCTATTACTCAATTCTACCTGACCACTAGACTGTGGGTGATATGGAGATGCAATTATATGATTAACATCATACTTGGCAAGCATTTTACGAAAAGCACCATGAATAAAATGTGAACCACCATCAGTCATTAAATATATAGGGACTCCAAACCTCGGAAAGATAACTTCTTTAAGCATCTTACTAGAAGTGTTATGATCAGCACTACTAGTTGGAATAGCTTCTACCCACTTAGTAACGTAATCAACAGCAACTAAGATATGTGTATATCCATTAGAGGCAGGAAACGGTCCCATATAATCAAAGCCCCAGACATCAAATGGTTCAATAACAAGTGAATAATTCATAGGCATTTCCTGACGTCTACTAATATTACCAATTCTTTGACATTCATCACAAGATAAGACAAACTTACGGGCATCCTTGAAGAGTGTAGGCCAATAAAAACCGGATTGCAATACCTTATGTGTAGTTCTATCTCCAGCGTCGTGTCCTCCATAAGCCTCGGAGTGACACTTGGGAAGGATCTGTTCCTGTTCATGCTCAGGTACACAACGTCTAATGACACCATCTACTCCTTCTTTATAAAGATGTGGGTCATCCCAGAAGTAATGTCTCAAATCATAGAAAAACTTTTTCTTTTGCTGGTATGTGAAACTAGGTGGTATAAATTTAGCAACAATGTAATTAGCATAATCAGCATACCATGGAGTAGTACGAGAAGCATTTATGAAATTTAATTGTTCATCAGGAAAGCTGTCATCAATAGGTAGTGGGTCCTCAAGAACATTTTCTAACCTAGACAAGTTATCTGCAGCGGGGTTTCTCAGCTCCCTTTCTATCAATAATATGCAAATCAAATTCTTGTAGCAAGAGAACCCATCTAATAAGTCTAGGTTTAGCATCTTTCTTTTCCATAAGATATTTAATAGCAGCATGATCAGTGTGAATAGTTACTTTAGAATCAACAATATAAGGTCTGAACTTATCACAAGCAAACACAACTGCTAAGAATTCCTTTTCAGTAGTAGCATAATTTCTCTGAGCATTGTCTAGAGTTTTACTAGCATATTGAATAACATATAATTTCTTATCAACTCTTTGCCCTAGAACAGCACCTACAGCATAATCACTAGCATCACACATAATTTGAAAAGGTAAATTCCAATCAGGTGGCTGAATGATAGGTGCAGAAATCAATGCTTTCTTAAGTATTTCAAATGCTTCTACACAATCATCATCAAAGACAAATGTTATATCTTTTTGTAATAAATTAGTCAGAGGCCAAGAAATTTTTGAGAAGTCCTTAATGAACCTCCTATAAAAACCAGCATGACCAAGGAAACTTCTTATACCTTTGATGTCCTTGGGACATGGCATCTTTTCAATAGCATCAACCTTGGCTTTATCAACTTCAATGCCTCTTTCAGAAATTTTATGCCCCAAGACAATGCCTTCATTAACCATAAAGTGGCACTTTTCCCAATTCAAGACAAGGTTAGTTTCTTCACATCTCTGCAAAACTCGATCAAGGTTGCTCAAGCAATCATCAAAAGAGGATCGATAAACGGAGAAATCGTCCATGAAAACCTCACAAATCTTTTCACAAATGTTAGATAATATAGCCATCATGCATCTTTGAAAGGTAGCAGGTGCATTACATAAACCAAAAGGCATACGTCTATAAGCAAAAGTACCGAAAGGGCAAATAAAAGTGGTCTTAGCTTGATCATTAGCTGACACAGGTATTTGAGAGAAACCAGAATAACCATCTAGAAAGCAAAAATGTGTATGTTTGGATAATCTTTCTAGCATTTGATCAATAAAAGGTAAGGGGTAATGATCTTTTTTAGTAGCTTTATTTAACTTGCGGAAATCAATTACCATCCTATAACCTGTAATAATTCTTTGCGGAATCAATTCATCTTTATCATTAGGAACGACAGTAATACCTCCCTTCTTAGGGACACAATGGACAGGACTTACCCACTGACTATTAGCAACGGGATAAATTATACCTGCCTCAAGGAGCTTTAGTATTTCCTTTCTTACCACTTCTTTCATCTTAGGATTCAGCCATCGTTGATGATAAATAACTGGTTTGGCGTCTTTCTCCAAATTTATTTTGTGTTGGCGTAGAGTGGGACTAATGCCCTTAAGATCATCAAGAGTATATCCAATAGCAGCACGGTGCTTCTTCAGAGTTTTCAATAATTTTTCTTCCTCCTTCTCTAAAAGGTTAGCACTAATAATAACATGGTATATCTTCTTTTCATCAAGATAAGCATATTTAAGGTTATCAGGTAATGGTTTAAGCTCAAACACAGGATCACCCTTGGGTGGAGGAGGATCCCGTAGGATTTCAACAGGCAAGTTGTGTTTCAGAATAGGTCCCTGTTTAAAGAACACTTCATCTATTTCCCTTCTTTCATTCATAAACATATCATTTTCATGGTCTAGCAAATATTGTTCTAGAGGATCACTAGGAGGTACGGCAATAGAAGCAAGACCAATAATTTCATCTTTACTAGGCAGTTCCTCTTCACGGTGTTGTCTACAAAATTTAGAGAAGTTGAACTCATGAGACATATCGCCTAAACCAATAGTAACAACATCCTTTTCACAGTCTATCTTAGCATTAACAGTGTTTAAGAAGGGTCTACCAAATATAATGGGACAAAAGCTATCTTGTGGGGAACCAAGAACAAGAAAATCAGCCGGATATTTAGTTTTCCCACATAAGACTTCAACATCTCTAACAATTCCAATTGGTGATATAGTATCTCTATTGGCAAGTTTAATTGTGACATCAATTTCTTCTAACTCAGTAGGTGCAATATCCTGCATAATTTCTTTGTATAATTCAATAGGTATTGCACTAGCACTAGCACCCATATCACAGAAGCCATGATAACAATGATCTCCTATTTTAACAAAAATAACATGCATGCCTACCATAGGTCTATGTTTATCTTTAGCACAAGGTTTAGCAATTCTAGCAGTCTCATCACAGAAATAAATAACATGCCCATCAATATTATCAGCCAAGAGATCTTTAACAATAGCAATATTAGGTTCAACTTTAACTTGCTCAGGAGGTGTATAAGTTCTAATATTGCTTTTACGAACCACAGTTGAAGCTTTAGCATGATCCTTTATTCTAACAGGGAAAGGTGGTTTCTCAACATAGGCAGTAGGAACAATAGGGTCATTATAAGTGATAGTCTTTTCTTCAACTTTAATAGGTGCAGCTACTTTTACTTCTATGGGAGGATGATATTTAAACCACTTCTCCTTAGGGAGATCAACATGAGTAGCAAAAGATTCACAGAAAGAAGCTACTATCTCTGAGTCAAGTCCATATTTAGTGCTAAATTTACGGAAAACATCGGTATCCATAAAAGATTTAACACAATCAAACTTAGGTGTCATACCTGACTCCTTACCTTCGTCGAGATCCCAATCTTCAGAGTTACGTTTAATTCTTTCCAATAAATCCCATTTGAATTCAATAGTCTTCATCATAAAAGAGCCAGCACAAGAAGTATCGAGCATGGTGCGATTGTTATCAGAAAGCCGAGCATAAATTTTTTGAATAATCATTTCTCTTGAGAGCTCATGATTGGGGCATGAATATAACATTGACTTAAGCCTCCCCCAAGCTTGAGCGATGCTTTCTCCTTCGTGAGGCCAAAAATTATATATATAATTACGATCACGATGAACAAGATGCATAGGATAAAACTTCTGATGAAATTCCAATTTCACTCGTTTGTAGTTCCATGATCCCATATCATCACATAGCCTATACCATGTCAATGCATCTCCCTACAAAGATAAAGGGAATACCTTCTTCTTGATAACATCATCGGGCATACCTGCAAGCTTAAATAATCCACAAACTTCATCCACATATATTAGGTGCTCATCAGGATGTAATGTTCCATCTCCTGCAAAAGGATTAGCTAGCAGTTTTTTATCATACCCGAAGGAATTTCAAAGTAGACATTTTCATTTTCAATAGGTTCAGTAGGTTGAGGAGCAACTCTTTGCTCTACTGGACGGGGTGAAGATACCCCGAACAAGCCCCTCAGAGGATTACTTTCCATAGTAACAAGTGACAATAAATTTCAGCACACTATATAAATTTTTCCTTACCAAATTCCACCTACCAAAGGCGCTTCACTCCCCGGCAACGGCACCAAAAAAGAGTCTTGATGACCCACAAGTTTAGGGGATCTATCGTAGTCCTTCCGATAAGTAAGAGTGTCGAACCCAACGAGGAGCAGAAGGAAATGATAAGCGGTTTTCAGCAAGGTATTCTCTGGAAGCACTGAAATTATAGGTAACAGATAGTTTTGTGATAAGATAATTTGTAATGAGCAACAAGTAACAAAAGTAAATAAAGTGCAGCAAGGTGGCCCAATCCTTTTTGTAGCAAAGGACAAGCCTGGACAAACTCTTATATAGAGAAAAGCGCTCCCGTGGACACATGGGAATTATCATCAAGCTAGTTTTCATCACGTTCATATGATTCGCATTCGGTACTTTGATAATTTGATATGTGGGTGGACCGGTGCTTGGGTGCTGCCCTTACTTGGACAAACATCCCACTTATGATTAACTCCTATTGCAAACATCCGCAACTACAGAAGAAGTATTAAGGTAAACCTAACCATAGCATGAAACATATGGATCCAAATCAGCCCCTTACGAAGCAACGCATAAACTAGGGTTTAAGCTTCTGTCACTCTAGCAACCCATCATCTACTTATTACTTCCCAATGCCTTCCTCTAGGCCCAAATAATGGTGAAGTGTCATGTAGTCGGCGTTCACATAAGGCCACTAGAGGAGAGACAACGTACATCTCATCAAAATATCAAACGAATACCAAATTCACATGACTACTAATAGCAAGACTTCTCCCATGTCCTCAGGAACAAACGTAACTACTCACAAAGCATATTCATGTTCATAATCAGAGGAGTATTAATATGGATATAGGATCTGAACATACGATCTTCCACCAAATAAACCAACTAGCATCAACTACAAGGAGTAATCAACACTACTAGCAACCTATAAGTACCAATCCTAGACTTAAAGACAAGAATTGGATACAATAGATGAACTAGGGTTTGAGAGGAGATGGTGCTGGTGAAGATGTTGATGGAGATTGGCCCCCTCCCGATGAGAGGAGCGTTGGTGATGACGATGGCGATGATTCCCCCCCCCCCGGAGGGAAGTGTCCCTGGCAGAACAGCTCCGCCAGAGCCCTAGATTGGTTCCGCCAAGGTTCCGCCTCGTGGCGGCGGAGTCTCGTCCCGAAAGCTTGCTTATGATTTTTTTCTCGGACGAAAGACTTCATATAGTAGAAGATGGGCATCAGAGGGCCACCAGGGGGCCCACGAGGCAGGGGGCGCACCCAGGGGGGTAGGGCGCGCCCCCACCCTCGTGGCCAGGGTGTGGGGCCCCTCTGGTATTTCTTCCGCTCAGTATTTTTCATTATTTCCAAAAATAACTTCCGTGGAGTTTCAGGACTTTTGGAGTTGTGTAGAATAGGTCTCTAATACTTGCTCCTTTTCCAGCCCAAAATTCCAGCTGCCGGCATTCTCCCTCTTTATGTAAACCTTGTAAAATAAGAGAGAATAGGCATAAGTATTGTGACATAATATGTAATAACAGCCCATAATGCAATAAATATCGATATAAAAGCATGATGCAAAATGGACGTATCAGGCGATGCTGCTTATGCTGAATCTGTTTGTGCGACAGAGGAGTTGAAATTCTACAAAGACAATGTTGACCCGGCGGACATGACGTCTTTGAAAAAGCCAACCACGGAGCATGAGCCGGTGATGAAATTTAAGTCGGCTGATGAAACCAAGCTTGTTGATTTTGTTCCACGCGACTCATCTAAGCAGTTCAGTATCAGTGCTAATCTGGATCCCAAATAGGAAAGCGCGCTCATCGAGTTCATCCGTGAGAACCAGGACATCTTTTCATGGAAACCTTCCGACATGCCGGGTGTACCGAGAGAACTCGCTGAGCACACTCTTAATATTGATCCAAACTTTAAGCCGGTCAAGCAGTTTCTTCGGCGGTTTAATGAGGAGAGGCGTAAAGCTATTGGTGAGGAGGTGGCCCGGCTCTTGGCGGCCGGGTTTATTTTTGAAGTTTTTCACCCATAATGGTTGGCTAACCCGGTACTTGTGCTAAAAAAGAACGACACCTGGCGTATGTGTGTGGATTACACGGACTTAAACAAGGCTTGTCCGACTGATCCTTTTGCTCTTCCCCGTATTGATCAAATCTTTGATGCTACGGCGGGTTGTGAGCGTCTGAGCTTTTTGGATGCTTATTCTGGGTATCATCAGATTAAAATGGCAGTTAAGGACCAGGAGAAGACGGCTTTCATCACTCCGTTTGGAGCCTTCTATTATGTGTTTATGCCTTTCGGGCTTAAGAGTGCCCAGGCGACTTATCAGTGATGTGTGCAGAATTGTCTCCACAATCAGATTGGGCGCAACGTTCTTGCTTATGTGGATGACATTGTGGTGAAGTCCAGAGAGAAGGAGACCTTGATAGTTGATCTGAAGGAAACCTTTGATAATCTCCGGGTCTACAAAATGATGCTTAACCCGGCCAAGTGCATTTTTGGAGTGCCAGCTGGCAAGCTTTTGGGTTTTCTGGTCTCTAACAGAGGCATTGAGGCTAACCCGGAGAAGATCAAGGCAATCACCTCTTTGGCTAAACCGGCGTGTATCAATGATGTTCAGCGTCTGGCGGACCGTATTGCTGCTTTAAGCCGGTTAGGTGAGAAGGCCATACCACTATATCAGATGATGAAGAAGACGGACAACTTTGTCTGGAGTGATGCTGCTAACGCTGCCTTTGAAGATTTGAAAAAGCAGTTATCTGAGCCGGCGGTCCTTGCTGCTCCCATTGATAAGGAGCCCTTATTGCTATATGTGACTGCTAACACACGTGCTGTCAGTGTTGCAATTGTGGTGGAGCACAAAGAGGCTGGCAAGGAGCATCCGTTTCAACGGCCGGTTTACTACATCAGTGAGGTTCTTATTGAGTCCAAGCAAAGATATCCACATTGGCAGAAGCTCGTTTACGGGGTGTTCATGGCAAGCCGGAAGCTTAAGCAATACTTCCAGGTTCACCCCATCACTGTGGTAAGTTCTGCTCCTTTGGGAGATATCATTCAGAATAGAGAAGCCACGGGACGAGTCGCCAAGTGGGCTATTGAACTTGGGCCTCATGGCTTAAAGTATGTGCCATGCAATGCTATTAAGTCCCAAGCATTGGTGGACTTCATAAACGATTGGACAGAGTTGCAGATGCCTGAAGAGAAGCTGGACAACACATATTGGACTATTCACTTTGATGGGTCCAGGCAATTGGAGGGCTCGGGGGCTGGAGTTGTTTTAGCTTCCCCTCGAGGTGATAAATTCTGTTATATACTCTGGTTGATGTTTCCCTGTACTAACAATGCAGCTGAGTATGAGGCCTTGCTCCATAGTCTTCGGATGGCTAAGGAGATGAACTTCAGCCGGGTAAGGTGCTTTGGCGACTCAGATTTGGTGGCTCAACAAGTCTCAGGCAGGTGGGATTCTAAAGATCCTCTCATGGCAGCTTATCATCGTGAAGTTAATGCAATTGCTGGACACTTTAAGGGTTACCAGGTGGAACACATTGATCGCAGAAAGAATGAGGCAGCCGATGCTTTAAGCCGGCTGGGGTCTGAGCGCAAGCCGGTGCCACCTAACACCTTTTTGGATGTATTGCATAACCCTTCTGTCAAGTTGCCTACAGAGGAAGACTTGGCTGTTCCTGACCCGGAAGCACAACTGGTGGCGGCTCTTCACATTATCCCAGATTGGACAGTGCCATATTTGGCTTACATGACCCAGGGCGAGTTGCCGGAGGATGAAACCTTGGCTAGGCAGATGACCCGGCGGTCTAAGTCAATGACGATTGCCAATGGGGAGTTACATCACCGCAGTGTCACTTGGGCGTTTCAACGTTGTGTCTCTCCTGAGGAGGGTCAAGAAATTCTTCGTGAGATTCATGAAGGATATTGTGGCCATCATGCCGGTTCAAAATCCCTTGTGGCGAAGGCTTTTCGTCATGGATTTTATTGGCTGACGGCACATGCTGATGCGGAAGACCTGGTCAGTAAATGTGATGGTTGTCAGAAATTCTCACGACGGGCTCATGTACCGGCTCAAGAATTGAGGATGATTCCAATTACTTGGCCGTATGCAGTCTGGGGGCTCGACATGGTTGGGCCTTTCAAAAGGTCCAAAGACAAAAAGACCTACCTCTTGGTGGCAGTTGAAAAATTCACAAAGTGGGTTGAGGCAGAGCCAGTCAGTAAGTGTGATGCAGCCACGACGGTTCAATTCATGAAAAGGTGATATTTCGCTTTGGTTTTCCACACAGTATTATAACTGACAACGGTACTAATCTGTCCAAGGGTGCCATGGAGGAGTTCTGTCAACGTGATCATATCCAGCTTGATGTTTCATCAGTAGCTCACCCCCAATCCAATGGGCAGGCTGAAAGAGCTAATCAGGAAATCTTGAAAGGCATCAGGCCCCAGCTTATGGTTCCTTTGCAGCGGACGCCGGGTTGTTGGGTAGAAGAGTTGCCTTCTGTGATATGGAGCATCAATACTACACCTAACAGATCTACGGGTTATACGCCTTTCTTCATGGTTTACGGAGCAGAGGCGGTTCTACTGAGTGACATCCGTCATGACTCGCCCCGTGTGGCGGCTTACGTTGAAGCTAATAATGAGCAAGCCCGTCAGGATGCACTTGACCTGTTAGATGAGAAGCGCGACTTAGCAGCAGCCCGCTCGACGATTTACCAACAGGACTTACGCCGTTATCACAGCCGCCGGGTTAAGTCTAGAACCTTTCAGGAAGGTGACTTGGTGCTCTGGCTCATCTAGGATCAGTCTGATGCGCACAAGCTATCCCGACCTTGGGAAGGACCCTTTGTGGTCAGCAAGAACTTGAACAACGGGTCATACTATCTTATCGATGTTCGAGAGCACAAAGACTCATGTAAGTCGGAAGAGGAGACCCGCCGGCTGTGGAATATTGCTCATCTTCGGCCTTACTACACTTGAGCCACCGGCTCTCATGATGTACATATTTTGACGATGTATATATTATGATAAGTAATAAAGCAGGACCTCCGTCCTTTTCATCCTCAAGTTATTATGTCTTCATTGTTATGTCTTTAAAAAATGACCAACAGGGGGCTGATCATATTTGAATCTGGCTTTCCTTTTGATCCGGCTCATGATCGTATTCGAATCTAGCCGTTAAAACATCATGATCACTAGGGGGCTTCCTGTTCAAACATAGGTCGTATTCGAACTAAAGAGAACATAGCTGTCGGTACCCTTTTGATTGGCACACTACTAAACCCACTAGGGGGCTTCTTGATTGTATCCGAATCATAGCTCAACCCCTTTGGGTCCGACTTGGATCGTATTCGAATCAGGGTCGTTAAAAACCTCTCAAGGTCATTTGGGGGCTTCCTGTTCAAACATAGGTCGTATTCGAACCAAAGAGAACATAGCTGTCGGTACCCTCTTGATCGGCGCAACGCCAAAGCCACTGGGGGCTATATGATCGTATTCGAATCTTAGCTTAACCCCTTTGGAACGGTTTTCTGATCGTATTCGAATCAGAAGCCCAAATTTTTTAAAGTCTTTTTGCAAACAATTTTCTAAATTTTACTTAAGGCCTTTTTGATCATATCTAAAGTATATATGAGTGGTTTACATTTAACCCGGCTTGACTTTAGACGATAAGTCGCCAGCTTATGACAATCATCATCTATGCGGAAGCACTGGTTTCTACAGGATTGGGTCATCACCCTTATTGTTCGGGTTCTATAAACCAGCAGTACAAGTTAAAGGATCACAGGTATGATATTATAGTTATGTTTCAAAGCTATAATGGATAACAAGTTTATCTATGATTCTTTTTCATGTGCCGGGTTTTATGTAAGATATATAACCCACCCTGCAGTAAGCCGCCAAGGGTCTTGTGATTTATTTTTATATGCAGGACAGTTTAAAAGCGTTTTTCAGCGTAAGGAAAACAGATGATAAGTATAACATGGGTGAATATAACATGGCGTCTTAAACAGTGTTGAGCACCAAACACGTGCACGATGGCACGACAAAACCAAGTGTTTTTTCTACCCTATTATATGACTCCCCGAGTCCAAATGATTAACATTGTTTTTCAGCAAAGCATAAACATGAGCCGCCCGACGGATCAATTGCGTTGTTGGCCTGAAGCTTCCGGATCATCCCTTTCCGCTCCTCCATCTTGTTCCCTATCCTGGAAGGTTGATGATGACCAGTCCATGCCATTCAAAGCTTCAAATTCAGCTTCATCATCAATTAATCCGGCCGGGTCAACTTCAGGGGCGAAGGTATGCTTACGAATTGGAGGGATCAGACTGATCACTTCATAATGAGGCGTTGGAATCCTCCGATTTTTGGCATCATAACCCGGATGATACTTGGTAAGATCCGTGTCATCAGCAATCAGGGTGGCCATAGGGCGTATCTCCTTAACACAAGTGGTGAAGTCCTCCTGTCCAAAAGGTGTACCGTCCTCCTTTATGCTTGGATACCCAATGGCGATGTCGGCCGGGTCTAGCTCTGGTAGCCACGCTTTGGCTCGGCTTAATGCAGCTATGGCTCCGGCTCTCGCAGAAGATCGCCTTAGTTCATTAAACCGCTGAGGTAGCACAGCAAGCCGCTTTAATACATCCGACAGGAGGGTGGGAACTTCATTCGACAGGGCCACTGCGGCTAAGGCACGCTGAGACCCGGTGTAGAGTTGCTCCACCAGCGTGTAAACCGCCTTTAGCTTTATCAGCATGCTCTTAAGATTTGAGCTCCTGGGGCCAGCATTCCAATGTCAGGTGAGTTGATGACAATTGATATGCTTAAGACTCAAATATCTAACACTTGCAGAGTGACTTACCAAAGATTGCTGAGACCATCTGAGATACATGGCGTTTTAAACCAGATAATTCGGCGGTCGCTTCTGCAAGAGCCGCCTCTGCCTTCTCAGCCCGGTTGATCAAAGCAATCTTTTCATCAGCCCAGGCTTTCTTTTCCACTTCAAAGCCTTTTTTCAGTTTTTCCTGTTCAGATACGCTGAACTCGAACTTGGAGTTGGCTTTTTGGGTCTCAATTTCCTGTGCTTCCAGGCGATTCTTCAAGTCAGATATTTCCGATTCAAATTGACTATTGGTGGCCTGTACAAATACCGGGTCAAAGTCAGGATTATCATGCTGCAATATTAAGTCCCAAGTCTTTTGCAAGCAATAACACTTGGCAGTTGGGGGCTAATGTGTGCTGAAGAATTTTGTTTAAAGTGGCGGTTCATGACAGTAAGTCCCAATCACTTTGCAAGCAAGAGTATTTGGCACTTGGGGGCTAATGTATATTGCTGTTTAAAGCCTTTTCAATAGTTTGTTCTGTGCAACCATATGAAGAACCGGTTCAATCATACTGATTAAACCGCCCCTTGGGGGCTACGTAGTAAGCCGGAATTCTTCTGTATTTTAATTCAACCATGTTACTAATATTGCTAAGTTTATTTCTAAAAGTCTACAGCATATTCATCATAAGCAATAGACTTGGGGGCTGGCATGGTAAAGATAAATGAATATGGATAAAGGATTGTACCTCAAACTTCTGGTGCATCTGCTTCACCATGTCAATTTCTATGTCACGGCTACTGTGCACTTGGCTCATATAGCCAGAAAAGATTTCTCCAATACTCATATGAGTATAATCAGCAACATCAAGCTTAGTTCTGCGGCGTTCCAGATGTTCTTCCTTTGCAGAACACTTGCCAGCACGGTTGGTCTCCCCGGCTCAACAAAGCTGGTCTTGGTAATTTCAACATCAAGATTTTGAAGGTCATCCATCTTGGCCGGGCTAGGAAATTCCGGATTATCAGAACCATCGACGGCTTGTTCGACAGGCGGGTCAGGAGTGGGTGTTGGTATATCATGAGCTAGCTCAGGCGGCGGCTCATGAGTGGAGGCTTCAGGTGCAGCTGTTCCAAGCTCCGGCACATTTAGGACCGGCTCTTCGGCCGGCTTGTTCTTCTTCGCCCTCTTGCTGGGCTTTGCTTGTCCACTGCATAAAATCAAAAGGTCAGTACAAGTGTAGCAAATTGAAATGAGCACAAATTAAGCATGTTATCATTACCCTGGAGCAGTTTTAAAAGCCGGCAAATTGGATTGCATTGACTCGCTGGAGGAAGGTGAAGTGTCCTGATAATTTGAGTCAGAAGAATTGAGCGGTTGACGAGTGAGACCCGCCAAAGGATAAAAGGAATATAAATCGGAGGTGACCTCGTTCCGGCGTTTTCTTGTTACATTGGGTAAGCCGGACGAGAGTTCTGCATCTTTACTGGTCCGGGTCTGCCTCCGGCTCTCATGCATCTATTGCTTCAAAAGAAATTGAGGATCTTGGTAAGCTAAGGATGTGAAAATATTACTTTCCGGGTTTCTCTTCGGACTTTCTGTCTTGGCAAAGGCTCGGAGTAGGAGGAAATAATAGTTACCTCTTCAACCACTGCATGACTCGCCCCTGTATCCTCCTGATGATAATCAGTGTCAATAAGATAGTTAAAAAAGGAGCCTAGAGAATCAAGAGCTACCTCTGACTCAGAGGTGTCCTCTAGTCGAAGCATGTCTGAGGCGCTGGGTTTATGTCCTTTCTTCTTGGCGGCGGCTTTCTTGGCGGCTTTCTTAGCTTTTCTGCCTTCTTTGCAGCTTCATGGTCATATTTGGCTTTCCAAAATTCGTCAGTGGCTTGTGAATTTCAATAAAGAGTTTTGAGTAAAGGTAAAACCTCAAAGAC
The DNA here is from genome assembly GCF_002575655.3 of Aegilops tauschii subsp. strangulata. NCBI lineage: Eukaryota > Viridiplantae > Streptophyta > Magnoliopsida > Poales > Poaceae > Aegilops > Aegilops tauschii. The sequence continues at coordinate 139,063,672 of NC_053037.3, forward strand.
GAGAGTAAAAATGCTTAAATTACTAGCTTACCGCTGGAGCCGGGTTGGCTTTGCAGAAAGGACTCAAACCTACTTTGCCGTAGTCTACTAGGCTCTCATTCAGGAGTGACTTTGTCATGTCATCAATGACGTCGTCAGGTAAATCATTAGGACTATGCCGCAGAGGATCATTCTTCTGGCCTGTATAGTTGCACATCAAACCAGGGCGGCGGCTCAATGGAATAATCCGCCAGGCCAGCCAAACCCAGACCAAATCGATGCCATTTAAGCCATTCCCCAAAAGAGCGTTGACTTTACTCATGGTGGGGGCAAGCTTCTGGCGTTCAGCAGGAGACAGCTTATCTGGTAGAGGATGAGTGGACTCGAGGTGCAGGGCGCGAAAGCCGGGCAGAGGGTTCTCACCAGCCGGAGAAGTATCTTGACAATAGAACCATGTCTGGTTCCAGTCTTTGGGGTGACTCGGTGGATCGGCATACGAAAAAATGCAGTCTCTCCGTCGCTGGATTGAGATCCCACCAAGTTCCAAGCTAAGCCCGTTGGCACGTTCATTCTGGCGGTTCAAGTAAAATAATTCTCTGAAGAGCAGCAAGTTGGGTTCTTCTCCAAGGTACACGTCACAGAACACTTGGAAGTTGCAGATGTTAGACACAGAGTTGGGCCCGATGTCTTGAGGTCGGAGGTCAAAAAAGTGCAGGACGTCTCTAAAAAACTTTGAGACGGGTGGAGAAAAACCCCGGCTCATGTGATCAGTAAAGTCGATGACTTCCCCTTCTTTGGGTTGAGGTTTTTCCTCTGTTGGATCAGGAGCACGGTAGGACATGACTTCCTTCTTTGGCGGATAGCCAGTCTTCACAAAATCAGCAAGAGTGCTTTCTGTGACGATGGATTTGACCCAATTGCATGTAACGGGTGCTTTGGGTGCTTTGGGCGGCATTGTGAAGACGGAAGCCTAACAAAGAGTGAAATTGCCGGCTTAAACTTAACCCGGAGAACAAGTATTACCATACATATTCAAAATGGCGGCTTACAAAGGGGCCTAATGGTATATGCCTAATTATGTCAGGTTATTTAAGCCGCCACGAGAGTCATAAGCAGTTAAGTTATCTAAACCGCCATGGGTGATCAGGATTGTCGATTGAGCATTGCCTTTTTTAAACCGGTGATAAGAGTCTCCAAGGCAAGGTGGATCTAACAAATACAGTTTTTTCCAAAGTGTTGCACAAACAAGTTTCACAGGTTGCAGCTATTATTTTGGATCAAATGGATGTTCAGAAAAGAAAATATTCTAGACCTAAAAATCTAGTACAGATGAGTTCGTGAGTTCTAATGAGGCCTCTGTACAAGAAAAAGGGATCTGCTATGACCAAAAATGGACGCAAAACAACTACCGCATGAGTTATATGTTACTTTTGGGCTCAGAAGAGGCTGCGGTGGACGAACTACGAAGAAATTGCGATGAACTATGAAGAACACAGAGGAACTTGAAAACCCTAATGCGGATCTGAGGTGCAGGAAGGCGAAGACTTACAGCTGCAGATCTACTTCGGAGGGTCGCTGCCGTTATCTGGACTGATTCAGGTTGATGCAGCGGCCGAGGTCGAGGAAGACAAAGTGCTCTGCGGCGGCGGCGGAGCTCGAGTGGCAGTAGGGTTGCGAGAGGATGAAGACGAGGAAAGGCGAGAATGAGGAAAGACCTGGTCGTGCCTATTTACAAGGGAAGACTGATAAGTGGGCGCGAAAAACAAGGAGGCCGAAAACATGATTATCCAACTACAAAGACGCCTCGATTCTCGGGATGGTCATTAAGATAAGGATCTGTTGAGATACGTTGGGCAAAACATGCATTAATGGCAGATGACGTCATGGCGGGTCACCATAAATCCAAAGGATGACGTCATGGCGGGTTACAAAAATTTTATACAAGAGAAGAGCAGAAGATTTTGCTTAAGTATTGAAGATTGACATGAACCAGTTCAAATCAATCTGGGGCCTAATGTTGGGGATATAACTATTAGGTATGACCCGCCCAGGAGGGACCGGGTTATACCTATGAAGACTCTCGAAGCCCAAGACCAAGCTTGAAGATGGCGGTTCAATTAAGGGCCCAAAGCCCAAAGACGACTTAAGGCCCGTAGTGATAAACCGCCGCAATGGTATGACTTGTATCATAAGGCAAGATTAACTAGTCACCGAGCCGGACACTGTTTATGAGCTGGACGGGACTCTGTAGACCACAGGGCGTCAACCCGTGTATATAAGGGGACGACCCCGTGGCGGCTTAGGGCAAGTAACATCAGATCGAGAGCTAGGTCAAGCCGATTCGCTCCCTGGTTATCAAGACATACGCAATCCCACTCAAAACTGGATCGTAGGCTTTTACCTTCACCGTAAGGGGCCGAACCAGTATAAACCTCGTGTCCTTTGTCCCGATTAACCCCTTCTTGCTTCCTAGTTGCGATGGATCCACGACTAAGTCTTTTCACTAGGACATCTACCGTGACAATACCACGACAGTTATGATGACCCTGAAGGTTGTCAAACCTAGACGGAAGTCTCTGAAGGTTGTCAGTCAAGGTTTTAGTGCGATCCATTTCTTCACCCAACATATCATCACTTTTGTCTAGCATGTTTTGAACCTTTTCAAAAGCCTTTTGTTGTTTCACAGCAATCTTAGCAAGTTTAGAGTAGCTGGGCTTGAGGTTTTCATCAGATTCGTTCTCACTTGATTCAGAGGAGGTATATTTGAGTACCTTGGCACCCTTTGCCATGAGGCAATAGGGGGGAGCGTAGTCATCATTGCCTTCATCAGCCTTGTTGGTGAAGTCACTTTCTTCACGAGTGATTGGGCGAGGTCTGTGTGACCTTAGCTCAAGGAGAATACGGTGAGGACTGTGTGTCCGGGACTGTGTGTCCTCAGGTTTAAATACCTAGCCGCTCCAACCAGACGTACAACTGAGATAGCAGTTGGAACTGGTCTACCAAATCATTGTCTTCACCAAGCTTACTGGTTCTATTTCCTAAACTCTTTTATTTGCTCATATCTATGTTTGAAGACTTTGACTGAAGACTTTCTCAATTTCCTCAGTTCAATTTCTTCAGTCTGTTTGTCTTCATCCTGTGCCATCCTGTGTTTACGCTTTTTGTACTCTGTGCTCGTCTTCATTTCATCATGATGACCATGCTTGTATTCTGCTATGTTTACTTTTGAGTACTTATTCCGCTGCAAGTAGTTCTTCAATAAGGAATTTCCTCACCCGCAAATTCCTCAGCGAAGAATTCATAAAAATCGCCTATTCACCCCCCTCTAGTCGATATAACGCACTTTCATCAATATATGGTTTAATTAGATACTCTGGAGAGCTATATGTTGTTCAATGAGAACTATGTATGTACATTGGTTTTAATGTGATGATGAACTTCTATTAATTTGGTCACTTATCTATTTATGAGAGCTATATGTTGCCTTCAATTTCAAGGTTTTATAGCTCAAAATAATTAGTAAATGCATGAAAAATAACAAATGAAGTCAGAAAGGGTTGAAAATTGATGATGTGGCTTTGAATGGTGCATTTTGAACAAAGAAAAAGTCTGGAGTTCAAATAAGTTCAAAAAAAAAGAAATCCCTTTGTAACAGACGAGTTTCCGTATGAAACCCTGATACTTCGAAAGAGATTGTCCGTTTTGTACACGAAGTGCATCCAATTTTTGCCGTAACCCTATCTACTTTCTTGCACATGCTATGTGGATGAAATGATGATACCATGCCAACTTTCAACCTTTTCAGAGTTCATTTGAAATGCTTTTCAATTTCAGGGTCTTATAGCTCAAAATAATCAGTAAATGCATGAAAAATAACAAATGAAGTCAGAAAGGGTTGAAAATTGATGATGTGGCTTTGAATGGTGCATTTTGAACACAAAAAAAGTCTGGAGTTCAAATAAGTTCAAAAAAATGAAATCCCTTTGTAAAAGACGAGTTTCCGTATAAAACCCTGATACTTCAAAAGAGATTGTCTGTTTTGTACACGAAGTGCATCTAGTTTTTGTCGTAACCCTCTCTACTTTCTTGCACATGCTATGTGGGTGAAATGATGATACCATGCCAACTTTCAACCCGTTAAGAGTTCATTTGAAATGCTTTTCAATTTCAGGGTCTTATAGCTCAAAATAATCAGTAAATGCATGAAAAATAACAAATGAAGTCAAAAAGGGTTGAAAATTGATGATGTTACTTTGAATGGTGCATTTTGAACACAGAAAAAGTCAGGAGTTCAAATAAGTTCAAAAAATGAAATCCCTTTGTAACAGACGAGTTTCCGTATGAAACCCTGATACTTCGAAAGAGATTGTCCGTTTTGTACACGAAGTGCATCCAGTTTCTGCCGTAACCCTCTCTACTTTCTTGCACATGCTATGTGGGCGAAATGATGATACCATGCCAACTTTCAACCTTTTCAGAGTTCATTTGAAATGCTTTTCAATTTCAGGTTCTTATAGCTCAGAATAATCAGTAAATGCATGAAAAATAACAAATGAAGTCAGAAAGGGTTGAAATTGATGATGTGGCTTTGAATGGTGCATTTTGAACACAGAAAAAGTGTGGAGTTCAAATAAGTTTAAAAAAATGAAATCCCGTTGTAAGAGACGAGTTTCCGTATGAAACCCTGATACTTCGAAAGAGATTGTCCGTTTTGTACACGAAGTGCATCCAGTTTTTGCCGTAACCCTCTCTACTTTCTTGCACATGCTATGTGGGTGAAATGATGATACCATGCCAACTTTCAACCGTTTCAGAGTTCATTTGAAATGCTTTTCAATTTCAGGGTCTTATACCTCAAAATAATCAGTAAATGCATGAAAAATAACAAATGAAGTCAGAAAGGGTTGAAAATTGATGATGTGGCTTTGAATGGTGCATTTTGAACACAGAAAAAGTCTCGAGTTCAAATAAGTTCAAAAAAATGAAATCCCTTTGTAACAGACGAGTTTCCGTATGAAACCCTGATACTTTGAAAGAGATTGTCCGTTTTGTACATGAAGTGCATCCAGTTTTTGCCGTAACCCTCTCTACTTTCTTGCACATGCTATGTGGGTGAAATGATCATACCATGCCAACTTTCAACCGTTTCAGAGTTCATTTGAAATGCTTTTCAATTTCAGGGACTTATACCTCAAAATAATCAGTAAATGCATGAAAAATAACAAATGAAGTCAGGAAGGTTTTAAAATTGATGATGTGGCTTTGAATGGTGCATTTTGAACACAGAAAAAGTCTGGAGTTCAAATAAGTTCAAAAAAATGAAATCCCTTTGTAACAGACGAGTTTCCGTATGAAACCCTGATACTTCGAAAGAGATTGTCCGTTTTGTACACGAAGTGCATCCAGTTTTTGCCGTAACCCTCTCTACTTTCTTGCACATGCTATGTGGGTGAAATGATGATACCATGCCAAGTTTCAACCTTTTCAGAGTTCATTTGAAATGCTTTTCAATTTCTGGGTCTTATAGCTCAAAATAATCAGTAAATGCATGAAAATGAAGTCAGAAAGGGTTGAAAATTGATGATGTGGCTTTGAATGGTGCATTTTGAACACAGAAAAAGTGTGGAGTTCAAATAAGTTAATAAAAATGAAATCCCGTTGTAAGAGACGAGTTTCCGTATGAAACCCTGATACTTCGAAAGAGATTGTCCGTTTTGTACACGAAGTGCATCCAGTTTTTGCCGTAACCCTCTCTACTTTCTTGCACATGCTATGTGGGTGAAATGATGATACCATGCCAAGTTTCAACCTTTTCAGAGTTCATTTGAAATGCTTTTCAATTTCTGGGTCTTATAGCTCAAAATAATCAGTAAATGCATGAAAATGAAGTCAGAAAGGGTTGAAAATTGATGATGTGGCTTTGAATGGTGCATTTTGAACACAGAAAAACTGTGGAGTTCAAATAAGTTAATAAAAATGAAATCCCGTTGTAAGAGACGAGTTTCCGTATGAAACCCTGATACTTCGAAAGAGATTGTCTGTTTTGTACATGAAGTGCATCCAGTTTTTGCCGTAACCCTCTCTACTTTCTTGCACATGCTATGTGGGTGAAATGATGATACCATGCCAACTTTCAACCTTTTAAGAGTTCATTTGAAATGCTTTTCAATTTCAGGGTCTTATAGCTCAAAATAATCAGTAAATGCATGAAAAATAACAAATGAAGTCAAAAAGGGTTGAAAATTGATGATATTACTTTGAATGGTGCATTTTGAACACAGAAAAAGTCAGGAGTTCAAATAAGTTCAAAAAAATGAAATCCCTTTGTAACAGACAAGTTTCCGTATGAAACCCTGATACTTCGAAAGAGATTGTCCGTTTTGTACACGAAGTGCATCCAATTTTTGCCGTAACCCTATCTACTTTCTTGCACATGCTATGTGGATGAAATGATGATACCATGCCAACTTTCAACAATTTCAGAGTTCATTTGAAATGCTTTTCAATTTCAGGGTCTTATAGCTCAAAATAATCAGTAAATGCATGAAAAATAACAAATGAAGTCAGAAAGGGTTGAAATTGATGAAGTGGCTTTGAATGGTGCATTTTGAACACAGAAAAAAGTGTGGAGTTCATATAAGTTCAAAAAAATGAAATCCCGTTGTAAGAGACGAGTTTCCATATGAAACCCTGATACTTCGAAAGAGATTGTCCGTTTTGTACACGAAGTGCATCCAGTTTTTGCTGTAACCCTCTCTACTTTCTTGCACATGCTATGTGGGTGAAATGATGATACCATGCCAACTTTCAACCTTTTCAGTGTTCATTTGAAATGCTTTTCAATTTCAGGGTCTTATAGCTTAAAGTAATCAGTAAATGCATGAAAAATAACAAATGAAGTCAGAAAGGGTTGAAAATTGATGATGTGGCTTTGAATGGTGCATTTTGTACACAGAAAAAGTCTGGAGATCAAATAAGTTCAAAAAATGAAATCCCTTTGTAACAGACGAGTTTCCGTATGAAACCCTGGTAATTCGAAAGAGATTGTCTATTTTGTACACGAAGAGCATCCAGTTTTTGCCGTAACCCTCTCTACTTTCTTGCAGATGCTATGTGGGTGAAATGATGATACCATGCCAACTTTCAACCTTTTAAGAGTTCATTTGAAATGCTTTTCAATTTCAGGGTCTTATAGCTCAAAAATAATCAGTAAATGCATGAAAAATAACAAATGAAGTCAGAAAGGGTTGAAAATTGATGATGTGGCTTTGAATGGTGCATTTTGAACACAGAAAAAGTGTGGAGTTCAAATAAGTTAAAAAAATGAAATCCCGTTGTAAGAGACGAGTTTCCGTATGAAACCCTGATACTTCGAAAGAGATTGTCCGTTTTGTACACGAAGTGCATCCAGTTTTTGCCGTAACCCTCTCTACTTTCTTGCACATGCTATGTGGGTGAAATGATGATACCATGCCAACTTTCAACCTTTTCAGAGTTCATTTGAAATGCTTTTCAATTTCAGGTTCTTATGGCTCAAAATAATCAGTAAATGCATGAAAAATAACAAATGAAGTCAGAAAGGGTTGAAAATTGATGATGTGGCTTTGAATGGTGCATTTTGAACACAGAAAAAGTGTGGAGTTCAAATAAGTTAAAAAAAATGAAATCCCGTTGTAAGAGACGAGTTTCCGTATGAAACCCT